>NW_020664543.1:21426737-21578712 GCF_002925995.2 Terrapene triunguis
GAAATCCTCCAGGGACATCTCCATGAAGCTCTCCTGGAGGTACTCCAAAAGCCTTGCCACAAGGTTTCTGGGCAGTGCAGCCTTATTCCGTCCTCCATGGTAGGACACTTGACCACGCCATGCTTGCAGCAAGTAATCTGGTATCATTGCCTGACAAAGCCTGGCAGCGTATGGTCCCAGTGGCATTCAAGCAACATCCGTTCTTTATCTTGCTGTGTAATCCTCAGGAGAGTGATATCGCTCATGGTAACCTGGTTGAAATACGGGAATTTAATTAAGGGGACAGAGGTGGCCGTTCCTACTGGGCTGTTTGCCTGTGGCTGAAAAGAAATCCTTCCCTGCAGTTAGGCGACTGCGGGGAGGGGGGAGGGGGGATTGGCCCAGAGCTTTTCGCGTTTGGCTAGCAGGGATCTTCCCTGTTACCAGCCACGCGGTCGGGGGAGGGGTACATTGATCATCCCAGGGAATTCATGGTGGGAGGGGGGGAGAGGGGGGGTTAGTTTGGTTTCTGCAGGGATCTTCCCTGTTACCAGCCATGCGGTGGGGGGAGGGATACAGCGATCATCCCAGAGAATTGGATGGTGGGGGAGTTAGTTTGTTTTCTGCTGCTGAAGGTTAACAGGAAAACTGAAGCAGTCAACAGGCTTTGCTTGCTATGTGGGAAAGGAGGGCGCAGAAGCCGAAAGACAATGGCTTACCATGGCTGCCTGCAAGCTGAATTCTGTTGCCCGGACCTGCGTCTGTGATCTCTAACACCAAAGCCACAGGCACTCAATATTAAGAGGCAAAATCACATGTGCTATGTAATGTGAATAGTGTTGGTCACCGTGAAAGAGTATAAGCATTGTTCTGCAAAATGTATCTTTTTAAAAAATTCTCTCATTTTTTCCCTCCCTCATGCAGCTTCAAATTTTTCAAGCCTCCCTCCTCCATCCCGAAGGCTAGCACAGATAAGGCGTCGGAAGAAGAAGACGCGAGACGAGATGTTTGCAGAAATCATGCAATCCACCCGCAGTGACAGAGCTAATCTGAATGAGTGGAAGGACACGGTTTCAAAGTATAGGAAAGAAGCCAGTGACCGTGAGGACAGGAGGGACCAACGTGAGGCCATGAGGGACCAACGTGAGGACAGGAGGGACCAACATGAGGACAGGAGAGACGCTCGAGATGAGAGGTGGCGGCAGGAAGATCAGAGGAGTCGGGAAGCAACGCTGGGGCTACTGCGAGAGCAAACAGACATGCTCCGGCGTCTGGTGGAGCTTGAGGAATGGCAGCTGGATTACAGAGTGCCGCTACAGCCCCTGTATAACCCCCCTCCCCCCTCACCATGTTCCATATCCTCGTCACCCAGACGTGTAAGAATGCGGGGGGGGAGGCTCCGTACACCTTCCCATTCCACCCCAGTGGACAGCCCAAGCAAAAGGCTGTCATTTTTTTAACCTTTTTTTAGTGGCCTTTTCCTTCCCTCCTCCCAAACCCCACCCAGGTTCCCTCCCTCTTTTTATAATCTATGAATAAAGAATAAATGATTTTTAAACGATAGTGACTTTATTTGGTTTGAAAGCAAGCTGGGGGAAGGGGGAGGGTGGGTTACTTACAGAGAATGAGTCAATAAAGGGGGCGGGTTTTCATGAAGGAGAAACAAACAGAAATTTCACACTGTAGCTTGGCCAGTCATGAAACTGGTTTTTAAAGCTTCTCTGATGCACACTGCTTCCTGGTGTGCTCTTCTAATCTCCCTGGTGTCTGGCTGCGCGTAATCAGCAGCCAGGCGATTTGCCTCAGCCTCCCACCCTGCCATAAAGGTCTCCCCCTTACTCTCACAGAGATTGTGGAGCACACAGCAAGCAGAAATAACAATGTGGAGATTCCTTTGGCTGAGGTCAGAGCGAGTCAGTAGCGATCGCCAGCGACCTTTTAAACGGCCAAATGCACATTCTACCACCATTCTGCACTTGCTCAGCCTGTAGTTAAACAGCTCCTGACTCCTGTCCAGGCTGCCTGTGTATGGCTTCATGAGCCATGGCATTAAGGGGTAGGCTGGGTCCCCAAGAATAACTATTGGCATTTCAACATCCCCAACGGTTATTTTCTGGTCCGGGAAGTAAGTCCCTTGCTGCAGCCCTTTAAACAGAATAGTGTTCCTGAAGACGCAAGCATCATGAACCCTTCCCGGCCAGCCCGCGTTGATGTTGGTGAAACGTCCCTTGTGATCCACCAGGGCTTGCAGCACCATTGAAAAGCACCCCTTGCGGTTTACGTACTGGCTGCCCTGGTGCTCCGGTGCCAAGATAGGGATATGGGTTCCATCTATCGCCCCACCACAGTTAGGGAATCCCATTGCAGCAAAGCCATCCACTATGACCTGCACATTTCCCAGAGTCACTACCTTTCGTAGCAGCACCTCAATGATTGCTTTGGCTACTTGCATCACAGCAGCCCCCACAGTAGATTTGCCCACTCCAAATTGATTCCCGACTGACCGGTAGCTGTCTGGCGTTGCAAGCTTCCACAGGGCTATCGCCACTCACTTCTCAACTGTGAGGGCTGCTCTCATCTTGGTATTCTGGCGTTTCAGGGCAGGGGACAGCAAGTCACAAAGTTCCATGAAAGTGCCCTTACGCATGCGAAAGTTCCGCAGCCACTGGGAATCGTCCCAGACCTTCAACACTATGCGGTCCCACCAGTCTGTGCTTGTTTCCCTTGCCCAGAATCGGCGTTCCATGGCTAGAACCTGCCCCATTAACAACATGATCTCCAAAGCACCGGGGCCCGTGGTTTGAGAGAATTCTGTGTCCGTGTCCATGTCCATGTCCTCATCACGCTGGTCGCTGCGCTCCCGCCGCCGCTGCCTCCTCGCCTCGTTTTTCTGGTCCTGGCTCAGCATAAACTCCACGAGAACGCGCGAGGTGTTTACAATGTTCATGACTGCTGTCTGGAGCTGAGCGGGCTCCATGCTTGCTGTGGTATGGAGTCTGCAGTGTTCACCCAGGAAAAAAGGCGCGAAATGGTTGTCTGCCGTCCGTTGCTTTCATGCAGGGAGGGAGGGAGGGAGGGAGGGGTGAGGCTGTACCCAGAACCACCAGCGACAATGTTTTGGTCCCATCAGGCACTGGGATCTCAACCCAGAATTCCAATGGGCAGGGGAGACTGCGGGAACTATGGGATAGCTTCCCTCAGTGCAACACTCCAGAAATCGACGGTAGCCCCGGTACATGGACGCACACCACCGAATTAATGTGGTTAAAAACCGAATTAATGTGCTTAGTGTGACCGCGCACAATCGAAGTTATACAATCTGTTTCCCAAATTCGAATTATCTAAATTCGGATTAATCTCGTAGTGTAGAAGTACCCTTACTCCTGACCTTCAAGATCACCTGCCTCCTCTGCTCTAGCATCATGTCTCACCTGGCCAGACCTGCAGTTCTTCCTTCTCTTCCTTTCAGGCCTCCAGGGGCTGCTGGCTCTACTAAGTAGTCGAATGGTTTAGTCTGAGTGTCTTTCACTAGGAGCTTATTGGTGAGTGTGAACAGTGATGGTAAATTTAAAGACAGGAAGCAGCTGATGTTCAAAACGTATCTAGATTATTACTGCAGAAACAGCGTATCTAAGGCCATAACTATCTCAGACAGTCCTAGTGTCTTCCCTCTTGATCTCTGACCTTCAAAAAGATGAGAAATCAGCCTCTTCTCTAGAAGCAGTTTCCCTGGATCTGTCTTTTGACTTCAGAGGGAAATAGATCAGGCCCTCTATGATGGCTTCATCCCCAAGAATCATCCAGGGTAGTCCACTGTCTTAAAAAAAACTCTTCCAGCCTCCTCTTCTGGAATCTGGTTTTTTAAATGGTGTAAGGTGGCCATTTTGCATGAGACAGCTGCAAGCTGCTTATCCTTCCCTTTCAGATGGCATATTTAGTTCCTCTTATGTTTACCCTGCTTTCTCTGACACTGAGAAGACAGTGTAACCCATTGGTCAGTGTGAGTTTGGTGTCGACTGTGCCTGATCCACAGAACATAGGAGCCTGGCTCTTTGGTTCAAGCTATGAAGACCGGTGCTTTTCAGCTCTGGAAGCCTTCAGTTCAATCCCTAGCATTAGCCAAGATGGCAGCTATCAGAATAGCACATCCACACACTTGGGCACTCTGGGTTCCAACCCAGCTTGTCAAAGGTGGAAAGACTGAGTATTAACTTGCTGTGGAAGCCAGCTTGAAAACAGGGAAGGGCCTTGAGCAACAATGCTGAGATCAGAATTGTCTAGATCCAGAATTCCCCAGTGCTTTGTTCCCACAGGTTTGCTTCAAGGCCACCTATAATTCTTAGTTATTCTACGTGAACCAGAGGAGTCAGTGTAAATAACAAACAAACAAACTGGAATTACATAATCAATGTCACCCTCCAGTACAAAGAAAACATCACATATATTTTTTTATGTTGCTATTTTTCTTCCCCTTACTAAAAATTAAACTATAAAGAGTGAGGCTGATATTCTTGAACCCATGGTTCTGTTTGAGCTGCTAGAGTGGTTGTTTCAAGCTTCTCTCCACATGATTCCCACATGGGAAAGAAGCATTACAGTCAAACTGAAGTAATTCTTTGATGAAGTGCAGTCATTTGTTTGAAAGTGTAGTCTCGCCATTAAAATGCAAATGAAATGAGCGCTAATATATTAACTGTGGCTTGTAGTCGAAATGGTTTATGACAAGTGTGCTTTCATGTGGAATTTAGTTAAATGATAACAGTGGGTGCGTAAGAGAAAGTACTATCCAGGCACGGCTGTTTGTTTATTGAAGATATTAATGAAGGACAGTGCTTGAAGCACATGACTCTTCCCGTATCTCATCTTTCATTAGTCCTGGCTCCCTGCTCAACAACTGAGAGTTGTTTTTATTGTATTTTTTTTCAAGGGGCGTTTGGCCACAAGATTCTTCTTTGATGAATGATCTGAGATGGTTGAAATCCACACAAAAGCTGAAATGCATTTAATGACGATTACTGAAGAAGAGCACAAGATCATTTTCACAGCCACTCCTCCCCCACAACTCCTACATCCTGCACATGGCACTTGGCTTGGAAGGCTTTATAGTGATTCAGAAACCAATGTGAACCTTTGGCCTTTTAATTCATAATTAGGAATCCCATCTGCCTTAGGGAATGCAACCGCCTTAGGAGAAACACCTAATGGAATCGCCTCAGCCTCCCTGGGGAGAGAACCCAGCAGAGCACCCCATCATATCGTATAGATGCTACATTAGGGAAAGGAATGGGGAAATATAGGCTCATTACCATTCTTTGTGAAATTAACCTCCAGGTTTCAATGCTAGAAGGCACCACTCTTAGACCATTTAGTCTGACTTCCTGTATAAAACAGGCCATAAAAATTTCACCCAGTTACCCCGGTATTTAGCCCAACAACTTCTTTATAACTAAAGCATCTCTTCCAGAAAGGCATCCCATCTTGATCTGGAGACAAGGGAAGAAGAATCTACCACTGCTCTTGGCAGTTTTTTCCAATGGTTAATCACCCTCACTGTTAAGAAAATTGTGCCCAAGTTCTTATTTGAATTTGATTTTAATTTCCAGCCGTTGGTTCGTGTTAGGCCTTCCTCCACTAGATTTTTGAGCCTTTAGCATGCAGTATTTTCTCCCACTGAATGTACTCACTGTCCTGAAGTGTCTAGTTTCCTTCGTCCCAGGCACAACGCCAGCATAGGCCCCTTATCCTCCAAGGGAAAGCCAAAACAAACATCCCCTAGAGTGTGAAGTAGCAAGGAGCACATTAAGGAGCTTTTCCATGGAGATATTCTATAGCTCCAGACATTGCTTGGCTCATTTCCATCTCAGAGTGCCCAGCAGACTCATCTGAAGCTATGGACTGTGCCTCTTGACTTGGCAGTACAAAGAGCATTAACCTCACACCATCACACAAACGTGCACTCATCTCCCCAGTGATCAACTCTAAAACCCCACTCATTTTGCAGGAAGGAAGAGTCTTTGATAAAGCAGCCTGGTGTAACTCAATGGATTCACCAAGAAGCAGGAACGCCCCTTTAAAATCTTTAAAATGTGGTCAATGGACAGGCCTA
Source organism: Terrapene triunguis (assembly GCF_002925995.2). Classification (NCBI taxonomy): domain Eukaryota; kingdom Metazoa; phylum Chordata; order Testudines; family Emydidae; genus Terrapene; species Terrapene triunguis. Next base: position 21,432,823 of record NW_020664543.1, read on the forward strand.
GTGCTCCTTCAGGCCCCCCAGGGAAGTTACTCCTGTTTCATGTCCCCAGTGCTGGGTAATAACAGGAGAGGACTCTAGTTTTAGAAACATGAACCGGTTCTTTATTAAGACAACTACAGAGATGCCACAACTGCAGCTAGCATTCCAGCCATATACAGACTGATTTCCTGGTGCCTCCTCCAAATTCTTCCCTCCTGCAATCTGAGCTCCTCCCTCAAAGTTCCATGTAGGTTGCTACAGCTCCAGCCTACAATTGGACTCATAATATTTGTGACAGTAGCGTAGCTGGGGGGGAGCGGGGCAGCGGCCGCTCTCCCACTGAGCACAAGTGGCGCCTTTTCAATTTTTACTCACCCGGAGGCGCTCCGGGTCTTCGGCAGCACTTCGGCGGCGGGCCCTTCACTTGCTCCAGGCCCGCTGCTCTTCACTCACCAAAATGCCGTCGAAGACCTGCAGAGCAAGTGAAGGTCCCGCCGCCGAGGTGCCGCCGAAGACCCGGAGCGCCGCCCCGTCAGTAAAAGCGCCGCCAGGTGGGTAAAAGCGCTGCAGCAGGTGGCGCCTTTTTTTATGATCGCTCCCCCTGTTCCCTCCACCTGGCTACGCCACTGATTTGTGACTGTGCGGACCAAGAATGGTGAGAAACAGGAGGAGTTTGGCATGGGAGCAGGTTCTCACTTGCATAAGCTAGCTTCCCAGTACTTAATTTGTGCCAGGACTTGCCAGGGCTGAGCCCGGCAACTCTAGGCTTGGCAGTTCATAGCCCCGGCACCTCTGGGCTTGCTGCATCAGTTATGAATGTAAAAACATTGTTTGAGCCCCGGCACCTAATTGGTTGAGTTGCGGCAGCTCTTTATTTACAAATTAAGCACTGTAGCATCCCCTTCTGTCTTCACAGCTTGTGGGTAAGGAGCTGGGTTTTGCTGAAATTATTTGGAGCTTCTACAGCCAGCCAACCTTTCCTCTCCCTTGGGCAGGTCACCCAGCCACCGATGTGCATCTTGCACATCTCAGAAGGCTGCGGTTGTCATTCACAAGACCCATAGTTCCAATCCATTATCATCATTTGTGGGGACGCATAGCTCCCGAATCGTCAGCCCACGGGTGCGGCACACTGCGCCCGTGGCTACGAGGCCGGAGCGGCCTACACCCCAGCGCCTGCGATTAGGAAACTTATTGGCTGACCTAATTGTCACCCTCGCTGCTTGCTTTCACGTGCACAAGATATGGGTTTGTTAGGTCATGTTGATGTGCACTGTACGCTCCTCCTATGCGCAAAAATTCAACCACTCATAAGTGCTGTAAACATGGAAGTAGGAGAATAAAAACCCCAGTGGAAAGTCCCTGGGAGGCTTTTTCGGCTACCAAGACCTGGCGCTCTGTCTCCTTCCTTTTTTCGTCGCCACAATCATTCTTTAGGTTGTGATCCCTTTCAGCCAGAGATTGCATATCCTTTGCCACAGGAAAGCATCTGGCACACCATGGGCGTTGCTGGAAACCATTAATAAATATTGAAGCAGATGGGAATTTTGGTGCACCAGTTTGGAAGAAATTTAGCAGTTTTACATACTCTGGGCCTCTGGCTAGCGGCAGCAGCATGTAAAGGCACCTCCATGGCACAGTTGCTTCATGAGCCAGAAAGGATTCCTTCTCTAACTCTACACGTATCTGCCGCTCGGGACACTTTTTTGGCACAATTTGTGCAGTTTCCATCAGGAAACATGCCACTTATAGCGTCTCTTCTGCACCTTCTTCTCCACAATCTCTTTCTGCACAAACCACTGGCTTGGTAAATATATTGCAGAGGGCACACTGGCAGCACAAAGGAGGAGTGGGGCATTTCACAAAGGGGCCTTCCTGCACCTCTGCACCACGCAGCTGCTGGGACATAGGGTCTGAATATATGCTCCTCTGACTGGTTTTTTGCAGCTTCTCAAAACAGAGAACACAATGAGCATCACTAGAGGGCTCACAACTATTTAAAGGGACACCAGCCTATTCCTACACACTACATTTTACCACTGAAATAAAGCAACTTCAAGGGGGGGTGGAACACGTCATCCGTTTAACGGCCATGTCAATACCACAGGATAATTTGGAACAGGATGTAAAAAATGATTATAGCCAATTAACATTGGAGGGAGAATTATAGCTTAGATCGTAAGCTGCTCAGGTCAGGATTGTCTCATGCTTTGTTAAGGGCTCAGTAAAATGAGCACTTCTGGCCAATACTGAAATATTAATGTTAAATATAACAAAAGTGCCAGGGAATCTTTAACGGCCAGATGCAGTTAGGACTTCGCTTTTATATCCCTTCCAAAAAGGGACACCTCTATCAGCACAGCACCTCCTAGCAACTCGTTAGCAAGGAACCAAAGTCACCTGGTCCTGACATGTGGGGCAGGTCCTGGACCAAAAAGACTAGCTGGAGTACAAAATGGGACCATTGCTGCAGGTGTTGGGGTTCTACCACTTTATCATTCATGTCAGCAATTTGATCATAGGCCCTGCTCAATGTTGGGTCGCCCCTGTGTTCGTGGACCAAATCTGTCATGAGTCAGGCCTTCTAAATCTGGCAATGGCAATGCCCATATTACTGCTCCTGTCTGTGACCTGGATAGATGCTCTGTTTGTGGATCACAAACTTCCCTTAAGGGGATCCTCTGGTTCTCCTATTCCGGCTAATCTTTTGGGTCCAGGACCTGCCCCACTTGCCAGGACCAGTTTCCAGTCTTCCTAGCTCATGAGTAATTTCCCTGAAGCACTGCCAGTCCTGACCAATGATGACAGGGGAGGCCAATGCTGAGGCTAGAGCCATTGGGAGGGCGTGTATTGTCTGCTGGGACAGACCTTCACATCCCCTGTATGCACTGGTGGAAGATTGTCTTCCCTGGGGTCCCTTCTGCCCCACCCAAGTGAGTCATGGGTCCAGCAAATGTTGCAGTTTCATCCCACTGATCCATACTGGGACTGTTTATTTTGGCGGGTCCTTTCTTCCTCACTCTGCTCTCTGCTGTCCGCACCTGGGTATACTCACACTTCGGCTGGGAGCCCTCTCTTTGGACACATTCAGCTGCCCACATGAAAAACAGCTCATTATGTTGTGATCTGAGCCCATTCCCTCATCTGATGATGACCCTGCCTCTTGTAGGGGTACCTGGCATCAAAGTCTGTACAACCCCTTCTTGGTAATGGGGCCTGGGGCCAACCGCCATTGGTTAGGTTTTTCGCCAGGCCCTTCCTGGCCTGCCGTGGCAACTCACCCTAACTGCCAAGAGGCTGAAGATGAGCATACTTGTTCCTGATCAGCAAAGGGTGTTCTCCCCTGACTGGGCATCCTGTCGGGCTGGGTCAGCTTCTTAGTCTTGAGTTGTCCTCTTCCACAGTCTCTGGGGGTTCCTCAGTGACCACAAGCATTTCCTCAGTACCCACTCCCATCTCGCAATGGGAAGCATGTGTATGAACTGCTCGACCAGTACTAACTTAGCCATGTGAGCTCCAATCTGCTCCTCTGGCCATAACCACCACCAGCAATGGTCCTTCAGCTTTTGGGCCACTACCCATGGCCATGCTCCTCAGGGATACGTTTCTGTCCAGAAGCAATGGTGGTGTGTCTCTTCACTCATATCAAGAGTCCAGGATGGCAGCTTTAACCAGTACATAAACCCATGCTGTCACAGGGTCAAGCCCTCTGTAGGCTGCATGGGCTGGGTCAGCCTGGTCAGGGGCCAGAACAAGGGCCCAATGTGCTGGAGAACACTTTTGAGTGGGTGGCAGTGGCCAAGACAGCCTCAGGGTCATCATTTCATCATCAGGCCCCATCCTAGTCAGCTTCATGGGTACCCACAAACGCACTGGCTCAAGGCTCAAGACCGCAGCCCCCAGCTGTCCCAGAATGCTGTTTCCCTGTCAGTAGCTGTTGAACCAGGTTTTGTTGCAGGTCTTTCTGCAAGGTGGCCATCTCGTGTAGCAGCTGCTGTTGTTGGGTCATCTGCACCTGTTGTTGAGCAGCCCACTGTTGCAATAGTTGCTGCTGGGACTGTTGTTGCTGGGCTGCCTGTTGTCACTGGCTCTCCATCGGCCACTTGCCCCATTGCGGTGGATCCATGTTACTTGGGTTCCTAGTCTCTCTCTCATAGGCGGGCTTTCAGTCTCCCTCTAATTTCCCAGTGTGTCCGGGTTAGAAAGCGAATGCCCATGTTCTGCATTTGTAGCAAGCTATGCCTCTCCAGTGCCCCCTTGGGGAGAGGGCAGGCGCTGGTCCTGTCTCAGAGTCTGGGGCACAGCCCTCTGGCTGTGCTATTCAGGGTGCCTGCCCCCACTGAGGGGGGTGGGGAAAGGGGACAGTTAATGTAGTCCAAACAAAAAGTCAATATGCTTCTGCAGCCCACAAAAAGCAGAGTCCTAGGACTTCAGGAAGCCAAAGAAAGAAAAGAAACAGGAAAATTACCAGCCCTTCTCCTTGCTGAGAGGACCTGGGCAGCCAAGCCTCTCAAACCATTTCCCCAATCAACAACGCCTGTTTCCAGGGGCTGGAGTGCTCTGAGATGGAGTCCTGCTCCTGGGTATCTCCACACAGCCCATGGCAGGGAGCCTCCCAGCCCGGGTCGACAGACTCTGGCCAGCAGTGCTCGTGCTAGAGCTCTGTAAATAGCTGTGTAGACAGCGCTGTGAAGTTGTGGCTCTGAAGCTCATCCCCCTCCTGAGTCTTCGGAGCCTGAGCTCCAGCCCGAGCCACGGCTTCAAAGCGCTGTGGACACAGTTACTTTTGGCACGCTGGCCCAAGTCTGTCAACACCGGCTAGGAGGCTCGCTGCCGCAGGCTGTGTAGACGTACCCTCAGAGAGCAGGGATCCTCCCCTTTAAGGGCCTGCCCATCTCCAGGCTTGCCAAGCCTCACAGGTGTGCCAGGTTGTTATTGTGCCCAGAGGAGCTCTTTATCTCCTTCCTGGCTGGGGTGGGGATCTGTCCCACCCCCACAGCACCTAAACACCTTTAAAGATCAGCCCCAGGTGAGATACCCAAAAGCACACAGGAAATCTCAGCTATAGAAGGAAATTGAATCCGGGAGTTAATTCCCAGACTAAGCACCTTAGTCGTGGGATCATCCTAACTCTCCAAACCCTGACTTGATAACCTGAGGATGAAACCCAAACTAGGGGCATGATCCTGCTCCTATTGCTACATTACACATACAAAACCATCTTTGAAGTCAGCACTGTAACTCTGGAAGAAGCCAATGAACTTTACCATTAGTCCTTTATTTGAGGTGATAGGCTGTAAATACAGACACCTATTCCCCAAGTTTTCAGCTGGATGTTAACCTGAAAGCACACCCTACCAAATCCACCTGCTTCAATCCATCCATGCACTTGGGAATTAGGTAGAAGAGCCATGCCAGGGTCCCGATCACTGTGCCAGCAGAAAGATAAGACAGAGCACAAGCTGCAGTTTTAAGACACTTTTCAGGTCTGTTTCCTCCCCTTGGTGTTACCATGATCCCTGTTGCACAAGAGATCACAGCAGAGTGGCTGGCTCCTAGCAATTGTCAATCAAGGCTTTTATGCGAGAAGTGCCATTTGTTGACAAGACAATGGACACTTACCCTGGACCAGGCCCCATAAAAGTTGACATGGCAGCAACCTCTCATCCGTGCTGGCAACAGGCAGGCTGTGCTCAGAGCTAAATGGCAACGTGAGTGGGGCTGCCTCATCGTGTTCAGAGCCTCCTTTCAAAGAGGGGCCTGGGCCCCTCTTTGTCTTGCAAGGATGCTGAGGATGACCTGAAATGCTCTCCTCTCCCTGATCTCTATTGTCCATGGACAATTGACTCCACTTTGCCAGCGCTGGCCCTGACAGCTCTTTAAAGCCATTGTGATGCAGCTGCTTATTAGCCTCTTCCCAGTACTTACTTGCCTTAGCACTTTACAAAGCCTGAATCTGCAGGGCCCGGCAATGGAAGGCGTGCACATGTAGAAATAGTTCCTGCTTGTCACTTTCCGTCTCTCTCTTCTTTCGGCTTTAGCACCAGGATTGAGGGGTGGAGACATTTATATCATTATTTAAATCAATTTTTTCCCCCTCACGGATGCTTAAAGCAATTGCTTGTCTGGTTGAAAATGAAATCTTCTGATCCCCCCCCCCCCCCCCCCCCGTGCTATGCTTGTGCACACTGGTTTGTTATTACAGGGTCTCGTGAGTAGAGGCTTTGTCCTCACTATAAAAATAAGTGGTTTTACATTGCGATAGTGATCTAGATGAAAGTTTCTCATGGAGACAAGGCACTGTAGTTTTTACTCTCATGTAGCTAGTCAAGGTAAACCCCAGGTGGGAGGTAGAAGGTTGACCTTGACTAGCTACATCAAGGTATAAACTAACTGTGTCTTGTCTCCACTTGGATTTTACACTGAGATGGCTCTCTCTTTTTTCAGTGAAGACATAGCCTGAGCTATTCAGGCCCATTTGTTACTGTAGAGTTGCTATAATATTCACATGCTGTTGTGTTGTTGAACTGTTGCAGACCTGGGTGATGCCTACCAACAATTATTCAATCATTTATTTGAATAAAATATACTAATTTCCAAAGGCAGCCTTTGAAAGCCTTTTTATTCAGTTTTGCAAACATTCACATGAAGGAAATTGTGTTTGCAAGAAAGTGCATAGAAGGGGGTGGAGGAGTCACCCAAGTACTTGTGCCAATACGTATTTACAAATGACAATTAATGCAAATATGTATTTGCCTGAGTATTTGTGCTGTATTAGGCAGCCATTTTGAAAGTTCTTTGTGGATCCAGTCAAGGAAAAGCTACAGTAGCATGCAACTCAGGTGACCAGTACCATGGTGTATATAACAAACTGCAGACATTGAATACCTGAAACAATACTGTAGTTGGAATAGTAGCTTGAGGGCAACTCACAGGCTGAAATGTTTCCATAGGCCATTAGTCTAATGCATTTAGAATAATGAACAAATTCATAAAATCTAGGTCTGTTGGCAGATAAACTGTGAAAAGGAAAAGGTGTTAAGGCAATGGACTGTGCCTCAGAAGATCTGGTTGCCATTTCTGGCTCTACCACAGACAAAGTGGCTCTTGGGCAAGTCATTTAATCTCTCTGTGCCTCAGTTTCCTATCTATAAAATGGGGATAATATTTCTTTTCTCCCACACTTTGTCTATTTAAATGATAAGCCCCTTGGAGCAGAGACACAATGGGGTCCTGAATTCAGTGGAGGCCTTTCAGCACCACCATAATAATAAATAAGTGAATATGTTTGCTGTAATTCTTTTGTCCAATGTATTCATGAGAGCTGTATACACTGCTCTGTTATTGTAGGGTTGCTTATGAGTGTGGAGATGCTACTGCTGACTTTTTTCTTCTTTTCAAAGTACTGATGCCTTTTGGGGAGGAACAAACTGTTGTACTGAATTTGCATGCACAGGCTCTAAATTATTCCCACCTCAGAACAGGGACGGTCTTGAGATCAATGTCTGGTACAGTACTGAGTATACCGCTGGCACTTCAATAATAATTTGGTATGCAACAGCAATTGTTCAAAATGCTGTAGCAGCAACACTGTTGCAAGCTGACGTGTGTGTGTGTGTGTGTGTGTGTGTGTGTGTGTATCTTTACTGCAATATTTCTTTTGCAAGGGGTCGGAGGTATTTGTGTCTGACAATGAATTGTGTCGTGACAGTATAGCCTGCTGTGGAACTTGTGTTTATTGCTAATCAAAGAGAAAATGAGGAAAATCTTGTATTTTGATTTCAGTAACACTGATGTAAATGCAGATAACTAGCATTTTGAAACAGTTTTTAATTCCACTGAGGCAATGGAGATACGGTTTACACTGGTGCAAGTGAGATCAGAATCTGGCTCATTGTGTGAGAAAATTCTCTAACTGTTGTTCTAAATTTCACAGAGAAAGCTCTTTCTAACTTCCCCTTCTATTAAGGGAGCATCGGCCTTGGTTTTTTTAACGTGAAAAATACAGTACAAAAAATTGATGTACAAACCACTCCGTTTAATGTGGGTTTTACTTTTTTTTTTTTAAATAATTCCAGGAACGGATTTATGCCAAATGTGAAGTATGATCCACCACTCTCTAGTCAGGTTTACATGCTGAAGTCTAAATAGTGTTCACACCGTGAGGGAATTCTTCCTCCCCCCAACTCCCCATTTTCTAAATCTCACCCAACTGTAGTAATTTTGGTCACTGAGCGCAAGACAGATTGACAGCCTTCCACAGTTGTGCTGGCCATGGGAGAGCAGGCCGTAGCCTTAGAAATGAAGAGAAAACAAACCTTGGTATTCCATGGAGCTGTTTTGAAGGTTTCCATTAACATCCGCATATAAAACAAACCGCATTTCCCCACTCACACCCCTACCTCCCGTCAGAATCATCCTGTGGCAGCATTGAAGGCTCTGATCCTGTAAGGCGCTGGGCAAGCCCAGCACCACAATTAATTTAATGGGTGTTGAGGGTGCCCAGCCCATGGCAGTAGGTGCTCTGAACCGCTTAGGACTGGGCGCTACCAGGAGTTGTGGGGCAAGAAGCCGTAGGCAGTAGCAACAGGGAGACAAAAGTCAATTGTTAGCCAACAATTCAGAGGGAGGCTGGCCTGAATTGCCTCCAAGCCACTTGATTTATGGCTTGCGATAATATGTTTTGGAGCACCACAACCCAGAGTGCTGTGCGGCGTGACCTGTAGAAATAAGTCTATTAACCCTAATCAATCTCCCATTATCCACCCTCGCTGGCAATTTAGCCGGTAAAGGAGTCACCAAGGCCTCTCAACTCGATTTGAACTAATCCCATTGTCTTTCATAATCAGGGGCCATGAAAAAGGAGCAGCTTCTTCTTCACAGCAGCAAAATTATCACTGGGTGTTTAAAAAAAAAAACCTCCTCTTTCATCTTTTAATGAGAAAATGGAGAATTGTTTTCATTCGGAATTGCCAGGGCTAATTGAGGCCCGGGGCTCCTGTCGAGATACAGGCCCTAGTGGGTATTGGTTCCCAGAGCCAGTGGAGAGACACTTAGTCGCAGCAGTAGGTAAACTGCTCTGACAAAACTTCCTGTTGTAATTAGTAAGAACATTTATTCAGATTAAGTACTTTATTACAGAAGCTAATTATGAAGTTTATCACAGATTCGATGTGCTTTGGAAGGGGTTTGCTTGGCCCTTTGTCATCCCCTTTCTAAAGGAGAAAGTTATTTCAACCTTTGAAGGGCAGAGGGAATTGGCACATCACTTGTAGGGCCTAATGTTAACACATTCAGCAGAAAATGTCACTTGAATCCATACCAGGAAAACTGGGAGCACAAAGCCTCTTTCTCACTAAGCCCTTTTTCTTTCCTTTAACTCCCCTCCACCCATTATTTTGGTGCTTCTATCATTCCAGCAGTTCCCCAACTGGTACTAAATCTGGAAATCTGTGATGCTTTCCAGAGTAAACCCCTGCTTTTAGTGGTTTAATATTCAACAATAAAAGCGTGCTCCATGCTGAAATTCATTCTAAATTAATCTAGGAGAAAACTTAATTGTCTTTATTTTTCTCTTTCAAAATGAAGAATAAAAGTGGAGGAGAGGAGATTATCTTAATAACACTTTAAAACAACTTTAAAAGATGGGTGTCCGCCCCCCCCCCCCCGCCCCCAAATGATTTTTAGCTGTTTCGGATTATAGCACTGCAAATCAAAAGGTAAAATAATACTGGATTCGTCACTGCATTGCTCCAGTTTTAGTCATTGCAGTAGAGAAATACCAGTGTGAAACTGTGGTAATGAAGTTGTTTCTGTAATTCAAAATCTATTAATAATTGTGTCTTTTTGGCATTTCATTTTTTTATTTTCTTATCATTATGATCAAGTTATTAACCTTAAAAAAATGCTGTGATGCAATCACTTTTTTGACCCCAAAGTGGCTGCGTACCACAGACTGAGCTGATACCTTCAGAAATGTTAGGATGTTTCTCTGTCGAAGTTGCCTGACGGGACTGGGTTGAACGTAGCAGATTGACAGCAGCTATCTAAGAGCCAAGCAATGAGGGTGCCGAGATGCTACAAGTCTTAGATGAGCTGCACCTTGCGGCAGCCTGGACAGCCACGGGGGCAGGGGAACGGTTTCTAAATAGCATTGCTAGTCCAAAGTTACAGATGACTATGCAAAGCATAGCAACTACGGTCAGTCAGTGCATAAGGTGGTCACCACAGGGAACTGGCAGCACTGCAAGATCGGCTGGGGGCATTAAATGCAGTCTGCTCCTTTCTTTGAAACCGTATTGCATGTTGCCTCTGGGCCAAACTGTGGCTCGTGGAACAGGCTGTAGAAGGCCTCAAAGGCAGCAGAAACATAGCAGGTGGCTGGGGGTTCCTGTCACAGAGAGGGACTGTGTTCCCCTGCACTGTTCCATGGTGGCATTCGCCAGGCAGCCACACAGGAGAGCGTAGGGGTGGGGTATAGCCATTGGATCTCTGACTATGGGGGCAGGGAGGGCACAAGGGCTGCAGCTGCTACCACAACCCAGGGAATTGCAGTAGCAGCCCTGAAGCAGCTGTGCTGGTGTGTGGTGGCCTTGGGGAAGGAATCCATCCCTTCAAGACACTACTCTGTACAAAGCCGGCTTACCCAGCCTTTGCACAGGGATTCGCATTTAGTCCTAACATTGATACCAGACATGGTGGACCAATGGTCTGAGCCATATGTTAAACCTAATGAATTAAACCGCTCAGGGTAAACGTCTGGTTGTCGCTCACCCAGCCTGTCCTTCTTATGCCTTGGTGAATCATTGGTCCAGATCCTCAGCAGATGTAAATTAGCATAGCTCTATTAAAGCTGGGGATCTGGTCCAGAGACCCCAGCTGCGAAAGGCGGATGCATGCTTCATCAGAAATCAAATCCTGGGACTCTCAAACTGAAGTCAAAGGGCATAAATGTTCCCTACACGTTTCCATATGACGATCGGCGCATGCACAGGTGGGATTTGGATGAGCCATGTGCTGTAATACCTGGGCACAACAGACTGAGGCAAGGGGAGCGTCAGTGCTAAGGTGCCTGCTGCTTGCTCTTGCGGGTGTACAGTCAGTCAGGACAGGCCTGAGGCTCCACTGCTTTGCACATTGTGTAGTTATTTCACACCTGTGCACAGCAAATGCAAAAGGCCTGATCCATCTTTGTACTTGGCCCAAAGCAGGCATCACGCCTCCATCCCAGGTCAGAGGCAGGCAGAGAGCAAGCCAAGGGCACGAGGAGGCCTCCTCCCACACCCTCCTGCTGGGTCAGGGTACATCTATACAGCAAGCGGTATGACTGCAGCATGCATAGGCATACCAGAGCTAGCTTTGATTGAGCTAGCTTGCTAAATATGTCAGGGTAGCCATGGTGATGGCTAGCCATCCCTGCCTGGGACCCTAGGTGCATACTCTGGTGGCTAGCTCACCCCACTGTGGCTACACTGCTCTTTTTAGCAAGCTAGCTTGATCAGAGTTAGCTTGGGTATGCCTACATGCAGGGCCAACGAGGGGCGGGGGGGAAGCCGGTACAAATTACCGGGGCCCGGCAGTCCGGAAGGGGGCCCGGCTCCCCCCCCACCTCTTGTCAGCCCTGTTTAGCCGGTCTGTCCTTGCTGGGGGGCCCCAAAAAAAATTTTCACCGGGGCCCGCACCCGCTCTCGGCGGCCCTGCCTACATGTACTTTCCGGATTCCAGCATAGACGTAACTAAGACCCATAGGAGCCAGGGCATAATTTAGGGCAGCTTTTGGGGCCACCCTGACCACCCTTGGGGCCACCCTAAGCACCCTAAGCCAAGCTGGCTCCCAACAGCCCCAGAATTGGGAAAGGACAAGCCACCTACACCTTTTTCTGAACCAACCTCAACTCCATGGCACGGATGAATTCCCTCCAAACGGGGTATCAAATGCTACCCAGTCTGAATTTTCCTCTCACTCACACCTCTGGCAGTGTTTCACATCCCAAGCTGCACAGCTGTAAATCATTACACCAGGCTGTGTAGAATCAGGCCCATTGCTTGCAACTCTGGCCCCAACACAGTTTAAAAAAAGGGGGGGGATGAGAAAGATATTGGGAAACTGCGCAAAAGAAACGAGCTTAAAGACAATCAGCTGGACTTTGCTAGGCTTCAAAGGGCCAATGCCAGTGCACGACCCTCACTGATTTGATATGTGCATTTAGTGACAGGCCCTCAGGCCACCAATCAGAGTGAGAAATTATACCTATTAATGGAGCTGTCAGGACGATGGCTCTTTAAGAATGACAGCGAAGTATCAGCGCTGGGCTACATATACTAAATCGCCCTCCTCACACCCCTTTGTGTGCTAGAGAATGGAGTGGGTGTTAGCGTACACACACACACATCCTGCTTTATGGATAGAGGTGGATAATTATATACATGCGTACATTGCACACACACACACAAGGAAGGAAAGAAGACGTGCTCTTATAAAGGCCACTGAAGATATTGTACGATTTGGATGGGGTGAATTATGAGATTTATTTAATGACTTTAGATCCTCGGGTGTTATTTATAGGATGTCCTCTGAGATAAACCCATAAGTCATCCCTGGCCATGGTAATTTCTTTCTATTCTGAGGCCTTGAGGAAAAGGTATTCATTTTTTTATGCTGTCTGTTGGGGAGGGAAATTAATACTAAAAAGTCAGTGAAAATTTGCTACTTTATGGGATTGAATTATCACCCTGTCAGCACTGAGATGAAAACCCTGAGCCGTGAACAAATATACCTTTGCACCTGAAGCTGGCTGGAGCACCCATTCCAAGCTCACATCACTCTGCTGCGGCCCTGTTGTTTCAGTAATTAATTCTGAAGGCTACTAGGTTTCACCTTGTCATTTCGCTTTCCAGACCTTCTTTAATTTGGCACTTTCTATATTCTGTACTCCCCCCCGGGCTCATAATTCATATACCATATGTCCTGAAGACATAAAGGGGGATCTGTTCTCTCAATATATATGCATAACTTCCAGTACAGTTAATGTGAGTTTGGCATGTGCATGGGAGAGGCGACTAGACCCCATGGGCCAAAATATACCATAATCAGTGGCACAGAAAAACAATGAAAAAATAAACTCCTAGCACAATACCACTGCCTTTGTGATAAGGTATCATGTAAGCCATGTCTTGTTATTAGCATAGCCTTATCATCACTATTTTTTCTGCATTCTCTCACAGATTTATTCCTTATCTCTCCTGTATCTTTACTTACTGTATGTTGCACTTATTTTCCTATAGACAGATTATTTAAAAAGTCAAATAGCTCCCAGATGTAGGAGAAAAAAAGGCCCTTTGTTCTCCCTGAAGGGGAGTAGGGTCAAACACAGAGGTGCAGTGTGACAGTGTGAGATGTGGTGGCATAAGATACACACTAGTAAGTGGGTGAGAGTCTAAGTTTGATTCTCCACCTTTTTCTCCGGCTGAGCAGTTCCTGCTTCTACAAGTAGTTTCAATGCCCTTAGTGCCACTCAGCGTGAGAAGAGCCAGGCTCTAAGTTTGGCAGTCAACCTCCGAGAGTCTAAGGATATGATCCTCTCCTTGTCTGTCCTTGTGTAACTCCACTGGGCCAAATCACCAGCTGGCATAAATCGTCTTAGCTCCACTGACTTCAGTAAAGCTATGCCAATTTACACCAGCTGAGGAGCTGGCTCATTGGCCTTAACTCTTGGTTTACGCCACTGTGAGCGGAGACTCAGGCCCTTCATTGGTGTGGTGTGAGTTGTACCAGCTGAGCATCTGATTCTGATCTCATCAAGATCTGATCCACCACTGAGACTCTATTCTCTAGAGAGCTATGGCAATTTACACCCACTGCAGATTTGGTCCATACGCCTAGCTTCACCTCATACACCTTTATGGTTAGTTCTCTGTCTTATTAGTGACGCTGCCAGTCACTTATTTTCTTCCCTCCTACAGGGTGGCCTCCATCAAATAAAACTGAATTCCCATTAAAGAGAGAGAGAGAGAGAGAGATCTTCCTTTCTGCAGCACTGGGGGAAATATAAAGTGTTCAGGACAGTGGTTCCTAGCATCGTTGCAACATAGCACTCTTTGGTACATGTGACAATAGGGATACTTTGGGAAGTGAAGGTGGCTGCAAAAACAAAGACTGCCCTTTGGTCTGGTGTGTTTCTTTCCCTCCCCCCGCACCCCATCCAACATTCTACAGAGGATAATTCCTTTTACAATTTTTTTTTCCGATGGTTTTAGCTTTCTGGGCTATGGAGTGTCTATTTTGACACTAGAAACTCCCATGACTAATGTGCTTTGGTGTTTCCTCCTCACTACCTAATAATTTAAAGGAGCATTCACATGCACACGCACGCGTGCGCACACGCGCACGCACACACACACAGTGTCACCTTCCCAACTTCTCTGCCTACCTATCTGCTTCTGTCTAGGAAAAGTGCAGCCCAACCAGTCAGTATACCTCATGACCTTGGCAAAGACATAGTTCTCGTGTCCCAGAAACCTAGTTACTTAGTCTCTTCATTAAAGCACAGTTAATCTTCTTAATCAGCCCCAACGATTTAGCATCGTTACCCATCAAAGGTAACAATCCTGACAATATCTCCCTATGTGTTACCTGCTTCAAGAGAATCCCCAATTTCATAGATTCATATATTCCAAGGCCAGAAGGAACCATTGTGATCACCTCGTCTGACCTCCTGTAACACAAGCCATAGAACTTCCCCAAAATTGCCAGTGATGGAGAATCCACCACGACCCTGGGTGAATTATTTCAATGGTCATTTCCTCTCAGTGTTAAAAATTTACCCCTTATTCCCAGTCTGAGTTTGTCTAGCTTCAGCTTCCAGCCATGGGATCATGTTAAACCTTTCTCCACTGATCGAAGAGCCCATTATTTAATTCTGATTTCATTTGTTCCCCATGTAGATACTTCTTAACTGTAATCAAGTCATCCCTTAACCTTCTCTTTGTTAGAGTCAAAGACCTCAATCTATTTAGCTTATCACTCTAAGGGCATGTTATCTAATCATTCTCGTGGCTCTTCTCTGAACCCTCACCAGTTAACGAACAATAATTTAATTTCTTAAATTAACTCTTGACAGTCTCCATCTAATGCCCCCAACATCATTGGCCCCAGAATGGGCCATATCCAACCCCCAGAACATCATGATCTTCCATCTTTGCACCAGACAAACAACAAATCATGAGAACTGGGATGAGGCTTTCCCTCCGAACATTCTCTCTTCCTCCTTTGCTCTAGGCAGGGGTTCTCAAACTGGGGGTCAGGACCCCTCCGGGGGTCGTGAGGTTATTACATGGGCGGTCACGAGCTGTCAGCCTCCACCCCAAACCCCGCTTTGCCTCCAGCATTTATAATGGTGTTAAATATATTAAAAAGTGTTTTTAATTTATAAGGGGGGTCGCACTCAGCGGCTTGCTATGTGAAAGGGGTCACCAGTACACAAGTTTGAGAACCACTCCTCTAGAGGATGCTAATGCCTTTAAATGCATTGTGGGTCCAGTCTGAAACCTACTACACCTTCCCTTCAGCTAATGCTCCCAAGTTACAGACCGGTTTGGTTACCTGCTGTGCCTCAAATTAACCCCTTTTTACACATGGGGGAAAATACTCTAATTTATTCATTTCCTTTTCTTTTAGAATAAAGAATAAGCACCTATGCACAGGCTCTGAGCACCTTACCAATTAATTAATCTTAGTATGCAGTGCACACATACCCTAAGCCAGGCTCTGACTCACATTCGAGCCCAAGCCCCCATGCCATCCACACACCTCCGTCTGACTCATGTCAGCAAGAACTCAGGACCTGGCTCCTAGGACCCTGATGCGGGGGTCAGAGCCCAAATCCAGCTGTTACTTGGTCCCAGCCCAGTCATTTTGCAATACGGACGCAGCTCAAGCCACAGACCTGAGTCAGAACGTGTGCATTGTGCAGTATGGACATACTTGCATGGCTGTGACTCCCCGGTCCAGTGATCGTAAACTCAAGTTTCCAATGCAGCACGGACACTCAAGCACAAGCTTGGAAACACTGAGTCCCCAGAACCGGGTTTACAATGCAGAGGAGACATACCATTAAAGGCTCAAAGTGCAATGCAATCAACACTGCTCTTCTCTCCAGAAGCAACACATAATTAAATACTAACACCCTCCCACACAGGCCCGTACCTCAACTCTCCGACATCTCTTCACACAAATGGGCCCTGCAAGACACTTAGAAAGTTGACAAATACGGGCTGTTTCAGACCAAGGCCTGCAGCTATAAGAACCTAAATAGAACAAGGCATTCAAGAGCACTGCACTGGCGAGTGTAGGTGCGCCTTCTACTGGACAGAATCAGAGCTGCTCAGCTGTGTGACAGATTTCCAAAGCACTCAAAGTTGGCTTAACTTTGGTCCCACAATGAACCAAATATTGAGCACTTCGGGGTGGGGGGGAGGGGACCTTGAACTGCTAACAGATATTCTCCTTTCAGCACATGGGGTAGGGTTTTGAGGTTTTAAAGCAGGAGGATCTGGGATCTGTCCCTGTTTCTATGATGTTTTGGACCGCCTTTGCCTGTGGCATAGTGACAGCTGTGAATTTCTAGACAACCATGGAATTGTTAGAATACTTACCTACTCCTTGGGGGTGGGGTATACTTGTGCAGCTTAATTCACCGATATCTGTAGAGTGCTGTGGGATCCTTGAATCCAGGCAGCTACAACTGGGCAAAGGGTTATTAATTATTTTATCAAAAAGAACTAGTGGAATAATGCAGTTCAGCATCTCAGCCCTTGCAAGATGCTGGTGAACTTGGCTTCCCCCAGTGTGGTTGAAAAGGGAAGTGTGAAAGCCGATTACCCAGCCTGGATTCTCCCTTGAGTAATTTCCATCATTCCCCATTTAGCTTTTATTTGATCTCTAGGAAGTCTGATTATAAATCAGAGCTGGGCTGCCTTCAAACACATTTCAGATAGCCTTGCTCCACCAAAGGGGAAAAAATAGGTGATTTATTTTTAGTGGCCGATTACCATGAATTCATTTGCTATGTACAAACATGCTCTATGTACAGTACTTCTACAGGGGTCTCCCTATATAAGAATTAGTGGAGATAATGGGCATTTAATAACTGAAAGCGTATCTACATAAACACGCATTGCCTAGAACATACAGAGCAATACTGTAAATCAGTGCTAATTCACTGGTTACTATGTTCCTGTGGATAACCAAACCTCCATACAATTAGACTTGGGTTAAAGTGACTTAAACTAACACCACAGGGTTCTGTGTTTGTTCTCGCTCAGCAGTTTCTGATCTCCCACAATGCTTACCACAGCAAATATGCTAAGGGCATCATAAAAGGAATGGCATATGGACTAGACATTGGGGGTGAAATCCTGACCTCACTGAAGCCAATAGCAAAACTTCCATTTATTTCAAGGGGGCCAGAATTTCACCCCTAAATCCACACAGCTTATACTAGCTTCATGCATATTACACAAATAGCTACACTGGTGCAAATATCCCTAATAGAGAGGCACCCCAATTAGCTGTTTTAGATATTCACATGCTGATTCTGATACCTACTTTTAGGTGCCCAAGTATGAAAATTAGGCTCTACGTTTTCTAAGAGCCGAGCTCTGGGTGTTGCTAAAACTCCGTGGTTCTGCCTCTCACATCACCAGTAGTAAAGATTCTGCTTTTAGAACATGTCTGGCAATGTCACTGACGATGCCCAAGACAGACTCCAGTTCACTCTTCTACAGCTGCATCAGCCCCTGCGGAGCTAGCAAAAGTGAACATTTGTTCTCATAAGTAAAGACAACAGTCAAGATTTAAAGACACTAGGAGTATGTTGAGTAAAAAAGTTATTCTCTCCACATTGTTCTTTTCTGGCCAATAGCCCCACTTTTATTTTGGCCAGCTGCTTACACAGCATCAGTGTAGTCAGGCGTCCCTGCATATTCCAGCAGAAACTAAAAGCAAATAGCATCCATCTCTGAGGAGTTGGTGGTGATTCTGCCCTCCAACTATTGAATTCCCATTATCTCTCATCACGCAACCTGTTTCCTCCTAACATACATGCTCCCTCTCGATTCATCTTTCATACTGAAAAGGCAGCATCCAGAAGAAAGACCAAAGGTTGATTGGGGATGTTATCCGCACAGCAGACACTACATCCATCTATCATGGAGAGTAGGTGTCTTCTGCCAGGAGGCTGGACAAATAAAATATTGAAAAGTTTTAAAAAATTGTTTTGGGTCAAATAAAATATTTTGTTTTGACAAAATCAAAATGTTTCATTTAGATTTCAGCCATTTTGCAATGTTTACAAACAAACAAAAAAATCAAAATGTTTAATTTCAAAAGTGTCAGAATGTTTTGGTTTTCATTTGATTGTTTTTGTTTTCAGATGAACAATTCCGCGAATCCACCACGAATTCACAAAACATTCAGCATCATTGAATCTGTATTGCTTTGTTGAAAAATGTTTTGGACAAAAAAATTTCCCAGCTCTACTTCTGCACTTTAGGTTACAGAAATTGCAGGCAACCAGCTGCTTAGTGCTTTGAAGAGGATCTGTACAGCAAAACAGTAGCCTAGCCAATGGCACCCTTACCTGTTAAACCACAGTGTCCAGCTAAACAATGATCTCCCTTTTGTAAGAGTGGCACAAAGGGAACAGAAAGCTTCCATGTCTCCCCAGCCATGAGGATGGTATGAATGTGAATTTACTTATAATGCAGCACTAAGAATCATGTTTTGAATTTATATATCCCCTTTCATCAGAGGATCTAAAAACGGTCTGCAAACAATCCTCTGTGAAGCAGGCAAGTATTTTACCCATTTAACAGATGGGGAAACCAAGGGCTAGAGATAATGGGATTGATTTTCAAAGCTGTTGAGCATCCTCAGTTCCCGCTGATGTCCATAGAAGCTACAGGTGCTCAACACTTGCGCATGTCTCAGTGAAAGGCATTTTTCATCTGTAACATGGGCTGTAATTTTCATGCAAGACACTATATGCTCAGAGCTGGGATACATTTTTTGGCTAAAAAACTTTCCACAAGGAAAAAACAACAATGCAGATTCGGCAACACCAAAATATTTTGTGAATTTGTGTGGGTTTCAACCAATTGTTTTGGCTGGGGATAATAACAAACAAAAACACCCAAACAAAAACCAAAAAAAATTCCCCCAAACATTTCATTTTCACATTTGCTTAATGAAATGTTTCAATTTATGGTTCAAAATGACTCTGATTCAAAATTCCCTTTCATTTCACTCAAAACAATCAAATATGTTTTGAAATGGCTGAAATCAGAACGACATTTTGATTTTGCCAAAACAAAACCACTTTTTTTTAACTGTTTGATTTTCCAGAAATTTCAAAAATTTCCATCAGTAGAATCTGAAATTAAATTTTAAAAAATTGTTTAGAATCCCCAGTGAATCACAACTCCATTCTTCGCACAGCTCCATGTGCACTCTAGTAGTATGTCTACACTGCAATTAAACACCTACGGCTGGCCCGCATCTGCTGACTCGGGCTCATGGGACTTGGGCTATGGGGCTGTGTAGATGTTTGGGCTTGGGCTGGAGCCCAGGCTCTGGGACCTCCTATCTCATGGCTCCAACCGAGCATCTACATAGCAATTTTATAGCCCTGCAGCCTGAACCCCACAAGCCAGACACAGGTGTTTAACTGCAGTGTAGAGGTACCCAAAGGGATAGTTCTCACTGGAACGCATCAGGATAACTAATCTCAGGGACATTTTTCCTTCTCAATCTGGGTCATAATAATGTAAGCAAAATATAAACAAATAACGAGAGTGTTCCCAATAGAAAACGAGAGTTACATACAGTGATGATGTACTAGACCACTGCTTACCAGAGCAAGACAGACACACGGGGTTGGAGAAATGGATTCCATTGGCTTTTTCCAGCTGAGTCCGAGAACTCAGCTCAGAAGCAGAAGAGCTCTCTGAGAATCCAAGTGGAAAGGGCTTCTGCCGAACAAGGGTATTAAACTCACCCCATGGTGAGGTATGAATTACCTTTAGAGTCTGTGGACCAGGAGCAAAAATTCATCAATAAGGGTATGTCTACACTTAAAATGCTACAGTGGTACAGCTGTACTTCTTCAGTGTAGACAGAGGCATTCTCCTGTCAGCGTAGGTAATCCACTTCCCTGACAGGCAGTAGCTAGGTCAATGGAAGAATTCTTCTATTGACCTAGCATTGCTTACACCAGGGGTTAAGTTGTTATAGCTACACCTCTCAGGGCTGAGAGATGTAGCTATACCGTCGTCTACATTCATAGCGTAGACCAGGCCGAAGAGACAAATTTTGCAATCCTGTCCACCTGCAGAATATGCCTCTTTAGCTAATGAAATTATTCATTAAATACACAGACAATAAAAACCCTATATAATGCACTTGCGAAACCTGCCCTCCCCACTTTGCAGTTCCCCTGCTGCAACCCTCTGGAGGAGTCTCTCTCTGATCTTACCCCGCACCTCCCACACACACACACACACCCTTCAAGGGGGATTCTCGCTCTGATGTCTCTCTGTCTCTGTCTCTCTCTCACAGACACACACACACATACATACGGGATTCTGTCTCCGGTCTCCCTAATTTGTGTCCTCTTCTCTGGAGGCATAGGAACTGGACAGAAGGTCAGGGAGTTGAGAAGGAATCTCTTCCCCAAACATGGTGCTAAAGGGTTTGCTGGCAGCCCATGTCTGCTAAGTGCTCTAGGCCTCCTCCTGTGGTTTACTGAAAACTATTAAAACTGTAAGCTATCCCTTTAAATTCTATGGGGGTTCCTGATCCTGCTTGCAGGCTAGGGGGCTCTGTAGAGAAGTATGCGATCTGGATCTAGCAACAGTCAGTTAGCAGACAGCCTAGAGTAAAGTGGGATGAGTTGTGCCCCTCTCCCCTTTAGGGAGCTGTCTGCTTTGGCTCTTTGGTTCTGCTTCTTGGCTGTAAGGGTTCTGGATTCTAAGCAATAAAGTAGTGATACGCGGCAACCTTCCAGCAAGAAGATTTGATGTTTTTAGCTGTGTATATGCCATGAAATAACCCCTCAAACCTGGCTGTGGCAGATTGTGGTGGCAGCACGCCCCCACGCATACTAACATCCTCCGGCAGGCAGCAGGAGGTTTAGAGGGCCAGGTGCTTATGTCCAGTCAGGCACAAGCTCCGTCTTTAGCTTCACCCACCCAGTTCTGGCTTGCCTCATGTATATTGACATGTCTCTTTCTCTCGCTCTCACTTGCCCCATGGTGTAGGTCTAAATTGCTCTGCTATTAAGGGATTAAGACACGATTTATGATTTAATTTGGAAATGGAAACCAGTTTTTCTCTGCCTTGACTAGGGTGGCCACTGACACTTCCCCAAAACACAGGACATCCAGTTCAGATGCTTGAATTTCCAGAATGGTGTGTCCTGCCTGCAACAGTGTGAATCCACTCCCACCAGCATGACCTCACACACACAGTGTATGCAAGGTCATGTCAACAGGGGCAGAGCAGAGCACTCTTCAGAATGGTGTACTTCGTGCATCCACAGTGATACTGTGGTTTTTATCAGTAACGTACAAGGGGACAAGCCCTACAAAAACCAGGACAGTCTGCCTTAAAACTGGATGAATGGCCAGCCTACCCATTATGCTAGTTTGGATCTAGATGTGGGCCAGGTTTGTTACAGGTATACACGTTTTTGCCCTTGCTTGTAGAGCTGTCAAGCGATTAAAAACAATAATAGAGTACCATTTATTTAAATATTTTTGGATGTTTTCTACATTTTCAATTACAACACAGAATACAAAGTGAACAGCGCTCACTTTATATTTATTTGTATTACAAATATTTGCACTGTAAAAAACAAAAGAAATAGTATTTTTCAATTCACCTAATACAAGTACTGTAGTGCAATCTCTTTATGCTGAAAGTTGGAACTTACAAATGTAGAATTATGCACAAAAAATAACTGCATTCAAAGATAAAACAATGTAAAACTTTAGAGCCTACAAGTCCACTCAGTCCTACTTCAGCCAATCACTCATACAAAAAAGTTTGGGTTACAATTTGCAGGAGATAATGTTGCTCGCTTCTTGTTTACAATGTCACCTGAAAGTGAGAACAGGTGTTTGCATGGCACTGTTGTAGCCAGTTGTCATAACTATAAAGGGAAGGGAAACAGCTCTCCTGTGTACAGAGACTCCAAATCCTTTTACCTGTAAAGGGTTAAGAAGCTCGGGTAACCTGACTGACACCTGACCCGAAGGACCAATAAGGGGGCAAGATACTTTCAAATCTTGGGGGGGGAAAGGCTTTTGTGTGTGCTCTTTGTTTTAAGGGTGGTTCGCTCTTGGGACTGAGAGGGACCAGACATCAATCCAGGTTCTCCCCATCTTTCTAAACAAGTCTCTCCTATTTCAAACTTGTAAGTAAAAAGACAGGCAAGGCGTCTTAGATTTACTTTGTTTTCTCAACTTGTAAATGTACCTTTTACTAGAGTGTTTATCTTTGTTTTGCTGTACTTTGAACCTAAGACAGAGGGGGGTCCTCTGAGCTCTTTAAGTTTGATTACCCTGTAAAGTTATTCTCCATACTGATTTTACAGAGATGATTTTTACCTTTTTCTTTAATTAAAAGCCTTCTTTTTTAAGAACCAGATTGATTTCTCCTTGTTTTAAGATCCAAGGGGGTTTGGATCTGTATTCACCAGGAGTTGGTGAAAGGAGGGTGGAAGGAAGGAGGGGGGATGGTTAACTTCTCCTTGTTTTAAGATCCAAGGGGGTTTGGATCTGTGTTCACCAGGGAATTGGTGAAAGGTTTCTCAAGGCTTCCCAGGGAGGGAATTCTTGTGATGGTGGCAGCGGACCAAAGCTAAGCTGGTAGATAAGCTTAGAAGTTTTCATGCAGGCCCCTACATTTGTACCCTAAAGTTCAAAGTGGGGATACAGCCTTGACACCAGTGTCGCAAGATATTTATGTGCCAGATGCACTAAAGATTCATATGTCCCTTCATGCTTCAACCACCATTCCAGAGGACATGCGTCCATGCTAATGACAGGTTCTGCTCAATAACAATCCAAAGCAGTACGGACCGCCGCATGTTCATTTTCATCATCTGAGTAAGATGCCACCAGCAGAAGGTTGATTTTCTTTTTTGGTGGTTCGGGTTCTGTTGTTTCCACATTGGAGCGTTGCTCTTTAAAGACATTTGAAAGCATGCTCCACACCTCGTCTCTCTCAGATTTTGGACCGCACTTCAGATTCTTAAACAGTGGGTCAAGTGCTGTAGCTATTTTTAGAAATCTCACATTGGTACCTTCTTTGCATTTTGTCAAATCTGCAGTGAAAGTGTTCTTAAAATGAACATGTGCTGGGTCATCATCTGAGACTGCTATAACATGAAATATATGGCAGAATGCAGGTAAAACATAACAGGAAACATACAATTCTCCCCCAAGGAGTTCAGTCACAAATTTAATTAATGCATTTTTTTTTAATGAGCGATAATCAGCATGGAAGCATGTCCTCTGGAATGGTGGCCAAAGCATGAAAGGGCATACGAATGTTTAGCATATCTGGCATGTAAATATCTTTCAATGTCGCCTACAACAGTGCCATGCGAATGTCTGTTCTCACTTTCAGGTGACATTGTAAATAAGAAGCAGGCAGCATTATCTCCTGTAAATGTAAACAAACTTGTTTGTGTTAGCAATTGCCTGAACAAGAAATAGGACTGAGTGGACTAGTAGGCTCTGAAGTTTTATATTGTTTTGGTTTTGAGTGCAGTTATATAACAAAAAAATTCTACATTTGTAAGTTACACTTTCACGATAAAGAGATTGCACTACAGTACTTGTATGAGGTGAACTGAAAATTACAATTTATTTTATCATTTTTACAGTGCAAATATTTGTAATCTAAAATAATATAAAGTGAGCACTGTACACTTTGTATTCTATGTTGCAATAGAAATCAATATACACCTCTACCCCGATATAACACGAATTCGGATATAATGCGGTAAAGCAGTGCTCGGGGAGGGAGGGGGGGGAGGCTGCACGCTCTGGCAGATCAAAGCAAGTTCGATATAATGTGGTTTCACCTATAACGCAGTAAGATTTTTTGGCTCCCGAGGACAGCGTTATATCGGGGTAGAGGTGTATTTGAAAATGTAGAAAAACATCCAAAATACGTAATACATTTCAACTGGTATTCTGTTGTTTAACAGTGCAATTAATTGCAATTAATTTTTTTATTCACAATTGATTTTTTTGAGTTAATCATGTGAGTTAACGGCGATTAATCGTCAGCCCTACTTGTTTGTTTTGGTTGGCGCGCACACACAAATGTTGCTTGACCCTTACTTCCTCCACGGGGCAAACTGCCCAAAAGGAGAAAGGAAGAGCGGCCATAGCTCTGCCCCACCTCGGTACTGGTGGGGCAGAACAGAGCTGATGAGCCGGGGGAGCAATCTGCTCCATCCTAGCAGATATTATACCCACTGCCCAGGGCGAACAGAAATTGTGCCAGCCTCAGCACACATCCAATAAAATTTCTATCCAGTTTGCTCAGCAAGGGCCTGATCCGAAATCTGCTGGAGTTAATGGGAGTCTGCCTATGGATTTTGTGTCAGGCCCCAGACAGGGAACAATCCATGTTAGTTTGATCTTATATGATCTGTCCTCAGCTTGGAGTTGGAAAAATATTTCTAATCTGTCTGGCCTTTCCTTTCACTACGTTGAGTTTTAGGGGAAGAAATGAGTCCAGTGCTCCAATTGTGCAACAGTTCATGTAGCGACTGATACCCCCAGTGGTTCTGTGATTCTTCATTATGGCTATGTAAGGACCCTTGCTGTTAGGGTGACCAGATGTCCCGATTTTATAGGGACGGTCCTGATATTTGGGGCTTTGTCTTATATAAGTGCCTATTACCCCC
The DNA here is from genome assembly GCF_002925995.2 of Terrapene triunguis. Lineage (NCBI taxonomy): Eukaryota > Metazoa > Chordata > Testudines > Emydidae > Terrapene > Terrapene triunguis. Next base: position 21,457,785 of record NW_020664543.1, read on the forward strand.
CGCCCCCTGTCCCGATGTTTCACACTTGCTGTCTGGTCACCCTACTTGCTGTATAATGGCCTCAGGGCCAAATGTGAACTGCAGAGTCCTAAAGCACGGCCTTTGGCTTCCCTCACCCTCTAACTGCCAGGTGAGGACAAAGCTGGGCAACCAAGGGATTTTATTTCTATGCATTTAGCAAGTAAGGAAAAAGCACAGGGCAGTTTTATGGAAGTGAATGAACTGGTTCAGATTTGCATCACTGCCCTCTACTGGATAGGATTAGAACTGCTCAATTGCACCATCACCTCTCCCCCCGCCCCGCAACCTATACTGCTAATTGGAGCTGGTCAGAAAACTGGTTCTCCCTGCCTCCCCTTCCCCCGCACCAAGGAAAAACTTCAACTTTTCATTAAAAATTTAAAACCTTACCCCACTTTTTGGCAACTGAAATCCAAAAAACTTTTGGCCAAAATCCTAAATTTTGGTTCTTTGTGTTAAAAAAAAATGGGGGTTGTGGGGCATTACACTTTCCATGAAAATGTTCTTTTAGTCAAAATCCCCAATTTTCCCATCAGAAAACAGGTTTGAATCATTTCCAACCAGCCCTGCTGCTAATGGGGGAGCGAGGTTCCAAATCCTGTTAACAATTCTGAGACATCCAGTCCGCTCTGCCTCCACTTCTATCCCTTACCCATTGTTCTGAGCTGTGGCGCTCTGTCTTGCATGGGGGTGGAGTCATTTTTCTTAATTAAAATTGGGCGGTTGAGCCTATTATAGGGGAGTCCATTGCAGGCAACAAAACAGGGCATGCTGCTTGTCACTTCTACTGTTCTGACTCACTGGGGGAAAGAAAGCGACGGGGTGGGAGTGTCCTTCACAGCTTTAGCCAGGCTGAATTCCAGTGGAAGAAGGACCCTCCAAAGACAATGCTGAGTGCTCAAGGGAGTGTAACGAGTTTTGTCCTGGAGAAAAGTTGGCTTCACCTTCAGGGCATGGGACACAAAGCCTTTGACCTCTAGGTCACCATTTCAAATCCAGCCCAGGTCAGTAGCAGCTGAAAGCCATTATCATCAGACAGCTCTTCAGTGACCTGTGTGAAATGAGCTGGGGATGACCTCAGTCCATCTCTGTGCTGGGGTGGTGACCACTCATGGACTCAGCTTGCTTTTCCCCCATAGCATGTAGCCACGTGATGCCAACTCTGGCGTGCAGCATTGATGTAGCCTTAATGTGAGTCTGAGGCACTTAAAGTGGCAGGTAGTCTCATGAGTCCCTGTGTGGATCTGACCCCAGAGTCACTGAGGTAACTTTGAAAATGTTGCCCTCTATCTATATTTGCTGTACTATAATGTTTGTGATATCTCCACCCCCCCACTCCGCCTCTGGTTTGGTGCTGGTTTGTGTCACAGTGTGTCTCATAAATCATTGCTAACCACTATCATTGAGAAGGAAGATATTGAAGGTGCCAGGGAGCAGCAGTGAATTCAGAAGAGACCAGGAATAGAAAAATAATTTAGAACATCATGGAGTCCTAAAAAAATCCCACCGGTTTAAAACTAGATGTGATGTAAAGGGAAAAACACTAACCAGATAAACTGGCAGGGTGGGAAAGGAAAGAAATCTAGTTCATATCAGAGGGGATTTAAATGGAAATACCAAGGAAGAAGCTGCTGAGAGAGGGAGGAGGTCCTTGAATGGGGCCTGTTTAAAAACAGTTGCAATTGAAATGGAAGAGTTAAGAAGGAGGCAGCTGAGGGCTGGAATGAAGATTGATTTAAGACTAGATACAATTTAAAGCCAAGGCTGAGGAGGTGGAAGCAGGGTTTGGAATACGATCAGTTTACACTCAGATGTGATTTAAACTGATGAACTAGGGCTGTGAAAGCTGGGGGGCGTGGAGATAGAGATAGATGTCAGCATAGATGCGATTTAAACTCGTGTGCTAAAGATGGTGATGTCCTAAAGATCAACACAGCAGCATAAACTGGTGCTACCACAGTAGAAAGCTTGTGTGGACTACATTGCTCCTCTGAATTTGTAAGGTCACAGGCCGAAGGTGAAGATGTCTTGTGATGGATCCCAGCTGGCCTGATTGACAGCGAAAAATATTCCTTACCCTGGATAACTGGTGCTATTGTTTAATATTAACATCAAGCCATAAGCATTCACACTGCTGTAAAACATGAATTGTGCCAGGCTCAGAACAACCTCAATGGTTTACATTCTAAAGGGACGGTTAGTTACTTTATAGCAGCTTTTGCATAAGTAGTAAGTGCTTTGGATGGGATAGCGTTCAATCACTCTCTCTTTTTTCAGCTACACTACTTTCTCCAGGCTGACCTACACACAAAATTGCACTGATCTAACAAAACAAAGTTTCCTAAAGAATGAGTGGACATTCCTATTTCGGAATCAAAGTGGCTTTCATTTTTACTCCTAAATCAGCTTTAGGCACTTTTATTTCAAAATAAATGTCCACACACACACCAAAAATAACTAAATCTGTTTAATTTCACTCTGGGTGCTTTGGTCAGTATGGCTACTGTGAAACAGATCAAGCCACTTGTATGCCTTCTTTTCTTGGTGTAATTTCCTTGCTTTAATTTCCACATACACCAACAGTATTTTTACAGTGTGATTAGAAAGTGAATAATCAGTCACCTGAGGCCAGATTTTCAGAAGACTTCAGCACCTAATGCACATGGTGTTACAACCATGGATGAGCTCCCCCTGGTGGATGCTCACCAAGTTGTTGTTCTTGGATCCAACCCATGATCCCACATGCCCTAGGCTTGCTAGGTCTGAGCAGAGTCTGGGCCTCTAGGCAAATCTCAGAGTATAGATCATCCACCTAGCACTTCTCCCTGAGAGATGGGACTCTGCAGTCCAACTGCCTACACCCTGAAACTTGTGCCAGCTCCCCCAAACCTCCTTGGTAACTTTTGCACACTCCCAAAGCTGTGGATTCCTGGATTACTGTTTCCTTCCTTCAGGATTATTTGACAATGAAAGCAAGTAATGGAGAATTTATGAAGGAATTCCTAAGCCAAACTCACTTTACTCACAGACAATGCACAAGAGATCTATGGAAAACAACAAAAATCTACATGCAAAACCTTGCCTCCAGTATCCTCACTACTCAGTCCTTTGGTTTCAGTCCACCCTTTCAGGATCCCAGGACAACTCTTCTCTCTCATCTCATCCTGCTCAGTCTTGCCTTCTGCTTCTGGTCTCCTCTCTCTCAAGCCACTAATAAGAAAGCCTTCCTTTTATAAGGTTCCCCTGTCAGGTACTATCCTCAGTGGCTTCAAATCCCTCATCATGTGATGCATTGCTTGGTTACACCTGATTGAATGGGTTCCTCGGGCAGCAGTTAGCTCATTGTCCTAGGGTGCGTCTATCTGAATGGGAGACCCTTCAGGTTGACACTTGATTGCTGTGCATTGTGAGCCCTGTGTCAGCACCTCTTGGAATCCCAGCTGGAGATGGGGGTAAAAAGACACCAGTGTAGGCACAGAGCACTTTACACACAAGATGGCATTCACAGAACAAAAGCCTTAAGAGTGCCTCAGCAGGGTCCACACAGGGCAGTCCCAGGATGGCACTTTAAAACACTCTACAATTTACACCCCTCTGGTGCGCATTGCCACACAATGTAGACAAGCCCTAAGCCCTTTCCCCGGGCTCGCTGCAGAGCTTCTTAGCACTTCCTGCCACCCTGCTGGCTCTGCTGCAGGCGAATTCTCTTTAGTCCCCTGGCAGGTCAACCCTTGACTCAGCAGGAGTCTTCCTGCTCCCTGCAGGCCCCTCCACCAGCACAGAGGTCCCTGGGTGGACTCCCCTCCTGCCCTGTTCCTTCCCAAGCACCCTGGACTCTCCATCACAGGCCTGCCTGCCTTCTCTGTCTGCCACCTCAGATCCCGAGCCCCAGCCAGGCTTCCCTCCTTGCCTGAGAGTCAGAGATCTGCTCTCCTTCCTCATCAGCCCCCACCTGAGCTGGGTTCAGTCCTTCCACTCCTCCCTCCAGGCTTGACCCCCACTGCAGGTGCAGCAGGGAAGGGCTGATTGAGCCCACAAGCTCTCATTAACCCTTTCTGGCCCAGTGTGGGGTTGGTATGCCAATCACAGGGAGGCTGGCAGGGCACTCTGAGGGCTCTGGAACTTGCTCCTCCCACTTGTTCTGAAGTCACCCAAATTTGATGACCCACCAGGCTTAGTGCAAGCACCTTCTGTTTGATAGGAGTTCCGGAAGAGGACAGAGTGTACATTTCCCAGAACAGTGAAGGGGTGGAAAGAGTTTTTTTCATAGGTAGCTGTCTGAGTTCCTGTCTGGATCAAAGCTGTGCAAATAATGGATTTTAAGGTTTGCTGGCAACTCAAATATATTTTGTTCTGTGTTGAACAACAACAACAAAAAATTTAATTGTCAGTGAATCAAAAAAAGTCTTAAAAAAATGTTGGTTCGGGTCAAACAAAATGATTCTTTTGACCCAAAACAAAACATTTTGTTTTGATCTCTAGCAATTTTTAAACATTGTCATTTTTGAAAATAAAATGGAAGGAAATTTCTTTACAAAGAGTTAAATTGAAAGCTCACAATGTTTCATGTCAAAAGTGTTGAAATGAAATGCATACCTCTCCCAGATTGTAACCATTTGGTGAAACTAACATAAATTAACAAAACATTTGTTACAGAAGCTGCATTTTTCACTAGAAATTGAAGTTTTTGTTTGACACATTCCACCCAGTTCTCGTATGCCTGATTGTTTCAATGCTGCTGGGTTTGTGTTGTGATATTCACTGAGTGTTAGGTGCCTCGAACTTTGTATAGGGATCTCTGTCATTATGATTTACACCAAAATAAATACAATAGAGAAGTTGTGTATTTGTAAGAGAACAAGAGGTTTTGCAGGATTAGGGCTAATGTTTAGCAATATTTTCTGAAGAATGAAAGTGACCCTGATTCTCCTCTCACACCAGGGTACGTCAGGAATAACCACATTGATGTTAATGTCATTACACTGGTGTAAAGCCAGTGTGATGTCAGAATCAGGCCCAACATGTGGAACTGCTACAGGTATCACATGATTGTATCAATATGAACCAGCATTGCAAAGACGAGGATGTTATCGGGTTGCCCCTGTTCCTCTGGCCTCCCCAGGACTGCTTGGGGTTCTGCTCTGCCCACCTGGTTAAAAATTACAGATGGCAAACCTGTCGCTTATCTCGCACACACCTCTAACTCAGGAGCAAGCCCACTGATGTCAATGGAGAATCAGGCCCACAATGTACATTTCAACCCTTCTGTAGCAAGATCTTTCTGCAGGAAATCCCCCCCTCCAGCCAATTAACCTTGGTGGGGTGGGCCATGCTACCCCAGTTTGGAAAGTTTTTTACTATGCTCCTGATTGGTAGCTGCTCCCTAAGTTTTTTGGATGGAGTTGTATCAGCCCCAGGGTAGCGGAGAGGGGAATTATGCATGACAGAGCTAATTATGCTGCCTCTGAAGGTCCCTTTTGTAGAGTGCCCCTCAGAGCAGGAAGCAGCGTGGGTGTGTGATTTACAGTAGATGTCCTATAAATAAGGCAAGGTTTGCCTTGAGGGGGAACCGGGAACCACAAAGGCTGTACAGAGCAACAGAGTGGCCCTAGAGCATAATGCCATTGTATGTGGACAGCTTAAAGAAGGGACTGGTTGTGAGAAACTAAGAGTCAAGGAAGTCCTAAAGCACTGTGGGGGAAAATATTTGCATTGGTAAATCACTTGTGGAAACAGAGTACAGAAATTCATTTTAAATCCCAGGGGAGATGATTCAGATACAAACAGCAGCCATCAGTATAAGACCGTCTAATGCACACACGGTTATCTGGATTTGGGTCATTTTCAGCAGTGGATGCTGTGCATTGTTCTCTTCAGCATATACATTTATTCCACTCAACTGCATTTCAACAAGCAATGCTATCTATGAATAAGTCAATGGGGGTCTTACTATAGGCATATCACACAGCTAAACGCAGTACATTATAAATGAGTCTACCACAGGGGACTCGATGTTTTAGGAGATTGGTAATGAGATAAGTGGCCTTTCACCTCCAGGTCATACATTCAGATTTGGACCAGGTCAATACCTGTTCTTGTCTGACAGCTGTTTGGCCTTCATGAAATAAGCTGGGTGGGTCTCAGTCCAACTCCTGACAGAAAGGGGTCCCTGCCACAGATTTGCCATCACAACCAGTACTGCTTTATTCCTCCATGTTGGCAGTCCTCAGCAGAGAGTTCAAGGACCATGTGAGCATGGAGCCTGGACTTCTCTTCCTTCTGGAGTAGGGTTAAGGCACCTTGCCAATGATGGCGTTTATGCTGAGTGGGAAAGATGTAAGTCCAGATATGCCCACATAGAGGTACCAGTTTCATACTATCTTATTAACAGAGCATCAGCAGGAACAGAACACAACCACTTCAGCACCAAGTGACAGATCTCTGTCTCTAGAGCTAAACTCTGGTAGCCAGTAGCAGTAGCTATGTGGACCAGCCACTAAAGTGGAACATGGCTAACTTGGAAGGGGACAGACGAGAACAGCCAGCTGAGGAAAGAGAGCAAGAGAAAGGAGGAAGACTCAGCCACTGGCCCTGCAGCCATAAAAGGAGGAGCTGCGGCAGCTGTGAAGTGAGGACCCCAGCCCAGCCTGTGTGAGAGGTGCTGGAGACAGAGCTTGAGTGGGAGGGGAGAACTGCACTAGGGGAGGAGGAGAACTAAGTGATGAGGGGTGGGGATATTGAGGGGGCGGCTGGGAGCTTAGCACATGGTACACACCCAGAGGCACTGGTGGGGTCAGAAATAGGCAGTTCCCTTTGCAGAAGATGCTGCCATTATGGCAGCAATAGGTGCAATCAGGGATGGCTGAACACTTTAACAAGCATTTGGGGTGGGCTGTGGGACAATTTGTCCTCTTCCTACATGAATAACCAGTTTCTGGGCAGGGTTATCACTACAGCACTCTGGACAGGACTGGCTTGGGGGGTTGGGTGAAGCTCAGTGAGATGAGGCTCTGGGGAACACCCATATATGACTCATCTGACGGAAAATGTGTGCATGTGTGAGGCGATGACTATTCCCCCCTCGTCCTCAACATCCTCCTTCAGAATGGGAACCAGGCTGCATGTTCTGTGCCATGTTCTATGTTCTCAAGTGTCTTTGCAGAGGAAGTGGCTGGAGAAGAAAAATGAAAAAGGGCCCAAAAGCCAGCTCTGCCACCCCATGTTCATCAGCAGATAACAAGAGACCTTTGGTCTCCAAGATTGTACATCTGGCACCTTTCACCAGCACTAAGTGCTCTTTGTAGAAGAGTGCAAGAAACACTTCTACTGGTAAGCTTGTGCTCCATGACCCAGCCACCACTTCAGCACAGCACACAGGTGGTGGGACAAACAATATACAATGGTTTCCACCAGGGGGCACTAAAGGGTCTGATTTTCAGAGCTGCTCTTGTTGACTTCGACTGGCACTACTGGAGTTCAGCACTTCCGAAAATCAGCCCTCACTGACAATTTATCAGCGAGAAGAGCAGCTTTCGATATGGCACACAGAAAAAGAGAGACGGAGCAGCCCACTGGTTTCCTGTGCGCTCTAGATACGGCTACAAGGAGTATATTACAAGGACTGGTCTCAATTAGTGAAGCTCCAATGTAGAGAGATTTAGGCCTGGTCTACACTAACCCCCCAAGTCGAAGTAAGGTACGCAACTTCAGCTACGTGAATAACGTAGCTGAAGTCGACATACCTTAGTTCGAACTTACCGCGGTTCAGACGCGGTCCACATGCGGCAGGCAGGCTCCCCGTCGACTCCGCGGTAGTCCTCTCGCCGAGCTGGAGTACCGCAGTCGACGGCGAGCACTTCCTGGTTCGACTTATTGCGTCCAGACCAGACGCGATAAGTCGAACCCAGAACTTCGATCCCCAGCCGCCAAACTAGCGGCTGGGTGTAGACCAGCCCTTAGAGTGGACACTTGTCAGGACTGGGAATTTGATCCTTATGCATTAATGTAAGTTAGTGATTTGGTGTACCTTCAGCTTGATGTGAGTTCTCAGGCTATACGCGCTATGGTTTCTTGTAGAACAATGGCAGCAATAGCACAACCCATTGCGAAGTCACCTCTGTCTTGCAAAGGTATAACATCCACATAAGTCATCAGTGGACTGGCAGCTCAACTGGACAGAGAAAGCCACAGCAAGAGATTCACCATGGAAAGCTAGTACTATGAAGCCACTAAATATATCATTCAAAGCTAGGATACACATCTTAGCTAGAGTAGGAGGGCTGTGGGAAGAGAAGTCCGCTTGCATGGGCATTTCTAACATCTCTGTTCGTTGGACACATTTGAACAGTAAAATAAAAGGTGAAAATATCCCCAAATCTGAGAGAGAAACACCAGTAGAACTAGAGATGACCTGAATCAACCTTCCAGCCCCAATTCTAAATATTCCTGCTCTCCAGACTATGGGTTTTATTTGAAATTCATATCTGCACCCTATTTTGTAGTATTAAAATAAAACCAGGATCAGGCCCAAGCAATTCAAGAAGAATCCTACTGTGTATCATAACAGAAGGTGAAAGTGCCTCAGAAGTTCCAGAAAGAGCTCCAGTTCTTCTCAAGGTGGGAGGTGAGTGTGATGAAATACACCCCTGTATTCACACCCTACACACCATTGTAATTGTCTTTGTACAAGATATGCCTGGTAAGGTATCATGTGAAAACTCAATTTGCTGGTCAGTATTGTCCTGATAAAATGTGTGGCAACACTGTAATGTGAAGTTAAGATTCCCTTGTATGATGTTAAGAGTGCATGTTCAACACTCACCTAGCACCAAACTAATCAAACAGGCCTGTCTTGAACTAAGGAGTGTATATTTGCCTTAAGAACATAAGAACGGCCATACTGGGTCAGACCAAAGGTCCATCTAGCCCAGTAGCCTGACTTCTGACAGCGGCCAATGCCAGGTGCCCCACAGGGAATGAACAGAACAGGTAATCATCAAGTGATCCATCCCCTGTCACCCATTCCCAGCTTCTCGCAAACAGAGGCTAGGGACACCATCCCTACCCACCCTGGGTAATAGCTGTTGATGGACATATACTCCATGAATTTATCTAGTTCTTTTTTGAACCCTCTTATAGTCTTGGCCTTCACAACATCCTCTGGCAAACAGTTCCACAGGTTGACTGTGCATTGTGTGAAGAAATACTTCCTTTTGTTTGTGTCGGCACCCTTTACTAGTGGGGCCTCTGAATTTAATTGGGAGTGTTCCAGTTGGGAAGATCCTGTGTGCTGCAGTCCAGCCTTAGAGACCACAAATCCTAGGCTATTGGTGGCTTCACTGGAGCCAGGGCAGAGACTGTTGCTGTGCCTAGAGCTGACTGAGGTGGGCTTGCAGTGAAGGACTGTGAGTAACCCCCACTCTGGTTTGGGAAAGTACTTGCAAGGGAAGGGGCACAGCAGAGAGACTGAGTCTGAGGCCTGGTCTACACTACGAGTTTAGGTCGACTTTAGCCGCGTTAAATCGACTTAAGCCTGGACACGTTTACACTACGAAGCCCTTTCTTTCGACTTAAAGGGCCCTTTAAACTGGTTTCTTAACACCACCTCGACGAGGGGATTAGCGATAAAATCGGCCTTAGGGGGTCGGAATTGGGTTAGTGTGGACGGAATTCGACATTATTGGCCTCCGGGAGCTATCCCACAGTGCTTCATTGTGACCGCTCTGGACAGCACTCTCATCTCAGATGCACTGGCCAGGTAGACAGGAAAAGCCCCGCGAACGTTTGAATTTCATTTCCTGTTTGCTCAGCGTGGAGAGCACAGGTGACCATGCAGAGCCCATCAGCACAGGTAACCATGATGGAGTCCCAGTCCCAGGATCGCAGAAGAGCTCCAGCCTGGACCGAACGGGAGGTACGGGATCTGATCGCCATCTGGGGAGATGAAGCAGTGCTCGCCGAACTCCGAAGCAGTAAAAGAAATGGCAAAACATTAGAAAAGATCTCCAAGGCCATGAAGGACAGAGGCCATAACAGGGACGCACAGTAGTGCCGCGTGAAAATTAAGGAGCTAAGGCAAGCCTACCACAAAGTCAGAGACGCAAACGGAAGGTCCGGGGCTGAGCCGCAAACATGCCGCTACTACGCGGAGCTGCATGCCATTCTAGGGGGTGCAGCCACCACTAGCCCAAGCGTGTGCTATGAGTCCCTCGCTGGAAACAGGGAAGCGGGTTCGGCGGACGAGGAAGATGAGGATGGAGAGAACATAGATAGCTCACAGCAGCAAGGAAGCGGAGAAACCAGTTACCCCAACAGCCAGGATATGTTTGTCACCCTGGACCTGGAACCAGTAACCCCCGAACTCACCCAAGACCCTGAGGGCACACAGGGGACTCTGGTGAGTGTACCTTTGTAAATATTACACATGGTTTAAAAACAAGCGTGTTTAATGATTAATGATTAATTTGCCCTGGCAATCGCGGCTAGTACAGCTACTGGAAAAGTCTGTTAACGTGTATGGGGATGGAGCGGAAATCCTCCAGGGACATCTCCAGAAAGCTCTCCTTGATGTACTCCCAAAGCCTTTGCAAAAGGTTTCTGGGGAGGGCTGCCTTATCCCGTCCGCCATGGTAGGACACTTTACCACGCCAGGCCAGTAGCACGTAGTCTGGAATCATTGCATAACAAAGCATGGCAGCGTATGGTCCCGGTGTTTGCTGGCATGAAGACAACATCCATTCCTTATCGCTCTTTGTTATCCTCAGGAAAGTGATATCATTCACGGTCACCTGGTTGAAATGGGGCAATTTTATTAAGGGGACATTCAGAGGTGCCCCTTCCTGCTCTGCTGAACAGAAATATTCCCCGCTGTTAGCCACGCGGTGGGGGGGAGGGGTGAAGTGATCATCCCAGAGAATTGGGTGTGTGGGGGAGGGGAATTAGTTGGGTTTGTGCTGCATGTTAACCCTGAAACCGCAGCCCCTCCTTTTACATTGCAAACCCATTTTAAATGGCCAACCCAACGGGTGCTTGGTATGGTTAATGAGAGCAGTACTGTTTGAAACCATCCCCACATGTTAAGAAGGTTAAAAAAGCCAAAAGACTGTGTCTTACCATGGCTGCCTGCAAGCTGAAATCTGTGGCCTGGCACTGCATGAGTGATCTCTCACATCAAACCGGCAGGCCCTCAATATAAGAGGAAAAATGCGACCTTGTAAGGAAAGCACATGTGCTGTGTAATGTGAACAGCAAAATTTAACGTGAAAGAGTGTACCCATTGTTCTCTAAAATGTGTCTTTTTTAACCACCTCTCCCTTCTCCTCCACCAGCTGCAAATCTTTCTCCTTCACAGAGGCTAGTGAAGATTCGAAACCGAAACCGAAGGACGCGTGATGAAATGTTTACAGAACTACAGACTGCCTCCCACGCTGACAGAGCCCAGCAGAATGCATGGAGGCAGTCAATGACTGATTATAGAAAAGCCCAATATGAGCGAGAGGAGAGGTGGCGTGCTGAATCGCGGGCTGAAGATGAGAGGTGGCGTCAGCTTGCACACAGAAGGCAAGAGTCGATGCTCCGGCTGCTGGAGCATCAAACTGATATGCTCCAGCGTATGGTTGAGCTGCAGGAAAGGCAGCAGGAGCAGAGACCGCCGCTACAGCCCCTGTGTAACCAACAGCCCTCCTCCCCAAGTCCCATTGCCTCCTCACCCAGACGCCCAAGAACACGGTGGAGGGGCCTCCGGCCACCCAGTCACTCCACCCTAGATGATTTCCCGAGCAATAAGTGTTAAAGTTTTAAAGTTTTAAACTGCAGTGTGTCCTTTTCCTTCCCTCCTCCCCCACCCATCCCGGGCTACCTTTGCAATTATCCCCCTAGTTGTGTGATGAATTAATAAAGAATGCATGAATGTGAAGTAACAATGACTTTATTGCCTCTGCAAGTGGTGCTTGAAGGGGGGAGGGTAGGGGAGGGTGGGGTGGTTGGTTTACAGGGAAGTAGAGTTAACCGGGTGGGTGGGGGGGCGGAGATTTCATCAAGGAGAAACAAACAGAAGTTTCACACCGTAGCCTGGCCAGTCACAAAACTCGTTTTCAAAGCTTCTCTGATGCGCACCGCGCCATGCTGTGCTCCTCTAACTGCCCTGGTGTCTGGCTGCGCGTAATCAGCGGCCAGGCGATTTGCCTCAACCTCCCACCCCGCCATAAATGTCTCCCCCTTACTCTCACAGATATTGTGGAGCGCACAGCAAGCAGCAATAACAATGGGGATATTCTTTTCGCTAAGGTCTGAGCGAGTCAGTAAGCTGCGCCAGCGCGCTTTTAAACGCCCAAATGCACATTCCACCACCATTCGGCACTTGCTCAGCCTGTAGTTGAACAGGTCCTGACTCCTGTCCAGGCTGCCTGTGTACGGCTTCATGAGCCATGGCATTAAGGGGTAGGCTGGGTCCCCAAGGATAACGATAGGCATTTCAACATCCCCAATGGTTATTTTCTGGTCCGGGAAGAAAGTCCCTTCCTCCAGCTTTCGAAACAGAAGAGACTGCCTGAAGACGCGAGCATCATGTACCCTTCCCGGCCAGCCCACGTTGATGTCGGTGAAACGTCCCTTGTGATCCACCAGGGCTTGCAGCAGCATTGAAAAGTACCCCTTGCGGTTTATGTAGTCGGTGGCTTGGTGCGCCGGTGCCAAGATAGGGATATGGGTTCCGTCTATCGCCCCACCACAGTTTGGGAATCCCATTGCAGCAAAGCCATCCACTATGGTCTGCACGTTTCCCAGAGTCACTACCCTTGATATCACCAGGTCTCTCATTGCCCTGGCAACTTGGATCACAGCAGCCCACACAGTAGATTTGCCCACTCCAAATTGATTCCCGACTGACCGGTAGCTGTCTGGCATTGCAAGCTTCCACAGGGCTATCGCCACTCGCTTCTCCACTGTGAGGGCTGCTCTCATCCTGGTATTCTGGCGCTTCAGGGCAGGGGAAAGCAAGTCACAAAGTTCCATGAAAGTGCCCTTACGCATGCGAAAGTTTCGCAGCCACTGGGCATCGTCCCAGACCTGCAACACGATGCGGTCCCACCAGTCTGTGCTTGTTTCCCGGGCCCAGAATCGGCGGTCCACGGCATGAACCTGCCCCAGTAACACCATGATTTCCACATTGCTGGGGCCTGTGCCTTGTGAGAGGTCCATGTCAATTTCCTCATCACTATCGTCGCCGCGCTGCAATCGCCTCCTCCTCAGCTGGTCCTGGTTTTGCTTTGGCATGTCCAGGAGGCTCTGCATATACTCCAGGACAATGCGCGTGGTGTTCATAGTGCTCATAATTGCCACGGTGATCTGAGCGGGCTCCATGATCCCAGTGCTGGCTATGGCGTCTGGTCTGAAAAAAGGCGCGAAAGTAGTATCTGACGGACCAGGGGAAGGAGGGAGGGAGGGATGGAGGGAGGGGCGAGTGACGACATGGCATACAGGTACAGGGAATTAAAATCAAGAAAGGTGGCTTTGCATCAGGGAGAAACACAAACAACTGTCACACAGAATGGCCCCCCCCCAAGATTGAACTCAAAAGCCTGGGTTTAGCAGGAGGGAGGGGGGAAGCAAATGAATACAGAATAAATCTATTTTTTACATCTTAAGACGACGGTGCAGCATGACTGATAGCCCTTGGCATTTTCTGGATGCTTGGCAGCAAATACTGGGCGCTTGGCAGTAAGCCTTCAGGTCTATTGCACGATCTGATACCCACTGCAATATGACAATGATGGATACCAATCGTAATATGCTATCTACTGCCCAAAAGGCAAGGGGTTGCTGCTGTGTAGCAATCTAGCCCCACGTCTGCCAGCCCCATGTCTGCCAGCACCCAGATCGCCATCGGCCTCTTCTGGGTGCTTAGCAGACAATACTGGGCACTTGGCAGAAAATAGCATACTACGACTCTGCTAACGTGCAATGAGCCAACAGGGCGCATGGCAGAAAATAGCATACTACGACTGATAACCATCATTGTCTGCCCGGGTGCCCATGATCGACAGCCACTGCAGTACGATGACGACTGATACCAGTCGTAATAAACCATCTTCTACCAAAAGGCAAGGGGCTGGTGCAATGCAGCCCCACGGCTGCCAGCACCCAGATCGCCAATGAAGGCTACCAGTCATGCTGCACCATCTACCGCCAAAAGGCAGTAAGCTGCTGCTGCTGTTTAGCAATGCAGTCCCACGTTTGCCGGCACCCGGAAGACATATGGTGACGGTGAGCTGAGCTGAGCGGGCTCAATGCTTGGCGTGGTATGTTGTCTGCACAGGTAACCCAGGTAAAAAGGCGCGAATCTATTGTCTGCCGTTGCTGTGACGGCGGGGGAGGGGCCTGACGCAATGTACCCAGAACCCCCCGCGGCACTGCTTTGCATCATTCAGGCATTGCGATCTCAACCCATAATTCCAATGGGCGCCGGAGACTCCGGGAACTGTGGGATAGGTACCATAGTGCAATGCGCCGGAAGTCGACTCTAGCCTCGGTACTGTGGACGCGGTCCGCCGACTTCATGCACTTAGAGCATTTTATGTGGGGACACACACAATCGGCTGCATACAACCGGTTTCTATAAAACCGGCTTCTATAAATCCGACCTAATTTTGTAGTGTAGACATACCCTGAGGAGAGGCAGAGTGATCGTCCCATCGAACCAGGGCCCAGAGCTGCTGGCATTTGGTGGGGCCAGCTCCAGTCGTCAGAGGGGTTGTGGCGCTTGTTGCCTTGGCTGGACTGATACACAGAACCAACAGAGCACTGCCTCCAGCTGCACATCTTCAAGCATGCCCACACAAGTGTCCAGGACTCTGAAATCCAGAGGAGTGTGCGCTCCGGGGTGGGGTAAACGGTGGCAGTGTAAATGCCAATTAGATAAGTTTAATTTATCACTGTATACTATATTTGTTCATTGATTTTATTCAACTGCCCCATGTGGATTTAACTTAGCAGTGATATTTAATCTTAGTCAGTTATATCCTGTTTCTTTAAGTTGTTAATTAAGGTGTGTTAACTCTAATATAAGTATATTGGATTTATATTATTTATAATTGGTATTTTTGATTTACACCCATGCCACAGATTATATTATTATTTATTATTAGAGTAGCTTTATGCCTGGAGGTTCCCAAGGCACACCATTGAGTGTGTACGGGGGCCAGCCAGGTGGAGGCACCGCCAATTTTAAATTCCTTTGGGAGTGAAGGCACTGCAGCAGAGGGGTGACTAGAGGATTCCCATCCATCCCTATCCATCACCACCACTGGGATACTCAGGGTCTCCTGTAATGTCAACAACATCAGGCGCCCAGTGAGTGTTGCCTGTTCCAGAGTCACCCAGGAAGGAAAAGGGGGGTTACATTTGTTTTAAACTGCTGCCTATTAATTTCATTTAGTGACCCCTAGTTCTTGTGTTATGAGAAGGAGTAAATAACACTTCCTTATTTACTTTCTCTACACCAGGCATGATTTTATAGACCTCTATCATATCCCCGCTTAGTCGTCTCTTTTCCAAGCTCAAAAGTCCCAGTCCTATTAATCAGCAATTTAGACCCCATCATTTTATATGTATAGTTGGGATTATGTTTTCCAATGTGCATTACTTTGTATTTATCAACATTTTGTTGCCTAGTCACCCAGTTTTGAGAGATCCCTTTGTAACTCTTCACAGTCTGCTTTGGACTTCACTATCTTGAGTAGTTTTGAATCATCTGCAAATTTTGTCACATCACTGTTTACCCCTTTTTCCAGATCATTTATGAATATGTTGAATAGGACTGGTCCTAGTACAGACCCTTGGGGGTCACCACTATTTACCTTTCTCCATTCAGAGAACTGGCCATTTATTCCTTCCCTTAATACTGCTTAAATGAAAAAACAGAGTCAGACAGGATGAGAAAACAAAGGAAACTCAAACAGGTGAAAATAAAACAGAGGGAACATCCTTCCACACACCCCCTATGTCTCCTAGTTCCCAGCTGGAAATGCTTTTCAAGAGGGCAATTGAAATTATAAAAAGAAGGGGCAAACCTCCCATGACACCTCTCTCTCTCTCTCCCCCTGCCTATCACATTCTTTGCACCTGAGAAGATAAAAGGAAACAGCCACTGGACTTTGGGGGAAGGATCCTGACCTGAAGAGTTTGTGATGAGAAATTTTGCTTGAATCTAATATAGTTTGTTAAGTTAGGCACTAGTAAGCATTTTATCTTTGTTGTTCTTGTAACCATTTCTGACTTTTATGCCTCCTTACTAGTACTCATTAAAACTTCTCTCTTTGTAGTTAATAAACGTGTTTTATTGTTTTATCCAATCCAGTGCATTTAAATTGAAGTGTCTAGGTAACTCTATTTAAGACAATAAGCTGGTATACTATTCTCTTAAAGGAATAAAAGACTTAAAATATTTGTACTGTCCAGGAGAGGTCTGGGCAGCACAAGACATACATTTCTGGGGGGAAATCCAGAACTGGGGGGGTGTTGGGGGTCACCCTTCAGTATAACCAGGGCTGCTGAGAGCCAGGGTATAGCTGGCAGGCTGCAGTCACACACAGACACTCAGGCTGTGGCTTGCATGCTGGAAGGCTGTTTGTGATCAGCCCTGGAGGGAGCTACTTAGGGTGACCAGATAGCAAGTGTGAAAAATCAGGAGCGGGGGAGGGGAATAGGCACCTATGTAAGAAAAGGCCCCAAATATCAGGACTGTCCCTATAAAATCGATTCATCTGGTCACCCTAGAACTACTTCAGCAAGGCATTGTAAGGCACCCAAGATTGCAGGGCAGGGGTGACACAGCCCCCCACTGATCTGATTGTGCCCCAGTATGTTACAGTGAGTGTCAGTGAAATTAGCATCATCTTGTTGGTACCCAAGATGCAACTGTGATTAAAGAGAGGATTCAACTACTGGCAGAATTCTAAAGTATCCTGGTGGCCTTTATGGAGTCTGGCAGATGCCAAATCAAAATCTGACATCAGACAAGAGGGAGCGGCTGACAAGCTGAACGGCCTCCAGAACATCTGAGAGCATTTGAATTCCCATGTGACATGTGCAATCTCTGGTGCAACTTTGGAAGATCATGTGTATGGAACAAGTACACTCACCCATCCCTTTAGCATCCAGGGATACAGGCCTAACCTTGCAAGCATCGAGTGTCACCTGGGAGATGTTGAACAACTTCAACACTCAGTGAATTCAATGGTGACTGCAGCTATTCAATACCTTGCAGGCCAGGGGTCTATGCAACTAAATAGGTCCGGAGCCAGCATATTTACTCAAACCCATGATATTGTTCCCTTTTCTGGGATTGCCACAAGTGTCAAAGCTTCTAAGGGTCATCCTTAAACCCTCCTAACTCCTGCAGGGGTAAATCACAGGGACCAGGTCTAACAAGAAACAATAGCACAATCTCTGGGTTTCCACAACAATCCAGCTTGCTGCAGAGTTAGAAAAGATTCCAGTAACTCAAAGATTTTCATCTGGATGCAGACAAATGAAAAGTGCAAGTGCTCTCTATGCCTCTTTGTCCCCTTTCCCAGTTTGCAAATAAAGCATGCTTTTCCCGTCTGTTATCATTAGGTTGATTTTGAGCAGGCTGAGAATGAAAAAAAAAAACCCCAGACATTCCCAGCACTTTTAAGCCTCATTTGAGCTGATTAAAGAGTCCTTTAAAAAAAGAGAGAGGGAAAAAAAGCAATAACTTCTTTAAACTTGTTCTGAATGCAAACGAAAATGTAGTTTATCCTGTAAGTAATTCATGATTAATTATAGAATTACATTATTCATGTAGTACCAGTGGAGGGCTGGGGAACAGGTCTTCTTGAAGTCATTAAAGAAATTCCTAGTGAAAAATTACTTAGCTGAGTCAACACACGCATATGGAGCCCCACAGCCAGCTAGATTGCATGAATGCTCCCAGAGCCACTCATGAATCACACAGAAAAAGGTACCAGAGCCAAATTGCCCCAGCTCCCAACACTGGACACCAAGAGAACTATAACCCAAACTGCCTTCGAGTTAGTCAGTGACTAACCCTCTTGCAATAAACTAAGGGGTAAAGTGTGATATTCTATACCTTGAGGGAAGCATCCTGAAACCCCCATAGTCCTCATTTTTATATAATCGTGATCTTACATATAAAGCATGCTTGGTAAGGTATCAGGGGAAAGGTTATGATCTGCTGAAAATCATTTCTCTATCCATGTAGGTGTATCATTAATACATATGAAATTATGAGAATTGTGTTGTATGGGTGTCACTAAAACATGCTTTAAGTGGGGGAATCAACCAGATATTAGCTCCCCAGAAGCAACAGCAAGGAAAGTAACCAACACCCGGGTGGGGTGACAAATAACCCATCAACAACTATCGTCCAGCAAGGGAGCTACAATTCAATGACTCTCCTTTCTCTTTAACCCACCTACGCTGCAAGCAACAAAGACACTCTGAAGACTCCAACTGAGGGGACTGGCCCAGATTTCAAGGGTGAAATCTGTATATTAAGGACTGCAATATCCTGGGGGGTGAGAAAAAATGCATAGTCTAGATGTTGCCCAGTCTAACTGGGTTGAGAGTTTAGACTGCGTGCTTAAATATTCTTTTCTTTTGGTAACTAACTCTGACTTTTTGCCTATCACTTAAAATCTATCTTTCGTAGTCAATACATTTGTTTTACTGTTTATCTTTACCAGTGAGTTTGCCTGAACTATGTGGCAAATCTGCTCAGGTTTTGCAAAGGCTGGTGTATATCCACTTTCCATTGATGAAGTGGTGAACCAATTAATAAATTTGCACTGCTCATCTTGAGCAGGGCAAGACGGCATATTCCTAAATTACAGTGTTGGGAGGTGGGGGGATTTGGCTCTGGTGCCTTTCTCTGTGTGATTCATGAGTGGCTCTGGGAGCATTCATGCAATCTAGCTGGGTGTGGGGCTCCACAAGCAGTTGTGCTGAGTGATAGCAGCTGAAGGGGTTTGCTGCTGGTCACTAGCAAGGCATTGGGTACGTCTATACTTACCTCCGGGTCCGGCGGTAAGCAATCGATCTTCTGGGATCGATCCCGGAAGTGCTCGCCGTCGACGCCGGTACTCCTGCTCCACGAGAGGAGTATGCGGAGTCGACGGGGGAGCCTGCCTGCCGCGTCTGGACCCGCGGTAAGTTCGAACTAAGATACTTCGACTTCAGCTACGTTATTCACGTAGCTGAAGTTGCGTATCTTAGTTCGAAGTGGGGGGTTAGTGTGGACCAGCCCATTGTGAGAGATAGCCCAGGCTGGGGAGAGTCCAGGGGGTACATGGGTCCCACAGTCCCAGGCTGCACCCTGGGGATCCCCTCTCAGTACCATTTCCTTTAGCCTTTGCCTTTTAACTATCCACACTACTGCTTTTCCCTGCCCTCCTTATTTTCCTGGGCTTCCTTTCCATGTCCCATATCATCCATCCTCAGGGCTTCTTGCTGGGGCTCAGCCCAATGCCTGAAAAGTTTTTCCTTACCCTTCTTTCAGGGCACAGCCTCCCAGGCTTCCTCTTGGGTCAGGCCCCTCTAATTCTGGGTCTGAGTCTGCCTTTAGCTCAAGAAATGAAACACACAACTAGCCCTCTCCTAGGTCTCCTCTCTGGTTTCTTTCCCATTGCACTGGGCTCCTTCCTTTATGAAGACCCAGCTCCCCACCAGCTGGGCTTGATCACAATCATGCCTAACATCCCTCCTGGTGCCACCCGGGGACCTAACTGGGCTCAGGCTCCTGTTAACCCCTGGTTAATCAGTGTGAGATTTATGCATCCCATCTCATCCTGGTATAAACTAAGATGTGAACTTAAACCAGTTATACCTGTAAGGCCTGGTCTACACTAACACCCCAATTCGATCTAAGGTACGCAACTTCAGCTACGTGAATAACGTAGCTGAAGTCGACATACCTTAGTTCGAATTTACCGCGGTCCACACGCGGCAGGCAGGCTCCCCCGTCGACTCCGCGGTACTCCTCTCGCTGAGGTGGAGTACCGCAGTCGACGGCGAGCACTTCCTGGTTCGAATTATCACGTCCAGACCAGACGCGATAAATCGAACCCGGAAGTTCGATTGCCAGCCGTCGAACTACCGCGGTAGTGTAGACATACCCTAAAACTTCCCCACTGGACACTCTTATTCTGGTATAACAGCATTTTTGGTTTTGCTTTTTTTATTTTTAAATTAAATTAATGGAGATATCCTATCTCCTAGAACTGGAAGGGACCTTGAAAGGTCATCAAGTCCAGCCCCCTGCCTTCACTAGCAGGACCAAGTACTGATTTTGCCCCAGATCCCTAAGCAGGCCCCTCAAGGATTGAACTCACAACCCTGGGTTTAGCGGCCAATGCTCAAACCACTGAGCTATCCCATCCCCCACTTTGGATGAGGGTTTAAACTAAAATGAAAAGGAAAAAAAAACCCCACTCATACTGCAATGAGTCCCACAGGGGGTTATACTGAGAGCCCAGGAAATGTATTTTGTGTAGTTTTATTGTGGGAGCTCTGGGGGGTGGGGGGGATGAGAGGCCCTGGTGGGGGATAGGTCCTGCTCTTGCAGGGGATGGGAGACCCTGAGTGGGTGTGGTCAGATCCTGCCCCTATGGGGTTAGAGGCCCTGGGGATGCGGCTGAAGAGCAAGCTCACCCCACAGAGATGGCTGCTGTCCTGCGCAGGGCTGGGCCTGTTTCCCTGCCAGGGCCGGCTTTAGGCACCGCGGGGCCCGATTCGAAGGAGCTGCCACCGAAGTACTGCCACTGTCTTCGGCGGCAGCTCAATCGCTGCCGCGGAGGAAGGACCCTCCGCCGAAATGCCGCCAAAGACAGCAGCAACGATTGAGCTGCCGACGACGACAGTGCTGGGACTTGAGCTGCCGGTGCCTTCAGCAGCACTTCGGCAGAGGGACCTTCCTCCGCGGCAGCGATTGAGCTGCCGCCAAAGACAGTGGCGGGACTTCGGCGGCAGCTCCTTCGGGACGTTGCGGGGCCCTCTTAGGGGCGTGGGGCCCAATTCAGAGAATCAGCTGAATCGCCCTAAAGCCGGCCCTGCTCCCTGCTCTGGGTGTTGCAACCTGGCACACAGGGCAGCAGTACCACTTACTCAGATTTGGCCCAGCTGGTCTTCTGTCATGACAGAAGGGCAGAAAGGGCAAATCTGAGCAGCGCTGTTACCCTGTGTGCCAGGTCCCACACCCAGAGCAGGGAGCCGGGCCCAGCCCCATGGGAGAAGAGCTGCAGGAGCCTCTGCTAGTGGGCAAATTTGTCACTTTATTTCCTTTTGTAGGTTGTTTTTTGTTTTATTTTGTGTTATTTCGCATTGGCAACAAACCCAGGATTCTAGTTATACTAGTATAACTAGACCAGTGTAACAACACCGGGAGAATTATACCAGTATTCCTGGGAAATCTTTCCCTTGGAGACAACCCTTAGGCACGTTGGGAGCCTGAGTCTCATTGAAAGTCAGGCAGATTTGGGCTCCTAGGTGCCTGAGTCACTAGAAAATACAACTTTGTCACTAAGTCTCTACGGCGTTTTTGCAAATCGCTCGTCCACCTTTTAAGCATCTGTTTAAGTTCTATTTTAGGACAATGGGAGTTAAGTGTGTGCTTAAAAACAGACAGGTGTTTAAGTGCTCTGCTGAAGAGGGGCCTTACATGTGCTCTGTCATGCAATCCTTACCTGCAGGAGTAGTTCCCTTTAAGTCAATGAGTGTGCGTGTGTGGGGAAGAGCCGAGCAACATACACAGGCCGGTCCTGAGGGATCTGAGGGCAGCTCACAGGGATGGCAATGAGGCACCTGGCAAGTTGCCCATGGTGTTTACGGAATAGCACCCCTGAGGTGGACTACAGGCCAATGCTGCAAGCCTAGTTCGAACAAACCAAAATTAGCAAGATAAGAACAACAAGATCAACATCAGGCCTTTTATACTGGACCAGTAAACTACACTAGTTTGGATACGTGATACCTTTCTATAACATAACAATCATCACAAAAACTATCAAGAGGCAGTGTCCCCTAGTGGGAAGGGCACTGGACTGGGCGTCATGAGACCTGCCCAGACCTGTCACTCCTCCGATGTGTGATCTTGGCTTAATCTCAGAGCTTGTATTTTACCTTCATCTATTTAGATTCAGGGCAGACACTCTCACTTCTTATGTGTCTGTTCAGGCCCTAGCGCTCCAGGCACTATTATAATACCAATAATAGTGATTATTTACCTACTTTGTAAATTTCTCGTCAAATGATTTATTTGCAATTTTTCTGTAGGGCTCTTAGCACATAGTGGTTGTTATATAAATAATAGGCAAAGATCCTACTTTGCAATTTGAACTGGTAGGAATGCCATTTCATTGTTAACTCTGGAAAATCATTAAAATTATTTATTACTGGGGGCTTGTCTACACTCAAAATGCTACAGTGGTACAGCTGCGCCACTGTAGCACTTCAGTGTAGATGCTACCTATGCCAACGGGAGGGGCTCTCCCATTGGCATAGGTAAACCATCTCCCCAAGAGGTGGTAGCTAGGTTGGCAGAAGGCTGTCTACATGGGGACTTAGGTCTCAACTATGCCTCTTAAGGGTGTGGATTTTTCACACTCATGACCAACATAGTTAAACCACCCTAATTTTCTAGTGTAGACCAGGCCTATGTATCCCAGTGTCAGGGACTATACTAACCATTTCCAGCTGAGGCTGCAGCGGTGTTTATTGGCAGAGATGAGTGAAGTCCCTAATGACCGGAATAGCTGTGGGAACCGCCAGTGGGGGATGGAGTGAATTGATAGAACTGTATGGGCAGGTCAGGACTGAGGGGCACTGGTACAAATTTGTGGGGAGAGTGGCCAGACCTGGAGCTGCAGGACTGGGATGCATTAGTATGGGAGCTTGAGAGCCATAGCCCAAATGACTTTGAACTGAAAGCCATGCATGTGTTCATACTCCTTTCAATGAACTCAGCCCCAACATATTCTGACAAATTTGAGCACAATGAAAATATATGAGGTCATTGCACATAATGTATTTTAAATATGCCAACTGGCCAACTTTTGCAACAGTTAAATACCTTTTAGAGTACTGCCAGATGGCCCAGAGGGGTGGAACTATGGGTAATGAGATGAAATTGAGGCTAAGTATCAGGAACAAATGCCTCAGGAATGAAATGCACAGATAAGATACTGTGTCTATACTAGAGACCTGAACCATCAATAACTGTGCTAATGGGATAGTTGGTGTAAGCACCAACAATACAACGTGTCCACACCAGCAGTGCTAGTGAGGCTGCAGATTTGCCCCACATTCACACTTGCATTGTACTACACTATTGCACGGCCCTCCAGGTACCCGTCTCACCATTCCCTCCGCTGTGCCCTAAAGTAGTGGCTTGAAGGACATTTAACTAGGTCATCTGTGTGACATTTCACTCCCTCTTCTTTATGAAAATATGCTTATGATATGAATATGACATAACTGAGATATACTTTATGCAGGATGGCGCATGTAAGATATCATTGGAAAGGTTATGATTTACTGAATATGATTATCCAATGTGTATGCCTGTATCATTTCTGTATCTGCGGTTAGGATTATTGACTATGTACCTGTATTTCAAATTACTTTGGGTGTCACCCTTCAGGTACAACAATGGAAAAGCCAGACAGGGCTAGTGGCCCATTAGCAGAGACAATGGACTGTGAAAGAGTTTAGTCTTCCTGTGGACACTCCAGACAGCCTAGGAGTAATGGCTGCCACAGCACTGCAGAGACATGGGTCTGAGTCACCTGGTACTGGACCCACCCCTTGGAATGCCAGTGTTCTTCCACTGGGAGACAAAGGGTTCCCGCCATACAAAAGAGCTATATGAGGCAGGGGAATGACATCATCATGGGTCTCCTCTGCCTCTCCACACAAAGAGAGACTGAAAAACACCTGGAAGCAAGAACTGAATGGAGGGGAGAAGGGTTGAACCCAGACTGGGAGGGCGTCCAGTCTGTGAGTGGAAATACCTGAAGTTTCCAGCTGCAGGCCAGTGCAGCTGCCTTTCAAGACTTTCTGTAATCTACCTGTGACGATATTTAGGGTGAGAAATTACATTTTGTAACCTGTTTCTTAAGTAAATTGAGCTTAGCATGAGTATTTTGTTTTATTTCCTCAGCAATCTGCTTTGTTCTGTCTGTTATCTCTTATATCGACTTAAAATTCACTTTTTGTAGAGAATACACTTATTTCTTGTTTATAATGTAACCCCGTTTGTACAATTCACAATGGGGGTGAGGGAAGGGGGTAAGAGGCTGTGCATACCTACCTCCACATTGAGGGAGGAGGCGGATTTCATAATATATCTGTGGGTCTGCACTCCAAGGGAGGTGCACATCTGAGTGCTGGGGCAAATTCCTTAAGCTGAGCCTTCCCAGAACTGATCTCAGTGTCTGTTTCATTCTGCGGTTGGGTGTGGCCCTGCCTGTGTGTGTGCTGCAGGAGGCTTAATAGCTTGGCTCAGCAAGACAGGTAAAAAGGGTGCCCAGGCTGGCAGAACAGGCAGGCTCAGCAGTATCTCAGCACATCAGGTGGTGTCCTAATGGGGGCAACCCGGCACAATCTGGAAGTCTTGGAAATTGAGGGAGATGAAGTCAAATATCCATAATTCCATGGGGTAAACTCCTAGAAATCCCTAGGAACTAGCATTCCTTCCCAGGCTTTTTCTCAAACTGGAGGCCAGGAAAGGTCAGCTCTTGCTCCTCGCTCTTCAAGAAAGGCTCAGCTGGAACATTTGAAAATCAGTTGCTCCTGGGGTGCAGACCACAGCCCTGGGGAGTGTTCCAGCAGGGCCTATGTATGCAGAGCCAGAGATCAAGACTGACAGCTAATAGCTTTATCACTGCAACAGCCACGCCCCTCACCTGTGGAGTAGCCAGCTCCCTGCAGTGCTTGAGGATTGCTTTCAAGTGGGTGAAGCACCATTTTGGGGGGGCACAACAGTCAGCCTCTAGGACTAGGTTTTTCTTGAGACCTAGGTGCACAACTTCAGAATGAGGAAGGAAACGTATCTGTACCTCTGTGGGGGAGCTGGCTGCAATATATGTATTGCAATATATTGCAACTCCCCACCCCCGAGATGAAATCTCTGGTCCTCCTGGGAAAGGCAGCGGAGACTACCCTGTGAAAGCCGACTGCCTTGTACAGTTATGTGTCAGGTGGGCATCAGTTTGATTTTGGGGCAACAATGGGGGGAGGGGTGCCATGGAGGTTTGCATGATAACACATACAGTGATGCCAGGGCACATAATCAGAGAGAATTGATGGATCTCAACAGGTGGGATCACCAAACCACACTGGAGATAGAGCTGGTTTATGCCCAGAATGAGCTTTATGATATGTGCAGCAGTATGTGTATAATCAGCAACTGTATAACGAAGTTAGACTAGACAGGCCACATGAGCAGTGACCTGAGTACTGTGAGATGGTGATGGGAGGGCTACGTACACTGCTGGAGCAATCCATCAGTCCTCATCCCCCTCCCACCCAGCACTGGTGGAGATGGGCCTCCTGGGGCACCACACGGCGGTTAGCCTTGCTTGACACAAGTCTAATCCAAATGGTGGTGTCAACACCTGTGAATGGTTGGGAACGTTTTGTAGGTGATGCTGCACGTGTTAGAGCCATGCTCAAGTGACCAAAGGGCAGCCCAAATTTTGGAACTGATCGGATAGTTTTCAAAAGGTGTTGCATGACATACAGACACAGAAATGCCATCAAGCAGGGCGGCACAGAGAGGTTTTTTTGGGGGGGGGGAAATCTGAAACTGAGGCCCCCATCCTTCCAAAAAAGTTACCATGGAGACCAAAGAAGGCCCGGGGGCAAAGTGTGTTGGAGAAGGAACCTCCCCTGCACTCACTCCGCAGCGATGGCTTCTGTCCTACAGGGCTGTGCCCGACTCCCATGCCGGGCTTTGTGACCTGCTGCACAGGGTCGCTGAGCCACTCCTCCATTGTGACGGAGGGACAGCTGGGCCAAACCTGAGTGCCAGTGTGATCCCCCACATGCCAGGTTGCACTGCCACTCCTCAAAGTCCATGCTTTTGGGGCCCTTCTCAAACAGGAAATA
This sequence comes from Terrapene triunguis, assembly GCF_002925995.2. NCBI lineage: Eukaryota > Metazoa > Chordata > Testudines > Emydidae > Terrapene > Terrapene triunguis. The sequence goes on from NW_020664543.1 coordinate 21,483,948, forward strand.
CCATCCCTTTTGCCCCCAGAGCAGCCCTGCCATAACGTTGAGTTTAGGGCCTCACTCAGCTCAGCCCATGATTTAACAACACCTTGACATACACATGCAATATATCGTCTGAAACATAATAAGCGTACGTGAAATTGACGTATATTTGCAACCAATGTGCCATGCACCACTATTGCTTATGAACACCGATATGTCACACTACATACATATAGCCGTTGACATTTCCCCAGACTCACTTCCGTACACAAGTTTCCCTGCATGCCAGGTCACACCAGCCACATCTCCCTTTGCTACTCCACTTCCTGATTTAACCCTGCCAGGACATTCTACAGTTGCATTCCTTTCTTAGCCTTTCCCTTGTAGAATAGATTGACCCCGATTCAGGGTATTTGATGGACCCTTGATATCCAGACACTGTTCTGGAGATTTTCTACTTTCACTCCTCTTATGCCCAAAATCTACTTGTGGTTTCTCGGGCATCAATGGTACCTATTTTTCTTCGCTGAAAGGATCATGGCGTTTATGATTGGTGTGCTGCAGACATGCTCATTTTTGGTAGGATGCCATAGAGGAAAATACATTTTCCCTTGAGTCATGAAGTACTAATTCATTATGATAGATGATATGGATACCCTGTAGTGAGAGAGGAGAGGCACAGTTCCCATATTATTTCCATATTGCCAGTGTGCCTGCTTGAATGAAATACACACAAATTGACTTTTGCTTTATTGGGAAGCCAAACTATTGCTTCCAGACCTGAATGGTGGTGAGTGGTTTCATCACCTGTTAAGCCCCATTCAAAGCCTGGTCATGTGTCTTAATAAGCACTCCAGTTGTGCTGTAGAAAAGCTTTGTATTACACTGGCCAGCTGCCTAGAAAGCGGCTAAATGAGAAAGCCCTGTTTTCTTGCTATGGTTACCTGGCCATCTTTACATGCTGAACTGTGCAACATCAAAGGACAATTGATTCACTCATTCTCAGCCGACACCATTAACCTCATACATGTGTAGAAAGTGTTCCTAATCTTGAAGATGCCCCAAGGGTCCCTCAGTGACACAAGCTAATTATCTCCTCATTAACAACAACATTAGCATTCTGTTTGATGTATACAAGTTAATTTGTTAATTGCACTTTAATTACAAAGTTATTAAGAGCTCCGAGGCATTCAGCAGAAGATTGCAATTAACACGCTCTGGAAAATTGCTTTCAGCAATTCGGAGATATTATCTGAACCCAATCTTCTGCCTTAAAAGAAAGAAGAAAAAGACAGGAGATTTATGGGCTGACACCACAATTCCCTCTGTCTTATCAAAAGATGCTCTTCAAAGGATGCAAACTAAAGCAAGGACCTGGCATGTTAAAGCCAGCTTTGGATGGCTCTTTTCTACACTGCCTGTATCACTGCATAATTAAATATTATTTTCCCTTACACCACATGCACTACACTATAGGTAGTCAGGAGCGGCCCCTTGCTGAGTGTCACCCACAGAAGTCAATGGGACTTGAAGGTACTCAATTAACTTGCACGAGATGCTCAGTGCCTCACAGGATCAGGCCTACATGTGGTCATAAACTTGCATTTTCTTTCTTCTTTCACAGAAAGGGGGTCAGACTTTATTCCTCTACAGCTATTAACTTTATTTAATAGAGTTCCTCATATTGCTCACCACTATAGTTCCTGAGCACCTTCCAGTTTTGCATTATGCTACGTGACTAATATCGGTCACATGTGGTCTTTTTCGCTCTCATCCTCTCCCCCTCCCGGGGAAGAACTGTGTGTGCAGTGGAGCTTTTGGGTTTGGGTTTTAGGGGGAGGGGAAGGTTGTGGGGCCACTCTGCTCTTTGTTTATGCTAGAGACGGCAGGTCTGAGAAGTGCACCTGGCACTTGGAGCAGGAGGGGTTGAGGTTCCTGGCAGAATTTGTTCCACGGTCTTGGACCAGCTCCCCAGGGAAAGTTATGTCTCCTGTACCAATGAGCTTTACCCTTATTATAGAGGGTTCCATTGTGCCAGAGGATTGAAGTTGTCAACCACAGTGCTCATCTCAGAACTTTAGGCAATCTTTTACGTATGCTGGGCCAGAGGCATTGAATGTCTTGAAGGTAAGCTGTGCAGGTCTCGCCAGCTGTTTCATGCTGGAATTTCTATTATTATAAATAGGCAAGTCCAACGAGAAAGCTTAATTTTCTCTTCACAGCGGTTCTGTAGCACCTTGTCCACCAACAGCTGCTCTTTAGCTGTACCAATGCTTAGCAATAAGTTACACTGCTGAACTCTAACAGGTCTGATCCCTTCCTACTGGAAGGGAATTCCCACATACTTTTGTCTCACACTGGATTTGATTCTTTTTTCCAGTGGTCCAAAGCTTCTTACTCTGAAGACTCGTTTGTTATCTTAAAATATCAGAACCCCTGGACAAATGCAACAGTGAATGGGGCCCATTATCCATCTGTTCAACTACTAAAGCTCCTACTGCCGTGCACACCCTAAAAGGTAAACTATGTAAGGAACCCTGCAGGATACTGAATATTTTGAAGTCCTAAAACCAGAAATAAAAACTATGTAAAAAGATTTTAAAAAATATAATTGTTTAAGATGATAATCTCACTTTTGCTTTTTTGATCATTGCTAGTGGTGAATTCTTACTCACCATCGTAGTGGGACAACCTTGGATACTTCAACGACAGATTTGAGGACAGGGATGGAGGAGCAGCAGTTGCCTATCTTTCAGCCTTCCTTTTCATATTTGTGTTATGTTAGCTGATTTCTAACAACTATGGGAGAATTAGCCATTCGAGCAGACATCCTTTAAGAGCTTGTTAAAGGTGAATGAACTCGCTTTAGAAACCTCTTTATAAAGAGAAATTTTTCAATCTCCAGTTACAGCTTTCATTATGTCCCACAGTCCCATGATGAACCACTGGCTTGGTTAGAGGCAACACTGTGATGCATCATGGGAGAGGTAGTCCAGTCAAGGTCCCAGCCCATAGGAGAGAATGGAGGCATGGAACACCTGAACTACAACTCCCAAGAGGCACTGGGGCACCACAGGAAGATGCAGTTTAGTGGTGAAATGATCCAAATTGCAATATTTCATTTTGATTTTCCTGACAGAAAATTGAAACTTTTTTTTAGCAAAATAGCAATTTTTTCACAAAAAAAATTGATTTTGTGGAAACTGCATTTTCCATTGAAAATCATTTTGATGGAAAATTCCCAACCAGCTCTACTCATGAGATATCCTCCTAAGAGATGATCTCAATTGGAGAGATATCCAAGGCCCATTGGAGAGTTAGCTCCACACCATTTATTTGCATAGTCTATTACCTGAAAGCTAATCCCAGAACCCTGGAGACATTCCTAGACCCCTTGTGTTCTCTTTCACAGCTGTAGGACAATTAGGATGCTGCAGGGGTGAAAAGGATTTAAAAAAAATTATGTTCCCTTAGGATGGATGGTGGAAGGACACTGATTAGAAATGCAAACTGGAGTGCCCCCCATCCCGAGAAAACTTTCACTAGCCAATTGTCTCTAGACACTGCATTCCGTTGGAACTACGAAATAACAATAAGCTCATCCTTCTGCTGCTCAAGCAATGTTGGACACACGTGTGGGACAGGGTCTGCCCATGAGGCAGGATGCAAAGAAAAACCAAGAGTGACTGCTTGTGGTGCAGGGGTGCTCATAGTTCACAGGGATTGTGGGACAAAACACAGTACAGCCAACAACGGCAACCCTTCCTTATGCAGGAACTGCAGCAACATCAGGCTTTGTCATTGCCCCTCCCTTCAGTCATTATACTTCTTCCTGGCCACGACTTTCCAGGGACATATCCAAAAATGGAGAGGAAATACTTTCCTTCCTATAACACAGCATCACTACTGGTATGAGAGAGGGAATTTCCTTCCTCCTATGTCCCTGTCACGCTCCTGTACAGGCAGCTCTAAAAGCCCGCCCCAAAAGCAGGACGCGTATTCCCGATGCAGGCAATGCCATAGGCTACCCTGCACGGGCCCTACCACAAGCCCTGCTGGAATGCTGGGGGATGGGAAGGTGGCACAAAGGAACATGGGGAGCTAGGGGGATGGAGGGATGAAAGGAGCAGCTGGTGTGTGCCATGCACTCATCCCATAGAAGCAACAAAGTTTGCAACCATTTAGTATAGTTAAGTATACCATAGTGGTAGCATTTATTGACCAGCACATTTATCTTACAAATGGGATAAATCATTTTCCCTTTGTCTTGGACTTTCTCCAAAGATTGATACCATCAACACATCTCCACATGCCCATACACTGGTATCTTTCTGCAAAGCACTCCAGCCTGTTGGCCCGTGGTATTGCTTTCACACCTTACCTCGATTTTGCAGTTAGTAAACAGAGCTGCCATTTGAGAGGCTCCCCAATACTGAATACTAAGTGTGACTATTAAGACCTCCCAAGCACTGGCTACAGAAAATAGCGTCAGTGTTAAATTGTTTGGCACTACTACTGAAAGCTACATCGGAAGTTCCGGCTTGAAACCTGAAATTGGACAGAACTTGCCTGGTTGATTGGGAGGGTTTTATGCAATCCAGATTCAGGAAATGTTTGCCCAACACCAACTATTCCCTGAGCCAGGGCCATCGTTTGGATGAACCTAGAGCCAAATTAGGATTTAAAGCAGCAACGACATGAAACTCAGACTGAATTGGCAACGGGCTGGTTGAAAATTTTCCATTTGAAACTTTTTTCTCAAACTAATGATTTTTTCATCACAGTGCAAATGTCCATTTTTGATTATAGTTTTCAGGCTTTTTATTGAAAAACTGAAAACAAAAAAAAATGTTCAGTTTCCAACAACTGAACAGTGAATGATTTCAGCTGGCTAAGTGAAAATTTTCAGTAAAAAACAAAAACTCTTGCCCAGACAGCCAATATTTTTCAGTTTTGGTTGCCAAAAAAATGCTTGAAAAATTTGACTCAGCCATTGCCAAGAAACTAAAAATACCTTTTTTTTTTTGATTTGGCAACAAAACTCAAAAAAAATTGCAATTTTTTTTCAAATAATAATATTTTTTTTAAAAAAAATGTTTGTCCAATTTTTTTTAACGGGGAGGACAAAACAAAAGAACACATTTCCCAACCAGCTGTACCTTCAATCCATGTATCTGTAACTGAGCTGTGTCATCTGCATCTGTTTAGGTTGTAAAGCTCCTTAGCTATGAATAGTTGTTATTTGTTTATGGGAGCATCCATTATAATGGGGCACTTTCCAAAACGCCCAAGAAAGATGTCCTGGGAGCACAGGCCATCGCAGACTAGAGCAAAGGCAGACAGGTAGACAGAAATTTGTATACAGCTCAACTCAATTCATAGTAAGCAGCATGGCAGAAGAGGGTGGTTAAGATGGTCTGGGAGACTTATGGATGAACTCGGTGAAGCTGTACCATGCATAGGAGTCTGTATGAAAGAAGGCCTGGAGGTAACTGAGGGACTAAACTTTTCCCTCTCTGTCCAGTGCTGAGCGCTCTGTCAATGCTTGATAAGCAATTGTAATACATTCTGATAAATGGCAGAACACAGGTCATAGCTGGGTAGCCTGGTTTACACACATTCAGTGCAATCTGGAGTCCGTCCACAGCTGCTGTGGATTTGCTTCCGGACATATGGGAATGGCTTGTATCTCTAACAGAGATGGACAATGTAGAAACAGTAAGAACTGACACTTATCTCAGACATGCCCCTTTATGGAGGCTTTCCCATCAGTATTCTCTCCCTGCAGAGATTCGGGGTGCAGCGTGAAAACCCTATTAAAACACCTTTCAGCAAGGCCCTGCTCACCTCTCAGGGCCCACTGAGCAAAGCACTTAGGTCTGGGCTTACCTTCAAGTCCCCAGAAGTCAATGGGACTATTCACCTGCTTAAAGATAAACACTTGCCTAAGTGCTTTACTGGATCGGGGCCCAAGTGATTACAGCAAACAGCCAGACCCATTGAGACATTAGCTACTGTTTCCTATGACATTGTTCACGATAGGGGAGAGGGCCTTGGTAGAGAATGGAGAAGCCTGCAGGAAGTGCTCCTGAGATGAAGTAAACCTCCACTACACCTTCTGGGGCTCTGCTGCTCAATTTATGAAGAGAAGAGTGTTTTGTTAGACCCGCAGCATTGATATTTTGTGCTAACGGGGTGGTCTGATCTAAAAGGCAGATGGTAGACTGAAATGTTCTTGCTTCCTCCAAACAAGCTCTGCGGTGCCTCCTCCTTCCAATCCAGCCAGTGCTACTTGAGTTTCCTTTATATTAACCAACTTTTAGAAGCCCATCCAGATGAACATTGCACATGAGGCTCTAAATGTTTCAGCAGAAAGGTCCCCACCTGCAGCTGAACTATCCCCAGTCTTACGCAGCACTCGTCCTCCAGCGCGGTATAAATAAAAAACAATGACGCCTTCTAAACAGACGGCTGCTATTTGGCCATTGTGCATGGAGAGACTGTCAGTCCTGCTTCCAGACCAAACTACCAGCAGTTAGTCTGCAGAGGAATGTCGTTGAAAGCACAGGAGACTAAGCCAAATACCTGTCAAGCTTTCAGGCACTGCAGATTTGCCAGGAGGTCTATAAAAATGTCATTGTCTCTCAGCTGCTGGTGATTTTATTCCCCTTTATGCTGGCTGTTGGTCATATATATCTAAGAGTGAATATCATTTCTGCACCACTCTGGCCTCCCCCTGTCCTTTTTCAAACAATAATAGACTAAATATAAAGAGACAGAAGCTGTTACTTGGCTCTTTAAGCAATGCCAAGTAAAATGAATAATTAAGAGCACATTACTTGCAAGGAATTTACACTGATGCTTTTAAGTTAGGAGCCACTAAGACCCCTCTTAAAAATATATCATTCCCCCTTCATCTCTTACACAGGATTCATATTCCAGTCTAATGCTTTATAGCAGTTACTGGTTAGATCTCAGTTGAGAGGAAGAAAGAGAACGGCAGGTAGGCTTTACATTTCCATTACCTGCCAGACAGGAGATTGATTCTAAAGGGACTAGGGAGTTCAGCAGCTTTGTATGCATTTTACCTCATTGCAACCTTGCACCTTGCCTGCCAGCAAAGATTAGATTGAGATCTTAAATGGAAGCTGTTATGAATTTGGTATTAAAGAGAAAAAAATGAATTCATGCACTACACCACTCAGACTCACCTACAAGTGATCCTGGCGCCAAATATGAAGGTCTCGCACAGCAGATAGCCCCAGAGGGAGCGTGTGGCTATATCATTCAGAGTAGGGGCTCCATTGATGTCACTCTCTCCAAGAAGAACAGAGATCTGGGAATGATTTGGGCTATGTAACCAATCCAGAGTCACGCTTGGGGTGGCTACTTGGATTTTGAGATATTCAATTTGCTACAGTTTGTTAAAATGCTAACATGCGGGGGAGAGAGTAAATTAGCACTAGTGGAAGGTGCTGGAGCAGTGGTTCTCAACCTATTTACCATTGTGGGCTGCATATGTAGCCCACAATATTTTATGTGGGCCGCATCTAATACTACCTGTATGGCCCTGAGGATGTCACATAGGACACAGCTGTGTGCTGATTGGGACGCAAGCGGCCCATGGGCCATGTGTTGAGAACCACTCTACTAGCGGAATCAGATTGGAGACTCAAGTCCCCTGGTCACAGAATAGATACAGAACAAACAGCAGTGCAACGTTGTTTTTTTTACGTGAACTCGCTAAGAACCAGTGTTTGGCTTCTTGGGAACTTTTCCAAGCAGTTCCTGTTGATATGGACTATACAGACCAGGCAGCAACATGGTTAGAAAAAACACAAGTAGGACATCTTCACACATGAAGATAATAAGCCCCTAGAATACATTCCCTCCTTCAAAAATCCAAGTATCTTTCCCCAGCACAGTTCTTAAGAGGTACAGTGAAAAAGCACAATGGCAGGTTTAGGATCTGTTTTAATAGAGCATGTATAATAACCATTATATTGGTCATCACCAGGATTTGATCTTGGGACATCCAGAAATAAGCATATGATCCTCCAGACCTACATCCCTTAAGTAACAACTATAGCAGACTCCTGTCCTCTGTGGATGAGGTCCAGAGGAAGACATGTAGCACACACGCTGACCAGCCGGTTACACGTGCATATGGGATCCAAAGGCCTTTAACTATCCTTAAAATTTGAAATGATGTGAATCGTTAAGGCAGTCACAACCTGGTTCCCATTTCACAAATATCCACCTCCTCCAATACCCCACCAGGGCTGGTGCTTTTCCCGGCATTGTCAGTACAACAGCCAAGGACTACTTTGGCCATGGAGTCTGGTCTACACTCCCCTCCCTACAGAGGGCCCATCAAAAGAAAGCATGAGGCATATTGGTCGGGCAACATGGACAAAGTTTGCCCAGTTAATAGTCTGCATAGGGCCTGTTCTGAGGAGGGAGAGAACCACAGCTTCTGGAAGCAGCACTAAATTCCATTTTGGGTTTTTTTTTAAGGCAGAAAAATCATACTATTCATTACGCAAAAGGAAAGATTCCCCCACTCTCCTAAAAATGTTTAATTAGTTTTAGTGAAGATATTAGCTTAGTAGCCCTAGAGACAAGCCTTTCAAAAAAGGGGACTAGACCAGCAGAAAGTATGCATGTAGATATGAAATCGAGATAGCAGAACAGCCAATAGGTGAGAGAACAAAGAAAAGTGAAGAAGCGGGTACAGAATCTACAGTAGTAATGAGACAGTCCCCAGGAACTTAGGCTATACGCACTGTCCAAGGTCATTACAGCAAAGAAGACAGTGAGAGATGTAGGAAGCTCAGTCTATTTAGCTGATCGGCGATAAGGTGAAGAGGTCACTTGATCACGGCCTATAAGCTACATGGGGAGAAGATTTCTGATATTAGAATTAACAGGAGAATTAACCATTGCAACAGCTTCCCAAGGGATGTGGTGGGTTATCCATTATTTGGAGTCTTTAAAATCAAGTTTGGATGCCTTTCTAAAAGATCCGCTTGCATTCAACCACAATTTAGTGGGCTCAATGCAGAAATTACTGGGTGAAGTTCTAAGGCTGTATTATGCAGCAGGTCAGACTAAATAACCCCAGTGGTCCCTTCTGGTCTTAAAATCTATGCATCTATGGATTTATTAAAATGGGGATAAAGAGAGCAGGGTGTAGAAAGTTAATTCCATTTTGTGGAATATTGTGATATTTTGAAATTTAGTTTCACTCCAATGTGGGGGAAAAAAACCAACTTTTCAAAATTCTCTGCGAAGAGAATGGAACCCTGGCTCTGGGGCAGTCACCAGAGTGAGCTGCCGCTGAGAGACAGACCCTGGAAATCCTGGGATCCCTGACTCTCAGCTGGTCTGTCTGGCGTTTGCCAGGCTGCCAAGTTCCCACAAGTTTAGGAGCCAGGGCTTCCAGGAAACCCAGCAGGTTTCCATCTGCACCCTGCCTGGGTTCCACTGGAACGTCACTGAAATCTAACTTCTCTGTGAAACATTCTGATGCAGCCAAATCAGCAATTTGCAATGAAAGAGTGTTCCGTTGGATTGTTTCCAGTCAGCTCTAGAGATAAACTCGGAAGCCCTTGTGGCAGCTACTTAATGAGGTTTATTCCAAGAATGGAGGCTCAGCAGTAGAATACTGAGGTCTTTGTCCAGCAGTGGAGAAAACAGGGCTTTGATGGTGAAGGAGCTGATACCAATCTACGGCACAAAGTGCACCTCAGCACAAATGATTTGCTCAACGTTAATCGTGATTTGTTTCCCTCAATAAGCATATCTGGCTATTTCAGATTTACATACATAACACAGGTCACTGGGGGTGGGGGGAGGGGGAGGAAAGACTGTGAAGAAAGTGAAATTTACAAAAACGTTCTACTTCCCTAGGGTTTATTTCTTACTCTTCCACGGTAAATACTGCAAAAAACCAAAGTGATTGGTGCAACCCTCCAAAATTAATTCAGCCCCAAGGGCTTGATTATGGGAACATTATCCAGTTCTTATCCACATGCAAATCCCATTATTTGCAATTCATTCGTGGGATTTCTCTGTGTAAACTCCCTTGCACTGCATTGAAAGGTGTCTGTAAATAGCCACCTTGCCAGCAAGCCAAGAATGACTGCAAAGTTACAATGTGTCCCTATCCACAAACTGCAAGCCCTGGAATAATGCCTTTTTATTAGGCCAACAAAGTAATATTTATAAAGTTCTCCGATTAAAACTACTCACAGCACTAATGAAGAGACCAGTGTGTTCTAATGAAAGAACAACCTTGCCTTATGAATACTGGGTTTTATACTTCAAAATGTTTAGTGTGTTAGTGCTTATATAAATGGTAGACCGAAAGCCAATTATAAAACCCCTCCAAAGCAGCTGTAAACAGTTGTCCCAAATTCCATGGTTTGTTTTCCTATGAACAAATGTCCATTGAAAGTTAACTGCAGCCACCAAGAGTTTTCCACTAGTGGCCAACCATAGATTTAAAAATGATTCTGTTGCAGTGGTGGGCAAGCGTAGAAAACAGACACTCCGCAGAGCCTTCAGAACATTAAGTATTGTATTAACCGGATCAGTGCTTCCTAGCCTACCAAGTATGTGAGCATAATATACATTATTTTTAATGTCATGGCATCGAGGATCCTCACTCATGGACCAGGGCCCCACTGTGCTAGATGCTGTATAAACACAGAACAAAAAGAACTTACAATCTCCAGGAATGCCTTAGGTAATGTGATTTAGTGCTAGATGGACAGGCTTGGAAGTCAGGATCCCTGGATTTGGCACTGCCTTGCTGTGTAAACTTGAGCAAATCACTTTAAACACCTCATGCAACAGTCTCCCCATCTGTAAAGTAAAATATTATGCATAGAGGTGGTCAAGAACTTTTTAATGAACTTTTTTGATGAGCCATCAAAACTGAAACTGTTCACAGGGAAGGGTCGGTTTTGACAAATCTCCCATTTCAAAAAAATTTGAAATAAAAAGTTCTGAGACTGTCCAAATGCCGAGTTTTGATATTTTCAAAATGAAAAAAGTTCCATTTTTTATTCCAAATGCCTTTTTGTTTAGAAATTTAAGTTAATGTATAGATAAAAAATTGAAATACAATAAAACAAAAAGGTCAACACCAAAACAGTTATAAGTTATCAGAATGAAACATCTCAATGCAAAATTTTTTAAGTCTCAAAAATTCCTATTGGAGGGAAAGACATTTCCTGCCCAGCTTTAGTTATAAGGCTTAATTAACATTGGTACAGTCTATGAGAGACCCAGGTGAAAGATGAAAGTGTAGGCTAAGCTTTTATTCCTAGATTCCAAGGCCTGAAGAGACCGTTATGATCATCTGGTCTGACGTTCTGTATAACACAGGCCAGAGAACTTCCGCAAAATAATTCCTAGAGCAGATCTTTTAGAAAGACATCCAATCTTGCTTTAAAATTGTCGGTGATGGAGAATCCACCATGACTCTTGGTAAATTGTTCCAATGGTTAATGACTCACCATCAAAAATGTATGCCTTATTTCCAGACTAACTTCAACTTCCTCGCTGGATCATGTTATATCTTCATGTGGTCTAATCCCTTAATTATTCTTGTGGCTCTTCAAAGCTGCTGAAAGGAATTTGGACACCTATTTTGTTCAAGTTGGATATTTCTACTGGAAATGTTCATTTTGATTTAAAAGCCATTTTTCATCAAAATAATTCTGTGAATAAAAATTGCAACCCAATGTTGCTTTTTCTATGAGCTACCCCTCGGTGAACCTGCTCCAATGCGCCTTGTGGCCACTGGGGATCTTTCTATTGATTTCAATTGGCATTGGATCATACACTAAATTTGCAACAGGACTCAACTTGGCCAAAAGCAATCATGGAACAACCTTATAGCTGGAAGATAGCTTCATAGAGAAGACTAGAGTCTAGATTTCTGCTCTTAGGTAGGCACTAGAGCTGGGTAAATAATTGCTTTCGCAGTTCAGAGGCAGTCCTGTAAAAACAAACATTGATTTGGGTCGCACCTAATCTGATTTTTTTTTCCTGAATAGTCTGTGAATCAAAAAAGTGCATTTTACAGCTGTTTAAGAGTGGGGATTTGAATCTGCATCTCTCATGTCCTAGATGAGCGACCTCGCCACTAGGCTAAAGAAGTAGTGGAAGCAATGACACAACCTCTTCCTGCTCCGTCCACTTTGTGACTAATTGAAACTGTGTGTCAAATTCACAAAGTCGACCAAAACTGCATATTACAGCAAATAAACTATTAGTCCAAAAAAAATGTTGCTCGATTCTAGTAGATGTCTGCAGCTCTCATTGACTTCAACAAGATATCGTGAGATGCGCATGTATAATGTGTCTCTCAGTGGTTAATGGAGATTAAAGATTCCTCAATCAGTTTCCCAGCCAAATGGCTTCTTATATTGAATTGCCAGGACAGACATTGTTCTCCAGCCATATTTACATCCGATCTTCCACATCTGTCCTTCTAGCAAAACTTTCACACCCATGCTGATAGTATTTGGGGCTGCTCAGTGTCCTCTGTGAAATGAGTTAGGAGATCTCAGTCTAGCTCCCAGAGGGTGTTCTCTCATTGCAAAGCCCCCCACATCAGTGTCACTCTTTGGCACCCTTGATGGCCACCTAAGCCGAGAGGCCAAAAAGTGAACTGGCAACGGAGAAGGAATTCCCTTCTGACCCAGAGAAGGTGTCCATGCAGCTCAGGCACGTTTGCAAAGCAACATGACGAAACTGGAGTAATGGCTGCCCATGCGGTTACCAGCTCAGCATGGCAGGGACAGGAACACAACACTCAATTCCTAGTCAAAATTTTTTTTTAAAACAAAAAAATAATAAATACGATTTTTAATAGCTTTTAAATGAATGGGCTCCCCACGCAATGTGTTCTGCATACAGGATCGGTATTCACAGGCAGTAAATGGCTCCTATCCCAGAGGCATTACCCATGCTAACGTTACCCAGGCAATTTTTAATTTCTGTTTGAATATTCCTACAAGTGCCACTCCTGAGTTGATTTAATGCCACGGCTGTGGCACCTAATGGCTCTCTAGTGATTAATTCCAGCCATTTGTTCAAAGCTAACAGCCCCACTGACAGCAACAGATAAATTAGCAACATTAGAAATATACTAAAGAAAACATTTATGTAGTGGATCAGCGTAGTATATGATAGTAATATACATCAGTTGTGCTTATAACAAGCTATTAATGATGAGTGCTATATGTTCAAGTAATATTGGCCAGTACCCTTGTAATTGTTCTGAAGTTGTTCACTTTCAGCTTGATAAAAACAGGCCTATTTTTATGGATGTTAATGGTTTTTATGCACTTAAAAGCGGATATTGCAAGCAGAGGGAGAGAGAGTGGCGGGAAAGAAGGTAAGGCCCTGTATTTCTATCAGCTCAATTTGTCGCAGCAGAGTCAAGGTGCTGAACGCTCTGTAGGCATAAATCACAAGGCTGTTTGCAGAGATCGCTGTGGTTACTTAACATCCCCAGCAATTAATGCCACCAAAAATATTTCTATTTGCATTCCCCTCTGTTGGAACAAGTGCCCAGACGCTGCACATGGCGAAGAGAAGGCACGCTGTGGGTTGGCAGAAGAGACTGAGCACTGGCACTGTTGGACAGCCATTGGATGGCCTACGTGAAATGAATTAATGGTCTGAATCAAGTTTCTACTGCCCATTATATCCTCCATCACGGAGACGCTCCTTAAATCAAGAAATTAAGGTTTGGTAATAAGGAACAGACCACGGGCCATACTGGTCATGTCTGCGGCATGCAGACCTTCTCCCAGCATTGACTACATGTTAGACTCACAGTGTATCAAATATCAGAGGGGTAGCCGTGTTAGTCTGAATCTGTAAAAAGCAACAGAGGGTCCTGTGGCACCTTTAAAACTAACAGAAGTATTGGGAGCATAAGCTTTCATGGGTAAGAACGTCACTTCTTCAGATGCAAGTAATGGAAATTTCCAGAGGCAGGTATAAATCAGTATGGAGATAACGAGGTTAGTTCAATCAGGGAGGGTGAGGTGCTCTGCTAGCAGTTGAGGTGTGAACACCAAGGGAGGAGAAACTGCTTCTGTAGTTGGATAGCCATTCACAGTCTTTGTTTAATCCTGATCTGATGGTGTCAAATTTGCAAATGAACTGGAGCTCAGCAGTTTCTCTTTGGAGTCTGGTCCTGAAGTTTTTTTGCTGTAAGATGGCTACCTTTACATCTGCTATTGTGTGGCCAGGGAGGTTGAAGTGTTCTCCTACAGGTTTTTGTATATTGCCATTCCTGATATCTGACTTGTGTCCATTTATCCTCTTGCGTAGTGACTGTTCAGTTTGGCCAATGTACATAGCAGAGGGGCATTGCTGGCACATGATGGCATATATAACATTGGTGGACGTGCAGGTGAATGAGCCGGTGATGTTGTAGCTGATCTGGTTAGGTCCTGTGATGGTGTTGCTGGTGTAGATATGTGGGCAGAGTTGGCATCGAGGTTTGTTGCATGGGTTGGTTCCTGAGTTAGAGTTGTTATGGTGCGGTGCGTGGTTGCTAGTGAGAATATGCTTAAGGTTGGCGGGTTGTCTGTGGGTTAGGACTGGCCTGCCTCCCAAGGTCTGTGAAAGTGAGGGACCATTGTCCAGGATGGGTTGTAGATCACTGATGATGCGTTGGAGAGGTTTAAGCTGAGGACTGTAGGTGATGGCCAGTGGAGTTCTGTTGGTTTCTTTTCTGGGCCTGTCTTGTAGCAGGAGGCTTCTGGGTACACGTCTGGCTCTGTTGATTTGTTTCTCAATTTCCTTGTGTGGGTATCGTAGTTTTGAGAATGCTTGGTGAAGATCTTGTAGGTGTTGGTCTCTGTCTGAGGAGTTGGAGCAGATGCGGTTGTACCTCAGCGCTTGGCTGTAGACGATGGATCGTGTGGTGTGTCTAGGGTGGAAGCTGGAGGCATGAAGGTAGGTGTAACGGTCGGTGGGTTTTCGGTATAGGGTGGTGTTAATGTGGCCATCGCTTATTTGTACTGTGGTGTCTAGGAAGTGGACTGCCCATGTAGATTGGTCCAGGCTGAGGTTGATGGTGGGGTGGAAGCTGTTGAAATCATGGTGGAATTCTTCCAGGGTCTCCTTCCCATGGGTCCAGATGATGAAGATGTAATCAATGTAGCGTAGGTAGAGAAGGGGCGTGAGTGGACGAGAGCTGAGGAAGCGTTGTTCCAGGTCAGCCATAAAAATGTTGGCATATTGTGGGGCCATGCGGGTGCCCATAGCGGTGCCACTGGTCTGGAGGTATATATTGTCACTAAATTTGAAATAATTGTGCGTGAGGATAAAGTCACAGAGCTCAGCAACAAGCTGTGCTGTGTCATCATCAGGGATACTGTTCCTGACAGCTTGTATTCCATCTGTGTGTGGGATGTTTGTGTAGAGAGCCTCTACATCCATGGTGGCTAGGATGGTGTTTTCTGGGAGGTCACCAATGCATTGTAGTTTTCTCAGGAAATCAGTGGTGTCACGGAGATAGCTGGGAGTGCTCGTGGCGTAGGGTCTGAGTAGGGAGTCCACATATCCAGACAGTCCTTCAGTGAGAGTGCCAATGCCCGAGATGATGGGGCGTCCAGGATTTCCAGGTTTGTGGATCTTGGGTAGTAGATAGAATAACCCTGGTCGGGGCCCTAAGGGTATGTTGATTTGTTCCTCTGTTAGTGTAGGGAGTGTCCTGAGTAGATGGTGCAGTTTCTTAGTGTATTCCTCGGTGGGATCTGAGGAAAGTGGCCTGTAGAAATTGGTATTGGAGAGTTGTCTGGCAGCCTCCTTCTGGTAGTCAGACCTGTTCATGATGACAACAGCACCTCCTTTATCAGCCTCTTTGATGATAATGTCAGGGTGGTTTCTGAGGCTGTGGATGGCATTGCGTTCTGCACGACTTAGGTTATGAGGCAAGCAATGTTGTTTTTCCACAATTTCTGCCTGTGCACGTCGGCGGAAACATTCTATGTATAGGTCCAGACTGTCATTTCGACCCTCAAGAGGAGTCCATGTGGAGTTCTTCTTCCTGTGTTGTTGGTGGGAGGGTATCTGTGTATCAAAGACTTTCTGAGGTTCTTTCAAAGTTCTGGTCAGGAACATGGAAGGGGTATTCTGTGGACTTTATAGCATCCACACATCCAAAAACCACGATCACAGCTGGCCTCTTTGCTGGTCCTTTTCCTCCTATTATCCGTATATGCAGGGCCGGCTCCAGGCACTAGCCTGGCAAGCAGGTGCTTGGGGTGGCTGCTCCGGAGAGGGGCGGCACGTCCAGCTATTCGGCGGCAATTCGGCGGACGGTCCCTCACTCCTGCTCAGAGCGAAGGACCTCCCGCCGAATTGCCGCCGCAGATCACGATCGCGGCTTTTTTTTTTTTGGCTGCTTGGGGCGGCCAAAACCCTGGAGACGGCCCTGCATGTATGGAGGACTATGGATATTAGCTGTCGAACCAAAAATGGAAGGCTGTTTTCCTCTGTTTAAGTGAGACATTTGAGGGGTGTATCATCTGCTTTCCCCAGCAGAAGGCTGTAGGAGTTAAAATCTTATTAGAAGGCAATACTGAGCAATACTGAGCGTTTGCGAACAGGGGCTGCTAACAGGGAGTTTCGCAAGGGAGTTCTCCAGGTGAAGGAGGAGCAATACAGCACCCTTTTGGGCGGACAGGGGGCTGCAGACGGGAGTTTGACAGAGGGAGGCTTACGATGGTTAGGAAGACCCGCAACACCTGTGCCAGCACTGCTTCTGTCTCCTCCACCTGCGCCTGTAGCCAGACAGAGCGCCTGAGCATGGATGCTTCTACCCAGATCCTGGTGTGGTTTTGCAGAGACTGTAACTTGCAATTTCCACTTACTGATATCCAGGCTGAGGGGACCATCCAATGTGAAAGGTGCCTGCTGGTGGAATCTCTCAGGCAGCAGGTGGGAGAGCTACAGGAGGAGGTGGCTAGGTTGAGAAGCATCCGAATCCACGAGCAATTCCTGGACAGTGTCCATGTGGAGACAGCTGAGGTAGCTGTCCCAGGACACAGGACTGCTGATACACCACTGGTGGAGGAGGAGATGGCTCAGGGTGGACACTGGCAGCTGGTTACTTCTGGCAGCAGGCAGTGCTCCACCCCTGCTCCGAACCCTCCCGCTGTGGTAATAGGTAACCGTTATGCTCTTCTTGACACAGGAAAGAAGGCATCACCCCCTACAGTAAAGGAGGAGAAGCCTCGTACCCCTAAGGCTGGGAGGTCTGCTGCCACCACTGCGAATAGGAAACGTAGGGTAGTGGTGGTCGGAGACTCTCTGCTGAGGGGGACGGAGGCGCCCATCTGTCGCCCTGACATTTCATCTCGGGAGGTATGCTGCCTGCCGGGAGCCCGTATCCGAGACGTTACAGAGGCATTGTCGAGGATTATCCAGCCCTCCGACTACTACCCCATGCTACTCATCCATGTGGGCACAAATGATACTGCGCGGTGTGACACTGAGCGGATCAAGAGTGACTACAGGGCTCTGGGAGTACGGGTGAAGGAGTTTGGAGCGCAGGTGGTATTCTCTTCGATTCTTCCTGTCAAAGGTAGGGGCCCGGGCAGAGACAGATGCATCATGGAGGTGAATGCCTGGCTGCGAAGATGGTGTCGCCAGGAGGGCTTTGGCTTAGTAGACCACGGGATGCTATTTGAGGAAGGACTGCTAGGCAGAGATGGTGTTCACCTTTCGAGGAGGGGAAAGACCCTATTTGGACACAGACTGGCTAACCTAGTGAGGAGGGCTTTAAACTAGGTTCGACGGGGACAGGTGAGCAAAGCCCGCAGGTAAGTGGGGAACATGGAGACCTGGGAGATGGGTCGGAGACGAGAGGGAGTGTGGGCTATATTGGCAGAGAGAAAGGAGGGTCAGGACAAAACCGGGAGGAAAGATCAAACCAGTATCTTAGATGCCTATATACAAATGCGAGAAGTATGGGTAATAAGCAGGAAGAACTGGAAGTGCTAATAAATAAATACAACTATGACATTGTTGGCATCACTGAAACTTGGTGGGATAATACACATGATTGGAATGTTGGTGTGGATGGATACAGCTTGCTCAGGAAGGATAGACAGGGGAAAAAGGGAGGAGGTGTTGCCTTATATATTAAAAATGTACACACTTGGACTGAGGTAGAGATGGACATAGGAGACGGAAGTGTTGAGAGTCTCTGGGTTAGGCTAAAAGGGGTAAAAAACAAGGGTGATGTCATGCTAGGAGTCTACTACAGGCCACCTAACCAGGTGGATGAGGCTTTTTTTAAACAACTAACAAAATCATCCAAAGCCCAAGATTTGGTGGTGATGGGGGACTTCAACTATCCGGATATATGTTGGGAAAATAACACAGCGGGGCACAGACTATCCAACAAATTCTTGGACTGCATTGCAGACAACTTTTTATTTCAGAAGGTTGAAAAAGCTACTAGGGGTGAAGCTGTTCTAGACTTGATTTTAACAAATAGGGAGGAACTCGTTGAGAATTTGAAAGTAGAAGGCAGCTTGGGTGAAAGTGATCATGAAATCATAGAGTTTGCAATTCTAAGGAAGGGTAGAAGGGAGAACAGCAAAATAGAGACAATGGATTTCAGGAAGGCGGATTTTGGTAAGCTCAGAGAGCTGATAGGTAAGGTCCCATGGGAATCAAGACTGAGGGGAAAAACAACTGAGGAGAGTTGGCAGTTTTTCAAAGGGACACTATTAAGGGCCCAAAAGCAAGCTATTCCGCTGGTTAGGAAAGATAGAAAATGTGGCAAAAGACCACCTTGGCTTAACCACGAGATCTTGCATGATCTAAAAAATAAAAAGGAGTCATATAAAAAATGGAAACTAGGACAGATTACAAAGGATGAATATAGGCAAACAACACAGGAATGCAGGGGCAAGATTAGAAAGGCAAAGGCACAAAATGAGCTCAAACTAGCTAAGGGAATAAAGGGGAACAAGAAGACTTTTTATCAATACATTAGAAGCAAGAGGAAGACCAAAGACAGGGTAGGCCCACTGCTTAGTGAAGAGGGAGAAACAGTAACAGGAAACTTGGAAATGGCAGAGATGCTTAATGACTTCTTTGTTTCGGTCTTCACCGAGAAGTCTGAAGGAATGCCTAACCTAGTGAATGCTAATGGGAAGGGGGTAGGTTTAGCAGATAAAATAAAAAAAGAACAAGTTAAAAATCACTTAGAAAAGTTAGATGCCTGCAAGTCACCAGGGCCTGATGAAATGCATCCTAGAATACTCAAGGAGCTAATAGAGGAGGTATCTGAGCCTCTAGCTATTATCTTTGGAAAATCATGGGAGACGGGAGAGATTCCAGAAGACTGGAAAAGGGCAAATATAGTGCCCATTTATAAAAAGGGAAATAAAAACAACCCAGGAAACTACAGACCAGTTAGTTTAACTTCTGTGCCAGGGAAGATAATGGAGCAAGTAATTAAGGAAATCATCTGCAAACACTTGGAAGGTGGTAAGGGAACAGCCAGCATGGATTTGTAAAGAACAAATCATGTCAAACCAATCTGATAGCTTTCTTCGATAGGATAACGAGTCTTGTGGATAAGGGAGAAGCTGTGGATGTGGTATACCTAGACTTTAGTAAGGCATTTGATACTGTCTCGCATGATATTCTTATCGACAAACTAGGCAAATACAATTTAGATGGGGCTACTATAAGGTGGGTGCATAACTGGCTGGATAACCGTACTCAGAGAGTTGTTATTAATGGTTCCCAATCCTGCTGGAAAGGCATAACGAGTGGGGTTCTGCAGGGGTCTGTTTTGGGACCGGCTCTGTTCAATATCTTCATTAACGACTTAGATATTGGTATAGAAAGTACGATTATTAAGTTTGCGGATGATACCAAACTGGGAGGGATTGCAACTGCTTTGGAGGACAGGGTCATAATTCAAAATGATCTGGACAAATTGGAGAAATGGTCTGAGTTAAACAGGATGAAGTTTAACAAAGACAAATGCAAAGTGCTCCACTTAGGAAGAAAAAATCAGTTTCACACATACAAAATGGGAAGAGACTGTCTAGGAAGGAGTACGGCAGAAAGGGATCTAGGGGTTATAGTGGACCACAAGCTAAATATGAGTCAACAGTGTGATGCTGTTGCAAAAAAAGCAAACGTGATTCTGGGATGTATTAACAGGTGTGTTGTGAGCAAGACACGAGAAGTCATTCTTCTGCTCTACTCTGCTCTGGTTAGGCCTCAGCTGGAGTATTGTGTCCAGTTCTGGGCACCGCATTTCAAGAAAGATGTGGAGAAATTGGAAAGGGTCCAGAGAAGAGCAACAAGAATGATTAAAGGTCTTGAGAACATGACCTATGAAGGAAGGCTGAAAGAATTGGGTTTGTTTAGTTTGGAAAAGAGAAGACTGAGAGGGGACATGATAGCAGTTTTCAGGTATCTAAAAGGGTGTCATAAGGAGGAGGGAGAAAACTTGTTCACCTTAGCCTCTGAGGATAGAACAAGAAGCAATGGGCTTAAACTGCAGCAAGGGAGGTCTAGGTTGGACATTAGGAAAAAGTTCCTAACTGTCAGGGTGGTTAAACACTGGAATAAATTGCCTAGGGAGGTTGTGGAATCTCCATCTCTGGAGATATTTAAGAGTAGGTTAGATAAATGTCTATCAGGGATGGTCTAGACAGTATTTGGTCCTGCCATGTGGGCAGGGGACTGGACTCGATGACCTCTCGAGGTCCCTTCCAGTCCTAGAATCTATGAATCTATGAATCTATGAATGCAATTTGATTTCCTTTGCTTGTAACAAGGATATTTTGTGTGCACCATGGGACAGAGCAGACTGAAATTTCCCCACTACATTGAGCTCACAGTACATTGAAGTATATCCCCCATCGCATTGGTTTTGCTATGGTTTGTATTGCTATGAGTTTATTTCAGATTCTATATTATATTTCTTGCATATTAAAAATTAGTAAATACCAAGGATCTGGTTTCTAGATGGGCCCATGAAACTAAAGGCGGAGTTGAGGCCCAAATTATTATGCCTGCAGTTTTGACCCACCAACTGGGTTGTGTGAGGGTATTTCTACACTACTGTTATACACAGGTGGCTGGCCCATGCCAGCCGACTCATGCTCGCGAGGCTTGGGCTCAGGGGCTGTTTAATTGTAGTGTAGACTTCGAAGCTCGGCCTGGAGCCTGGGCTCTAGGATCCCGTGAAATAGGCGGATCCCAGAGCTCGGGCTGCAATCTGAGCCCAGAAATCTCCACAGCAATTAAACAGCCCCTTAGCCCAAACCCTGCGAGCCTCAGTCAGCTGGCATGGGCCAGTCACAGGTTTTTAATGGCAGTGTAGACATTCCCCAAATGCTACTAGTTGTACCTGCAATTCAGTGTAGATGCAGAATTGCCAGTACAACTATTCACAGACATAAAGCCGAGCATTTACTCACAGATCCAAACACACAGAGGCACCTTCACTGAAAACCAGGCCCACGGTTTTATAAAACAAGTGGATATAATTCAAAGCAAAACAGCACTGAAATGCTATTTGTCCAATACTTCATACCCCAAACCTGCATTCAGAGTCCTGGGATCCCTCCTTTGTAACTAAAAACTCCACCAAAAAGTGAAACACTGGAAAAAATACATTGGAGCCATCTTCCCTAAGCTGTTTAGATGTCAGTGCTTCTCATCAATTCTTGCAAGGCAGACAGAGAACCTTGAACTCAGGACTAGTTAGGTAGGAAACCTTGAAAATGGACCAAACTCTGCAGTTGAACATATACATGCTGACTCTACTGATGCCAACAGGAGCCATGCATGTCCATGGGAGAGCAAAACTTGTCTGTAACCTTTAATTCAATGTGCATAGACTCTTAGGAGTCATCTCTTGACATTGATTGGAGCACAGGACTCGATTGCTGAAGAAAAAATGATGGCAGCTAAGGTTATAATGAATGATTTGGGATCTCAAATTTTCTTTTTAATTCTTTCCCTTTACTGACAGAACTATCAGTTCATTCTTCACTTAAAAGGGGGCAGTGGACTAGAGTGGATCAGGCAGTATATATTTTTCCTGTAAAAAATTGACAAAAATGATTTTGTTTTTCATCAACACTTTTTCTGACAATTTTCAGGCTTTTGTTCAAAAACCCCCACCCCCAATTTTTGTTTTTCTGTTTTTTGATCAATGCTACATTTGATCAAAAAAATGGAAATTACACACACACTGCAGAGTCATTGCAAGCCAATTTGCCATTTCAATAGAAAATTTCCACGCAACTCTCCTTTGGAAGCTTGGCGTCCCCTGGCCAGCATCTGCAGTGACTTTCGTAAAGGGATGATGCCGAGTGGGTTGAGAGGTATGCAAAGTGCATCTTGTCTACTCTTCCTTTCCCTAGCAGGGCCTTGAGCTCCACCCCACCTCCCCATAGCTCCTCTCTCACTGGCTCTCAAGACCTACACATCACCCTGAGGGTGAGATCATGACACGGCCGTTCTGTTCTGAATACAGCCGCATGGTTCAGCGGCTCCACTGGCTCCAACACATGAGAAAGTGTGAATGTTTCGCACCATTCCTGATTTTTAAAGTTACAGCCTCACTCTTCATCATGCCCTTAAGGATATGATCTGACTCAGGGACGAGTGAGCCTACTGGGCGACCAGAGTGGTGAACTTCTCTGCGGCTGCATGTGTACAGCCATTGTGGTCATCAGTTTGACTGCACACATGTCACACAGAGGAAGACACCAGACATCCTGCTGCAAAAGCACAGGCTTCTAGCATTTGAGCTAAAGAATATTGGTGAGTTGCTACTAACTCTACTCATTACAGCCTCTTTGTAAACCAGTTTGTGGGTAGGAAAATCAGACACTAGAGCAAATCTGATTCCATCCAGAAGAGGGCAGTGAAGCACATACCCAAATAGAGTGTATGGACAATAGAACGGATAAGCGCTTGTATGCTAGAATGACATTATGTAATAAACACTATGGGCCACACTGTCCTCTTGGATGCACATACCAGCTCTCTTTGAAATCAGTGGCCCTGCTGGTCTGTTTTAGAGCTACCGTTCTGAAATTTATGATTTGGGACTATAGAATCTAGCAGGTTAACGAGGATTTTGCAACGTGCAAAATAAATCCCACCACATGTTGCCTGCTTGTGGGATTTCGGTACATCCACTAAAGCATCTGCAATTCCCTCTTCTTTCTGCACTGCAAGGTGATGACTTGCAAGTCTTGCTGTCACGCTATACTAAGTTGCCTTCTGCTACCTTGTTTTGTCACCCCAGCTTCACTGAGTCTGCCATGGAAACGTGACAAGCGGCACTGTTTGAAAGATGCAACTCTGACAATGAGTCCCTGCAGGTTTGTGGACTGCGTGATGCTTTCCAGACAGTGCCACAAAATCACCTTTTATGGCTTAATGTGGTGCATGAATTATCTATGTTGAGGTTGTCAATTTGTCGGGGCAATTTTTAGGGAAGATCATTAGGGATTGGGAGTCATGGTGCAAATAGCAACAGTTACAGAATATGATTTTTTAAAAACATCTGAAGAAGAGATGGCCCTGAACCAAAATCCCAGCTCTGAACATTCAAACAATCTGGACCTGAACTTTGCAAGTTTGGCCATCCCCTAAGGCACAGGCATTGTTTTGTTCCCAAAATTACATTTGGTTTCCTCCCCATTTTTAGCTCAGACAACATGGGCATGATGCAGACATTGCCAGAACTGATCCAACTTCTAGAAATCCAGTTTGGATTTACATTTTTGTTGTTGTTTCATTTTACCTGACCAAAATTAGAAAGTACCAACAACCGCATGAGGCTACCTGTTCTCGGGACACTTACAGACCAGATCCAAGAGGTCTTTAGATAAGGCTTGGATAAACATGAGTACATTGGGATCCATATCCAAACTGTAACCCACCAAGCCTTTAGAGATCCACCCCCTACAAGTCTTTTATTTACAACAGCCACTTCTCTGGTTGTCTAAGGGATGGGATCTGAAGAAAGTAACTTCCAGACCCCCACAGCTGAAAAGATGGTGGCTCCAACATGTGCCTCAAGGATGGAGGTTGTTAGCATGCTGGGGATCTTGGGAACACAGCACCATTCCCATCCACCCACACCTTGTTCCAAGAATCAGAAGACTCAGTGATTGAATTCTCTCACACCCTTGAATGTTCTAAGTGGCTGTTTTGGAGGTATTTATTAAAGATCTGAACCCAGATGACTCTCACACTTCAGGCCAATCCAGTCCCTTGCCCCCAGAAGTTAAAACAAGCAACTGCACCAGGTGTGATGATATTCTCCCTTTCATTAATGTGTTCATCACAAGTCACACACTGTGTATCTGCTTTTTTACCACCATATAATCAGGTGGGAGCTAGTTTTAAGAGAGACTTAAGCCAGATTCTGTCTGTGTTTTCCCCCATACATCATTCAGGGTCCAATACTCATTGAAATTAAAGAATGTTTTGTCATTGACCTCATTGGGAGCATGATCAGACCCATAAATTATGACTGATTAATTGGTTCTAAGAAGCTGTGAAGCACTGGCAAAGTGGATTTACAACACAAGCATGGGAAGCATTGTATTTCAGGATTCTTTTTGTTCTGTTGGTTTTCTCTAGATCCCTCTCAGAGCTTAGAGAATTCTTCCTGCTTTCCGCCCTTCCCCCCCCCCCCCCCCCCCCGCAAATCCATAAACAAACCCAAACTTTCCAGCTTGCTCCTGTGAAACCCTGGTTCATGGACATGAACGCGAGTCACCTTGACTACGGTCATTCACTTTTGGAAAGCGGGAGCTAGAAAGCATGGCTTCATCACTTCTTAATTAGCTGGAGTCATCTGCATTGAGCACAGTGAAGCTGGATGCACCAAAAGGCAACATTTTGTCTTTTCTGCCCAAGAAACCAGGTCTGGGTCTTTAGCATAGCAATGCCTGGCCCTCACCTTTGTTGAGCCAGCCCTCATTCGGGAACCTCTCAAAAAGGATGATCAAAAACCGGGGCCATAGTTTGCAAACATTTTTGCCAAATATACATGTTTTCCATCAAAAAATGTCAACATTTGATTTTTTTTCAAGCCAGCTCTACTTTCTCATGTTTTTGCTGTCCAAAGAACCAGCTAGAGAGAATACTATTTTTATGCTCTCCTAAGTCAGGTACCTTCTGATGTCTACCACTCTGCAGCTGTACTGGAGCATGGAGGGTCAAGTCATAGGCCATGTCCCCCCTACAGCCACTAGAGCTCGGACACCGCAAGCTGCGCTGCTGTAGTTTACATGCTTCCTACATCGACAGATGGGGTTTTTCCATCGATGTAGTTAATCCACCTCTTGGAGAGGCAGTAGCTAGGTCGATGGAAGGATTCTTCTGTCATCCTAGCCATGTCTATGGTGTGGTGGGGGTTAGTTCAACCTAACTATGGTGCTCAGGATGCTAAATTTTTCTACAGCCCTGAGCCACATAGTTTGGTTGAACTAATTTCTGTATGTGAATGCAAGAAATCTGCCTTCAAAACCCAGGCCTTAGGACATTCCACTGAAATAGCGCGGCATGGCTCGTGTAGACGCACATTATGTCTCTCCAGATGGCGGATGCTGGTGCTTGGCAGCACAGTAGATCGGACTGTGCCCAAATATTGCCTCTAGCAGCATTAGACAGGAAGTCTGCCTACATTAGTGGTACACGCTAACATATCTTGGGTGGAACAACTCCAGACCTTTGCCCCAAAGGTGTGAATATGGTATGCTCTCTCTTTATTTTTCCTAGCTATATGTGTCTGTAGATGATGTTCGTTCTTTTCTGGTTTGCTTCAGCCCAAGACTCATTTGCAAGAACCCAACTGTCAACACATTTATTTTTCTTCCCTGGGCTTTTCTTGGCCAGACCTGCTGGGCAGTGGTGATATGTAGACACAAGGGACCACAGATGTGTTATGAAATGAGGGGAAGGCATCCATATTTTTACGTTGAATGGATGGCGCTTTCCGCGGATCGCCAGCTAGTTACAGTCAAGGCTGTTTAACGCTTCAACTGAGAAAGAAAAGAGCGATGAAAACAAGGGGGAAAGTAAGTGCACGAATGCAACTTGCCAACTTAGTAAAGGTGTCTTGCTTTTAATGGTAAATTATTGCACAGTCAGCACAATTATAAAACGGTGTTATAAATGAGTTTTCCCAACTTGTCACGGCAGCTTAGTATAAATGGCGCAAGTAGGCAATTAAATCTTTAGCAGTTCTTTACTTTTCAGGCATCATTCATGCAAACTGCATGCCAAATGCATGCCTAGAGTTATGCCCTAATCCTGCTAAATGATCACACGTGCTGAACCTTAAACATGGTAACACCACCATTGGAGCCAAACAGGCGAGTGTTTGCTGAATCAGGGCCTGAAGTTGTACATTCTGAGAGAGATTTAGGGGCAGATCTGAGAATTCACACCAGCGGAGGATCTACCCCTGAAGCATTAGAGTAGCTCCCTCTCTCCTATCTGTGAGAGCTAATGGGTATAAACATGTTTTCCTAAGGTACTGTGGTCACTAAAGTCAGACTGCTTATATTTCATTTGTATGCTGTATTTATATATATATAGAATATGTACTGGGGCCCCGAGACCAGGGCCCCATTGTGTACAGTTGAGAGAGTCCCTGCCCCAAAGAGTTTGCAATCTAAACAGACATGCCAGAAAAAGGATTGGGTCAGGGGCGGGGGGAGGGAGGGGAAAACAAAAACAAAACCAGGCACACCTGTGCAACTAGTTGAATCCCTCTTGGCATCCAGACAACTGTATTGAACCAGCTAATTTACAGACACAGTGCTATTTACCTGCATCCCCCAGGAATACCCTGGCACAGAGGGCTTCCCCCGCCCCCACATTCTGAAGGTGTGGGGATAGGGAGGTCCTACACTAGCTGTTCCTGGCTGTCACAAAGCCCACAAAGCCCTTGGGCAGCCTGGCACAAATCATGACAGACATTGAGGTGCTTAACTCCCATAGGCTCCTTTGAACATACCAGCCTTTTGTGCAGAAGATTGGACAGATGCTAGATAAAAATTTTAGAAGCACCTAAGTAACTTGGGTGCCTAAAGTCCTACTGAAAGTGAATGGAATATAAGCTCCTAAATCACTCAGGTCCATTTTCAGTTTTTTTCTCTTGCTGTTAGCATAAATATCACATGCGAGCATCCTTACCTGTGTCACTTAGAACAGCTGAGATCTTCGAAAGTGAATTCATTTTAGACTCAGAGATTTCCTATCCCCCATTTCTGTCAATGGCCCCTCACCCTATCACTTGAGCCCCTCTCAATCTTTAAGATATTTATCTGCACAACCCCCCTGCGAGGCCAGGCAATGCTATTATCCTCTTTTTAGAGATGGGGAACTGAGACACAGAGAGACTAAGGGTGAGATTCACAAAGGATGTGCGAATGTTCAGACACGTAGAAAAAAAAAATTCACCAGGATTTACAAAGCCAGGGTTTAGCACCCAGACTCCGTCTACACTCAAAGGGGAAAGGATAGCACCTCAGAATGAGATTCACAAGAACCAGAACACCCCATGGCTCCCCACCTAAGTTAGCCACTGGGCGTGTGCTGAGCTTCACTCATCTCAGAAATAGGCACCTGTGATGTTATCTGATAAAATATGACCATTGTTGCTACTACTGTTAAATAGTTGCAACGAATCTTGTACAAAGGTTGTCAAGTAAGGTGTCTATAAAAAGGTTATGATTTGCTGAATATGATTATGCTATTTGTATGCATGTATCATTTTTGTATTTGAAGTTATGAGTATTGGCTCTATACCTGTATTTCAAATGTTTGCTCCTGGGGTAACGCCCACAAGGTATTTAGCCAGAACATCTTGAAGAGACTATTCAAATGAAGTGGCCCATCAAAAGAACACTTAGCACACAATGGAAGACGCCGCCC
The DNA here is from genome assembly GCF_002925995.2 of Terrapene triunguis. NCBI lineage: Eukaryota > Metazoa > Chordata > Testudines > Emydidae > Terrapene > Terrapene triunguis. The sequence goes on from NW_020664543.1 coordinate 21,511,920, forward strand.
ATCTTCACTAAATGGACTTTCCTGTTAACCTTCCATCTTGAAGTATAGGTAATGGCTGCTGCTGTGACTGAGCAAAATTATGCATGGGCATGTGACTAGCCCATGTGATTCCAAACACCAGCTTGTCACCTGTGATTTTCCACTAGCTGTGCTGAGGGCTTTTGTTTGAAACAATGAGCTTCCCTCCACATGGCAGAAGCTATAAAAGGCCCTGAAAACCCCTCCATTTTGCCGCTTTCCTGCTCAAGCCTCTGAACTATGAACTTATACTAATGAGAGCATTCTAACCAAGGGACTGAGGACCTTCCAATGATTTGGAAGTAACCAGAGACTTGACTTAAGACAGCAGTTTAATCCATCACTGCTACAAGCCTGATCCAAGAACTTTGCAATTATTGTATGTATTTGTTTCCTTTAACCAATTTTAACTCTCATCTTTCTTTTTGTAAATAAACCTTTTGATTTTAGATACTAAAGGATTGGCAACAGCGTGATTATTGGGTAAGATCTGAGTTATATACTGACCTGGGTGTGTGGCTGGTCCTTTGAGATCAGAAGAACTTTTTATTTGATGAAACTGGTTTTAAAGAACCACTCATCTTTAAGTCTAGTGGTTTTTTTGGTGACACAAGGCCTGGAATACGTGAGGAACTGCTTTTCTGACTTCTTGTTAGCCAGTGTGGTGAAACAGAAGTTTACTTTTGTCGCTGGTTTGATATATCTTATGGGATAATAACCACCAGTTTGGCATGTGTTGACCCTATTTTTCAGCAGTTTGTCCTGAATTTGGTATTCTCAGTTATGACCCACAGAGGCTCGCCTCAGGCTGGGCTGCCAGGAGGCGCCTCCCTCTGCTTATGATTCCCAGAGGCAAACAGCAGGACGTCACTCAGAGCTTTTAGCCCAGGGCTAGGGCACTCACCCAGGATGTGGGAGACCCAGATTCAAGTGCCCCCTCCACCCCAGGGGGATAAGGGATTTGAACAGGGTGGTCACTCATAAGCTCTAACCTCTGAGCTATGGAATATTCTGACCCCCCTCTTCCCCAGTCTGAGGGTGGACTTGAACCAGGGGTCTCCCACATTCCGCCAGAGTGCCCTTACCAATGGGCAAAAAGTTATGAGCCATTTTGTGTAAGCTGGCTTACAGGGCCTGATCCGGTAGGCATGCTCCAACCTCACTGACAGGCGCAGGCCCCACAGATGAGTTAGGCAGAGGAACGTCTATCTTCCCCCACTTCATTAAACCCCTGGGCCTTAGGCATCCAGATGCCTGGCATGGGGCTGCATGCGCATGCTCAGAAGTGGAAACATAGGCTCCTACGGAACTTCTAGTGCAAAAATTTAGGCACCAAGAAAGTTTAGGCACCTACAGGGCTCAGCAGGAGTTTTGAGATGCAGAAACAGAAGTCTATAGAAAATATAATTAATAAAGAACAAACATGCTGAACAGACTCTTTCAAACCCCACTGGAAACCAGAGACATGGCATTTAGCCAGTTTACAGTAGATGCAATGTACCATGTGTTACTACGTGCCAAGGGGAAAAGAGGTGTGTGAAACCACCACGTTGTGCTTCAGGAGAACTTGTGCCCAAAGGCAGATATGTTTGGTGAGCCTCTGTAAACATGAGAGTCTGACATTGCCTCAACTGAGCTACAGAGCTTTTTGTAGGAAATTAACAGGTCAGCCCATTTCACAGATGAGCTCCAAGAAGAAGTTTGTTGGTTTGCCTGCAAGATGGTGGCTTTTTGCCCACCAATTAAAAGATAAGGAGATCTCGTTAAGAGCAAAAATTGGTTTAATTTTTTCACTGGCCCACCAAAAGAGGAGGGCGGGGAAGCAAACACTAGCTCACCCACAAATTCTGGGCTTGTGGTAGTGTACATCAGCACAGTTATCCCAGAAAGCAGCGAGACCCAGTTCAAAGAGGTTTAAACAAAACAAAATCCAAGATTTATTTAAAATAATAATAAAAACCCTTCCATACCATTACTCCAGCAGGCCCAAGTCCATCTGAGCAATTCTGTGGCCAGACTCTGATGCCCAGCCAGAAGCCAAAGAGTTTATAGAGGGCTTTCCTACCCAGAACCCTTTGCAAGGAAAGGCAGTCCCTCATATGTCTCTCTGGGTGATTGACAGCCCATCCAGCCAATCAGCTCTCTTATCTGCACTTAGCTCTACACAAGTTTCCCCCAGCACAGGGATTGATACAGGAATTATTGGATAACATTTTCTGGTCTACATCATGCTGGAGTTCAGACTAGATGATCATAATGGTCCATTCTGACCTTAAAATGTATGAAACCCTCTGATGCCACTTCCTGGCAGTGATAATATCTTCATGAAGCCCTAGTAAATAGCTCATTTCTTACTCATATGAAAGCTGCACATTGCAAACAATATCTGCATTTCAATGACCTGGCAATGGTTTAGTTTGCATGGCAAACCCCATTATATCTTTTAACTAAATCCAGCTTTGTGCATTGTAGTCATGATGGTGCAGAAAACGGATGGTGAGAAGCACAACTCTTTTTTCCTTTCGGGGAACTTGTTCAAATCTGGGCCCGGTGACGAATTACCCAGAATTGTTCCCAGCCAATGGCTGTGACCAAATGGAGGCAGTAAGCAGAGTCCAGTTGCTGGTGGGTAGAACTGGTCAGGAATATTTCATTGAAATGTTTTTCCCACCAGAAAATGCTGATTCATCAAAACTGAAACTTTTCACAGGAACCTATGGGTTCAGACAAAACTTTCATTGGGAAGGTTGCTCCAGTCCAGGATGGGATTTCCGGTCAAAAGCAGAGTGAGAGAATATAGCCAATAGTCTAGTGGTTAGGGCACTCCCCTGGCATGGGGGAGACCCAGCCTAAACTCCCAACTCTGCTCTCCCTGGACCAATGAATATTTTTATTTACAGAAAGTGGGACAGGTCCAACAGCAAAGATAGAAAGAGAGAGACTGATTTTATAGCCTGATTCAGAGTAGGGACTTGACCTGGGGTTTATTCTGCCCCTGGTGCAGGCCCTAACCACACAGCTGTTGCCTGTTCTGGGGTAAAGGTCTCTCTCTTTTTTTTTTTTTTCATGGAAATTTCGAAAGGTCTCCGCTTTGTTCCAATGTGGAATGAAAACAAATTCCAAAACCGCAAACTTTTTTGCAAAATGGAATTCTTGTTTCCCCAGGGGGACAAGCGTCCATAGCACAGAACCCTCTTCTTAATTGTCCTCCTTACTGGCAATCTGAGCAGAGAGGCCCAGAAATGAATGGCTGATGGGGGGGATGAACTACCTTCTCTCACTGAGAGACACAGCCCTCTGGCTCAGGAAGGCACAGGGTGGCAAGTAGTGGATGTGGGAGAAATTTGCACTGTCGCTACAGCCCCTGCTCTGTGGATAAACAGAACGCCACTTTCTGCAGCTATGAATCTGGCCTCTTTCACCGGCATTGAATTCCCTTTTAAAAAGACAATAAAAACATCAGTTTTAAAAAACATGGAAATTAAGCATGTGATTACTGTACGAAATAAACAGACGCCTGATTTTTCACTTGTAATTGTTTCTTTGCCCCATTAATAAACAAAAAACACATATTATCATTAATGAATATGTAATTGAGGTGTGATTAATAACTCATTTGGAGAAAGAAACAGGATGATTCATTTTATCTTATGTAATTTCTCTGCACTAGTTACCCTCCAGATGAAGTCCTTTTGTCCCATTTTGATGAAATTTGGGAGATCATTGTGGAATCTGATTCCTTCACAACAATGAACTGTAAGAACAAACATTTTAGCTACAAATTAGCCTTTAGGACTCAGTCCCACTCTGCAATGGATAAATAAATACTAAAGCAAATGGTTCAGAAGAGAAAGGCCTAAAACGGTGAGCTGGGACTGGCAGATAACTTTCCACTGAAAATTATTTCAAAGAAAAATGCCCTTTTTTTGAAGGGATGTTTCTGTGGGAAATGTCCATTTTTGACACAATTTCAGTAAGAAAACTATTTTTTTCCTATTTTCGTAGGAAGTAGCTCTAGTGTGAGCCCGAGATTGATCTCTTCTATTTTATTCAGTCTCGTGGTTAATGACAAAGATATTATGTAAAAAAGCCAAACCACCTTCCTGAACACACCTGATCCCTGTATGTTGGTGCATGAGACCTGTTCCACCCCACAGCTCCTCCAGCCCCACTGTCCGGCTCCACAGTCCTGCAATCCCCCCAAGACCCTTGGTAGTCTGCAGCAGCTGCCTGCTGTTTCCACTCTGCAAAGGAGGGGGCTGCCCTTGGTTCCTATCTCCCTTTACTCCCCCTTCCTACAAACGTGGGTCTCCCATATCCCAGGGGAGTGTCCTAACTAGGGTAATCACCTGGCTGGTATCTGACTGGCCTGGCTGGGTTTTTTATGGGTTTGCAAATTGCCAGGAAAAAAAAAAAAAGCCCAGCAGATTAAATTAAGTGGATCTAAGAGCTGCAGGATTATCACAATACACTGAGATAGTTAATGTTCACAGTTTCTGTGTCCAGCTAAAGATGCTGCCGTGTTCCCACTGCCAGAGTTTAAGCGGTAACAGCTTAAACAATAAAGCTGCCATGGGCAGCGGGTGGACCCCCCCCTGCTTAGTGAGGTTAGCTCCACTGCCCCGCCCCTTCTGCACAAGGTCCGGCAGCTGGAGCCCTGAGACCCCCACCTGCCCCTCCCGCCACCAGAGGAGCCCCGGGCCGGCCCCAGCCGGCAGACCAACCCGAGCCCCAGCCGGAGCAGCCCCAGCCCAGTGTCCCGTGGCAGCGGCTGCAGCCAGAGCCTTCCCTGGCCTATTATACCCGCAGCCCATGACAGCTGCTGTCTGCCCGCCACCACGCAAGCGCACCGTGTGTGTGCGTGAGAAAGGGTTTGAGTCATGCAAGAGTGAGGAGATGTGTGATGATATCAATCTTATCTAGATGTGTTCTCTCTCTAGATCCTATAAATGGCTGTTGAAGGGGGGTTGCGGGGTTGCCTTGTGGTTGTAATTGGGGTTGTGGTGGGCTTGCCTTGGGCGGGAGGGCGGGATGGGTGCCGGGTGTTTTGCATTTCAAAGCTGGTAACCCCTAGCCCTAACCACTGGCTTATTGACAATTGGAGGGTGGGTCTGTCTGTCTCCCTGGAACTGGCATTTTTGGAAAAAAAAAAAAAAGTTTTGTCAGCAAATTCCCGACCAACTCTAATTCTATGCTCAGTTTTAGACTGCTCTGACCGAGCCTGTTGCAGGCGAGTTCCCTAAACCTTTCCCCTTCCCCATTTAAGCAGCACTGTTTGGAAGAGGTAATTGTTCAGCCATGTTTTTCCAGAATGATTAAGCTAGTCAGAACTGCAGATTACCTCAATGGCATTGAAATCCTAAGGATCAGGCACCGGGGCAGCTCGTGTTGTGACCTGTCAAGGCAGAGCCAGGGGGAATGGTGCAAGCCACAGTGCTCTGCCTGTAAAATAGGATGATTGAAAGCCAAGGGGTTGGGATCATCGCACATAGCAGGCAGTGGGTCTTGTGCCTTTCACACTCTGGCCTAGTGGATAAAGGATTAGACTGAGACTCAAGTGTTGGCTCTCAAGCTCAACTGCTGAGTGACCTTGGACAATTCATGTCACCTCCGTGTGCCTCATTTTCCCTATCTATAAAATGGGGCTAATGATCCTAACCTTCTTTGTAAGGCATTTTGAGATCTACTGATGAAAAGCATCAGATAAGAACTAAGTGTTGTTATTTTATGATGCCTTGTACTCTAGGAAAACCAGCCACCAGCCTGAACCAAAATGCAGGATCTGAATACAGCCCAAATTCCCAGGAAGTTTGGGGTCTGGATCTAGACTTCATGCTTGGCCTCTTCTCTGTGCCAAACCCCCAGTTCCAAACACCCTCACATTTTACAAATCCCTTTACAAGGCACATGAATGGCATGCACTGAAAAGCAGAATTCATATGTGCAGTCAGAGACTGAAGGCTGTGTGTGAGTTTGCATTTCTTATGCATACTTATATGTGAGTGCATTGATTGGGATATTTCTTAAGAGGAAACGATTCCAGTTTGGTGGAAGAGCTCTTTGTGCCAGCTTTCTTGTCAATTTAGTGTTTGCATCATTTAGAAGTCAGTGCCCGGTAACCTAAACACCAGGATAAAGCACGGTTTGGAATATATTATACATAGTCATCGGCCTCCATGCTGCAATGCACTCAGCTCAGCAGACCACTCGTCGTCATCGGTGCCAGCCCATTGGGGGCCCTACGCAGGAACATTCCCCTCCCCCCCCACAACACATACTTATAATAAATAGGGGGGCCCCTTGAGCTGCTCAGGCCCTAAGCAATTGCTTAGTGTGCTTATGCCTAACAGTGGCTCTGATCATGCCAGGATTGAGGCAATAGGGCCAAATTCTCTCTTGACTTCATTGGGGTTATGTGGCCTGTAGCCCAGAACAGATTTTTGCCCATGTATGTGTGAGTTTGGGACTGACAACCCAGACATTAAGGCCCTGATCCTGCAAGGTGCCGAGTGCCACTTGAGCTGCTCAGCGTCCTCAAGCATCCATTGCCTTCCATGGGAGATGAGGCTGCTCTCATGAGCTGATCAGTGTTTTACAGGATCAGGTCCTAATTCCATTGAATATTCTTAACATGAAAGGCCCTACACTTTTAAACTCAACCAGCCTACAAAGGTCAACTGCGCCCTCTTGTGGTGAGTGATTTAACCTCCAAATTGTCCAGACAAATTGGCCTGGTAAAGGATTTGAAGATTCACCAATACAGAAGCAGATATCAGTGTGGAATATATCTGCTGTATTTTCTATATTACATCTATATTTTCTCTGTTCCTGTTTCCTCACTGGGCAGCACTGACAACCTTTGGAGAAAAGCTGCCTGCATTTTATGGGATTATTTGATCTCAACTGAATGGTCAATTTAGGACATTTTTGATGGGGATCAAATATCTGAAATTTGGGCGGGGATTTAAGATTGAAACTGGAAAGGTGCTTGTCTTGGCTTTCTGCTGTTGCAAAATCCATGTTTTCATTCCATTCGGGATCACTTATCAGTGTCATTTTGGAAATATCCTTTTCAGGAGGCATATATCACAATCCCATTCCCGTCAATAACATTCTGACTCGCCTCCTCATTCAATATTTGCCTCTTTTCTGGTCTTCTTTATACCCAAGGCTGCCTGCCAACTCTCATGATTTTATTGCAAGTCTTGGGATTTTGGGTGTTTTTTCTTCAAGTTTCAGCCCTTGGAGTCACTGCCAGAGGAGAGAGGTTCTGGACCAGTCACCCAAGAGCAGGAGAGGGGACAAACACCCAACCTAGCTATAAATTGGAGCTTTATCAATTTACAAATGGGATTATATGCCAGCATGGCCCGTGACACCAAGGGACTGGACTCATTGACCCAGGAGGTCCTTTCCAGTCCTATGTTCCTATGTGAGCATGTCAGTTTCTTTTTTTAAAAAAACAGAGTTCTAGCCCTTGTGGTTGTGGACAAAAAGCTGGAAACAGGGAACCCTGAAGTCTTCAAAGCCAGAAGGCCAACAGAGAGAACCCCACATTTATCTTTTTCAAAAGTCTCAGGAGTTTTGAACATTCAGGGTCGGCCCTACTGTGTATCACAGCAGCACCTAGAGGCCGTCAGGGCTCCATCACCCTGGGTGCTACTCATACACCTAGTCCCTGTCCCAGAGAGCTCACAGCCTAAGCAGACAACACAGGAAGACGGTCGTCCTATCAGCTTTTACACGTGAGGAATTAGGTAGGGCTAGCCGCAAAACAAGAATTCCGGTTCACAAAAAGTTGTGAGGTTTCGGGATTTGTTTTCATCCCACATCAGGATGACCCCAAAACCAACTGTTTTGTCTCTGCTCTGGCTGACTTGGGATCTGAACCCATTGTCTCTTACAGCCCAGCTGAATAGCCTCCCCCTGAGGCGACAGCATTTGTGAGCTATGCCCTCCCTCTCTAGTTTGGGTCAGAAATTCCACCCTGGGTCTGAGAAAACTTTCCGATTAAAGTTCCATCCAAACTGATCCATTTCCACAAAAAGTTTGTTTACAAATCAGCATTTTGTGACCAAACAAAAACATTCTGTTGAAAACTTTCCAAGCAACTCTAGAATGAAGGCATAGACATTAGGCAACCTGCCCAGGGCCACACCCGGCGTCTGTGTGGCAGAGGCAAGAATTTGCACATTGATTCCTCGAGGCCTAGCTCAGTGGCTTAATCACAAGGCAATCCTGAAAGGTAGCCTGAAAAGGTGCCTCGCCCCACCCTTGTCCATCTTTCTTTCCAATCCCCTGTAAAGCGGCTGCAAAGAGTTGGGGGATACAGTTTGTGTGACACTATGCAAAATGAAAGTGCATTGTGTTGCACTGGGGTGCATTAAAATAAGAGAATGTTAACAGACATATTTATTCCATATGAGCAAGCAAGAGGAAAGGGGGGGGGGGGAATCAAGGAAAAGGCGAATGGAGGCTGAAGATGGAGAAAAAAAAATACCCTCACAATCTGAGCTAACAGTCTCTCAGCTGATACCCTCAGGGAAGTGGCAGAAACTTCATCCCTGAGACATCGCAAACTAGGCACAAAGCTTTAAGGTCTAGAGAGTGGCTTTTAAGCCACAAGCCCTGAGCAGGAGGCTGTGTGCAGTGCACCATAGACAGGCATGCGACAGCGCTGGCCCTTGCACAGGGTGGGATGAGCAATGTCAGTAGATTGTCCCTCCTAGTGTGCCAGCCTACAGATGGAGGATGGAGCCACGGCCCCACCTGCTCCCTGTCTCTGCTCCTTTCTCAGCTTTCTGTTCATTGGGAATGGTGGGGAGCAGGAGACAGTCACCCCTGCAGTCCCCAGAGCGGAATGAACACAGAGACTGTGATGGTGAGGGACCCCAGCTCACTGAGCAAGGGGAGGGAGAGGTTCCTTGTTCATCCCTCCATTGCTGCACCTTTAAGCTTAGCTGGATACACCATGTTCTTCTCTCTGCTGATGTGTCTACTTTTAGTTTCCATCCACAAATAAAACGAGGAGAAAATATTATCCCAGTATTTCACTATGGCTTCCTCCCGACAATGAGCCAAAGGTGTCCAGCCAATCAAGGCAGATTAAAACAATAAATATATGCAATGGGAAAGTTTCCCTTGAAACTTGATTTAAGCTGCACGGAGATATAGACAGATACAGACACACATCAGGTTTATTTACAGCTCACGCAGGGCGGGGCGGGCCCTCCCATGACAGCTCCCTCCCATGACAGCTCAATCTATAATGCATGAGGCTTCAAAAGCCACAGCGGAATATTCTGAACTAAAGTCAGCTGCTGCAAATCTCCACTCCTGCATCTGAACTGCCTGTGACCAAGGGAAACTGATCCCAGCACAGGAAGGAAAAAGGCTCTTTTGTCCATTTCTTTTTCAAGGCTCTTTTCCTTTGAGGAAAAAGGCTGAGTTCTGAACCACATACCAGTTCAATGACAAATCCATGATAGCAGATCATTCACTTCCGTTTGCGCGCACTTTTCCCATCATGCATCTCTCCCATGCTCTCGGTTTGATAACACCAGGCCGTATGGCCAGATATTTTTAATTGGAGCAGGCCTAGGATATTCCTCATGTAATTGTGTGCACCCCACCGTGCTCAGTAATCTGCAGGGTCACAGATTAGACTCAGACATGAGTTAATTTCCTAGGTCTGACTAGACATACAGCGATTCCTCCTGATCTATGTATTACAGCTGGTTGCGTTTTTTTTCCTCATCAAAATGTAAATTCAATGAAAAAGGGGGTTATTTGAAAATGAAAAGGTTCAAAGAAAAAAATCATTTTCGATTACATTTTCTGGTTTTCCATCAAAACAGAGAGTTTGGGTAAAGCAAAATTTGGGGTAATAGAAAACTTTTTTTTTTAAGCCAAAACCTGAACATTATTACTGAAAACAGTTTTCAAAGTCCAACTTTTTTTGAGTTTTAGACAGTAAACCAAAAACTTTTCATGTAAATTGTTGACAATTATTAAGAATCCCTCCCCCTCCCCCCCCCATTTTGGCATTATTTGACTAGTTTTACTTGGTATCCCATTTATTTGGCACTGCTGTGTACAGTAAATATTTGCCAGCCATTACCACATACCACCACAATTTTGTCCCATTCAAATCTGTAGTGATTTCAGATACCAGCGTGCTGTAACCATTGGCACATATGGACATTTTAGTGGCAACCACTGTATTCTGTCAAATCAGCTACTGCAGTTAGGCCGTGCACCTAATTTTACGAGATCACTCAAGAACTGAATCAACATAATACTAAAAATCATATATTCCAGGTACTGGCCATGAAATCATACATAGCAGCCACCCTGCACTTTTAGGAGTGTGTCCTCAAAGCATTTGTGCTGCTGTTAAATACAAAAGTTTCCTCTGCTGACCCACCAGCCTGAGTGGGCATGGCTGCAGGTCGTGCTCATGAAGCCGACCTGCATTATGCACAGGCATTGTGGCATGAATCTCCAGGCATAATGAGCATGACTATGCCACCAGCCATAGTAGGCCCAGTTGAAAAGTGGTGCATGTTGTACCACCAGGCGTAGCAGACAGAAGTAGCAGAGCACAACCCCCTGGACTTCCAAGCGCAGCGGGCCTTGCCAGCTGCTCCTTGCAGTCAGGGACTGATTTTTTGTTGTGCATGTGTGCAGCACCTAGCACCCTGGGGCCCCGGTCCCTGACTAGGGCTTCAGGGTGCTAGGTAATAATTAATAATAAACTGAAAACAGTGGCAGTGATAAGCCAAATCCAAAATGTTGACATTTCTCTGTATATAAAAAACCCTCCCTCATTTTAACTGTGCTATCAACTAACTGTTTTCTCCGGCACCCAAACACTCTGCACGGAAATGGCCTGGCAAGGGAGCAGGTGGGGGAGTTGGTTTTTATATCACACCCATCCTCTTTGTAAGTCAGTATTTTGTGGGGCTGACCCACTGTTTCCTTGCACTGGCTGTCTCCATCTGTGGTTTCTTTTCTTATACTAAGCTGCAAGCTTTCTGAGGGGGAGGGAAGGGAGTGTCATTTTGTTTTGTGTTTGTACAGCGCCTAGCACAATGGTCCCTGGTTGGGGCTGCTACCACAATGCAAATAATTAAATGAATCACAGGCATATACAGATTACTCAGAACATTTGTAACAGTGAGAAAGCCCATAATGTCTCGTAGCATAGCCCACAGCATCTTATGTTATTTATTGACCTTTACATTTCAAACAGCATGTCATTCAAGATGCAAACAGCAAACGTCTCTTTGTTAATGACCCTTTGGCGACTCCAGACCTATATCAATCAATTAACATGTAAATAATTAAAACAACATTTTAGAATAAAACGTTCTATCCATGAGAGGCTCTCTGATGTGTGAATTACGGGGTATTAATTCATACATAGTTTTCTTAATGGACCTCGACCTTCGGCCTCATGTCTAGCAACAGCGAAGTGTGAATTAATTCGCCATATTTCACGCATTGTCAATTCATCACATTTAAACACAGCAAAGCCCCCTTCTCCTGAAAGGTCGCCGAGATGGCCCAACCCTTTGGGGAAAAGGGAGCACTGGAAGGGACCAGCAATGGCAGGTCATTCCATTATGCAGCCTTCTGCACCTTCCTGTGACACATCTGGCACTGCCTGCTAACACCGGCAGAGTCCTACGCTCTACTGACCACCGTGCTCCCAACCTTTCTAGCCGTTTACCAAGAGTCCCAGCCAGCACCTCAGACTGTCCATTTGAAAGGTAGCATCTCGGGCCCACTAACAGGATGGGTTTAGTGCTAACGTCTCCCTCGCCCACGCTACTTCCTACCGCACCTCCTCGAAGGTCTCCCCCAAAGCGCCGACAGAGCCTGGTACTGCTCAGCTTGTGCGAACTGATGTGATCATAGGCAGCGGCAGGCTATAGCCACACCAACAGGGGCTGCCCCATCACTCGAGGCGGGGGAGGACAACAGCAAGATTTAGACGGCAAGCTCCTGGGGATAAGTACAGCCTTTTTGTTCTGTGGTTAGACTCATAGACTTTAAGGTTAGAAGGGACCATTATGATTGTCTAATCTGACCTCCTGCACAATGCAGGCCGCAGAATCTCACCCACCCACTCCTGTATCAAACCCCTAACCTATGTCTGAGCTATTGAAGTCCTCAAATCGTGGTTTAAAGACCTCAAGATGCAGAGAATCCTCCAGCAAGTGACCCATGCCCCACGCTGCAGAGGAAGGCGAAAAAGCCCCAGGGCCTCTGCCAATCTGCCCTGGAGGAAAATTCCTTCCCGACCCCAAATATGGCGATCAGCTAAACCCTGAGCATGTGGGCAAGACTCACCAGCCAGACACCCAGGAAAGAATTCTCTGTAGTAACTCAGATCCCACCCCATCTAACATCCCATCACAGATCATTGGGCATATTTACCGCTAATAGTCAAAGATCAATTAACTGCCAAAATAAGGCTATCCCATCATACCACCCCTTCCATAAACTTATCAAGCTTAGTCTTGAAGCCAGATATGTCTTTTGCCCCCACTGCTCCCCTTAGAAGGCTGTTCCAGAACTTCACTCCTCTGATAGTTAGAAACCTTTGTCTAATTTCAAACTTCCTGATGGCCAGTTTATATCCATTTGTTCTTGTGTCCACATTGGTACTGAGCTTAAATAATTCCTCTCCCTCCCTGATATTTATCCCTCTGATGTATTTATAGAGAGCAATCATATCTCCCCTCAGCCTTCTTTTGGTTAGGCTAAACAAGCCAAGCTCTTTGAGTCTCCTGTCATAAAACAGGTTTTCCATTCCTCGGATCATCCTAGTAGCCCTTTTCTATACCTGTTCCAGTCTGAATTCATCCTTCACCCTTGTACAGCACCTAGCACAACAGGGCCCTGGGCCATGACTGGGGCTTCTAGGCACTAACGCTATACAAATAAATAACTAAAACCACAGGTTTCTAATTAAAAGGGCCTGGAGCAAGGGGTTCTATTCTGGAGGGCAATGCGGGAGGAAGGGGGAACCTGGTGAGTCCCCCACCTGCCTATGTCCCTGTCCCTGTCCCTGGAGTTTCCTGTTTCAAGCGTCCTCTTCTGCCCCTTCTTCAAGCCTGGCCTTGCCCAGCCCCTGAACCCATACACGGCTCCTGCCCCATACTCCATCCCTGCCCCCCCCCTCCAGCCATCACAAAAGGGTCAGCATTAAGCTGAACTCCGACTGCAAGCACAGCCACCTCTGACACTGGCTGTAGGTGCAAAGACCCCCGTAATGGCTCCAGCCAAACACCCAGGGCTGGCTTCAAACACAGAAGGCATCGTGCTCCCAGGCCCCGTTGCCTGGGTCAGAGGGATAGCTCCAAAGAGGGGCAAATTCTATTCTTCATCCTTCAAGGCAGACTCAGTTCAAATCAAATCTGGACTGGGGCCACGCCTGCTTTTGCCACCCTCTGAGCCGAGCTTTAATTAAGAGGTAAAATTATTAAAGCTGCAAATTATTATAGCCTCAGGATCCTGGCCCAGTGATATCAAGCAGATGGTCCGGGGGCAAGCAAAAGCCCTTTAATAAAGAAGCGTTTGTTATTCATGAGCATTAATTATGTCCACTTCCCTCATTTTAAACTGTTCTGGTTGTCAGCCCTGGTATTGTGTGGCAAAGAAGCATGATGAATTAGGCAAACCCCTTCTGGTTCAGGACATGTTCTTTGTGTGACGAAAATTAAAAGAATTATCTCCCAGAAGATAGAGTGATTAAAATAAATACTCCGATTTCCTCTCTCCCTTCCCCCCTTTTTCTCTTTTTCCTTCCAGCCTTCTATCTTTCGCTTTGCCACTGGAGAGCGTCACCCCTTTTCAATCTCCGGGACGGACAATGGTTGAACGTGGAACTGAGCAAGACGCAGCATGGAAGGTTGTTCTGGTAAAAGCACAGGACTAGGATTGAGGAGACCTGGATTCTCTTTCACTGGTAAGTTGTGAGGCCTTGGGCAAGTCACTTATCCCCTCTGTTCATAATAGCATAATGCCTGGAAGGGAAGGATGGCCTAGATGGGAGGCCTGTGGGTCAGGCCTCAGGAGATCCAGGTTCAATTTGGTCTTCTGCCACAAGCCTCCTCTCTGACCTTGGGCCAGTCACTTAGGCCCAGATACACAAAGGCATTTAGGTGCCTTACTCCCCTTGAAATCAATAACGTTGAAATCAGTCAATGGGAATTAGCCACCTACCTACCCCTGAGCATCTTGGCCTTACTTTGTCTCCGCACCCCGTCTGTCCAGGAGAGGATGAGAGCACTGCCTGGCCCCACAGGAGGGTTCTGGGGAGGCGTGCATTAAAGATGATTAGGTGCTCACATACTATGGTGAATGGGGCCCAGAAGTACCTGACCAGTATCAGGGGCCTGTTGAGCTCAGTACAGAGTCAGAGATAGTCCCTGTTCTGCCGAGTTTATAATATAAATAAATGAGGTGTGGACAGGGAAACTGAGGCAGAGAGGGGGCAGTGCCTTGCTGAAGGTCACACATCAGGGAAGTGGCAGAACCTGGATTAGACTCCAGGTTTCATGGCTCCTGACCATGCCCTATACACTGCCTGCGTGCCTCAGTTTCTCCATCTGTAAAACAAGGGGCAAGGATACTGCCCTATCACACAAACCTCTTGTGAGTTTCAGTTTATTAACATTTGCGAGATCCTTGGATTCCTAAGAGAGCTCAGCATCCCACACGCCCCCCACCTGCTGAGCTCCTTGAGAAAATTCTGGCCATGAGGTATGGTGATTAGTTTATTGTATCTGTTGAACTCACAACCGAGGCTGGTCCACTGTAAAGTGAAAGATAGGGTGCTGGTTCAGTGAGTGCATTGCATGGCCATATGGAGGGTCCAGGACAGGAGCAATACTAGTTAACTTTGGATTCTAGGGCATCAGCATTAGCAGAAGCTGAGAGCGTTACAGAGCTGCCCTCAGGACGGGACAGTCTGCTGGGTTGTTCCTAATGCAGCCTTACAGAAAGAGGCTAATTGCAGCCTTCATCTGCTGGGGAGAGGCTAATTCATGACTTATTTCCCCTAATTTTGGGGAGGGGGAGCGGAAGCAGTGGACAAAAGGGGGAGATGCAAACTGCTGGTTGCCCAAAGACCAGCAATAGTCACTTCTGATGGGAAGCTGGCTGGAAAGTCTTCATGGAAGATCTTCCCAATGGGGAATGCCGATTTCAACAGCAAAGTGTCCCATGGGAACGTGCAATTTTTGACAAAGTTTCCCTAGAACCAAGGCAGGTTTCTGGGGAGCTAATGACCCCGGCTCCTAAGTAGCCAAGCTCTTTGGCTTCTCCACAGCTCACCAGGCGGGCTACTACAGAGGGGTGCTGCCAGGGTCCCCTTCAGTCCACCAGGCAGGCCATCAGGGAACCAGGAGTCAAAGTACTGAGAGTGCTGGCCCCCAGACTCCCAGCTCCAGAGCAGCCCACCAGGCAGAGTGCCCCGGAGCCAGGACTCCATCCTCTTTTGCATTTCAAAAATTTCAAAATTTTTGATTTTTGTTCCAAATCAGAACAAAACCCAAAACTTTGACATATCAAAACCCTAATGGAATTGCCTTTCTCCACCCAGTTCTACTTATTACACATTAGCTGGGTCCAACCACGGCCAGATCCCCACAACCACGGGACTGGCAGGACTTTGGGGTGGGGAGAATCTCCTTTGAAAACAAGACTTGTCAAAAATGTCCCCTTTGCGAATAGCCCCAGTTATATGAGCTAAGATAATTACTGATAAGGGGGCTGGGGGGGAGCCATGTGCTTCAAAACTTAATGAGCATTAACCAATGGAGAAGCAGGCTCTTTACCACAGCCAGGTACAAAGGAGGTGGAAGTAGCCCTCTAGAAAGAGAAGAGCCAAGGTTTGGACTGAACAGTCTTGAAGCAGGAACTCTAGGAACAGCCAAAGCCGGTGAGAAAGCTTTATGCTCAGCTTTTTGTTATATGATCACAACCATTCCTGTTAATAACGCCCCCATCCCTCACTGCCATGCTCTGTGTTAAAGGTAGCTCAGGCTATTCTACACTACGGAACCTTACAGCGGCACAGCTGTACAGCCACGGCTGCGCCGCTGTGAGATCTCCTGCGTAGCCGCTCTTTGCCGGCGGGAGAGAGCTCTCCTTCTGACATAATTAAACCACCCCCAACGAGTGGCGTTAGCTGTGTCAGCCGGAGAGCCTCTCCTGCGGCCATAGCGCTGTCCACACCAGCACTTTTGTCAGTGATACTTATGTCCATCGGGGTTGTGGTTTTTTTCTCCACACCCCTGACCGACAAAAGTTTTACCAACACAAGTGGTAGTGTAGACAAAGCCTCAGTCTCTTTGGCCCAGTCCCTCGGTAGCCAGGCAGCAGGGATGGCAATAAGAGCAAGATTTGATAGAAATTCATGTTCTCCAGAAACTGCATGGCGGTCACCAACCGTGTTTCACTGTGGCCACCAAACAATAGTCAGAAAGATAACAACTTTCCATTGCTACTGGCTAGGCCTGCTTTCAAACCAGTGGCCTAGAAGTCACTACAAACCCTTATACCCTCCTTGCTAGCCCCCTGATCTATAGGTTCCAGACCAGGGGACACTTAAGGCAATTATTATTTGTAGAAAAGTAGGAACAATGGTCACACAACCTACATTTTGGGGTGAGGGTGGAGGCCTCGAGCCTGGGACACTGTGATGGCTGCTCTTGAAATGAATGTCCCAGCACCATTCTTCTGGGGGTACAGTCTGTCATTCTCTGTGCCTGCTCCCATTGAAAGCAACTGAGGCTACTCCTGTAGTAAGTAAGAGCAGCAGTATCTGTTGCTCAGAAGCAGCACACAACCCAGAAGAGCACTGATTGCACCGTGTTATCTCTGTTCCCTCTGGGGGCTTGCCAGGGGAGATTTCCTTTCCTGGGTCACTTTCCACTCGCTGCAGCAGTTCTGCAAAGCCAGGGCAGATCTTTAATGCAAAGCCAGGGAGAAGGCTGGAGATAATGATGTTGTTTGGTGGTCGCGGGCAGGTCTGAGTCCTGGCTGCTAGCTTTCAAGGCAGTGGTGTTGATTCAGACATATCTTGGTGAGGGGGAGGCAAATTCCAGGCCCCACCCCTGCTCCAGCAGGGATGCTGTTCTAGTCCTTGCTCATTCCCCCACCCTACCCCTCAGGGACCCTGGGTCTCCCTTGGCTGGGGAGCCTCCCCCGTCTCTCTCTCTCACCCACAGAGTGTATGAGCCAGTACCACCAGGAGTCCAGTTCTCGGGAGATGCCCCTGTGCTCTGCTGCACAGGAACAGACTCTCCGTGTGCCAGGTCACAACATCATTTGGCCTGGCCGCCCCTCTGTCCGGACAGAGGGCCCGTGGAAGGTTGCGGAAGGAAGCAGGAGTTTTCTAAGGCTGACAGCAGGATAGCAGCTAGAGGGGTTTGCCAGCTGACCTCCCCGTGCCAGGGCCAGACGAGCTAGGGAACAGTGAGAGCCGCTTCCCTGGTAAGGATGATCTCCCAGCAGAGAGGCTGTGGCAGGTCCTGCTGGGGAGAGCAGGTTGAAGGGCTGGGGTGGCTGTCCCAGTACTGGCCCAGAAAAGGACGGACGAGGAGCTAAGGCATGACGCAAGGTGCCAGCGTGCGGGACACAGGGCATCCGGTCTTGGGATTTTAAGGGCTCTGTGCACTGGGGTGATAAATGGACTATTTTGGGGTCTTTCGTTATGGACTTATTTGCATTATAGTTTTGAAGGCAGAGCGTCCTCAGGTTACCTGAGAGGGGGAACCATGGCAGGCGCACTTGTCATGGCATGGCCTGCCACAGGAGGGTGCTCCTGGCAGGGCAGCCCCATGGCTGTGTGCGCGCAACAGATTCATTGTACAGCACCTAGCACAAACGGGTCCCTGCCCATGACAGGGGCTCCTAAGTGCTGCAGAAATCCAGATAAATAATAATATCCTCTGCAGACCAGGCAGGGGAGGACAGTAACACACACACAGTAGGTTATACTTGCATGTTGTGTCCTCTTATAAAAAAAAAAATGCTGCAGAAAGAAAATCCTTTAGAATAACAAATTCAGATGAAGTTGAGCTCAGCCAGTGAACAGCCAAAGTGTGGCTAGACTTATGTCAGGCCTGATGAATAGCACCACCTTCCGTCACATACAATTAGCACTACTTTCCATCTCTTATTCCACTGCCCCGTTGCTAAAAAAGACTTCCTTAAATTTCCCCTGAATCAGCCTGCAGGGAAGAGCTCTAGCTCCATTTCTAATGTTATGAAGGCGGTGAGAAATGGCGAGCCACCGAAACCTGCTCAGACAGTCTGCTCTTTAGCCCTAGAGGGCATGAGATAACTTAGTCTGACCTTACAGCACTAAACCGTCTGCCCCGGCCCCACCCGCACTGCGGCTAATAGATCCCCCCCCTGCACAGCTTTGTTTAAAGACCACGTCGTTTACATTAATAGAGATTTATTGGTTCCTCCTTTTTTTGCCCTGAATAAGCCTCCCTTTTCCTCTGTCTTTGTGACCGTTCGGCTTTTCATGGACCAACCACAGAGCAATGTGGGGCTGCATGATGCTGGGGCTCTACCTGTGCAAATAGCATGGTCGAATTCAGCAGAGATGTGTCTCAACCATGCTTAAGGACCTCAGTAATCAAGGCTTTGGCCACTCTTGAGATTTCAGTCATCTAGAATGCCAGGATAGGTTGACACGGTGAAATTTACCAGCGGGAAATCTGACTCTTAAGGGAAACTTTATTCTCAGTCCAAGAGCTGTACTACAGGCCTGCCAGCAACAGGGAGTGTTACTCTCAATCAGTCCGCAGGTAATAAAGTGAGTTTGCAGGCTCTAGCCAAAGAAGCTTTTAAAAGCAAACAGTTCTTCCTGTGGATCAGTTTGGGGGGCCTAATGAAGTCCAAGCTGCAGTTTGGCTCCTTTCGCCATTGTGCAGAGGGCCAGTATCATGACTCCGCTGGTCATGTTTAGCTGTAGCAACGGTAGCACCTAGTGGGCGGTCAGGTTATGCCACGTCTCTGTCTGAGCCTGTGGAGAGAGGAACAGGCAGCATCTGACAGAATGCTGCCTAGTATTCCAGTATGAGGTCAGTGGGAATTCTGTGTAGGAAAGAGGTGCAGAGACAATCCCTGGAGCTGGAAAGAGAGGGGCAGCATGGGCCAGAGGGAAAACCTTTGCCCTTCATTTGCAGTGGGTGATGGGTGCATCCATCTCTCCAAAGGCAGAGGCTAAACCAACTATTACTTCATATTCATGGCACATTTCCCCCTGCATCCCAAAGCACTCCACAGACATGAATTAACGGTGCCTCAGGCCAAGCACCTCCAGCCAGGTAGCGAAGTGTCACCAATTTACAGCTGGAGAAACTCAGGCACAGAGCAGTTAAGAGATTGTCTATGCACAGAATTGCAGCAGTGTAAATTACAGCGTGATTTTAAACAGATGTAGATAAACTGGCACAAAAGGCTGTGTAGACACTCCTTTTTCCTTTAGGTTGACTTTTGTTTGGCTTAAGTCACTTAGAAACAGGTTTAAGCTAAACCAAAAATAAAAAAACCCGCTATTCTTAAACCAAAATCGGAATGTCCATTCCAGGGTTTTAATTAACCCTATATAACTAAATGACTTTAATGAAACCAGTGTAAATGGGTGTGTTGATCAAAGCCCAAATGAGTTGCCACGTGTCACAGAATGTATCACTTGAAGAGCTGGGAATAAACCCAAGAGTCTTTGCTCTAACTACTACATAACCCTGCCTCCCTGAAGTACTTCTTCACACAACACAACACAGTCAACCTGTGAAATTCATTCCCAGGTGATATTGTGAAGGCCAAAACTATAACTGGATTCCAAAAATAACTAGATAAATTCATGGAGGATCAGTCCATCAACGGCTATTAGCCAAGATGGTCAGGGATGCAACCCCACGCTCTGGGTGACCCTGAACCTCTGACTGTCAGAAGCTGGGACTGGATAACAGGGGATGGATCACTTGATAATTCCCCTGTTCTGTTCATTCCCTCTGAAGCACCTGGCACCAGCTACTATTGGAAGACAGGATACTGGACTAGATGGATCAATGGTCTGACCCAGTATGGCAGTTCTTATGTTCTCCCTCTGCCAAAAACATCCAGTGATCATGGAGGTGTTTGCCTCTTGATTTAATTGGCCATGATTTATTTTAGCTATATTTATAGAACATGCTTCTATTGCACAAGGCTCTGTCCACATGAATGCTTTTAGGGATTACAATAATCGCAATATATATTGCCTGAAAAATAGAGCACCATAGGTAGTGCTCCTAACCCCCCCCCCTCCCCATAGGCCTGCAGAGGAGCAGAAGGATAGAGGGTTAAACATGCCGTGGAGACTCAGTCCTAGAGCTGCTCAGGGCTGAGTTACGGTGGCAGGGAGGCGATATGGAGGAAGCACATGTTGCCACAGCCTAGGTCACCCCTGTTCTGTGGGGAGAGAACTCCTGTCTCCGGGACTCTGAAAACAGCACCTCTTTGGAGCACTTAATTTGCCTCCAAAGAAACAAGAAGCCACACATGCATAGCTGGCATGTGCACAAGGCTTATGCTTTTGCATGCATAGGGGGTCCAGGCAATTGTCTGCTCAATACCATGCATGTTTATTTTTCCATGCAATTGCTTGCTTGCACCCACAAAGGCATACTTTGCATGTGCAATTCCCTGCTTTCACCAGTGTGTGAATAACTAGCTATGCAATTACCTCCTTGCACCTGCATGTGTATAGTTTGCATATACAATTACCTCCTTGTACCTACAGATATATAACTTGTGTGTGCAACTACTTGCCTGCAAACCCTGTGTACCTATTTTCCATGCACAATGTAGGTGCCTATTAGTGCCGACAATCCAGTCCCTGCCCAAGCATTTTTCCTAAACTGGCTAAAATCCAAAGTTCCCTAGTTTCATTTTGTGGCCAAAGCTGCAGCATACCTCCCCCCCAAACCTCCCACCGCCAAGCTCTGCTCTTGAACAACTGGGTCTCCCACAACAGGACTGGCTTGTGCCTTGGGAAAAGGTAACCCATGGAGCTTTAACAATGAACGGCTGAGCCTGTCACTTCTGAAATATTCCAGCCAGCATACCTGCTCCTCTGTGGCAAAGGGGTCAGGTGCAGTTCCACCTACAGCAGTGGAGTTGGAGACACCAGCACTCAGGGCTGGGATCATGACTAGACTCAGGGGGTCTCTCATTAAGGGAAAGGAAGGGGAGAAAAGAAAAAAAGATTAGACACTGAATAATAAGGGGAAAGTAATTCATTATCCCAGCTTACTCCCAGGCCTATTAAATAGTCCCATCTTCTTGGCTGGGGAATAGGTGCTGGGAGTTGCTGCCATGTGCTAGGGCAGATGGGAACACTTCCAAATCACCCCCAGGTGCTTCACGGTGAATTAGAGGCAATGGCAAAGCAAGGGAGGGGGGTTAAAGGTTATGAAAAGGGCTGGGCCAGGGACACAGCAGGGGGCTCCTCAGTCTGTATCATAGACACTAATTTAGTTTAATTTACTTCAAAGACTTTCCTGTACACTGGGGCATATGTAGGGATCGGATCTATTTGTCTTGGGGAAAGGGGTAGGGAGAATACTCCTTTTTTCCCTGAAAGCATCAGAGAGGTTTTACAAGGCAGATAAGAGAAGCGCTGGGAAGCAGTAGGAAAAAGAAGGAAATTAAAGCACCACAGCGGTTTAAAAATAAAAGTCTGTCTCAACACAGAACCAGCACCCCAGCAATAAAGCCACCATGCAAATGACTAAACAAAGACCCCCTCAGCCTTCAGAAAGTGCATCCCTGAGCAAAAGTTTAAAGAAGATGTTTAATTACCCCAAGAGGCAAATAAACCAGAGAGGAGAGCAGAAACTCGGTGCTTTTAACCTTTAACCAGTCTAGCTGGGGAAATGGCTTGTGAATCCTAAACTGGAGTGTGAATGTTTTCCCAGACTAAACAATGAAGACAGATCCAGAGGCAGGAGGACCTATGGGGCATTGCGAATAATGACTCCTTAGCACTTCCCAGAGCGCTCTTCTCGTCTCAAACTCTTTGCAAATAATGACAAAGTTCCTCATGAATTCATTCGTCTATACACATTAGAACTATCAATACAGTATTGCCAACCACAAGTGCTCAAAAATCATGAGTCAGGTTCCCCAAAATTCTTGAGATTGGCTTAAAAATCATGAGATTGTTTAAAACAACATTTGGGGTTGTTTCTATTTAGCTTCAGGTTTGGGAGGCTTTGGGGTTCTACTCAAGTCCAGTTTTCAAACTTTTCTCCACAGTCATGAGACTACAAACTCTGCCCCATGGAAGCCAAGATACTCCTGTATTCACACAACTCCAGCAGTCAGGGCTATAAGAAAAACACCAGACAGCACAAGGCTTGCCAGTGTTCACAATTTCATTGCAACACAGTTAATGGTGGGGAGAGGGGAGGTTTGCCAAGGATGGTGTGATTGGTTTTTGGCTCTGAAAACCCGAACCCAGGATGGTTCATATCCTGGGTCACATTTTATGCAGACCATTGAATTTAAGAAGGATCAGATGAAAGATTCCGGTGTGGACTAATCAGTGGCAAAACACTAGGGTCAGATCCTATGAATTGGCCTAGATGCATTGAAATCAGTGACACTACACCTATTTACACCCTAGATCAGTGGCCAAAAGGGATGTATAATGAACTATACCTACACTGTACTCTAGAATAATGGTCTAAAACACTACTGTTTACAGAACTGTAGTACAGCATTTGGAGACATTACTGTAAACCACTTATAATATTTAGAGCTAGGTCCAGGGCTTTGCTGGTCTGTCTCCCAGGTTTCTCCCTGCTCTGTGGGGGAAAGTAATCTACACCAGTAGTTTGTTCCCTACAGGCTGTTATACAGCTCCTAACACAGAGCCCTGGAGATGGGGAACCAATTGTAGTGTGTAACAACAACAACAACTTTACTGAATCCACTAATTTCCAGACAATGCCACTCACCACCATTGCACCCCCTGGCAGACTTGCAGGGGCCCTCATCTTGGCACCCCCTGGTGACCACCTCTTTGGCCCCATGATGGCCTCTCTGTTTACACCTTCCATGAAGCAGCCCACCAGTCAGGTCAGATTGAAGTTCAGTCCCCTTCCGGGGTAACCGGCGTCCAACCAAGTGGCAAACCAACATCTAAAACTATGCTTCTGCCCATCTTGGGCCCAGCTCTCACCCCTTCTGGGCTCCCTGAAAGTCCTTCCAGCTCTGTTACAGACAGCTGACTCCCAGACTGCCTTGACTGGAGTCCCTCTCACAACCTACAATTTACTGAAATTCCCTGTACTTGGCCCCTGCTCCCACACAGCTCTTTCCTCCTTTTAATGGAGCACTGCCTCTCCAGAGACTCTTTTCCTCCAGGTAGGTTCCCAGGGCCAGGGACTCCAGCAGCTTCTCCCAGGGACCTCCTTGTTTCTTACAGACCCTGTCTCAGGACTTCCCCCAGGAGCCTGAGTCACTCCTAAGAGTGTGTGCTCTTAACCCTTTTTATTAGGACACCCAGGTGTTCACCATATTCACACCTGAGCCCATTAGTCCCACCCCCTCAGGTCACAATCCAGTTAATCACGGCACAGGTGGGGCTGGCCCCATCTCCCCTTAAAGGGGTCTGCCCACCTGCAACATCTCCCTATTCTTATGGGCCAGCAGATGATGGTATTTCTATTAACTAACTGGCTACATCCACACAGCCACATCTCTTTTATAGCGCACGCCTGCAACACCCCGAACCAAAAACTCTCAACCTTGCAACAAGGCTTGAGTTGCAGGGCCGGCTCCAGCATTTCTGCCGCCCCAAGCAAAAAAAAAAAAAAAAAAGTCGCGATCGGCGGCGGCAGTTCAGTGGCAGGTCCTTCGCTCCTAGAGGGAGCCGCCCCCAAATTGTGCCGCAGGTGCCGCCCCTCTCCCTTGGCCGCCCCAAGCACCTGTTTGTTAAGCTGGTGCCTGGAGCCGGCCCAGTTGAGTTGGCTCAAAGCTGCCGAGGAGGAGGCCATGTAAGGAGATCTGTTGAAATGGGCTCCTTAAAATAGCTGCCCGACACACCGCCATTGCAGGGTGACCTATCTCGTGGTGGGCTGGAAATCCGATGAAACGGGCTGTCTCCCAGAGATTTCTTTTTTTTTAATCCATTTTTCTAGAGATGAAAGGTGCCCTTTGATGGATGGAGGCTTGCGATAATGAGAGTGAATTTCAAACCAAGGTGCCAGGGGAGGGGTGGCCAGGAGGCGCTGGAATCGGGTCCAGTTTGGATTCCGCGCCTCGCCCGTTGGAATCTGTCTTATTTTTCGTGTTTCCATTTTGCCTTTCCCGCCTCTTATCCCTGCAATGAAAAGGTGTTTGTGTGTGTCTTTTTTTAGATAACAAATAATAAAAAGGGCAAAAATAACCCTAGATAAAAAGTGACATTGACGAATGCAGAATCTAAAGGCGAGGGATTGAGGTGGCCCTCCCAATCACAGAGGCAGAGGCAGAAGCAGCCGCAGCGTCTCTGCAGAACATACTCAGCCATTTAAGTAATGAAGAGAGCTTGAGAGGCAGTGTGGTCGAGTGGGTAGAGTACCAAGCTAGCACGCAGGAGACCTGGCTACTGTTCCTAGCTCTGCTACTGACTTGCTCTGTGACTCTGGGCAAGGGGTGTCCTCTGAGTGCATGCCCCTTTCCCCGTCTGCCTGGCAAGGCCTCCAGGGCAAAGTGTTTCTTAGGGCTGGTCTACACTTACCCCCCAAATCGAAGTAAGGTACGCAAATTCAGCTACGTGAATAACGTAGCTGAATTCGACATACCTTACTTCGACCTTACCGCGGTTCAGACGCGGTCCACACGCGGAGGTCAGGCTCACCGTTGACTTCGCGGTACTCCTCTCGCTGAGCTGGAGTACCGCAGTCGACGGGGATCACTTCCTGGTTCGATTTATCGCGTCCAGACCAGACGCGATAAATCGAACTCGGAACTTCGATCCGCAGCCGTCGAACTACCGGGTAAGTGTAGACTAGCCCTTAGTCTGTGTGTGTGCATAGTGCCCAGCATGATGGGCCTCTGCTAGGTGCAGGACAGACGCTGAAGGAGTTCGGGGGAGCAGGATCTGCCCAGGGACACAACAGAAAAGGTTGGGTTTGTGTCCTGGGCAAAGAAGCAGCCATCAGAACCTGCAATTATCCCATTCCAAATTCCACTAAGTGTTTCTGCTATGGAGACAGCCCACAGTGCTTCTGTGAATCTGTCTGGGTTAGGGTTTTACACTGCTGCCCATCGCCATAATATCGGAGCATCTCCCCAGATCTGAATATCACCCACCTAATTCAAGGCCCTACCACGTTCCAGAGCCTCCTTCACGCAGAGAACCGAAAACACTCGGCAGCAGCCAGACTTGGTGCAAGCGGACAAGCTCCATAAATTACAGACATAAAGAGTCAGTGCTCAGGGAAGCGGTAATAATCACATTAAATAATTACAGGGGACAGAAAGTTGACCAAGTGAAAATAGAAGGACTCTGGGGTCAAAATCAGGGGCCAGAGACAAGAGGGAGAAGTTTAAAGGCAGGTTTGAATATTGGGGAGGATTGGAGAGTTCAGGGGACTGGAAACTGGCTACAGAGCCTTTCACCTCCCCTCACCAGTTCAAAACCTCCCTAGATCATTGGGGAGAATCAAGAGGCTCCAGCCACCCACTCCAAACACCGTTGGCCTGGAAATTCTATGGCACTTCCGGTGCATCTGGCTTCTGCTTGGGGTGGAAAGAAAATGTCAAACAAAACAACTGTTGTTTAAGGTGTTTGAACCTCAGATTAGGTTTTGATTTGATTCCAGGTTTGGGTAAAATCCAGGGCCAATTGCCTAAAGCAAAACTTTGGATCCAAACCCTTCTGAGTGCTTGGGAGGGTCACAATACAAATCCCCATCTGGACTCAAACCTTGGACATGTTCCTCATCTTTACAATGGGGCAAACCAACCCCTCCTCCTGAACTTCGGCAAGTCAAAATCTATTTCTCATTTTTACACCTTGAGCCCATTTCTAATTTGATCGGAACCAGCTGCCCCCATGAACATAATAGCTGTTACAACCAGGCAGTGTTTTGTAGCCTTGTGGCAAAGTTGCTGCTGCAGCATGCCCCCGAGGGGGGAGGGGGATCTGTATGAGGTATTGTGACAGCTGTGCCTCAGTTTCCCCTGTGCCTTCTTTGGTCTGTTTCAGCCCTGGGCTTGACCTGGCCCTTTGCAAGGCCTCAACAAATTTCACCAGAAGACAGCACACCAACTCTTCAGCCCAGCTGGGCTCAGTTGGCAGCCTCCTCCTTTGCAGGCCAGCCCCAGCTTCAAACTGTCCCAACACCAACCCGAGTTCCTGGGTTCCACTCCCACTTCCCTAGTGTAGTTACGTTCTCCCTCTAGCCAGGGATTGAAGCAGGCTACAATCCCTGATTGACCCCTGTCCCCAGTCAGGCTTCCATCCCCAGGCGCAGCCTCCCAGGCTTCTCTCACTCAGCCCTCAGCCCATGAGACAAAGCTAGCAGCTCTCTCTCAGCTGGCTGGATCTCCTCCCTGGCCCTCCTGCAGCAGCCCTTTGCTCCATCCTCTGTCAACTCCCAGCCCCTCACTAGCTGGGACTGATCACCAGCTATGCCTGACACCCCTCCAGGCGCAGCCCAGTGGGTTAATGGGCTTTCCAGGCCACTTTAACACTTTCATCACCTGCATGGGGCCTATTTGAAACAAACCGGGGTCTGGGTCAAGCGGGGCAGCGTCTCTTTAACAATTAACAAATATCATCAGCCGTAGCATGAATTAGCGAGCCTCAGGAGTGAAAGGTGCTGAGCACTCTTTCCTTCCCCGAATTCAGTGGGAGCTGAGGGGCTGAGCAGCAGGCCAGGAAGAGCACTGGATTGGGTATGGTGGGGAACCGGGCAAGTGACAGACTTTGTGGCTGACCCGAGAGTTCCAGTTTAGGGTCAGCCCATTATAAAGTCAGGGTCATTTGCAAAATTCCGATCCCCTGGGAATTCAGGAGAGGAGGGGCTTGCTTCTGACCTAGCTGGGGGCGCTTGTGAGAACTACACACACTTTAATAACATTTGGTTGCAAAGTCCAAAGACCTGGGTGATCTCTGCAGAACCTGAGTCTCCTCTTCTCCCCATCCCCCACTGCACACACCACTGTCCAAACGCAGATCAGAGGCGGGGGGAGTTTTCAGTGGGGAGGCTCTATCCAAGGTCAGCTCCTCCATAACATTTTATGTCACATAAAATGACAAAAAAAATCTGTGCTTCCCCTCCCCTCCCCCCACCCTGTTCTTGCTAAAAGAGAGTAATAAAAAATGACTGTGGATGTGCTTCTTTTTATTTAGCTCATAAAAACAGAGTAAGCGGCTACTTTAACCAAAGCAGGAAAGAAAACAAAAAGGATGATCTGTACCAGGGCTGCTTGATTTGTGCCTCGTGCACAAATCAAATCAAAGGGTCACTCGCTCGCACCGTTTTCTCCATGCAGCGTGGTCAGGGTAATTAATTATGCATCGCTAACAAACTCTGCCGCTTTGCTAATTGACTTCAATACATTGCTCCCAAATCGCTGCAAGGTGTTTGTAAATGGGTTACGCCCGAGGTATCCCAGGCCTGGGTTGCTTGATGTATTTATCTGGCCAATGATAGATTCAGGCCAAGATGCTAACAAGTGATTTTTGGGTGCTCAGTGGGGGATGCCTTAAAGAGGCCTAATTGTTTTTTGGAAATTTGCTGTGCTTTGAAAATTAGATCAACTGGGGGTCGGGACCCCTCAGGGGGTCGCAAGGTCATTACATAGGGGGTCGTGAGCTGTCAACCTCCACCCCAAACCCCGCTTGCCTCTAGCATTTATAATGGTGTTAAATATATTAAACAGTGTGTTTAACTTATTAGGGGGGTCCCACTCAGAGGCTCACGATGTGAAAGGGGTCGCCAGGAAAAAAGTTTGAGACCCACTGAATTAGACCTATTGAAGGAGTCTTGAACTGACATCCCAAAACTAAGGGACCCCAAATCACTAGTCACCTTGGAAAATCTTGGCCCCAAAATCTGCAGCCTAAAAACCTCTCATTTCTTTATAAAAAGGGTATTTGTACTAGCCCTTATGGCCATGAAAGAAACCTTCCCCAATACGAATTGATGTAATGTTGTATATGACACACAAGTAACAGGTGAAAAGAGCAAAGTTACCTCATTATTGTGTTAACTCTGGAACTTACTGGCAACACTTTAAGGGCTAGGTTTGCTAGAAGTTTAAGCAAGCAGTTGTACGTGCAAATGCACACACAGCTGCATGCCTAATTTATAGGCATAAATACTACTAAAACAGAAGCAGAATGGCAAAGCAGTCAATGGGGCAGAAATAGTGGCAATTGCAAGAGTGCCCTGTGTCAGTTTTCCACTGTGCAGTGCTGAATGCAAGAATAACTTTAGTAGCTAAATTTCAATAACGCCCCGATCCCTCCCTCCACTTGGGAAAAGTGCAAATGCAGACTGGACTCCAGACTCTGCAAGGCAGGATTGACTCTAATGCAAACATGGATCCTCTGAGTCCAGTGACTGAGGAGTTTCCATTAGGGGTGTTCTTAGGTTCCAGCATTTATATTTGGATTTCCACTGGATTTGTAAAGCCTCTGGAAACCATCTAAAGACCCAAATAAAGGCAGACCTGATCTCCTTGTGATGTCTGACTTCCTGGGTGGTAGAAATACCCTGAAGAGGCCAGATCTGACTTGATTTCAGCCACACCACCTCCCAAAAGTGCCTAATAAACATAAGCAATAACTGAAACACTGAGGTCTTTGAGACATTTTGGGTCCTTGCAAAAATCAGATGCACAGCCCTATTCTGGCTTCTATCTCTGATGGCACATTCGGTTTCCATTGCTGTCCATTGTGATCCACCAACTCACGAGTCCTGAGCAGTAGTACCCATTGTGAACGTTCTTTGGGCACGTCATGGCACTCTACCCATTGTTGGGGCGCCCCCTCATGGCTGCGTCGGGGAATAGATCCGCTCGGTCTGACTCCCCTTCTGTCTCTTGCTCATGCTAAGGCTCCTCTCGCACTCCATGAGTTGCAGTGCTTCCTCTTCGTGAGTGAGGATGCTCCCTCTTCATGGCTTGGCCCTCTGGCCCAGGCCACTATTCAGTTTGCTCCTTCAGGGGTATCAACATCTGACTGGACTGGCTGGCTGAGTATCATTCCCAGCAGTCCTCTAATTCAAAGGTATGCTATTCCCCCAGTGACTGGTAGGGGAACCCGGGCGCACCCACTCCTCTGGGATCCAGCTCAGGGATCAAATGAGCCGCCAGGGTCTGCACTGTTCCAAACCTTGCTGATGTTTCCCTGAGCCTTATTCCCCCTCCCCCCCACACCCCAATTGTCTCCTCTCTAACCTGCAGAATCCCAACCTTTCCTCCTATGGAAGCTTTGAATCACTTCCTTTGTTCTTTTCTGAACGCCCCCCTTTCTGTGTTGTGGTCAACCAGTATTACAGACAAGAGCGTCCCATTCATGTATACAATGGCATTAGAATGCTCTCAGTATTGTTTTCCAGCCCATTCCATTCCTTATGCAGTCCAACGTGTTTTTAAAAGCATCCCAACTCATGGAGCAGAGATTTTCATTGAGCTGTCCAGAGGGCTTTTCCCCAAGAGGTCGTAGCGACCTTAGATCTGGTCTGTCAACACACTTGTCTCCCTGAAATTCCATTTAAAAAATGTGTTTTTAAAAACACTGTGAACCAGATCTTGACCTGGTTTCAGTGGAGTGACTTCGATTTACAGCAGCTGAGGATCTGGCCCTGAGTCAATATAGTGCTTCTGAACGTGATGGGCTAAGGGCCCTGGGTTTGACTGCAATCTAGTACATGCAGGTGCTGTGCAAGAAATACACACACATTGCTCAGCGCATCGCGGTCCTCAGCCCCGTCGTCCCAGCCCGGGAGTTCCAGGCGTCGAGGCTGCCATTCCTGCTGAACTAGATTATGGATTTGTGATGGGAACAATAAGTTGAGATGAAGATTTAGACCCCAGTCTCCAATGCATTTAATGGGCATTCATCACCTCTTGCACAGCTGCCTTTGAAATACATTAACCCTTTCTGTCAGACCCCCAGCTCTCGCCCGTGTTTTATTGCTGCGTAATGCAAGCAGAACTACACGCTCAACCCAACAATAAAGTTTAGAGCCTCTGACCTAAGCTGAATCTGAAATGAATGTAAATGCCTGAAACGAACATCCTTGAGGCGTTTTAAATGTCTCATCTCTTGCTGCCTCACGGGGGAACTTTATATGACCCCAGCTGCTCTGCAAACCCCATTCTCCTCTTCCTACGGTGGTGAAAATGTCCTTTGTCTCCCTGGTCCCGGGTGTGCTACTGGCTGGAGTTCTTTAAGGGCCTGATCCTGCAAAGTGCTGAGCATCTGCCACTACCATTGGCTTTTACAGGAGCAACTGGCACTCAGCACCTTGCAGCAGGTGCTCTGCCTCTCACAGGAGCAAGCCCAAAATGGCCAATGCACCTCAGTGAGCTCTTTCACAGGAGAAACATCCTACTCTGGGTAAACACAGCTCACAAGCACCACCATGTGGCCCTGGAAGGGACTACCAAGTGGCTGGGCTAGAAGTTGATCAAAATCAAAAAGCTAAATAGTGCTTTCTAAACATTAAGTTTTTTTTTTTTTTATTCCCACTATAATTTTGGAATTTATGAGGTAATTATTGGAAGAGGAAGATACGGTTTTCTCAGCACATATGGCAAGAATATTTACTGCTGAGCGCAGTAGAAAGTCATTAAAATAATTACTTTTATGATATGACACCCATTAAAGAAACTTTCCAAATAGCGTTTCTGCCCCATCCCTCTTTGCAGCTCCTCACCATATTGTTGTTGTTCTCCTGTTCAACTGGCTGTTCTATTGGATTGTTCAGTTTTAATAGGCTGGCAGCTGCAGGCCATGCTGAAATTCCCAAAGCCAATTTGATTCGAAAGTGTCCTTTACAGCTGATCCGGTTGCAAGTGCTGAGTCCTGATTAAATATTGCATCTCTTCCCATGAGACGGGAGAAGGCGGATGGGAAGAGACGCAACAGAGAAGTCTGGAAGGAGACGTATGAGAACCCAGCGCAAGGCGCATTGTAGCAGCAACGTGCCTCTGAATCTGGCCTCAGATATGGGGCTTACAATTGTTTGACAATTGGCTATATGCTTAGATATTGCAATGGTGGGAGCTAGGTGAGATTAGATAGATAGATAGATAGATCTGAACTCCCTCTGACAGGAGCAGAAGGGATTTCAGAATTGTATCCACCAACCTGACGCACTGACTTTAAAGGAGAATGCATTGCGCAGGCACTAGCAGCCACAGCCACCCCTGAGTCACTGCTGTTGGTTCTGAGCAATCTGAATGCACACACCGGCAAAAGCAGAAAGGGATGTGAAATAGGAAGGGAGAGGGTTGGTAAACATGTGCATGGCCATCCAATGGATGATAGCCAATACAGAGCTCCAAAAGTGGGTGAGTCATTTGCTTACATACAGCAGTAGTGGGGAGAGGTGTGTGTGGGGTGGGCAGACTGATAGGATGTTGGTGAGGAAATCCTAGTGGAGTCAAATTATGGACTGCAAAGTGATACCCAGCGAGATGGTAGTGCTGCAGCACAAACCTCAAAACCCATGTGGCAAAGATTGCAATGGTGTGTTGGACGAGGAGGGAACTAAGCTCAAAGGAAGGAAAATTAAAGTACAGGAAGTGATGGGGAAGTGCAAGAGATAAGTTTGTGCAAGCAGTAAAGGATACATGCGTGGAAACAGATCTGGCTTCTGCTGAAAAGGAGTGGAACCTCCTCAAAAGAATGTGGCTTGTGGCAGCAGAAAAGGTATGCGGATGATGCTGATGGGGAAGACAGAGGGCCAGAGAGGAGTGGCAGTAGATCAGCAAAGTGCAGGTAGCAATCCAAACCAAGAAAAATGGCAGGAATTAATGGAGTGGAAGTGAAAGCGAATACAAAAAGGCAAAGCGAGCTGCCAAGCGGGCAGTGCAGAAGGTCAGGGAGAGTGCCGAGTTTGTAAATGACCCGCAGCTGGCTGGCAAAAAGATCTATAGCATTACAAAAAGGAGATGCTAAGGGAAGGAGGATGGCATTGCAACACCATTTGTAAAGGACGATCGGAGGGGACTGCTAGTAACACCGGAACAAGTGAAAGAGAGGTGGAAACAATATTTGAGAATCTCTTAAATGAGGCCAACCCCTATAAGGCGAAGTTGCCAACATATGAGCCTAATGTGGCACCTGAGCCTGACAAAATAGAGCGGAGGGGAGAAATGGAAGAATGGTAAGGCAGCAGGACCTGAGGAAGTGACAGCAGACATGGCAAAAGTCTTGGGCAAGAGAGGCATAAAATGGACAAGTGGTTAAAGTCATATGGAGAAACAAGAGAGGGATAAAGCTATTGTCACATGGGATGAAGATACCAGGAACAGGTCCTGACTGCTAGGATTAGGAGAATGCTGGAACCCCTCCTCGAACAAGAACAGTTCGGCTTTAGGAAGGAATGAGGAACCCCAGACACCATGTCTGTAATTCGGCAAGGGGTAGACAAGCAGATAGAGTACCAACAGGACAGCGTCTGGGCTTTTATAGACCTATGATAAAGTGGACAGAAGGATGCTCACAGCAGTGCTGAGGAAATATGGAATGTCTGAGCAGTTAATAACTATGGTGAATGGCCTGCATAGCTGAGCACCTAAAACAGTGAGCCAGACATGTTTTGAAACAAGTCGAGGGAAAGTCAGACTGCACCAAGGGTTGGCCCTGTCAGTGACCGGGACGTGAGTGGTGTTAGTATATAGCCCTGTTTGTTAGCCTGAGATAGAATTTTGGGTTTGATTTCTGATACTTTTATATCCTTACTAATATGTCTGAACAAAGAGACTGTGTGTTGCATTTCCCACGACCAGGTGGAGCTTTTATCACAATGAGAAAAGATAAGGACTAGAGCTTAAGCGTTGCTGGGTATAGTGGGAGTGTAATAAGCACCTATACAAGCGTATACTTGAAGGACAGTCCTACCTCAACTCCTCTACTGAGATAAGGTCAAGCAACCAGTTGGGATGGGTTAGGGGGATGGGGGGGGTAAGGTATAAGAAACACTAAAAGCCAAAGAAAAGCCTGTTCCTGACGGAAGCACATCCTCACTCCCTATCCCTCCCATGGGATACAAAGGAGGTGGTACCGAAGCCCTCAGAACCTCCAAAATGGAACACGACCATAAATTGTAAGGGGTTGGACTAGGGGCATGCATTACAGGTATAATTATGCCTGCTAAGGAAGGGGAAACCGGGACACTGGGAAAAAGGCTCTGCCAGCCTGTAGAGCTATGGACATGCTTGCTTGATTAACCCCAATAAGCATCGCCTTGCCTGCACTTTGGACTTCTGGTCTTCTGTTTTCTGGCTGCGTGGCAAGAACCAGGGGAAAGTGAAAGGAAAAGCCCTTAGCAGGTGGTCAGGCCTAGTGGTTAGCGCAGGAACCAGGTCTAGTAGTTAAAGCAGGAGTTGGTAGGCAGGAATCGGAGCTGGAGTCAGAAGTCAGGAATCGGAGCCGAGGGTCAGGGACCCAGTTACCTGGAGTGAGGGGAGGCAGGAGCAGGGTTGGGGCCAAGGCAGGGAACAAGCAGGAGCAGCCTCTATAACAGCCAGAGGTGAATGCTCTGATCAGTCATTGAACTTCTGCTGGGCTTAAAAGCTGGTCTGCTGACCCTTCCCACCAGCCAGGCCATGTAGCCAATCAGGCAGCCTACTGCAGGCCAGCTGTGCTCATTAGGTTGCCTGGAGACTGGCTCTGCTGCAGGCCTCGGTTTCTGACAGGCCCTCAGGCCACTACTATCTGTCAGATTGATGGACTGCGTCAGCAGGAAGATCCCAATGGGAAAAGGTGAGATGCCGCTACGTGCGGATGACAATAAGGGCATCCTCAGAAGAAGACCTGGAGGAAATTGGAAACTAATGGTATGACCAGCTAAGCTGGCCTGGGGTGACCAGTTCAAGTACCTTGATGGCTGGGTCATGGAAGATGGGATGAGCATGAATGTGAGGTACAGTTCAGATTTGGGAGTGCTGGAAGAGCATGGAATAACACCTCAGGGGTTGTGTATGGCAAGTGTATGCCACTGAGAACAGTGTACAGAACAATGATGCCCCACACAATGCTATATGCTGCAGCAGCATGGGTGATAAAGAGCTGGCAGGGTTCAACGCCTACAGGTGTTTGAGATGAGATGTCTTCACCCCATAAGAGGAACTACATTAAGAGAGAGAGATTTAAAAATGAAAGTATCAGGATGGAAGTCAAGGTCCATGATATGGCTGACAAAATCCAGGAAGTGTGACTTCTTTGCTGGTTCGGACACATGCAGAGGATGAATGAAGGGGAGCTGGTGAAGATAGTATGGTAGGAAAGAGACCCCAAGGAAAGCTAAGGAAGTGATGGCAAGCAGGTGGTTGTTAGTGCCACATCTCACAGATGAAAAAGGCCGACGCTTGCATGATGACTCGCCTCCAGTAGCTGAGATAAGAGGAAGAAGTAGGCAAGCACTTAGGAGAAACCAAAATGCTCTAAGAGAAACTCAAGTTAAAAATGTTGACTAGAGCTGGATGAAGAAAAGTGATTCCCTTTTGCGGGGATTTTAGCTGTTTCAAAATACAGTGTCATTCCTATTTAGAACAAAGCCCAAATATTTTGAAATTCTGTGTGAAATGGCAAAGAGCCCCGGCTCAGGGACAGTTCTCCTGCAGTTAGGGTGACCAGATGTCCCGATTTTATAGGGACAGTCCTGATTTTTGGGTCTTTTTCTTATATAGGCTCCTATTACCCCCCATCCCCTGTCCCGATTTTTCACACTTGCTGTCTGGTCACCCTACCTGCAGTGCTGCCCCACCACTGCAGACCCAGGGCTTCCAGGCTTTGGGAGCCTCTGCAGCCCCCCAAATGGGCTGCCAATGGGCCGGGCAGGTGCGCTGGCAGGAAACCAGGTAGGGTTTCTGTCAGAACCCCGCCAGGGTTCCCTCAGACCTCTGTCAAAACTGAATTGTCTCCAGCAAACCTTTCCAATTGGACTAAAAGAAATGTTATATTGGCACCTTTCTGACCAGCTTTAATGCCACCAGCAAGCAGAAGGGCTAGACCTGAAGGGGTTCAAGTGACTTCCCTGAAAGGGGGCAGGTTGAACAATATCCTGAGAGGGCCAGGCATTAGAGTGATTTTTTCCAGTAATGGCTGTCCCTAACCTAGAGAGTCAGAAACAGAGACTGGCTGTGCCCAGGCAGCATCTCTCGCAGGTGAGCCAAAGGACACTCTCCCAGGCCAAGCCAGCTGCAGCCATGCTAAGGTGGTCCCTCATCTAGAAGCTGTTCATACATCACTGGCATGCAATATTCATCTCCCTCTGGTGGCTGGTCCCAGCACCTACAACGACCTGCTATTACAGCAGGCAGGAGCTGTACAGGGTTAAGAGGCTGAGGATCAGGGCCGGCTCTAGGCACCAGCAAAACAAGCTGGTGCTTGGGGCGGCACATTTTTAGGGGCGGCATGGCCGGCGCCAGAATGCCGCCCCTAAAAATGTGCCGCGGCCGCCCTAGCTCACCTCTGCTGCCGCTCGCGCGCCGCTACTCGCCCTCCCTCCCAGGCTCTCAAGCCTGGGAGGGAGGGGGAGCAGCGGTGCGCGAATCCCAGGCTCTCAAACCTGGGAGGGAGGGGGAGACTCCGAGTGGCCGCGGCGCGGGCGCCGCTTCTCCCCCTCCCCCCTAGGCTTGAGAGCCTGGGGGGAGGAGGCAGGGAAGGGGCGGAGTTGAGGCGGGGCCGGGGGTGGGGTAATTAAAAAACAGGGCGGGGGGGCGGCCAAAATTGTTTTTGCCTTGGGCAGCAAAAATCCTAGAGCCGGCCCTGCTGAGGATTGTGCTTCTTGAGCTGCAGAGCCTGGGTTCAAGCCCCACAGATGACCTGGTGGCCCTGCGTCTGCAGCTAGTTTGTTACACTTGCTGGGTTGGTTCTCAGAGTGGCCGCTGGTGAGATGTGAACCCAAAACAAAGCGAGGCACTTGGTTTGGGATGTGGGTATCTCAGAGACCACCTCATTCTTTGCGCTCTAAGACTCAGATCCACAAAGGGATTTAGGCTACTAATGTCCACTGACTCTAATGGAAGTTAGGCACCTAACTACCTTTGCGGATCAGGGCCTTAATGCAACTGCTAAGATGCTCAAGCAGACAGCACCCCCTGTAGGTCAGTGTGTCTGCAGGGACTGGGCATGTTCCCCAGAAGGCCCTCAGCTCCAGAACTTTGGCCTAACAGAGCCCAAATGTGCTGATCCTCAGGACACATTCCATGGCATACCTATTGGCCCCTGCTTCCCCTGCAGGGGGTGGGCTAAGTAGAGAAGCTCCAGTCTTTGGGAAGGTGATAGTGGTGGTGGCAGGGGAAATTCTCGTATTGCTGTCTAAGAGGTGGTTTCAGATTTTGCACTGTGTGTAGAGTCGGGGGAGTTTTAGGGCCTGCTACCTATTATGCTGTGGCTCACAATGGAGGCAGTCAGTGCTCTCTCTGCCCCCTCTTCCCCATGGGACAGTGGGGCAAACAGAGGAGAATGCCCATTACCTGCACTGTTTGGAAAATTCACTGTATAACCCTCTCAGGCGTGCATTAAAAAAACACTACTTGCAAATCCCCTTTAAAAGCCAGAGGCCGTCAGTCAACATACAGGTTATTCATACAGAATGCAGCATATTCAGTGTTTTATTCTGCTCTATGAACACCAACTCTTCAGGCCCATTAAGTAAACTGGCTGTGTTTTAAGATCGGCTTCTCATACTGAAAAGGGGGAGTTTTATTCCCAGCTGGAAATTATTTTAGCAACCATGAGGGGAAGGTCTGCTTCTGCCTGTGGTGAAACAAAGTGGGTCAGGTAATATCTTTTATTAGACCAACTTCTGTTGGTGAAAGAGAGAGAAGCTTTCGAGCTACACAGAACTTTTGGCACGTTTCACCACAAGGGGGCAGAGTTACACCACATTTCACATTGCCATGCAGCTGGAGGATTGGCCTGTGCAGGCATGAGAGAGAATAAATTCTGCCTAGGCA
The DNA here is from genome assembly GCF_002925995.2 of Terrapene triunguis. Lineage (NCBI taxonomy): Eukaryota > Metazoa > Chordata > Testudines > Emydidae > Terrapene > Terrapene triunguis. The sequence continues at coordinate 21,549,162 of NW_020664543.1, forward strand.
AGTGTGGCTGTCTGCACTGTGTACAGGGCCACACATGCAACCTCCCTCATCGGGGCCCCAGCAAGACACAGTGCTGTGGGCAGAACATCCAGCCAAACTGTGCTTCTCCAGGGCGCTGCTTTCCAAGTCTGCTGCAAAAACCTCACCTGCAAACATTCCTGTGAGATCAGCATCCAATGGCCACCCCATGGGGGCAGGACCACTGCCTTTAAGAGAATGGGATGACATGTCAGCTGATGACCCTGGGCTGGGCAGGGCTGCAGGAGCCTTTGTCTCCTCTGGTCTTATTTGAGCCCATTTATTTCAATAAATTGCTCCGTTTGCCTGCTTTACCGACCATGGTGGCTGGGTTCATTCCCATAGTGCCACACCCAAGCTCTGCACCTAGATACCACAGGGCTGGGGACTATAAGCCAAGGTGGCCACTCAGGCATTCCCTGGCACCGGACATTCTGGTACTTCCAGGAATGGTGTGGGCCCACCCCTGCTAGCGTGACCTCACACACATGGACCATACAAAGTCACCCACAGATGCCATTTTGAAGAGTGCCCCGACTGGTGTGAACTCACTCACACGATGCGTGTGAGGTCACACCAGTGGGGATGGAGCGGCATGCTCATCAAAATGGCATCCCCCATCCTAGATACCGGACAAAAGCAGATTTGGTTTTGTCTCAGTACCGGACAGGGGACAAACCACCTGAAAAGAGGACTGTCTGGCTTAAAACTGGACAAATGGCCTGCCTACTCTAGTCATACCCAAATCAAAGTAGGGTGACCAGATGTCCCGATTTTATAGGGACAGTCTTGATTTTTGGGTCTTTTTCTTATATAGGCTCCTATTACCCCCCACCCCCATCCTGATTTTTCACACTTGCTGTCTGGTCACCCTAAACCAAAGAGATTTCACCTAGCACAGCACACTGTCCTTTTATCATCTCAGGTGGCAATAGTGGGATGCAGGAATCACTGGTGAAATCCTCTGGTCTGTGCCAGGCAGGAGGTCAGACTAGATGATCATGAAGCCTGAAGATTTGTTAATGTAAACAGCTACATTCTTGTTTGTTTAACTCAAAAATGGAAGGCGGTTTTTGCTCAAACATCACGGAACGTTTCAGCCTCAGAAGAGAATTTTGAAGGACTTGAAAGTGAAAAGAGGGTTACCGTTAAAACTGAATTGCAACCGTAACTGGAGCACTCATGACCCTATAGCTTGTCGAAAAGGGGTTTTTGAGGAAAAATTGCCTTATTAATTATTATTATTATTATTATTATTTGCATTAGACTAGTGCCTAGGAATCCTAACCATAGCCCAGGCTCTCTTGTGCCAGGCGCTGTATAAACCCAGAACAAAAGGATGATCAAAAAAGATAGAAAGGAGGGGCAAGGGTTGGGGGCAAAAATAAAAAACTGGACAAAGAAATGGAACTTTTCATTCTGTTTTGCATTTTTTCATTAAAAACATAAAAAATCTCTGTAAAAAAATTCAAAATGAAATGAAAAATGTTCATTTTGTTTTTAAAATGTAGTGGAAATTAATTAGGATTTTTTCTACTAGCCTTTATAGAAACTATCATATGTACCTGGAGGGGGCGTTAAATATCTGGTTTTTGAACTGCAATACGTAGTCCATGGTTCACCTCGCTTGGTTCCCTCTATCCACCTGTCATCACTGGTCTGGTATGTGGATTGTAAGCTTTTTGGGGCAGGGGCCGTCCCATTGCTTTGTATGTCCGTACAGCATCTAGCACCACGGAGTCCTTGTCCACGCCTGGGTCTCATAAGTGCTATCATAATAATAAAACAATCTCATTAGAAATCTCATGAGACTTATATCAGCAGGGATTTGTCTTGCTCCAAGTTACTCTTCCCCACACCCTGGCCATTACACCGTACGTTGTCCTCCTGGCTGCCGGGCTCCACCCCAGAGGAGGCTGCGTTTCAGTGGGGGAGTGATTCGTTCTTGGTCAGGATGAAAGAAGGCTATGTCCGTGCAAGAGAGAGGAAAACCTGGAGCCTGCACAAAGTTCTTGGTGAAAACCTGTCATACAGAATGACCAACTGTTTCTCTTGCTCTTACAAGGGCCTGTTATTCCTGCAGCAGCAATGGCATGCATTGCACCCAAATGACCCTGCCCCTATGCCTAATCAGAGCCCTGCTCTTAGCTAGGTGCTGGGGAGCACAGAGACCCTAGCAGCCCTGCCAGGAAAAACAAGGTTCCTTCAGCCATTCCTAACATGGGCAGCGAAGTTCCAAAAGCTCCCGGAGCTGTGTGAGACCGGCCAGGCTAGCCGGTGGGGACCAAGCAACCTGCACCACACCCAGGCCGGCTGCCAGAGGATGCAGTCCCGTGCCATGACACGACGGTGATGGGCATATTAAGGATACAGACAGGGAGACACACATAAGAATGGCCATACTGGGTCAGACCAAAGGTCCATCTAGACCAGTAACCTGTCAGTGGTCAATGTATTAATACAACTGGTGCAAATCCTTCATGCAGAACATTTTCCTGCCAAACAATATGGTTTCCTCAAAACCTGTTTTCACTGGAAAATGTCAATTCTAACAAAAATTGTGCAGTTTCCTGTGGGAAACGTTGAAGAGGAAATTCTTCTGAATCAACCTTTCGAAAGGCAGCAAGGATGTTCCTTTAGCGTCAACAAAATTTTATTTTGTTTCGGTTTAACCCCACCCCCCCCGCCAAAATAAAATAACATTTTATGTCAAAACGTTGATTGGAAGCAACAAAATGTGTTTTGACTTAACCTATCGTCTCATTTAGGTACTTTTGTAAACTGAAACAAAACGCTAGTTTAAGTTAAAGCAAAATGAATGTTTTTGTTTCCTTCAAAAGGTCAATCCAAATCCCAACATTTTTCCCAACATTACCAATGGGGGATAAAAATATCAGTTTTCTAACCAGTTCTAGATGAGGCAGAAGACTTTCAATAGAGTGAAAGGATTGTCCTAACCTAGGCCTTGAATCTCTGTCCTGCCACAGATTTCCTATGTGACCTTGGTCCTATGTGACCTTGGACCTCAGGCCCAGACCCTCAAAGGTATTACGTGCAAACCCCCCATTGAGACCATTAAGGATCTGGGTCAAGCCTAGGAGCTCAGGCTGTTGGACCACACAGAGGGCATGAGAGACAAGGCACCTCCTGCCTCAGTGCTTTGTGTGTGGCCACTGCCCCTCAGGACAACCCCATCTGTTTTCAAGCCACACTAACGGTTGCGGTCCTGGGCATGGCACACGTTTGTGTGGCAGATAAGCTTGTTGGGCTCATCTCTCTAGTTGTGCGACTGTTATAAGCTCTTTAGGGCAAGAACCATCTTTTGGTTCTGTGTTTGGACAATGCCTAGCACAACAGGGTCTTGATCCATGACTGGGCTCCTAAATGCTACTGTAATACACCTAAGAAATAGCAATAATAAGGTACAACAGGGCCCTCATCTATGGCTGGGACCCCTAGGACCTATCGTAATACATCTAATAAATTACAATAATGTACAGTGCCTAGCACAGTTGTGGCCTGGTCCATGGCTGGTACTTCTAGGCATTACCATAAATAGCAATAATGCACAGCACCTGGTCCATGACTGGGACTCCTCGACTACTGTAATACTATCACTACTAATGATAATGATAATAAATTGTGACCATTTTGGAATGCTCCTTCATTCACCCTGGTCCAAATTGTGAGTTCCTTACTCAGCTCTAATTCAGTCTTTACTCATTCAGAATTCCCATTGACTTCAATGAGCAAGGGCTAAGTAAACTCTGAATAGGGTTGCCAGTTTGGGTTGGACACATTCCTGGAGGCTTCATCACGACATAATCTTTTTAATTAAAGATTAATCTTTAATTCCTGGAGACTCCAGGACAATCCTGGAGGGCTGGCAATCCTAGTAGGGACTGAGTACGTGCAAAGTAAAGGCCTCAGGATTTGGCCCAGTATTTATAACTAGCCTCAGGGCTTGGCCACAGTGTGCCATTGTGACTCTGCCAATCCCCTTGCTAGATGAGCTCAGATTCTCAGCAGCCAAAAGCAACGAGTGAATGGAAGTGTGAATGTTTCACCACTAGCCACTAAGACAGTACATTCTGTTCACAACCTGCTAATCCCCTAAATCACCTTCCTAACTGCATCCTCAGGGCTTGGCACTTTGGCTCATGTTACCAGCACATTAGCAGAAATGCTTGTCCATGGAGGAACTGCCAAGGTCCATCAAAGCTTGCTAGTGATGTCACACTTATTGATTTGTATAGCCCCACCCATCATTTTGGAAAAGGGAGTGAGTGAGGCTGGGAAAATCTTAACCATGGCAGACTGAGGCTTTGCCATGTGATGGAAACAAAGACAGGCCCAATATAAACCAGCAATGCAGGTGCAAAGCGGTGTCACCCATAATTTCAGGACACAGGCTGGCTGGTGCATGTGCCTCTCTTCCCTAAGACAGATCTGCCATTGCTCACACAGCTGAAGTTAGGCTCCATGCAGAGCTTCACCTCAAGAAAGCAAAATCCTTCCCAGATCTCCCACAACACACCTTTACAGAATGCAGCATGCTCCTTTGCATCCACCCAATCAGCAGCCCTCACCTCTCACCATCTCCTTTGGTGGTGCCTAGTGCCCCAATGGGCATCAGCAGAGAGCAGTCCCCATGCTCAGGAGACCATACAAGCACAACCTTACAATGCTCCCTCTGGTACTACTTCAGCTGTGAGGATAACATGGTGGCCAGGCAGTGGAGACTGGCTCCACCCGCTCCACCCATTGGCTCTGATAGGAAATAGGCTTTAAGTGCAGTTCCACTCCCAGCCCAGGGAAGCTAATGATCCAACCAGTGGACCAAATTCGGTGATGAATCCTGGTCACATGCCACCTGAGGCATGTTGTGCATATGCTAAGAAGCAGCAGCACGCACCTGCGTTCCTCTTGAAGCTGTCTAGTGTAGAATATCAGGGTTGGAAGGGACCTCAGGAAGTCATTTAGTCCAACCTCCTGCTCAAAGCAGGACTAATCCCCAGACAGATTTTTGCCCCAGTTCCCTAAATGGCCCCCTCAAGGATTGAACTCACAACCCTGGGTTTAGCAGACCAATGCTCAAACCACTGAGCTATCCCTCCCCCAATTAGGAGGAACACCTAATAGTTCAGCTGTGAGGACCTTAACCTAATAGTTAAGGCACTAGACTGGGACTCAGGAGACCGGGTTCAATTCCGAATTTGGCTGCAGACTGCCTGCATGACCGAGTCACTTCACCTCTTCTGTGCTTCAGTTTCCATCTGTAAAACAGGGTGTGATGGAGTGTCCAGCCCCCACATGAAGGTTAAAGAAGTAGTAAAGCAGTACTGGGCCAAAGCCATGTCCCTCAGCAGCTGCCAATGGAAGACCAAGGAGCTCTGGCAGTGGAACTGTGGGTGCAGGGGTAGGGTTGAGGTAGAGGACAGCAAGATGGCAGAGAGGCTGCAGCCACAGAGGCAGAGCGATCCATGGGGCAAGGATCAGGACTATAAGACCTGGCCAAGAGGCCAGGGCCTGACCAGGAGGAATAACTGGACTCAGAGAGCTAGGAAGCACCCCCCTCAGGTTTAGAAATGGCTGAGACTGAAGTAGAGGAGTGGGGCCATGCCCCAAACTGAAGGGAAAACAGGAAAGGTGGAAGCAGCCCAGGGAAGGCTGATCTCAAGTAGCAGCCAGAAGGGACTGAGCCCCGTTGCCTCTCCTCACCTTGGACCAGGCCCAGACCTGGTGGAGAGGGTGGGTCCGGGTACCCCTATCCTTCCTTCCTCCCCCAGCCTACTGAGAGACATGGAGGACTTGGGCGGAGGGGGGAAAAGAAACTTTAACTTGGCCATTGGGCCCCCGAGGCTACCCAGAAAAGCCCATCCTGAGACCTGGAGACTGTTTGGCTGCAGCCTGACCACTACGCCTGTTGGCCCCTGAGCAATGCCCACTTTACAGGGATGATACTTCCCTACATGACAGGCTGGTGCGAGGCTCAAACCCAGTAACAATCGTGAGGTGCTCAGATGCTACGGCAGGGGCCTGTAAGTAGATCAATTTGGTGAATTCACAATCCAGCCCTGAATAAATAAATAAAGCTGAACCAGTTGAGTTATTCTGACTTTTATTTCATTGCTGCTTAGTCCACACAGTCGGTATAAAATCAGAAAAGCAAAGCAAAAAACCAACAAACAATAAAACAAACAACAGAATGTCTGGAGTCTTAGCATCAGAAGGCACCGTATATGAATCTACAGTAAAATGCCCATACAATTCATTGCCAGACACACCTCTGAAGCACAGAAAGAGGATTACAGAAGCCAGACTCTGAAGGATGAAGACCTATGGGTTCCATCCAGAGATTTGTTTCTGCTACTCCTGACCATGAGGGGGAAAAAATTGGTTATAAATGCTTTATTAACAATAATACTAAGAGCAACTTGTCTAAGTACAAAAGCAGTTATAGACCACTTATATTACATAGAATTATTTATCATTTCTATCTTTTGTTTATCTCATAAAATTGTTAACTGAATTTCCAGTGAGTAAGGTTAAATGGCTAGTGATATAAGGAATGGCAAATAGATAGCACCATTTCACATATTTGGTATTTTATTTCATAGATATATATTGTTTGATTCTTTCCCATCTTTATCTACACGGCAAGGAAAAAATACATTTCAAGGTCGTAGGCTACAGTTCTTGGGTGGTTTGGGTGTGTGGGGATGGATACACGAGAGTTTGTTATACACAAGGCCTAACACAGGAAAGTATTGATGTTCTAAGGGGAAACTTCCAAAAGAAAAACGGGTTAAAGGTACACTAGTTACAGTAACATTTCAATGGAACTGGTAGGTAACATTTTTAAATGTGCCTATGTGAGTTAAAAATCCAAGTTCCCAACTGGGTGTGGTTGGAAAGCTAATGGGACTTGGGCTCCTACATCACTTAGGTGGTTTGAAAATTTGGCTCCTGAGGCATGATATTTATACACACGCTTCAGGCAATAGGATCATGGCACTTGTGGGAGGGGACAGATCCTCAGCTGGTGTAAATGGAGATCGCTCCATTCAAGCCATTGGAGCAGCACTGATTTACGTCATCTGGGGATCTGGTCTGTGTTGGGGTTTCTTTGGTGGGTTGCCTTGGGGCGGGAGCTTTCAAAGAGGATTCCATTCGCATTGAGGGTAAAACAAAAACAAGGACACAAAAAAATACTGCGCTCTTGTTACACTGTTAGGAGTAATAGTTCTTTAGGCACTTTCTTTAGGCTTTAACACATAGCGGATGGTCAACAAAAGCAAACAATACTATGTACATATATGTAAAAAGTGTTATAAATAGGTTTTTTAAACCATAGATACTATATACATCTTCAATTAACACAGTAACCCTTGGTGTGTTTCCTGTTGGGTTTTTATTTTGAGGGGATGGGGGGTTGGTTAACACCCCCCCTCTCCTCCCCCCATTTTGTCGTCTTTTCTTCCCCTGCCTCAATCCCCTCCATGGATGTCATGAGTGCCCTTGTCGTGGCCCCCCCGCCTCGTGCTTCATTATTCGCGCTTCCTCAAGATGACGTAGATCACCCCGCTGATGACAGCCAGTGGGAAGGCCACCCAAGCCAGGATGTAGGCAAAGCCGAAGGAGGTATCACTTGTGGTGGGCTGCCAGTCCGTGTGTCTCACAGTGAAGATGGCTGCACCACTCATCACGCACAGACCTAGGGAGAAGAAGTAAATATGGAACAAGCTGCACTGTGGACGCTCTGTGTAATGCAAGAGCTGCCCTTGCTTTCCTGGCATATGCTGGCAGGGATAATGCTGAACAGCACGGATTAAAAACCCACCCATCCAACCTATAACCAGGTGACACAAACAGAAGCCTGATCGAAAATCTGGGTGTATGGGGATGCAGCTGGGGGGGAAAAAAAACAACGGCTGTGGTTTAATAATGAAGGAGTTGATCGGCGCTCTGTATTTGTGGTTTTTGGACTGACACACAATCAAGCTTGGCAATCACACTCGTGAGACCTGCTCATGGAATCTGATCGATTAAAAGGCAATATCGTTTGTGTAACCCCTACTCTTGGGGGGTGAATATTCACTCACAGGGACAGTCCCACTGAAGTTAATAGGGCAAAGTGCTTACCAGGACGAGTAAGGGCCGCATAATTAGCTAGTGACCCCACCACAGTGTAGACAGCTACTGTGTATGCTCCTCAGACAGTTCTGCCAATGCTCCTCAATCCCAGTCTGCACCACTTGCCTATTTTACAATTCCTGAGCCTCTCTAGAGGAGAGATCACCCGTCATGCCCAGTTTTGTGATATCCTCCAGCCAACTCCTATTTCACATGATCCAAACCATGATTCAAACCCAGGGTCTGCAGAATGCATGAACCAACGTCCCGACTACAGCACCAGGCCAGTAGGAAACTTTGTGTCTTGCGGAGTTAAAGCTCACAGCAGGGTTAGATATCTCAAATGATTTCAATGGGCCTCAGATTTGGTACATGGGATATTCGATGTTTAGGTCTTTTCTCTGAGCAATATGGCAGATTCATTTGCAAATTCCTGTGCGTTGTGTTAGGAGGGAGAGGCACAGAATTTCCCAAGGTCACGCCACACCTGCTGGTGCAGCGATGCAGAGAGCCGTTTTGCATTTGAAATCTAAGCTTTCTTTAAAATGGGCCCTTATCCAAGCTTATTTGGGAGAGGTGTGCTCTGGGTCCCCCTCCTAGTCTCCTCCCCATGCTCTCTGATCAGCTCACAGCTGGGGGCAGGAGAGAGGAACACAATGTCCAAAGTACATCACTGCCACCCTGGGAAGAGTTTCTATCTGTCAAGGGATGAGTACACTGTCTCTATTCCCCAGCTTCCCCAAGCTCAGGGCTGCCAAGGACCAAGCCTGGGAGTCCTGTGTTTACAGTGGGCCAGGCGTGATCTCTCTGAATCACAGCATCGACCGACACTCCAGCCGTGTCACAAAAAATATCCACATCGGGGGCTGCAAAGTGCTCACACAAAGCCATCACTATCCCCCACCAAAAACAAGGGCTTTTAGTTGATCCCCGCAATTCCATTATCCATTCACGGTGCTATCGAAGCCAACTCTGTTCCAAATCTCTCCACCGGGCATCAGGACCTCCTACAGCTAACCGCAGTGCAATTTGAGCTGTTATTTCACTTCACACTGCTCCTTTGTTCACAGAAAGTGCAGAAGTGGGAATATGTTTAATTAATAAGCTGCTGAATGCAGTCTCCATTTTTCGTACACAGAAGAGAACTCCTACTGCACTGGCCCATGCAGAGAAAGCAAAATGATTGTCTCTTGACTCTGGTGGGATAGAAAACCAGCAAGAGACCATTCCAGAGCCACCTACGGATGGCTAAAAATACTGCAGTCAATTGTCCATTGAAGGAATCTGGTAGAAGAGATAATGCCTGCGTTTCTCTTGGAGATACAGAATTAGTGATTCTGACCCTGGGAATATACTCCCGTGAGTAAATTTCAGGGTAGGGTATCAAGAGAACTGGGGTCTCTTTCCCGTTCCAATGTGTACCTTGTGCAACTCCTTCGGGGTTTGATTTTCAGCCACCTGATGGTGCCGTTCAGTGCACAAAGGCACATGCATTTGTGTGAATACTGATCTTCCAAGGGGTGTTGTGAGGTCTTAATTCCCTGATGTCTGAAAAGCACTTTGAGAACCTTAGACAGAAGGGCACGTAGAAGTACTGTAAGGTTATCCTGACCATACCTTGCTCTTGATACCCTATCTTCTGTACCTCATGGCAGCCTGATGTGGCAACTACCAGGCTAGAACAGCCATGAACTAGGAAGAACTTTAAGTCTAGCCTCCCATTTGAAGGAGATCGGGGTTGCTGGGATTTGGGATAGCACAGCGTGGGGAAAACATGTATGCTGGGCTCTAGCCAATGTTCTCTTTTGGGAGCTTCAACACTAACATTCCGTTTGTATGGGCAGAGGAACTGTCCTTCAGAAGAAAGTTTAGCTCAAGTTCCTTGTCTGCTCTCACCGGTCTTTGAGTAGCAAGATAACCCTGGTACCCTGTCTGCCATCCCCTTGTTGCACACAAGGTGTTCCAGCACCCAAAGCTGTGTGCGAGCTATTGCTGGGTGCAATGGCTGCTGTGTTTGCCTGCGCAGCCACCTTTTCATCTCAGGGCTTTGCAAAATGCCTTGAGACGCATGGAATGCAAAAGTCAGTCAGTAAAACCAGTTTGTATCTAACAGAGCCTAACCCACAAATTAGCCAAGTGTACTGACTGCAGTCCTGGGCACTAGGGAACAAAAAAAACAAAACAAAAAAAGACGAAGTCTAGAGAAGAACAAAAATGATAAAGGGGCTGGAAGCATTGACTTGCAAGGGTTCTTTCAGTCTGCCGATAGCCTGATTCTTCTCACACTTACACTGTGTGTGGAATCCCTCTACAAATATTTCCAGTGTGTAGACACTCATGATAGATAGGGAGGAGTTTTTAAGGGTGGCAGAAGGGGTCTGAATTAGGAGTAACAGGGCTGAACTCACATCAAGGAATCTTTAGGAAGCTTTTCCTGACACACTGCCTAACAGTGAGATCTAGACGCCGGAATAATCTCCTAAAGGGAGGCTCACTGCATGGGTCCTAGGGAACATGCTCTAGGTGTACCCAGCACCGGCCCAGGAAGAGGGGCTAGATATGAACTCATAAGTTTTGTCTATCCCCAATGCTTACAATTCCATGCTTCCCAGAGACATGGAGGGACTATGGGCTGGGTCACCTCACCAGAAAGCAGCAGCAATGGTGAGAGATGAGTGTCTCCTCCCAGCTGAAAGGCCCTGCATGGATTGGGACCAGCGCAGCCGTTTGGGAACATCAGAGATCCTGCACTTGACAGCCCATTGGCTTCAGCCTTAGCGTGGCTGGTGAGTCAGGCTCCACAAACAGAGGAGTTTTACACTGTGGATCTTGGCCCTGCCAGGGTGAGTCACCCAGTCAGCGGGTTGCCCTGGAAGCAGGATCATCTGGACAGACAGTGCCAGCGCTGAACGACGTGTCTGGGAAGAGAGTCTCCTCACCTCCCACAAAGGCACTTTGCAGCAGCTCCACTCAGCCGCAATGGAATTTCCATCGCTCAAACGAGCCTTGCCTGAGACCTCTAGTAGGAAAGACACAGGCAGGCGATGGCCCGTTTCTGAAGGGATCCTGAATCAAGGCTCCTCAGGAGCTAAGTGAGGCCTTTCCAAGGCTATAGAGAGGGCAAGGACTAATATCCACAAAGACTGGATGCTACAGGAATTTGCTCTTTTGGCTTTAAACCCCAGCCCACCTTTTTTTGGTACACAAGAAAATCTGGGAGGAGGCCAAGGTGAGACCAGCCTGCTCCTCGGACCATGCCTGCTCAGCTCTGGACCAGACCGCTCTGAAGGAGGTGAGGACATGGATTCTAGCTGCTGTTTACTAATAGCTATCCTGAAATTCAGGATAATGAGGCCTAACAACTGCTCTGAGCTTCTCCATACAGAAGTAGGGGCACTCACGCAAGCTCTATTATTTTATCAATTTCTTTTCAGCCTGTTGCTTTGACAGAGGCAGAGATGCTGACAGAGTTGATTTAGGAGCTGCGGCCAGCATTTAGTTCCAGGCTACCCAACGGGGAAGGTATGAGGGCAGTGGTACCTGTAGAGCTGGGGAAGGACGTCCTGTGTTTATCCACAGAACTGGTAGATGCAGGCAACAGCGGTGCAAGCACCCCCACCCCACTGCCTTCCCACAAGCTGCCTCAACCCTGGCTTGGGCGAGAGGGGAGTTCAGCGCTGTGGCTCATTCACTCCCGGCCTTCTTCTGGGACCTCAACAAGGGGCCCATCTGACTGGATGTGGACTTGTGTCCACAAGGCAGTGGACTTGGCCAGTTAACCGACGCACACCCAACTATCCCTTGAAGTCAAGGCTCCCATTCTCAAAGGGCATCAGACCAGGCCCTTCGCCTCCTCCCTAGCTGCTGGTATGTTTGCATGCTGTGAAGAAGGGACTGGAAAGGTTTTTGATCTGGGCTGAGGCCAGGCCTGTGACTCAGAGAGGACATGGATAATTTGGATTACAGGCTCCAGAGTTAGGGTCCGATCACTGCCTGCACTTACCGCTCCATGCAGCGCTTACTGCCCTGATCAGCTATCACAGCAGGAAGCCCTCTGGCTAGGGGTGTTGGGGTGTGAAGGTGAGCTGTGCAGTCTGGCTGGACCCCAGGATCTGGTTCTAAGCTCCAGTGGAAAAATACCTTTTTTCCTTCTGCATCTTGAACAGTGCTGAGCACAACATCTGCTCACCACCATCATTAACAACAGGCCATATCCCTATGTGTGTCCCCGGAATTATCAAGCCCTCATGTTTCAGTGTAACCCTTTTTCACCCAGGTGCAGAAGTTGAAAGACAAATACCAACAAGAGAACCACATTCAGAAAAACCCTGCCTGGAGAAATTACAAGCAGGAGAAAACAACTTTTTGGAGGAAACATAGCACAGGGCATACCACTCAATAAGGAGAGGGAAGCCCATTGCGGTCAGAACTATTAGATCGATTCTCAATTGGAGAACTTCATTATTAATGCAGAGTGCGTCGTTAACGATCGGTATCCATTTTCTTTACTTGAATCCAGAGCTGTAATGAGTTATTATACACAGCCTCTACACAGAGATCATTGCCCAATATAAGCTCACCACCTGCTTGATGGCTTTCTACACAGGATGTGTAACAGATTTCATACCTCGCTTGCTACGTAGCTTTGCACTAAACTTTTCCAAGTCCCTTCTTCACAGCCTGCCCACTTGCCAGCCACTAAGGAGAAAAATTCTAAAACTGGTTTGGAGCCTTTCCATTAACCTCAGTGAGCTCTGGATCACCTCCCAAGGTGCTTTTGGATCAGTGTATCAAATAAAGCTCTGGCCAGCAGGGTGGCTTCTGCCCCTGAATCTCATCCTCAGATTGTTCTCCTTTGGGAAACATAAATTTCACAGGAGCCTATTTGCACAATTTGTTTCTTTTTGATTTAACTCTTAGAAATCATCTGCATAATTCTATACTAGGAAACCTAACAGACCCCACTGTGTTTATGGCATCTACGTCTGAACAAGAGCTGTAACTAACTACATTTAAAAGAAACAGGTTTTCAAAGCTGAACCATATCCAAGACTTAGATGATGCAGCTGGATATGAAAAGCGGCAGGCTAATTTTGTGAGCTGTAGTGGCCCTGGCTGAGATGGAAAGCACTGTGCCCCCTTACAGCATGCCTATAAAGAACATCTTTTGGGGAAGAAGTCACATGTCTCACGCCATCAGTTCAGGAAGCCTGACTCCGTTCAGTATGAAATCTAGGAGAGGTGAGGTCCCTGGGGCAGTCTAACTCTCTGCAAGCTGTCAGCATCCAGTCTCTCAGCTAAACAAAAGGAAGATGTAGCTACTGGGCCAAACTCATCCCTGCTGTAACAGTACAGAAGTCTACGGAGTTGTCTCAGCAGTGTCTCAGCAGACCCCAAAAGGTGAAGAAGTGGGCATTAATTGTGTGCCCAGCCCAAGAGGCACAGGGGCTGATTTTCAGAGGTGCTGAGCACGTGTAATTCCCAGCGAATTAATTGGGAGTTAGGACCTACGAGGGCTGGTGCGCCAGGGGTAGAACCAGGAACCTCCAGGGCTAAAAGCAGAAGCTACTGCAGCTTGAGCTACAGCCCTCTAGCAGGGACTATACCAGACTTCTAACCTCCGTGGATCTGGCACAGAGTGGGGACCGCGTAACACACAGTGGACTACAGACCTATGCATCTGAAGGCAGAATTGGCCTTCCCATTAATGCTCTGTTCTCCTCAGTCATGTAGTGTAGGTTCTAACTCAGAGGCCTTCGCATTGCAGCTTCTAGAAGAGCCAATTCCCACTGCCCTAGTCCTAACCCCTTGTCAACTAAAACTAAGTAATAGCCAAACAGAGCCCTCTGTTATTCAAGAGCTTGCTTCTCGGCTGTCATTAGCCCTCATGCCTCCACCCGAGAGCGTTTTCTCTTTACGTCCTCTGAGCCATCACCCATTTATCACTCCCCACTTACCGGCAAGGATCTGGAAGATTCCAGTAATGTAAAACCGTCCCCCCTTGGTGAGCGTAAACAGCTGGCAAAAGAACAGGAACAAAGACAGCACGCTGAAGATAATGGAGAGGATCATCATAGCTTGGACAGACTGCAGCCACTCTGGGGAAAAGAGAAACACACAGTCAGGGCAACATCATTACAGCTGAGATTTCTCTGCATAGACCGCTGCTGCTTCTACTAGAAAGCCTGATTCTGATACCATTAAAGTCAACGGACATCTTCCCATGGACTTCAGTGTGTTCTGGATCCGGCTCATAGGCTCTTGCTGTGCACATGTAACCTCTTGTGGATCCATAGGAATGAGACTACTTGCCTCCATTCATGCATAGCAGGGAACAATCCTGCAAGGCCACAGAGAAGGGCTGGACAGGCGAGGTCTTTTTCCATCTCCACCATTTGCCATTCACTGGAGAACATATATCCTTCCCTTATCAGATCCCAGGTCATCACAAGCAACCCCTGCAGAAGCCAATCCCAGTTACACAAGGAAGAATGGCCCCGGGATTTCTAAGGGCTAGCCAGCTTGGACAAATCATGGTGTGGTCCAAGTGTGGTCACACAAAGCACAGTATGATCTCAGTACTGCTCCTGGGTACCTACCCAAGGGCTGGCATGGGGGTACAATATGGTCCCAGGGCTAGCCCTGGGTACAGTCCTACCCTAGTGTTGACATGTGAGGCAGCCAGGAGATCACGCTTTAGCAATTACTCTTGTCTATATTTGCTCAGCATTAAGAATGAGATTTTCAAAGCTGCCTAAAATGTTTTAGATACCCAATTCCTATTTCCTTAAAGTGAACGGGAATTGGGCAACACAGTCCATTAGGCAGCCCTTTAAGTCCCACTTTCAATGGATTATTTTCTCAGTTGCAACCTGTTT
Source organism: Terrapene triunguis (assembly GCF_002925995.2). NCBI lineage: Eukaryota > Metazoa > Chordata > Testudines > Emydidae > Terrapene > Terrapene triunguis. The sequence continues at coordinate 21,564,194 of NW_020664543.1, forward strand.
GGAGCATCTTGTACTACACTGTCAGCAACACCCAGTGGTCCTTCCCATTTCAGGATAAAACAGGGTGTTACGTGTAACACTAGGATCCTGGAACACGTCACCAAACCAGTGGGCAAGGCTGTTCATTTGTAACTTGAGGAACATTCATATTAGTGGGCCCACAGGGGCTCAGAGCCTGATCCAAAACCCACAAGAGTCAATTGAAATATTCTCATTGACTTCAGTAAGCTTTCGATCAGGCCCTGAAGAGAAACATAAAAGCCATGCTTAAACAAGGAAGACAGTGAACTGGCTAGCTCCTAGGGAATATAAATAGACAGCTGATATAAATGCTCCCTCTTACACCCTTATGGAACTAAGCCCTTAGGAAAAACACTTTATTGTAGCTAAGTTTGGCGACTAGTAAAGAGGAGATTAGTCAGACCAGCCCCTCCATGAGTCACTGCCCAGCTATTTCCATTGTTCGTGGGTGTGTAACTCCCCTTGGAAAACAAAACAAATGCTACAGCAATGACCCAAAATACTGCAACTAGATAATTTTTTCACTTCAGAGCTCAGAGAGCCAGTAATCTGTAGTGCTTGGGACCATTACAATGTCATTGTAATAAACACTGTAGTAGTGGCTTTTTAAATAAAACTTGACATCAAAAACCCCAATATTATCCTGAGATCTCAAAGCATTTCAAGTTAATCAATCATGTACAATAAGCAAGGATTATTATCCTCATTTTACTGAGGGGGAAATTGAAGCACAGAGCAAGGACGTGACTTGCTCAAAGCCATGTACAAAAAAAATAAGCGGCAGACCCAGAAACATAACCCACGGAGCCAGCTCCTCAGCTGGTGTGAACAGATGTAGCACCACTGACTTTAATTCACACCAACTGAAGATGTGGCCAAAGTCTCTTGAATCCCAAACTTGTGCTCTTCCCCTGCACTACAGAATACTGCTTGCACCCTAGGTTTTAAGCGGTGTCCCAGTTTCAGTTCATGTGAACGGGTTAAAGACAGCCAGCCATTATTAAATCTCCACCCTGCCTGGCTATTTGTTTAGCGACATGACAACCAATGACTCGTCTGTGTCCAGCTGCCTCCACGCCACTCTATTAAAGCATTATGCAATGGAAAGAAGGTATTTTAGAACACACAGGTCAACTGCTACACTCAGTGACACGGATGTTACTCCCACTGAAGTCCATGGGAGCTCCACCTGTGGAACTGAGAGCAGAACTTCAACCAGAACTCTAATTGTAATACAGGCCTGCATCATCCCACTGGAGACAGCTGTGGAAGAGTCCTACAGAATTTAACAGAAAATGATCACTTCACTATAGATTTCTTTGTGACAGCCTATGGAATAAAAGAAAATACTGAAGGACAATGCATACTACTCGGATTCGGTTTAATTCCATACATTTTTAGAGGAATTTTCATAGAGCTCTATTACATTTCTATAGTCCTGGTAGTTTCACTCCTTTGGGATTTTTTCCCCCCTCAGGGCTCTTTTAAAGCTTACACACGTCATAAGAACAGTTGGGTTAGCCCCAGCGTCAACACCCAGTGCCAACTCCTTTAAGTTTATCCTGCCTCCGTAAAGTTCCATGCAGTGGGCCACATTCGGGTCTCGATCACACAGGCGAAATGAAGTCAACAGGAGCGGCTCCCATGCATTTCAAAGCACAGTTTGCCCCACTATTCTATTGTGCTTCCTGTCCCAAAGCACTATGCAGAGTTGCTCTGAGCTATTTAAAAAAAGCTGCTGTATTTTATTCCAGAGGTGGCTGCATCTCGGTGGTGAGCAGGCATTCCATTATACAGCCGTTTCTAATGATATTTGCCATCGCTTAGGATGCAAGGGTTATCACCACTGTAAGCAAGTAGAGTCTCAATGATCACTTTATGTTTTAAATGCCATGCACATGAAACGTTCTGAACAGCTAGTCAATCTCAAGTCCCCTGTTAGGTCAACAAAACCACAAACTGTGCACTTTCCTTCAGACCTTTTGCCACTCGACAGCTTCTGGAATGTAGCCGTGTTATCAGCGAGATAAGAGCTGTTGAAGTGCCGCTAATGTAATCAAATAATAAATCAGGCGGTGTCTACACTTAAAACACTACAGCGGCAGGGCTGCAGGGTAGACACTCACTACAGCTACAGGAGGGGTTTTCCCCTCGCTGTAGTTAATCCACATCACCAGAGAGGCGGTAGCTAGGGTCAACAGAAGAATTCTTCCTTTGATCTAGTGCTGTCTATGCCAGGGGTTAGGACAGCTTCACTCCAGGAGTGGATTTTTCACACCCCTGAGAGAGGGAGAGACATGGTGATGTAAGTTTTCAGTGCAGACCGGCTCAAATCATTGAACTCCTTGAAACTCAGCCACAGAGAACTGGCTATCGGGAGGAGCGATACAGCAGCTGCATCTTCAGCACATCAGCTAACAGCCAATGCTGTTAGGAAAAAGCAGTATGGTTTGTCTATTCCCAGGGGAATATCAATGGAGAAGGGGTGGGGAAGTCACAGGGATGACAACAGTAACAACCTTTCTCCTTGTTTTCTCACTGCCACATGAGCCTTAAAACTATCAAATAAGGAGAGATGGTTCAGTACACCAGCTGGCTGATTAAAAGCCTGGTGGATTTTGCTCTTAATCTAGAATCTGAGTCAAAGCCCAATGATGATGATGCCGCCAACTGGAACCTTTCCTGATTTCAGTGGGCTCTGGATCAGGCCCCTAAATCCTTTCCCTTTGGCAGTGGTTAGTTTACAAGAGGGCCTTCCAGAGAGAAAATAGTTCTGCTGAGTTAGAGGGTGAGGACCCCTTGAACCACATCCCTCTTTTTGGTTCTGCCACCTGAAGGCTTTATACTAAATGGGCACATTCCCATGGTAATAGCAATCCACTTCATGGGGATACACAGGCAGCAACTGAAAGCAGCAAGAAAAGCCACCGGTAAGTAATAGCCATGGGGCGTAGTAGACAGTGCTCTTGACTGAGACTCAGGAAGCCTGGGTTCTAGTCTGCGGCTGTACTCAAAACCTGCCGTTTGATGCGGGTTCTTGGCCTCCTCTGTAAAATGGGCACAAGGACACTTGCCCAAGGTAGTAAAGTGCTTTGAAATCAACAGATAAAGGCTAGTATTTTTAATGGAGGCAGGTGCCCAAGTCTCAGTGAGAGTTTCAACTTAACTATCTTAGTTTCTTTTGAATATCCCAACCTCCAAGTACAGAGTGCTGCTGTCCAATCACTGCCCCTGGAATTACGTTAATTCTCCTGATTTAATATTATACCCTACAGATGTGTATTTTTCAAGTATAAAAAAATAAACTTCCAATGGAGAGATCTGGGGCTAATGGAATCTGCTATCGGCTCCTCAGAATCACGTCATCTCAAAGGGTTACAAACAGTTGTTTGTGGCTTCCACAGTGGATCGAGGGGCTTAATCTGAATGTAGGTAAGCATCTATCCACCCAAGTGTTCGCATCCTTATTTCCAGGATGAGATGGAAGGAAATACACAGGGGATGGGAGGGGGTGGGGCAGCAGAGAAGATAGCGCACCTTGTGCCAGGTTGTTTTTAGAGCCCCCTTTCTAACACTCATTAAGTGAATGGCTTTTGGGAAAGGTTGGAGTTATTTGAAGAGCTGCCACTGAAATTCTACTTAGGATCTGCAAATCCATCCATATTCATCCGGCTTCTCACACCCTCACCAGCAATGAAGATTCTGCATTTAGAAATGTGCAGTTTTGCAGACGACACTTGCTGTAGTGTAGACTCCCGTTCAGTCTGCTAGAGAAAGGAAGGGTTGTCCTGTGGTTAGGACACTAGCCTCTGACTTGGAAGACCTGGGTTTGATTCTCTGCTCTGCTACCTGTGTGATCTTGGGTAAGCCATGTTCTATGCCTCAGTTTCCCCACATATAAAGTGGGGGGTAATAACTCTTCCCTACATGAAACACTGTAGACATGTCAGGCAGTTTAGTGATGGTAACCACAGAGAGCTATGAGTCCTGCTGGGGTAACAGCAGTGAAAGCGTAGTGAGCAGGTATAATGAGACAACACAGGATCTGTGCCATTCACTTAACTATCATTTACCATTTGGCAGAATGAGCACAGACCAAGTGGGAAAGGCTACCACTCAGGTTTGTGAATGATGACGCAAGGTGCAGCAGAAGCCACCACCCAGGAAGCTGATATGCTGTGAAAAATGGTTATTGTGGTGCCATTTTCCTGACCTTAATTTTAATTCCACAGTAAATTACAAGTGAAAAGAATCTTGACGTAGATTCGAACAACCTGCCTGGTTAATCTGCATAGTATTAAGTCCAGCATGTCATGCAAAATGGTGACATGCACAGAACATACCAATGGGCTGGAGTCTGCAGCTTAAAATGATATTTTGTATGCATGGGGCATCTTTCCTCCTGAAGGATCTCAAAGCCCAACCTGTATACAAATGGCACCCCAAAAATGCAGCCACCTCTTGGGAGGAAGGCATCAGCCAAGCACACAGCCATAGCACACAACATGCATACACAAAACTAAGGGGAAGGAAAGCCAAGAATGTTAGGGCAACATGCTATGTTTTAAGGGCCACAGGCTGGAAAAGGTCAGCGGGGTTCATTAAAAACAAGCCTCTACTTTTTGAGCTAACGGGCTAAGCCTGTTAGTGGGAGAGACTCCCCCCACCCCACATACTCTACAAGTGGGTTGCAGAGGCAGGATCTTGCTTTTCAAGCACGGATCAAGAATGTGAACTTCAGCAGACACGCTGAGTTCAAAGAGGATGAACACCCCATCGCTGTCGACCTTCCAGCGGCGCAGCTGTAAGGTCTGTAGTGTCGATATAGCCTTAGTAATAGCTAGAAAATACACACGAGGGTGGGCATCTGAATGAAAGAATCTTCTTGCAGTTGTGGTAATCTAGGACTCCCACCCATGTCCCCCAGCTCAATCCAGATACAGTTCATTCATGGCTGGTTTGTTTGATACCAAACACCCTCTAGCCAAGAGTACCAGGCAACATCTACACCAATCCCGGGGCGTGGCTGCAACCTGTCGACGTACCCAAGCTAGCTTAAATCTTGCTAGCTTGGAGCAGTGAAGCCGCTGCTTGGGCTTCAATACAGCTTAGCCACCTGAGTGATTACCCAGGGTTCCAGGCAGACCAGCACAACCCGCACAGAAGCCCACGTTGCTGCAGCTTCACTGCTATTGGTACCTGAGCTAGTGCTATTAAAGCCAGCCAGGGGTTGTCTACGTAAACTGCAATCACACCCCACGATTGCAGTGCAGACATACCCTAAACTTGTAAAGCAGCCAGCGATTTAGTGGGGTTGCTAATCCACCTGCATATTTTCCTATGAAAAGGCTGGCACCATAAATATGGTAACTTGCCCTCTGCTTTGTTCCCAACCCCCCCTCATCCCTGCAGCAATCAGAGAGGTTTGTGTTAGCCTCCCACTGATGCCTCTCCGAGCGGCCTGTGTAAGGAATCTCAGACCGATGTTTCAGTGCTGATCCCGTGGGTGGCAAGCGCCAGTTTTGTTTCGTGCCATTCCAATGAGGCTGTCAGGTATAGCATGGTACAAGTGCTCCTGACAGATCTCTGACTCACACTGTGGCTGGACAGACTCCCAGCAAAGACAGGTAAAGAGCACACTGGAGAGCAACAGGAGCCTGGAATTAAACAATTATAAAACTCCACTTTGTCAGCAGGAGAGGAGAAGAGAGAATTGTTCTCTTTAAATGAAAGAATGAAGAAAATGCAGCCAGGCTCCCTTTCATGCCTGCCTCCTCTCCTTTACGGACTGGTAAATATAAAGGAGCCCGGAGGAGCTTTGCAAGATTCCTGACCAATAAGGGCACTAAGCATTACATATAGGAGCTTTCCAGTGAGGCTGTATCAGCCCATGCACATACCTTACTGCTGCCCTGACTTCTATGTCCAATCCCTTTGTGTATGGGGGAGGCAAACATCCCAGGGAGTGCAGTTTGAGATCACGGACATTCCTGAGCTCTCCTCACCCATCTCCCTGTGCAGAAGAGCAACCCTAACCACTCCCTATGGCCATCCAAGAACGCTCACTTTGTAGCACCTCGTACCAGGAGATGTGGGGTGGGGTGGTCCTGCATAGAGCATGCTGCCCTAGAAGTCAGGAGACCTGGATTCTGTTCCCAGCTCTGCAACAACTCACCCCTTTCTGTGCTTAGGTTTCCACTCCCCACTCTGTCTGCCTTGTTTAGAGGGGAAGTTATACCAGAGTGGCCCTCTTATTCCAGCATAAGGGTGGCTTAAACCAAAGTACAGAACTGGACTGGGACTCAGGAGATCAGTTAAATTCCTGGCTCAGCAACTGGCCCACTGGGTGACCTTGGGCACATCACTTCACTTCTGTGCCTCAGTTTCTCCCATTGCAAATGAAAATAACGATTCTGAGATCTGCTGCTAAGAGCCAGGTATTATTATTATGCCCCTTCCCAAGCAACATAAGCTAAACTGAAAAGAGTCTCTCTTATACTAGAATCAGATGGTCCACAGGGTGTGCGTGTGCAGGGGGGGGTGGTATACTGGTATAACTTTCAGTTTAAATTAACACTTAGGTTATACAAAACCAAAACATTTCCCCACATAGACAAGGCCTTAGACTAAACTCTTCACAGCAGGCACGGCTGTGCACTATTGTGTGTGTACATCACCTAGCACAATGGGGGCAGAGATCTTGGGTGAAGTCCTAGGTGTAACTCTACTGCAGATACCACCACCACTCTGCTGGGGAGACTGGTATGCACACCTAGCAGTGCTCTCCCTGAGACATTTGATCACTTAAACCCACTATCCACAGATGCTGTTTAACAATGATCCCCGTTCTCAGTGTTGCCACATTTCTTGCAAGAAATGTTTTTGCCTATTGTTGCATTTACTGTTCCATTAGACTAGTCTGGGCTTCTGTTCAATAGGCATTAGCTTAGTACACTATGGCAGGCATATGGAAAACAGAACGGAAACCTAAGGAAATCAATCCCATGGACTAAAGTATGTTCCCATGACAATATATCATACTTTGCCATCAAGGATGCAGAAGATGAATGAACTGAGCTTCACAACCCCTCTGTAAGGCAAGTTATCACCACCATTTTACATCTGGGGAAACTGAGGCACGGAGCAGCTAAGGCTAATGGTCAGGATTTTCAGAACAAGTGAGAGATTATTTATGTTGCAGTAGAGGTGAGGACCCGCCCCCGGTCACAGACCAGGCTCCCACTGTCCTAGGTGCTGTAGAAACACAGCAAAATGTAGTCACACAACTCCCCTCAAAATTAATGGGAGTCGTGTATCTAAATGCCCAACTTGGCTTGGAAAATTCCAGACAGTATTTTGGACACCAAAAGATAGTCACCCACAGCCAGATATTTAAAGGCATTTAGGTGCCTAAAGATGCAGATAAGCATGTAGTGGGAATTGGGTACCTAACTACAGACCTCTTAGTCCCCTCCCAGGGCTTCCTCTTTTGCTCCATCTCCTTCCTTCTAGCTGTGGATCATTCTCCCACTGTGATCTCTTTTCTTTGCCTCTCTCATCCCTCCTCTTTGCCTTTCCCTCCAGCCCACACTGAAAAAGGGCCTTGTCCAGAAGGCTATGTAACTTTCTAGAGCTTTAGACTCATATACAAGTGCACTGCATAAACAGGGCTGTGAAAGACACAGCATGCCTTCCCACTCTGCAATAAGATGCCATTCAGGGCTTCGGAAAGCAGCAGTTCATTGCTACCATTGCTAGCTAGATTGCACCTCCCCCCCAGGGGAAAAAAAATGGGATTTCCCTGTTACTCTTCAGAAATCCTCTCAATTCACGATATGCAGTGGCCAGATCTCTGTGGTTTGGCTGCACACTAACTCATCCATTTGAACCCTGAAAGTTGACATCTAGATATTAAAGTGCCCTGCTGGGACTGGAAAACTAGAGGCATCAAGGAAAAAGCTAAGCATCTTCTCACTACCAGCTTCATGATGTCTCAACTAGCTTCTCTGGAAATCCCTCGGGTTCAGGCTCGTATCTGTGGCTGGGTTTTGGCACACGTGGTATTTCCTGAGAGCAGCCAGGATGGAAATGCAATACGCCCTGGGGAGCCCCCTGCCAGGCAGAGCAACTGAATCCCTAGTGAGACGTGCCAAGGTATGAGGGAGACATTTGTCATTTCCTCTCTATCACCCACCATCATCCCAACAACAGTAGTCGGGGGAAATCCTGCTGCTGTACAGAGAGGGGAAAAATCTGGAGAGGGGTCCTATTGGGGGACAGGTTGTCTGCACCCGCTGTACACCATGCAACTCAGGTCCAAGTAGGCTCCCTTTGCCTGCAATGCAGTTTGTGGGCCTGCCTGGGCTCATGGATCTGCTGCCATGCAGGTCCACCAGCCACTGATTTCCCTGGAGCAGCAAGAGCTACTGCAGCCTCATAGCTGCTGTAGCAACCTGAGAGAGACAGACAGAGACAGAGACCAGGGGTGGGGTGGGGTCTTGCAGAAGGATGATCTATGGTTAAGACACTAGACTGAGAATCAGGAGATCTGGGACCTGATTCTGCTCTCAGTTACTCTGGTGATTTGCAGAGAAGCTAGCTGAGATGTCACTTCAACTTCAGTGGAGTTATTCGTGCTTTACTCCAGTGCACGTGTGGAGAGAAACAAGTCCCTGGGTTCTATTCCCAGCTCTGCCTAGGACCTGCTGGGTGACCATGAGCAAGTCACTTAATCTCTCTGTGCATTGTTTTTGGTCATCTGTAACATGGGTATAATGATGCTTCCCTCAACCACTGGGATGGTTCAAGGATAAATTCATCGCTATTTGCAAGGTGCCTGGGCACAACGGCGATGAATGCCACAGAAATGCTTATAAATAAAAGTTAAGCTCTTTCATTGCCCCTCGCCCTGCTAAGCGCATCTATTCATGCGAAGACAGGATTCAGCCCTCAGAAAGAGATTATGAGAGATGTGCTAGCACATCTTCCTAACTTGAAGCCAATATCAAATACAGTGGTTCACTACGATGCTTCAACTGCTTTGTGCTACTCTGGCAATGCAAACGCAGCCATAATCCACTTCAACAAAGTGGTGCAAAGCCGGTTCAGGCTACTGGTGAATCTGTCCCAGTTATCCCTCATCTGCAGGAAAGTATTGCAACACGCCAATGAATTACATTAGTTCTGCAGCACAAGGAATGACCCACAGAATGTGACATTAGTCACTTCAATCCCAGAAGTCACTGGAACTTGGCTGAAGAGATTATACGTGAACTGCAGCACACTGCAATCTGCCTTAATGACTAATGCAAGGAATCTTCCACCACAGAAAATATTCACCCCTGACTTCACCCCAGGAAACTCCCACTGAGGTCAAAGACAGGGATGACTAAGAGACACCCTTGACACTGCACATTTTATTTTTAGCATGTCACCAGTATCATAAGGAACATCATCCAGCTGAAATCTATTGCCCAGATCTGACAAAGATTTAGGCATGGGATTAGCTTCATGCCTAACCAATTCAAAAAAATATTAAAAGGAGATACTAGCACTACACCCTTTCTCTGAGATTATGTCTACACTGCAGTCATGGGGCATGACTACAGCTCATCTAGACACACGTGAGTTAGCTTTAATCTAACTAGCGCAGGTATGGGTGCAGCATGGCTGCAGCAGCCCAGGCTTCCATGCGGGCTGTACAAACCCGCCTAGAACCCTGGGTAATTACTCAGACAGCTAGTCTGTTCTGCTGTGGCTTCACTGCTCCAGTACCCAAATTTGCCAGATTAGAGCTAGGTCAGATGTAGCTACACAAGTTACAGTCGCACCCCGTGATTGCAGTGTAGACAAACCCTCAGTCCTCCTGCAACAATGTTTGTGGTTTTACAATCACATCTTTTCCCCCAGATACTTTTTTCTTTCGCCTGTTGCTGGGTAAAAGAAACTCAAACAGGGGAAACTGACTAACACGCGATACAGGGGAATGTAGAAAAACTAATTATTCAGTTAACAAATTGAAAGAAGAGGGAGAAAGATACCATGGGCTTCTAATCTCACACAGTTACAGGAACGGCAGGTGTTCGTAATAAAGAGTAGGTAGAAAAAACTTCAAACAAGTGTAGCTTTTAAGCAGACAACATCCCTTTGATATTTTCAGTATAGAACATTGTAAAAATTGGACTGAAAAATAAAATGTTTCTATAGACCACATAACAAGAGTAAGATTTAATATAGCTACATTCTTGACTTTGCCCTATGGGAAGCAATTCAAGAGCTATGGTTGCCTAGGCCTGGTCTACACTAGGACTTTAATTCGGATTTAGCTGCCTTAATCCGAATTAACCCTTCACCCGTCCACACTACAGAGCCAGTTAATTCGAATTAAAGGGCCCTTTAAATCGATTTCTGTACTCCACCTCGACGAACGGAGTAGAGCCTAAATCGATTTTGTTAATTCGAATTAGGGTTAGTGTGGACGCACACCACCGAATTACTGTGTTTAAGTTAATGGGGTAGTGTGGCCGCACACCACCGAATTAATGTGGTTTAAAATCGAATTAAGGTGCTTAGTGTGGCCGCGCACAATCGAATTTATACAACCTGTTTCCCAAATTCGAATTATCTAAATTCGGATTAATCCTGTAGTGTAGACATACCCTTAGAAAGTCTCTGTTAACTCAGCAGCAGCCAGAGCTAAGTACATCCCAGTTTCAGTCAACTGCAGAGGGTGTGACCCAGCACAAGAAAACAGGAAAATGACTACCAAAGAAGTAGCTAACAAAATAGAACTGGCCAGACTAGAAGCAGAAGAAAATGAGAGAAAACATCAGAGACTGCTTGAAATTAAAAAACTCGAGAAAGAAGCTGAAGAGGAGGCCCATAAAAGAGAAGAAAAAGCCAAACAGGAGGCCCATGAAAGAGAAGAGAAAGCCAAACAGGAGGCCCATGAAAGAGAAGAAAAAGCCAAACAGGAGGCCCATAAAAGAGAGATGGAGCTGAAAGAAAAAGAGATGGAACTGGAAGCAGCAAGGACTAGGCAGGATGCATCAGACCATCCTAACAACTCCTCTCCAGGTACCACTTCCCATCCCAGGAAATTCCCCACCTACAAGGCAGGCGATGATACTGAGGCCTTCTTAGAAAATTTTGAAAGGGCCTGCCTTGGATACAGCATCCCTCCACCCCAGTACATGGTAGAGCTGAGACCGCAGCTCAGTGGACCCTTAGCAGAGGTGGCGGCTGAAATGCCTAAGGAACACATGAACAGTTATGAACTTTTTAAAAACAAGGCCAGAATCAGAATGGGGCTAACACCTGAGCATGCCCGTCGGCGGTTCAGAGCCCTAAGGTGGAAACCTGATGTGTCATTTACCCGACATGCCTACCACATTGGAAAAAATTGGGATGCCTGGATATCAGGAGCAAATGTTAAATCTACGGAAGAGTTGCCCTTCCTATTGCAAATGGAGCAGTTTTTAGAGGGTGTTCCTGAGGAACTAGAAAGGTACATCCTAGATGGGAAGCCCAAAACTGTAACCGAGGCGGGGGAGATTGGAGCCAAATGGGTGGAGGTGACAGAAAAGAAAAAAGCTAGTAGCAGTTGGAGCGAATATCAGAAGGGGCAAGCCGAAACAAAACCTTATCACCGGGGACAACCCAAGGCCCCACCCACATCCCAAGGGAAACCCCAGACGCCTTCTCACCCCACCCCACCAGTCTCCACCAACCAACATCGCCCCGGTGATACCTTAGCAGGGCGATGTTTTAAATGTAATGAACTGGGGCATATAAAGGCTCACTGCCCCAAGAACCCCAACCGATTACAGTTCATTACACCCCAGTCACACCAAAGATCCCCAGACCCAGATGCCTCTCTCATACCCTCGGAGCGAAGGGAAACCTTGAGAGTGGGCGGAAAGAAGGTTATCGCTTGGAGGGATACTGGGGCACAAGTGTCAACTATCCACCAATCCCTAGTGGACCCCAAACTCATCAACCCAGAGGCTACAGTGACAATTCAACCCTTCGTGTCACAGTCTGTAACCTTGCCTACAGCCCAGTTGCATGTCCAGTACAAGGGCTGGGCAGGAATGTGGACTTTTGCAGTCTATGACAATTATCCCATCCCCATGCTGCTGGGGGAAGACTCGGCCAACCATGTGAAGCTAGCCAAGAGGGTGGGAATAGTCACCCGCAGCCAGGCTAAGCAAGCTTCCACCCCCATCCCTGTTCCTGAGCCGTCCACCAGGGCCCCGTCTGTGTTACCGGAGACCCAAACACAGGTGGTGGAACCGGATCCCCTGCCAACGACTGCAACAGCCGTAGTGGATCCAATCCCAGAGACCCAGCCAAAGCCAGTCCCGGAACCGGAATTCGCAACGCAACCAGCACCAGAACCATTGCCAGCACTGAGTCCAGCGCTTGCAACCCCGTCTACAACTCCAATGCCAGAGGACACCAGCGAGCCTGAACTGGCGGGAGCAGCAGATAACCTTACCCAAGAGGCTCAGCCAGAGCCTGAGATACCACATAGTGCACCAGCGGATAGCGGTTCACAGTCAATGGAAAAAATCCCAGCCCCTACATCGCTTCCAGAGGGACCAAGCCCCAGTCCACAGTCCAAGGAGGAACTGATGTCTCCAGCATCAAGGGAACAGTTCCAGGCCGAGCAGGAAGCAGATGACAGCCTTCAGAAAGCTTGGGCGGCGGCGCGGAGCACCCCACCGCCTCTCAGCTCTTCTAACCGATCCCGGTTTGTTGTAGAACAAGGACTTTTATACAAGGAGACTCTTTCTGGTGGGCACCAGGAAGACTGGCATCCTCAAAGACAGTTGGTGGTTCCCACTAAGTATCGGGTAAAGCTCTTGAGCTTAGCCCATGATCATCCCAGTGGCCATTCTGGGGTGAACAGAACCAAAGACCGGTTGGGGAAGTCCTTCCACTGGGAGGGAATGGGCAAGGACGTTGCTAATTATGTCCGGTCTTGTGAGGTGTGCCAACGAGTGGGAAAGCCCCAAGACCAGGTTAAAGCCCCTCTCCAGCCACTACCCATAATTGAGGTCCCATTTCAGCGAGTAGCTGTGGATATTCTGGGTCCTTTCCCAAAGAAGACACCCAGAGGAAAGCAGTACGTACTGACTTTCATGGATTTTGCTACCCGATGGCCGGAAGCTGTACCCTTAAGCAACACCAAGACTAAAAGTGTGTGCCAGGCATTAGCAGACATTTTTGCCAGGGTAGGTTGGCCCTCCGACATCCTTACAGATTCGGGAACTAATTTCCTGGCAGGGAACATGAAAAACCTGTGGGAAGCTCATGGGGTGAATCACTTGGTTGCCACCCCTCATCACCATCAAACCAATGGTCTGGTGGAGAGGTTTAATGGAACTTTGGGGGCCATGATACGTAAATTCGTAAATGAACACTCCAATGATTGGGACCTAGTGTTGCAGCAGTTGCTTTTTGCCTACAGGGCTGTACCACATCCCAGTTTAGGGTTTTCACCATTTGAACTTGTGTATGGCCGCGAGGTTAAGGGGCCATTACAGTTGGTGAAGCAGCAATGGGAGGGGTTTACGCCTTCTCCAGGAACTAACATTCTAGACTTTGTAAGCAACCTACAAAACACCCTCCGACACTCTTTAGCCCTTGCTAAAGAAAACCTAAAGGATGCTCAGGAAGAGCAAAAGGCCTGGTATGATAAACATTCCAGAGAACGGTCCTTCAAAGTAGGAGACCAAGTCATGGTCTTAAAGGCGCTCCAGGCCCATAAAACGGAAGCGTCGTGGGAAGGACCATTCACGGTCCAGGAGCGCCTAGGAGCTGTTAACTATCTCATAGCCTCCCCCACCTCCAACATAAAGCCTAAGGTATACCATGTTAATTCTCTTAAGCCCTTTTATTCCAGAGAATTAAACGTTTGCCAGTTTACAGCCCAGGAAACAGATGACGTGGAGTGGCCTGCAGGTGTCTACTACGAAGGAAAAAGGAATGGTGGCGTGGAAGAGGTGAACCTCTCCACGACCCTGGGACGTCTGCAGCGACAGCAGATCAAGGAGCTGTGCACAAGCTTTGCACCGATTTTCTCAGCCACTCCAGGACGGACCGAACGGGCATACCACTCCATTGACACAGGTAATGCTCACCCAATTAGAACCCCACCCTACCGGGAGTCACCTCATGCCCAAACTGCTATACAAAGGGAGATCCAGGACATGCTACAGATGGGTATAATCCGCCCCTCTACCAGTGCATGGGCATCTCCAGTGGTTCTAGTTCCCAAACCAGATGGGGAAATACGCTTTTGCGTGGACTACCGTAAGCTAAATGCTGTAACTCGTCCTGACAACTTCCAAGAATTTGGAAGGGGAGTGGGAAGGGGCGAGGGTCCCTTGCCGGTTCTATCTGTTTTCCCTTTATTCCCCTTAAAACTTTAAACTTCTTACTTATACAACCCTTTCAGCGGACAGGGGGCTGCAGACGGGAGTTTGACAGAG
>NW_020664543.1:21588712-21777582 GCF_002925995.2 Terrapene triunguis
TATAAAATCATGAGTGATGTGGAGAAAGTGGATAAGGAAAAGTTATTTACTTATTCCCATAATACAAGAACTAGGGGTCATCAAATGAAATTAATAGGCAGCAGGTTTAAAACAAATAAAAGGAAGTTCTTCTTCACGCAGCGCACAGTCAACTTGTGGAACTCCTTACCTGAGGAGGTTGTGAAGGCTAGGACTATAACAGAGTTTAAAAGAGAACTGGATAAATTCATGGTGGTTAAGTCCATTAATGGCTATTAGCCAGGACGGGTAAGGAATGGTGTCCCTAGCCTCTGTCTGTCAGAGGGTGGAGATGGATGGCAGGAGAGAGATCACTTGATCATTGCCTGTTAGGTTCACTCCCTCTCGGGCACCTGGCATTGGCCACTGTCGGTAGACAGGATACTGGGCTAGATGGACCTTTGGTCTGACCCGGTACAGCCTTTCTTATGTTGAGGGTGTGGTGCGCCAGTGGAGCAATGCAGAGCAGTCAGTCCAGGATCAGAGGCTGTATTGCTGTGAGGTATCCACGTGTTGCAAGAGCCGTCTTCAGAACAGTCAGTGGAACCCACAGGTGGGCATGTGTCACAGGTCCTGCTCTGTGCCCAATCCACAGAAGGGCAGGCGTTTCTTATGGGCCTGCAGCAAGTGAGCCTTGGCTCTTTTAGCTCAAGCTTAGCAGATTATGCTTTTAGCTGTACAGGTCCCCCTTCCAATTCCTGATGTATGGGCCAAGATGGTGGCCATCATATCAGCAAACTGGAAAGTCCCTTCCCTCCCGTGGTGCTTAGTAACCATCTGCTTTGCAGTGTGCAAAGTTCCCATGGGATTATTTTCAAAAAACCAATCCCGTCAATTACTAAAGGATACCCACAATCCCAAGCAGTGACCAAGCCAACCAACAAAGTCACAGAGTGGCAATTTGAGGAACAGAAAGAGGAAACAGGAAAAACATGTTACCGAACAATCCTTAAGCCGGCGGGAGTGGGCGGGGCAGGGGTTGTCCATTTAAAGGTTCCATAAAAAAAAAAAAAAAAAATGTTTGAAAAATAAAAATTGCAAGGTGGGAAAAAAAACTGGACGATCTTGTGAAAAATTCTGTTTTTTGCGGGGGTGGAAGGGGGGAATTTTTGACAAAAAAAGTTTGAAAAATTCTGTCCAGCTCTACTTAAGAGCATTAAAACTCATAGGGTCAAAAATCTCTGCTGGCATAACTCCAGACTTCATTAGATTTACACTACTACATAGGTACTGGAACTAGGGGTTCTGCCTGCCTGGCTTGAAGTGGTTTCCGTTATATACAGGGTTACAGTGGTTTTCATTATCTCCAGGGTTTACAGTTTGGTTCAATGGCTCTCAGCACCCCCACTATACAAATTGTTCCAGCGCCCCTGCCAGTTGAGCATCTGATCCATAGCCTGTTAAATATACAATTCTGGGATTCAGTGCTGAATTCCTCAGATAAATCTGCTCCAGGAATGCCAGGCAGCTTAAATTAAGCAGCGATTGCAACATTTTTGGCATAATTCTCAGCCTCTTGAAAAATGATATTATCTAGCAAGCAAATGCTGCAAACAAAGCAATCAGCCCACAGACATGAAAGCCAAAGGAACGGGGCATCCCACACTGATTGTGACGCTTGCTCGTCTCTAAGCGTCCTTCCATAGTATTGCAACATGCCTGTCAGACTCATATGCTCCGAAAGAAATTCCTGAAGTCATCATTCAGCTTCGACTGGGAGCCAACCCCACCAGCTGCTGAAAGTTTACAAGTTCCAAATGGAACCGTGGGCTAGTGGCTTGCACCTAAACACTAGGAGTCAGGAGAACTAGGTTCTGTTCCCAGATGTTTAACTTGGGGTCTGGTTGTGCCACCCTCTGATTTCAAAGGCATGACTTGCATGGCACAGGCTGAAAAGTCAAAAGCTCAGGACCAGATTTTCAAATGTTCAGCACCCGCCACTGGGACCAGATCTTCCAGTGAGCTCAGCTCCCATGAAGGCCCCTAAACAAAGACCATGTTCTCCAAAGCACCCACCATCTCCTGCTGGGAGACACATGGCTTGGCTTTCAGCACCCAACATTCTAAGCTCTTCTGAAAATTCCAGTCTCAACTACCAATCAATGGAAGTTGGACAGAACTGGGTTTGTTTGATTTTGAGCAAGTTCCTTAGCCCCTCTGTGCCATCATTTTCCCATCACTAAAATTTATGAAGCTCTGGGATCTATGAACAAACAATTATTATGAGGTCTTTGTAGCACCTGAACCAGGACCCCACTGTGCCAGGTGCTGTACAAATGCAGACTCTGCTACGCAGAGTTTCCAGTCTAAGTATAAGCACTATGCAATTGATGTGGAGCCCAATGAAGTCAATGGCAAAACGCCCATTCATTTCCAAAATGAAAGATCAGGCCCTATTTAATTGCTAACAATTATGATGAATGTTGCAGGAGGCGGTACGGGAGTTTAGCAAAAGAGGGGGAAATCTGGCAAGTGATTACTCCACAATACAGACTTAACTCTTATGATGGGTTGGGGGGCGGAGGAGGAGAAATCATCTCTACCAAAGGACTAAATTCTGCCAAATTCTTCAATGGGAATTTCATATCTGCCCCCAAGGGTGGAATTTAGTGCCACATTACTAAATGTTGAGCAGTGTCTTTGGCAGAGGCACAGAAAAAAGATAAACGTTTTCCTAAAGCTTTTTAGGATACTGTGCAACAGGCATGGCGTAGGTATTGGAAACACATTCCCATGAGTCTCCCCTGGACTCTTGTGGAACATAGTTTGTATTGGCGGGGAGGGGTGGAAATAAGTATACTTTTAGCTAATAGCGTAGAAGATGGAAACAATATGGCTGTTGAAAACATTGAAAATATATTGAGGGAGGAGGTGTTCATGTGATATATCCCCCCCAAAAAAGAAAGAGCATCTAGAGTCTCCAATTCTTTTGGGGCAGATGGGGTGGGGAGTTGTCCAGAAGCTAGGTTCCCGACCTGAGACCCAAGCTCACTTCCATGCTCCGCCACAGACTTCTTGTGTGACTCTGGGCAAATCACTTGGTGTCTGTGCTTAGCTTCCCATCTATGCGGTGGAAATAATAGCACTGCCCTACCTCACAGCGGGATTGGGAGGAAAAAACCACAGTAAAACTCGTGAGGTGCTCAGAGACAATGCGAATGGGGGCCGGATTAGCTTACCTTACCTTACCTAGAAAATAAAAATATCACACAATATTTTCTCTATTGAAAAAACACAACAAAACAGATCAGCCTCAAGCAAAATGCAAAACAACTGCAAGAGTGAGACTGTGAGCTCTCTGGGGGCAGGGACTGTCTTTTTGTTCTGTGTTTGCCTGGAAACTGGCACCGTGGGGCCCCTGGCCAAAGACAGGGGATTCTTGGTGCTACCATGCTATATAGTAATTTAGCTAATGCATAAAGCCCTTATCCTGCAAAGGGATGGATGTAGTCAGACCCCCTTTGCCCATGAAAAACCCCCGCTTCATGTAGGCAAATGCCAGGAGAGGAGCATTCACATAAGGATGGAAGGTTGAATTTATGTGACTTTTCCTGGCTTGCGTTGGATTTGGGTCACAACTCCTCGAAGTAGCTCAGATTTCATTATTCCGCCAGCTCACAAGAATGGAGCAGCTGGGGATAAGCAGGAAAAGCACCACTGTACAAGCATGAATCCGGCAATCCAAATATCCAACTAGCAGTGGCAGGTCAAATTTTTAAACTAGCTGCTCAAATGTGTGCCTTTAATAGTAAAAATAAATCAGTTGAAAGGATCTAAAAGGGTTCCACCCTCATTGGTTCCGGGTGTGTAATTTATTCTGCTATCACCATCAGCATTCAGGTCTCATCACAAGTAGCTAAAGAGTTCCCCCTTTAAAAAAAAACCTCTTGCCTAGGGTAAGATTATCTTGTTATTTACAATATTCCCTACAGAAAATGTTCAGGATACTGTAAATACTGGGGTCAAGCTATTTAGTTATCCGAAGTAATAGGCATAGGCACATTTTTAAGGGCAACAGATTTTCCCCCACTTCGGGGGTGGGGGAGGGGAAACGTGTTCAGGGCGCAATTACTGCAGCCCTTATTTTAAGCACATGTACAGCCGTTTTTGAGCATGCATGAGTGAATCTGAACCAGCCTGCCTACGTTGCAGATAGCAGTATAAGGCCAATATTGCCAAATGCTGATTCAGGACATAACTACAGTAATCTGCAGTGCCCTAACAGAAGATTCCAGCTGGTTTCCACAGCTGGTCTGACTTGTGGCCACCAGGTGTTGCTAGAAGGCTGTGAAGAAGGCCGAAACCACTCCACCAACACCTTGGAAATCTGAGCCTCTTCCCGAGATGAGAAACATGCTACTGCTTTAAGTACAGTTAAAATTAGAGGCAGGGCGAGCTCCTGCGTTTATCTCCCAACATGGGGTCCCCACGAGTATTTCATTACCAGCAGACTGGCTGGTTTGGAGTGTTTTAAACCTCATCTCCAGAAAACTCCTACTACAAAATTGTAGTAGGGGTTTTCAAAGACTCACTTCCCTGCAGGGTGGAGAGTGATAAGAACTTGCCAAGCTACACAAAGGCTTCACTCCCTGCACACACCACCTGCAATGCTCTCCTTTTCCACATGGCAAATGTCCCCCACCAGCCCCAGCACCAGTGTTCTGTTCAATCTAGTGGCTCAATCTTAAGACCCTTCCCCTTTCTTGGCATCTCAGGGGCAGCAGGTCACACTGTCACAGACCGGAGATGTGGTTCTACTCTCAATTACACTAGTGTAAATCAGGATTGACTCCAGTGAACTCACTGGGGATATGCTGGGATCAAACTGTTCTGAGAGGAAAGTCAAGATGCAAATTCCTAAAGCTAGCAATGATAGTAATAAAACCCCATACCAATCGCTCCACTAAAAAATTGTCCAGATAATTATACTGAGCTCTTACGTAGCACTTTTCATCAGTGGATCTCAAAGTGGCTTATAAAGGAGGTCAGGATCATGGTTCCCTTTATAAAGAGGGAGAAACTGAGGCAGAGAGGGGAAACGGCTGGTACAAGGTCATTCAGCATGCCAGTATTAGAATGCAGGTCTCCTGAGCCCCAGTCCAGTGTGCTATCCATTATACCACACTGCCTCCCCTACATCGCTTGGTCATTCTGTACCCACAGTGTACAGAGGCCACTCCTTGGCCTCAAACAACGTGGGCAAGCCAGCTGATCAAAGCGTGAGGCACTGCGCTACCTGAAGCTAGCTTTGGATCGATGTGCTTTCCATGGGACTTCTCCTACACACCTGAATCTGAGCTCATTGACACCACTGTCACCCTGGCTGAAATCAAATGGGGTCACTGATGATTTCCACTTGTGGAGCAGAACCTGGTCCCTACCTTCTACGCAGGGTTTTTGTGCTCTGAAACTCATAGGTCATAATTCTGAGCTGTTCGTTCTTCAAGAAGAGCTCTGCTCCCATTGATTTCGATAGCAGGCTTGTCTGAAAAGTGGATGGCAAGATATGGCTCCCTGTGCTCAGTATAAATCTAGAGCAACTCTGCTGAATTACTCCAGACATACACAAGTGTAACTAAAAGTAAAAGGTGATCTATACGAAAACCCCATCTTGCTCTTTACCCAATATACACGCTACAGAAATAACCAAGCGTATAAGGATAACTACAACAGCATAGTTTACTGTGGCTCAGGTTTTAAGAGAAACTTCTTCACACAGGTGGCTGTAGAGAGTGCTGGACTCGCCCACCCCAGCCGAGGAATGGGAAGCTCTTAAATGCTTAGCTCTCGCAAAGCCACTGTGCTCAGGAAACTGCAGAGATGGGAGAGCAAGCGTTGGTGTAACGGAGATGGAGCAGGGAAAGTCCGCAATGGTCAGCTGTCCTCGAACTCCTTCCATCCCCTGGGATAAGTGACCATCTGGAGCACTAACTTGCACCATAACTGGGGGGAGTTGGGACCCATCCTGGGAGTAGCAGCTAACCACTGGCAGAGGGGAATGTTGGGGATCTGTCCTGGTTGCTTAGCAGTATGCACAGAGGCAGGCAGTATAAAAAGAAGTGGGACTGGCTTCCCCAAGGACCCAGCGGGTGTTTTTCATAGAGCAAATCTGCTCTGGCCCTTTAACACTTCATCCCTTTCAGCAAACAAGAGGCTTGCCTAGAATGACTACTGCACACTTGTCACAGCAGTAAAAAGCCCCACTCCAAGGGCTGCCCACGTTTGTTTCTCTGGGTATTACCTAGTAGGAATAATTGTGAGGAGCATATTGCAAAGAGGTCACATGGGGTCATCCCCCACTGCAGCTGAGGGCACTGTCAACATACCACAAATACAGAATATAGCAAGGCCGGGGACAGGACCTGACCCATGGCTTCTCCCCAACTAGTAATTCAATGGGCCAAATTCTGCTCTCAATTACACCAACATAAATCTAGAGTGATTCCGCAGATCTCACAGAGAGCAGGAATCTGATCCGCTGACTTCGCCATGACTCACATGTGCACATCTGAGCCCAGAATCCAGCCACGTGGGCCTGATCCTCCATTGCACAGCATCTCATGCATCTATGCACACCAGTGCAAAGTAGGTATCCTGCCCCACCTAGTCAGCACGGTGTAAATGACTGCACAAAGCGCTGTGCAACAGTGAATCAAGCCCTGGTTTTCTAATGTGTGATGAGCTGCTGTACAGACAGAGGCTCCCCTGCAAAACAGGTGAGATGTGCCCACTTCAGATACAAGTAAGGAGCAATCCAGAAGAACCATTGATAGAATGGCAGCCTTTACATGAAATTAGTTAAATTCCTCTCCCTCAGTTCCACCCTGCTCTGTATCTTTATTTAGGGCCTGATTCTTCCACCTCTACTCAGGTACCGTATTCCAGAAGCAGTATCGACAAAACCGCCTGAGTAACAATGCTTAAAGAACCACTCACATGAGGGACGGAACCAAGCCCCTCGATGGATCGTGCTTGACTTGTACCAGACAGAGCCTGCAGAGATCGTTCTGCAATACATATCTATTTCTAAAGGTGTGGGGGAGGAGTTAAAGGGATGAAAACCTCCACTGCTGAAGAAACAGACGAGATGTCAGAGCACTCACCGTTCGTGGAGGACGTTAAGCACTGAAAGGAACTCGGGGCCACTAGAGTGCTGCAGTTCTGCCAAAGGTCTGCCGTACGCCCATTAACGTTGAGCCATTGCTGAAGGAGAAGCACAAATCTGTGAGAGGCGGCAGCAAAGGCCCGGGGGGGAGGCAGAGCAGAGTTACCAAAGTAAAAGATAAGCTTGTGCTCAACTAAATGCACTTGCAAAGGATCCGACATAATCGTGCACGTTCATTCTTGTTGTCTTTTGCATTCTTACCGTTGCTTTGGTTATTTCTGTCTCATGTCTTTATTTCAATCTGTGCACAAGCATTACATTTACACACACACACACACACACACACACACACACACTTCAATTGAGTTTGGAAAGAAAATGCTCTGTGTTGTTCTTTACTTGTTCTAAACTCAACTGCTTAAAAGAGGAGACTTTTGTTATTCTCTTTAAATATGTGCCAAAGCTCTCAAACACTTCACTCCTCTCCAGCGTTTTCTTGGCAGCATGGAAAGCTACAGTAACTGCTCCATATGAATCCCAACCAGTTTAGAGATTATTTTAGAAGTATTTTTTTAAGGTCTTTTAAAAAAGCCCTTTGAAAGCTAGTCTGGAAGTGACTAGCTCTGCATTAAAAAAAAAATCAAAACCCACAAACATGTCTGCCTAGATTGGCCATGTTAATTAATACAGGGCCTCTGAAAGAATTACGGTCTGGTATTGGAGGTGTACCCTTTAATTTCACAAGATCTGGCCCTTGGTTTCATCTACATGGACAAATCTTACACATGGAACTCTGCAATGGATTCTGATCTACTTTAAGGTAAGGTCCCCACTGCTGCGCTAAACTAAAATTAACCCACATGCAGCTCTCGGCACTAACCAAGAGGGTGGCTTGATGTGCAAAGTGCTCCAAGACCTCAATTACGGAGGTCGTGACTTCTGATTGCTAAAGAACTTCAGGCTGAAACCTGAGGATTCCTACAGAAAACACTCTGAAGGGTGACGCTCAGCGATAAATATCCTCTTCTCTATCCCAGCACCCCCCAACCCACAGGCAACACTCACGACCCCCATGTTCCCATATGGGGATCGGAAGGATAAAGTTTGTACTTACGCTAACGATTGTTGAGACAAAGAGCAGCACCAGAACCGCAACATGGAGCACGATGATCCCCAGCAACAAAAGGAGCATTTTGGCTGAAGTTTTGGAAAGATCTGAAGGGGGAAAAAAAAGAGACACGCTTTTAAGTGACAGCAAAACCCCTTGCAGTCAGCCCTTTGCATTTGTATCTATGTGGGGTGTGTCCAGCATTTAGGGATAACTAGATCCGAAAAGGCAGCAGGGGGCACTGCAGCAACAGAGAATAAGCAAAGGGGCTCAAGTTTAATAGGCTCAACAATTTGTATTAAATGCATTTCTTCCCCAGTGCAACATCTCTATTGGCAAACAAATGCAGCTATTGGGAGAGGTCAGGGGAGATTTTTAAAGTGCTAACTGGGGTTTACAATGTGAAAGGGACAGGCTCCCAGGGTTGGATAGAAATCCATGGTGTGGCTCTACAGTACTAGAGTCAAATGTTGGAAGCCTGAAAAGGAAAGAGACAGCTTTGAGAAATGCCAGACATCACCCGGTTTGGAAAAGGGCAGCAACCCTATCTAAGAGGGGTTTTCTTTGCGGCGCCCAAAGAAGGGCTGGGGAAGTTCTAATAAATGCTGTGAAACATCAAGGAACCTTCAACTTCTACATTATTTTCCTTCCACACTTTAAGTTTCATGGTCCAGAGTTTGATGACTCATGATACAAGGAGAAATGCAAATTCCATTACATTCCTCAAAATTTCCACTTAGCTCAGCCTGTCTTGGAAGTGTCATTAGCCAAAGCTAAAATAAGGGGTTGTTTTTCCTGAAGCAGCGTCACAACAATATGAAAGCCTAGGTTTCCAGCCAAAGATTTAAAATATTAAAAAAAAACAAAAAAAACCCCACCCCAACCAGCCCCCTGATCAAATATTTTTAGCTCAGAGGCTCAGGTAGGGGGAGGGGGACTGGAAACCGTTATTCCACAAAGCCACTATTCTCCACTTCACAGCCAACATTTGGACTCCATTAAAGTCAGGAGCCCCTTGATGAGAGCCATGCCCCAGCCATTCCCGCTGCTGCATTTACTGCGCTTCTCAATTAGCTGAGCAACGCCAACCGAGCTGGTTAAATAGCTCTGTGGAAAGAAAGG
The DNA here is from genome assembly GCF_002925995.2 of Terrapene triunguis. Taxonomy (NCBI): domain Eukaryota; kingdom Metazoa; phylum Chordata; order Testudines; family Emydidae; genus Terrapene; species Terrapene triunguis. Next base: position 21,598,066 of record NW_020664543.1, read on the forward strand.
GAAATGACCATACGGCGCATTGTGTGTGTGTGTGTGTGTATAAACTCTGAGCCTTTCCATAGAGAAACCAACACAGCTACACCCCCACTGCAAGCAACAGTCCATGCACACACCCCATGGAAATCAACCAGGTTACAAAAATACAAAGCGGGTTTCAGGGGGGACAAAAAACCCAGCTAACGTTCTTCAATGTTTCGAACTGTTTCTAATTATAACAAAGTGAGGTCAGGTCTGAAGTAGGTTAATGGAATCCGTATAGGGGAGTGAATCTGCTTTAAACACACACACACACACACACACACAACACAACAACGTAGTGGTTTTGGCACAGAGATTACTACAGAACAAGAGGGTGAACCCAGCATAACCAAGCAACAGGGGACCCACTGACAAGCAGAATCGCTGAAGATGAAGGGGATTTATTTGCAGACAGACACCACCAGGCAAGACAGCTCCTGGGTGGGGACCATACACTGCCACACTACTGGGATCTCCCCGTCTTCCCCCAAATCCTCCCCTCGCTTCCACTATCGAAAATAACCCGCTCCTGGGCGGTACAGCTGCTACTTACGTCTCTCCAATAGTCACCCAGCAAGCGGCGTCCCAGAGGCTCGACTGGCCCCAAAAGATCAAACCGAAGCAAAGGAGCAAATCCAGCCCGTGGGTGCGGGTATGCGCCAGTCCCCTTGCCCACGGCAAACTGAGCCAGGGGGCTGGAGAGAGGGAGGCGGGGAGGTCAAAGCGCGAAGTTATAAAGTTTCCCCTTTAACGAGGAACAACGCCCCGGATTGCGTCTGTGCCGCAGGGTGTGTCCCTGGGTCAGGCAGAGGGAGCCCGGCCAGGCAGCGGAGCCGGCTATAAATAATCCCGCAGGAGAAAGACACTCGCTTGTTCGCCGCAGCAGGGAACTTTTACTCACACCCGTTTGGATCACGCTGTACTCGGCACTTTCCCCGCCCCCCCCCCCCCCCCCCCCCGTCTCATCAGCCCACGTGGGGAAGAGGCGAGCCCATGGCTTGGGGGAGCCGCACGTCCCAGCAGCACCTCAGAGCGGCCGCACCCTACACGGCGGCGCTGGCAGGGTGGGGTCGGGGAGCCCCCCCCCCTCCCGGTGTATGAGCGGAGACACCCAGTCCCCAGAGGATCCACTCTGCGCGCTGCTCCCGATCCCTTCGATTTGTGCAGGGAGGGAGGCGAGGCGGCTGCAGCCCTGGGGGCTGCAGGGGCATCCGTGCCACTGGCCTGGCGCTCCACATGGGGGCTGCTTCCTCTTGCCTCCAACCGAGCCCCCCCCCCCCCCGGCAGCCTGCGGGCTCCTGGCGGGCAGCGGCCGGGAGAGCCGGGGGAGACTCCCCATTGCGCTCTGGCGAGGGGCAGGAGGCTGCAGCAGGGGAAATGCCAGCTCCGCCAGGCACCGTGCAAGTGGCCGCCGCGCGCTCCGGGAACCCGCAGGGCGCAGCCTGGCTTCGGGGCTGAGCACACACACGGGGTGAGCTCAGTAACCCCAGCTCCTCACCCCTCTCAGATCTGCCCGGTTGGGGGGGGGGATACACGCCCCCTGTTCTCCTGAATCCTCTGGGAAACCAAACCATTCACTCTGCACCTCCAACACTCATCCACCCCCGGATCCCCAAGCGCTTCACGAAGTCCCGAAGAGCGGTGTCAGCCTAATTTAGATGCACCAGACTTTGCTTTTGCTGCTGCTGCTGCTTCTGTCTCTTGCCTCTTTGCTTTCTCCCGCGCTCACCCGCAGATGCAAAGCAAGCCTGGCTCTCTAATGGTCTCGATGTGTTAGGCTCATCCAAATACAATTGCGCATGTTTGCCACTCGCTTATTTCCTTGTAAATGCGCGTCTCCAAATTGCATGGCGCTTTGGAGATGAGTCACAGTTCAGGGAAGAGAAAAGGCAGTAGAAAGCGCCCCTCTCTTTGCTTGTCTGGCGCGGGGGGGGGGGGGGGTTTGCTGGCAGAGCTCAGCTGGGATTTCACCACCAAAGACTTACCAAACTCCAAGCGTGCCGCCCTTCCTGGCAATGGTAGCTCCTAGGAAGCCAGCTCAACGTGCATTAAAGTTCCTCCAGCAGGGGCAGGATCCCAGAGGATGCTAAAAGCCACTCGTGGCGTGGGGTCGAGTTGAAAGGGGGATCCCTGGCGTATCGGAGCCCTTCTCTGAAACCACAGATCTGGTGCATTCACTGTTTATTCATCCCCCAGTCCAACGCCCAGATATGTCACGGTGGCCTGAGAGAGCACAGCCTCTAGTATTTAAAGAGACAGCTCCTATCTTTATCTCCTCCCCAGAACACAGCCCAGCACGCAGGGGCTATTTAGGGGGTGCTGGAGATTAAATAGAAAGGAGTGGCTGAGAGGCCTCCGTCCCAGTTTAAAGGCTTAATCAAAGCCCTGGATGCTAGAACAATAAATAGTGATCTCCTTCGGGAAGCTGTCATTCAAGGGGTTGGCAAATCAGCCAGGCTAAATGTTTCCAGGCCTGAAGGGAGAGGGAAGCTGCTAGACAGCGCTGCTGGGGGGTTAGGGTCAGATCTTCAGCTGGCGGAAATTGGTGCAGCTCCATTAACTTCAGAGCATCTACACCCAGCTGAGGACTGGCCTATTGGGTATTATTTGCTTAACAAGGGGCCTTTTCTAACCTCTTTTGGAAGGTGATGTTGTTTTGCTGCTATGTATATTTTTTAAACACCCAGTTGACTATTTTCACTAAAAAAATTAAAACAATGTGGTTCAAAACCACCTGTTGCTGGTTCTGCAGCATGTGATCACACAAAATGTTTGGGCAAGTCACAGAGTCTGGCGGAGTTGTCCAGGTGGGGTGATGATCACTTACATCCAGATTCCACACCTCTTTTACACACACCCTTCTTAATGGAACCGGATAGTCCTTGAGTCACCCAGTGCCTTTCCGCAGTGTTACTTGAGGCATGAGGAGCTTTGTGAAGTGACTACGGATGTCTGAAGCTGGTCCCAAGCGACAGATTCCCATCTCAACTACACTGCTATAAAGTGGACGAAATCCATTAAAGTCAGTGGAGTTGGTGCAGAATCTCATGGGGTAATGGAGAACACAAAGTGGCCTCTATATTCCTTCCCTGCTATCTATCCATCCATCCCCATACATACCCATCTGTCTATCTCTGATGTACCTTTAACAAGAGGGAACAATATTCTCTCAACCCACTCCCTTCAGTTCAAGCGCTTCATCAAACCGAATTACAGGCATCTGCAGTCTAGGGGGTAGGACTCAAACACTGATCATTCCTGATAGGCAAAGACAGCTTGTCTATTTCAAAGGCTGCGCAATTGCTTGCTTACACATAACGCCTACATTCTTGGAGTCAGCGACATGCAGAGTGATTGACTTACAGAAAACAGCAGAGAGCACAGAGTTTCTCTGTAGGCCAGGAGGGTGTCAGAGGGGCCAGCATTCAAGGGTGCCTTGGTCACTGAGGGTACGTCTACACTGCAATGAAAGAGCTGTGGCACACCTGCGGCCGGCTTGGATCAGCTGACTCGGTCTCAGGGGGCTCAGGCTGTGGGGCTAAAAATGGCAGCATAGACCCCCCCCCCCCCCCGCAAGGGGGGTGGGTCTCAGAGCCAAGGCTCCAGCCCGAGCTCGAACGACTACACTGGAATTTTTAGCCCTGTGAGCCCAAGTCAATTGAGCCAGGCTCTGAGACTCAGGGCATGGCTACACTTGCAGATGTAGAGCACTTTGAGTTAAAACAGCTTTCGGAGAACGCAGTAGGGAAAGCGCTGTAGTCTGTCCACACTGACAGCTTCAAGTGCAGTGGTGTGGCCACATTTGCGGCACTTGCAGTGGCATTGGGAGCGGTGCATTATGGGCAGCTATCCCAGCATGCAAGTGACTGCAACATGCTTTTCAAATGTGGGGGGGTGGAGTGTGACAGGGAGTGTGTTGTGTGTATGCGGGGGGAGAGAGAGTGGGTTTGGGGAGGGCTGAGAGCATGTCAGCATGCTGTCTTGTAAGTTCAGACAGCACAGACCTCCCCACTCCCTGCCTCTCTCTCACACACACACACAGCATTCCACAGTAATGGTTGCTCTGTCTCGGAGCAGATAAGCATGCCGGCTGTCAGAAACGGAGCTTTGAAAGGGCATATCCGCATTCCTGCAGTGGTTCAAAAACAATGACAAGAGTGGCCACTTGACTTAAGGGGATTCTGGGGCATTTCCGGAGGCCGTTCAGAGCGCAGTAATGCAACATCCTGTTCACACTGACGCCCGGGTGTTGTAGCCAAGGCACATCAAATGTTATTCCACTCATAGAGGTGGAGTACCAGGAGTGCTCTAGCTGTGGAGTCAGAGCGCTCTACATGCCTTGCCAGTGTGGATGGGTAATGACCTAGTGCGCCTGGGGCTGCTTTAATGCGCTCTAAATCGCAAGTGTAGCCAAGCCCTCAGTGCCACTGTGTTTTTATTGCAGTGTAGACGTACCCTGAGAGGTAGTGATATAGCTGCTCTGGTTTACAGCTCTTCTGCAGTAATGGCAATTCAAAGATTCCCTCTTGAAAGCAATAAATAAGCAGTTTTCAGGGAGTCTTTTCAATACAAGTTGGGGGGAGGCTTAGGGGATGTGTCCTGGGTGACAATTATTAGGGCACAAAGAATTGGGGGCTCCTCTTACATCAGCCTCATCAGATTTTGGAAGTGTGAATTGTAAGAGGAATAGGCATCATCAAGTACTCAGAATGGGGCTGATGTGTGGCCTCTTGGGGTGAAATCCCATGAAGTCAGTGGGAGGTTTGTTATTGACTCTAATGGCATTAGGATTTCACCACCTGGATTCGGTTCCGATAGTATGTTTAAATGGAAGTGTGTATGCATCCAGCAAGGTTTTGCCTGCACAATGTATATGTGTGTGTGTGTGTTGGAAGTGAAATTTCTTCAGGAATTTTGGCACCAGGATTCAAGTGCAAAAGGCCTGTGAAATGCAGCAATTTTCCACAAAACTCAGGTCGAGATGTTTCAAGCACCAGAGGGATTTGGTGCCCAACTCCCCTTGATTTTCAAAGAGAACCAAGCATCCAAGTCCCTTAGGCATTTTGAGAATCCCAACCGTCAAGCACCAGCAGAATTCTGCCCAGTGGCCGTGGGGGGGCGCTGTTCTGGTTGCAGTTGTCTGTTTCCCTCCCTGTGCAGGCTCTCACAGCAGACCACAGCACCACTTGCACCCTCAAAAGTCCCAGACGCAAGCCGTGGGAGCGTGACCCCATCCCTGTGCAGGGATGCCAGGCCAGAGGGAAGGCTCCCCAGGACCTGTCACCCATTTGTGCACCTGTGCAGGGTCAGCCATGATCTCACCCCAATTTCATCACAGCGAGAGAGCTGAACTCACCTGGAATTACAAACGCTGTCCATCTTTAACCATAGCCCATGGGAGTTAGGGCTAGAGGACATGCCTGGCTGTTTCCCCCCAGCTAGTACAGGACGTTCCCTACAGTTTGGGCCTAATATGCCCCCACTCACATTAAGCAGCACCCACAAGGATTTCCAATGGACCTACAGGCATAAGTACAGGTCTGTCGCAACTTACGCTTAAGAGGGAGCTCAATTCATTCTGCGATGAGGGCCATAAAAGCACCCAGATGGGTTGATTGTGTGAGCAGAACTCCTGTCCATGTAAATGGGAGAGAATAAACTCTTGTTTTCCAGGGATTCTGAAAATGGAGCCAAACCTAGCTTTTTAAGCAAGAGAGAAATATGTGAAACTCCAATAGGAGAGAAGAGTGGCCCAAGGGTGAGGAAGCTTTCGCTGGCAAAGAGCCAGGGAGAAGGAAATAAAGAGGATGTGCACAGCAAAGAGCCCATTCTGCAGACATTCCTCCAGCAGAGTTTTGTCTCTTTTTGGAAATGCACTTTAGCCAAACAGACCGGGGCTTTGGAAATATTTATTGAGCATGTGATTTCCCTTATAGCTCTAGGGATTTGATACCAAGCTGCTTCCAAATATTTCAATCATGTGAATAAGCTTCTAGGAGGGCTATTCTTTATGCCTTCAGCAAACAGAACGTGCTTGATAAATGTCTGTTAGGATAACACGGAAACTAAACAGAAAGAGGAATGCTTCTAAAATGGTGGCACCCAAAGGGCATATGGCATATGTTCGCTCCATAGATACCAATGTAGACAGTTCTGTTTGGCATGAGGATTGGGATCGCAAAACCAAGATATGTGTGACAGGGTCAACTGCCTCCCAAGCGCCCCCTCATGGCCAGGGGTGGATCTACAGAACTCTGCCTCCATTTCCCCTCCACACAGGCTTCTCTGTGCACACACCCCTCCTAGGGGTCTGAGTTTATGAATGTAAAAGGTCAGAACAAAACTCAAAGTCCCCAAAATAGAGTCCCTCAAGTCCCTGCTTTTATCAGGCTGCTCCCTGTCCTACCTGGCAGGAGTCATAGAATCATAGAATATCAGGGTTGGAAGGGACCTCAGGAGGTCATCTAGTCCAACCCCCTGCTCAAAGCAGGACCTAATCCCAACTAAATCATCCCAGCCAGGGCTTTGTTAAGCCTGACCTTAAAAACCTCTAAGGAAGGAGATTCCACCACCTCCCTAGGTAACCCATTCCAGTGCTTCACCACCCTCCTAGTGAAAAAGTTTTTCCTAATATCCAACCTAAACCTCCCCCACTGCAACTTGAGACCATTACTCCTTGTTCTGTCATCTGGTACTACTGAGAACAATCTAGATCCATCCTCTTTGGAACCCCCTTTCAGGTAGTTGAAAGCAACTATCAAATCCCCCCTCATTCTTCTCTTCTGCAGACTAAACAATCCCAGTTCCGTCAGCTTTCCTCATAACTCATGTGCTCCAGCCCCCTAATCATTTTTGTTGCCCTCCGCTGGACTCTTTCCAATTTTTCCACATCCTTCTTGTAGTGTGGGGCCCAAAACTGGACACAGTACTCCAGGTGAGGCCTCACCAATGTCGAACAGAGGGGAACAATCACGTCCCTCGATCTGCTGGCAATGCCCCTACTTATACAGCCCAAAATGCCATTAGCCTTCTTGGCAACAAGGGCACACTGTTGACTCATATCCAGCTTCTCGTCCACTGTAACCCCTAGGTCCTTTTCTGCAGAACTGCTGCCTAGCCACTCGGTGCCTAGTCACTAGCAGTGCATGGGATTCTTCCGTCCTAAGTGCAGGACTCTACACTTGTCCTTGTTGAACCTCATCAGGTTTCTTTTGGCCCAATCCTCTAATTTGTCTAGGTCCCTCTGTATCCTATCCCTACCCTCCAGAGTATCTACCACTCCTCCCAGTTTAGTGTCATCTGCAAACTTGCTGAGAGTGCAGTCCATGCCATCCTCCAAATCATTAATGAAGATATTGAACAAAACCGGCCCCAGGACCGACCCTTGGGGCACTCCACTTGAAACCGGCTGCCAATTAGACATGGAGCCGTTGATCACTACCCGTTGAGCCCGACAATCTAGCCAGCTTTCTGTCCACCTTATAGTCCATTCATCCAGCCCATACTTCTTTAACTTGCTGGCAAGAATACTGTGGGAGACGATATCAAAAGCTTTGCTAAAGTCAAGGAATAACACATCCACTGCTTTCCCCTCATCCACAGACCCAGTTATCTCCTCATAGAAGGCAATTAGGTTAGTCAGGCATGACTTGCCCTTGGTGAATCCATGCTGACTGTTCCTGATCACTTTCCTCTCCTCTAAGTGCTTCAGAATTGATTCCTTGAGGACCTGCTCCATGATTTTTCCAGGGACTGAGGTGAGGCTGACTGGCCTGTAGTTCCCCGGATCCTCCTTCTTCCCTTTCTTGTTCCCTTTCTTGTTTCTCTGGTGTCTCAAAGTCTCTGCAGCCTTCTGTTCCCTGCAACCTGCAGGAACCTTCTAGCTCTCTGCAAATCCCTGTTCAGGCATGCCTATTTAATAAGTTGGGTTGGCTGGCCCCAGGGCTATCGCCCTTCAAGGAGCAAGCCACCCTGTTGCAATATGTAAAAGCAGCGACTTGAAGTCTCTAAGTACAGTCATTTAGCTTCTGCAGTAAATGAACACGCAGTCCTGAACATTCACATGAAAGCTGAATAGGGTCTAGACTCCAGGCCAGTCTGTCCTAATGGAATCGAAATAACATGCATGTAAGAGTGTGAACTGCAGGCTGTGTGTGTGTGTGTCTGTGGGTGCACACACGTGTGTTTGTGAGCGAGATGGAGGGTGTGTAGGGGTGATGTGTATGTAAATATACATATGCACTTTAACCACATTTTTCAATGCAATCGTACCTATGAAGTCATGACCAGTGCCTCATCATCATCTACTGTGTGTACATGCCAGAATATTCCTGGTGTGCCTCCTATACCAGTGATGAATTTGACCACTCTATTTACAAGCTATTCCAGTGTATTTGAAAAGACAGGACTTTCACTGTATGTCTTTCCACAGATGGGTTTCTTTAACCCCATAGCCTTGCCTTGTCAGCAGAACCTTTGGGAGTTGTTTCCTGTTTCATACCCTGCTGATTAAAGCCATACACAGCAGGAGGTTCGGAATGTACTTGTGGAGGGGAAGGGGCAGAGATCTAGACTGGGATCAGCAACGTGGAATTCATACAGCATAAGAGAATGGGGTATAGATGGAGCAGAGAGATGGAGACAGGTTGTGGACCTTACCTTTATCTCTTCTAAAATCACTTATATATATATATATATATAGGCTGCAACTGAAATTCCTCCACTATATATATATATATATAGTGATATTAGAAGAGATAAAGGTTATATATATAATTTGTTTATTTGTATAAGATAGCTATAGGTGGGTCAGAAGTACACTCATAATTACATGCACAGAATAATATTCACATATATACATAGAGTTAACTATACAGGTAAGTGTTATTGATTAGTTATGTAGGTTCTCAGCCTTGGGTCATGACACCAGCTGAGGTTGAGAACAGGTCCCTAGCCTCTGTTTGCCAGAAGCTGGGAGTGCGCAGCAGGGGATGGATCACTTGGTGATTACCTGTTCTGTTCATTCCCTCTGGGGCACCTGGCATTGACTGGGCTAGATGGACCTTTGGTCTGACCCAGTATGGCGGTTCTTAGGTATCAGAAGCTCATGACTACCCTCCCCGCCTGCCCCATGTTACTAAACAGGAGCAAGGTCCTAGCTAAATGGGAGGGGACTCATGGGGGTTGGGAGGGAGAGCGGAGAGGTATGTAAAAGGTTGTGAACGCCTGCATTAGTAGAGCTAGTGTTTCTTTTAGTAAGGTATCACTATATGCATCTTGGTACATAGGCAATCAGTGCAACATTGTTGTTCTGATTCCATTGAAGTCAATGACAAAACTCTCCCTTGAGTTCAGTGGGGAAAGGATTTTACCCGATATAGCATGTTAGTTGTAGCGTGGTTCTATGTATGGACTCAGATGTTTCAGTGACATTGTTATTTATGGAGAGGTACAGAAGCAGGGGTTTTAGCTCAGGCCTATTCTTACTTGGGACTGTTTCTTGTACGTTGCAAATAGATATATAGCTGAATGAAACTCACTGGTCACTGCATGTTATGAGTCCCCCTGTGTGCTGTATCCACAGAGGATGTGCATCCGTTACAGCTCTTAGCTACAGAACAGGGCTCTTTAGCTCAAGTTGTAGAGACTTACATGGTTCCTTCCTTCTTGTTGCCCAAGCTGGCAGTCATCAGACAACTCTCAGGAATCTTGGGACTGTTGCTTTTGAGCTGTGATCTGTTCTATATCTTATATTTCTTGAATTTTCTTTAGCCATAGCTTAACTGAAGAGTTTTCTATGAGCCATCATATAGTGATGGGTTTTTTTCTGGCTGCGGTTACTGTTTTGCGGGAGGGTCTCCCAAAGCATACTAAACTGGGTTTATGCCACAATGTATGTCAGAAGTTTTCTGCAAGCTTTTATGTCACCCTAATCCATGTATAGCTCCCCAGGGATGCTCACTGATTTTTTCCCTAAACAGAGCAAACCTTCTTTTTACAACAGCTCCTTGATAATGTGGTTGTTACTCTTTGACTGGGTATTGGGTTGAAACAGGGTTTATCTTTAAGTGGAAAGCTGAAGGTGTTTGGTTGCATTGGAGATGGTTTGGCCATGTGCTTTGGATGTAAACTGATTCCATCACCAGAGTAGCAATAAGATGGACACCTGAAGGCAAGCGAAAACGAGGCCACCCGAAAACAACATGGCGAAGAGCTATGGAAGCCGAGCTGAAAAACCAGGAGCACAGCTGGGGAACCATTGAAAGACTTGCCAGAAACAGACAGGAGTGGAGGAGCTTCGTCGCTGCCCTAGACACCAGAGGCGCTGGAACTAGCGGTGCGGGGGGTGCTGCAGCACCCCATGGTTTGAAGTAGTTTCCATCATATGCAGGGTTTACAGTTTGGTTCAATGGCTCTCAGCACCCCCACTATAAAGATTGTTCCAGCGCCCCTGAGGAGGCGTAATGGGAACATGATGATGATGATGACTACTTGACTGCATGCACCAACAACCGATTTACCAGCCTATCACACATACAGAGTTCACTGACTGATACGATGGGGAAAAGCCAGGAGGAAGAAGGGCAGAACCACCACTGTTGGATGCAAGGAAATTTCCACACACTAATTCCAGCAACAGTTTGGCGGATACAGGAATTTTGTTGCAGCAAAACAGCAATACAGGCAGACAGGTAATCCTTGGACCCAGGGCAAGGGAAAGGACTCTGACTGGAAGACGGTTATAAAGGCAGTGGAGGCAGGTAAGAAGGACAGAACTTTGGTTGGGGGAAACTTGAAGAATTCAGAAGGTATCACAAAAGAAAAGGCACCGATGGTGTCAGCAGATACCAGGCAGGACAGCTACTTTATGTAGCTTGCTGTGCTCACCACAGACAGATGCTTTTGGGAACTTAATCTTAAGAAATGAGATAAATCTAATAAACAAAGCTCACTCACCACTAGATTGTTCTCCAAAGGTGAAGGTGAAGGTCATCTGTGCACAGCCACCATGGTGAGGCAAATGCACCACTGAAGTCTACATAAACCCTCCAAACAGGGGAATTTCACCCCAAATATATTCCTCTGAAGAGCCACAAGCATGAGTCTTGTGGCAGGGTATGTCTGGGGATCTGCATAGGCCATATCATGTAGAAGAAACAAGACTGAAGTTGAGGAGCATTTGGGATATGGTGGCCACAGTATTATGGGATTTTTAGAAGATGGCAAGTGCCAGAGGAAGCAAAATGAGCGTTGCTGACTTGCGGAAAGTTGGCTTGGAGAGAATATGAAATACCCTAAGGAAATAGGGAATTCTGTAATGTCTGGGAAATCTGCTTTAGAAAGTTGGAAAATATTTGAGAAAGAAATTAGAGAGGCTGCAACTGAAATTCCTCCAGTTAAGACTAAAGCAAAGAACCACAGAGTCCAAAGTGTATTGAAAGGGTAGGACAGAGAGAAGACATTTACGGCCAGTTAACTGTGACACTGCATTTAAAATCTCATAAATTACAGGAAGAGTTTAAAGGCTTTTGGCTAATTGGAAAAGACCAATCTTTGAGATGATGTAACAGAACAAAATCTGAAAGACTGATAAAGCTGATGGGTGTGGGGAGGGGTGTGTGGGGGGGGCAAAACTCCCTCTGACCTCATTGGGGTCAGGACTTTGCCCAAGGAATTTAGGAATACGTGCTAAAATTCAGGGCCATCCTTAGGCATACGCAGCTGCATAGGGCACCTGAAAATTTGGGGCACCACTGGGTCTTAGTGTCCACCCTCCTGCCTCTTCCTATCCCTGTTCTGACCCTTCCTGCAGGCTCCCACCACAGCTGGCTGCTGCAGCCTGGTGAGTCTTCCTCGGAAGGGGATCTAGTACTTAAAAGTGAAAAAACCTTCCAGCCTGCCAGCCCTATTAGCACAACATTAAAATTGTTAAAGAGCCATTCAAGTGGTAATGAAGCCATTTAACAGGCATTTGCCAACCCCCAGGTATACACTGTCAGTTTCTGAATTTACTGACAAAAACAGTTGTGCATTACTGTGATATTTACCCAGAATATGTTAGTCTACAGGACCTTCATTTAAAAATTGCTTTAAAAATATTTCATTAGTGTGTTACTGAAGATTATAAAATCACATCTCTAAAAACCCTTGCATAGATTTTTAGATTCACAACCTGAGTATTCATCTTTAGCCTTAAATGCTTGGATCTTCAGACATATAGTTTTTTAAATAAATCCTTCAAAAGACCACCCTTATACACATGTGAGCCCAGGCTGCCATCGGGCATAGGGGCACCAGTTTAATAATACTGCATAGGGCCCCATAAATCCTAAGGACAGCCCTGCTAAAATTTTCAAATGTGGCTACAGGTTGCCTCTATTTTTGGGTGCCCGGTTTAAGACACCTTAGAGGGAGGGGCCTGATTCTCAGGAGAAGACACTCAGTACTTTCAGAATATCAGGCTCCAATATAATGTCTTGAGTTGGGCACCTACGGATCAGGATAGCAAAAATCACTAGACACTTTGGAAAGTCTGAGGTAAGGAAATGCTGGCAGAACAACTTACTACAAAGGAACATATGGACACAGCACATAACTGGTAACCAGGGGAGTTCATGGAAGCTAAAAGTCTAAATGAGGTCAGCCACAGATTTATTTCTGGATCAGGAGGGGAGTCAGGCGTCTGGTGACACAGCAAGAAGGTGGGAGTACAATAAACCGAGAAAGGGCAGGCATCTTAGGCTAGACAGCCTCTTCTGGTTCCTAAGATGCCATGTTCTTAAAAGGAAGCTGCTGTCTCCAACAGACTCAGCCCTGAAGCTCCAAGTTACAAATAAAGGAGAGGAATCCTATTTTTAGTCTGCATGACACCAAAGTCCTGGTGCAAAAGGTCATCAAGAACAATTACTTCCTGTATTCTGTTATGAAGGGAGAACCTGCCAAGATGCAGAGGTTATGGGATGGGAGCCTGCCACAGATTTGAGCTCTGGGACCCTGCTCGGGGAACAGTGGGGGGCTCACAAGCTACAAACTATCTCCATAGTCTAGAGCAGTGTTTCTTAACTTTTTGATACCAGGGACCGGCTTGCTGCCTTCCTAAACTGTGTCAAGGAGATCTCATGGACTGGTCATTGAGAAACACTGGTCTAGAGAACCACAAACATTGGTAGCACAGTCTGGGTTTATCTGTGCTGTTGCCACTGAGAAGGAAACCACTGGAGGACGTTAGCACAGAATGTCCCCCTCCAAAGATGCCCTCACGCAGAGCCAGAAACTCTGATTGGGAGAAGAGCAGAATTTTGAAGTCAGAATTTTCAAAGCAATCTAAGTGACTTAGACACACAACTCCCACTGGATTTCAGTGAGATTTGGGTGCCTAACTGCTTTCGTCTTCTTTGAAAATCCGCCCCAAATTAATAACCCCGAGCTTTCAAAAATGAATTGCATTACAGAGGTAGGCAATGACAACAGAAGCAATGAGCCATAGGAAGGCATCCACAAGCCATTGCATGGGAAGACGTGTCCACAGTAACTTGAACAGGTTGAATAAATAGAATGAGATGGGGTGATTTTCTGTTCATGCTCAGTTTCTCGTGATAGTCTTAATAGTAAGCATAAAAATGCTTTGATAGCACTTAGCTCTGTTCTGATAGTTCATCAGGGTCACGTGGTTAAAGTGAATAAAATACCTTATGAAGCTACCATTAAGTGACACATATAGCACTGCATCCCATGGTTCAGGCACTAGCCTAGGACTTCAGAGATCTGGGTTTAATTCCCTGCTCTGCTCCAGACTCCCTGGATGACCTCCTTGGGCATGTTACTTAGGCCCAGATTCCCAAAGGTGTTGAGGCTCCTAACTCCCATTACTTTCAAGGTTAGGTGCCCAAATACCTTTGAGGATCTGTGCCTAAGTTTCCCATCTGTACCGTAGGGATAATGGCACTTCCCTGCCACACCAGGATGTTTGGAGGATAGACACATAAAAGATTGTGAGGTGCCAGATAATATGGTAATGAGGAACTGATAAATACTCCATGTCTAATGATAAGGTGCTGTAAAGAAAGCCATCCATACAAACCTTGCTCACCCCCACTAATAACCAGGATGTTCACTGCAAGTTAGTGAATCTTGTAAATTAGCAGGTATGCAAGCAATAAATGCATCACCTAAAGCGTTTTCATAGAATACCAGGGTTGGAAGGGATCTCAGGAGGTCATCTAATCCAACCCCCTGCTCAAAGCAGGACCAATCCCCAGACAGATTTTTGCCCCAGATCCCTAAATGGCCCCCTCAAGGATTGAACTCACAACTCTGGGTTTAGCAGGCCAATGCGTTTTGCTCCTTTATTTGATGTGTTGAATTTTAATCAAGTGTGATAAAGCTCCAAAGTACACCAGCAAATCTTCCGTAGTACACTTAGTAAAAGTACGATGCTGAAGGATAAGTACTGGGAGACCTTACTACAGCACTCACTATTAAAGCTTTGCAGAGAAGCGTGAGAGTACTGCCTTTTCTGTACAAGTTTTAGTGTGTGCTGGTTAGCAAGACTCTATTGTCTTTGTATTTCATTGCATCTGGCAGATGAAACCTTTATCTGGCTCAGACCTTTATGAAACTATGCACTTCATTGTTTTGTTCTTGACAGCGGAGGAAGGTTACAAGATCTTCTGAGGTTTAAAATTTGAATATTTCCTTTTGTGCCTTATTTCAGACTCTGCCAATTCTTCTGCTCTTCTCTAGCATATAAGGGTGAGATACTCAATTGCAAACTGGAACAATGGGCCCAGATGTATCCCATTAAAGTCCACGAGAATTCTTCCAGAGACTTCAATGGGAACAAGATTGTGTTCTAAAGATGTGAGTGGATTTACTTTATACACTGGCGTAAATCAGGAGTGAAAAGAGTTGCACCAAATATAAAGCTGGAGTAAGATCAGGATCAGCCCCAATGAAATTCACATTTTTCTTTAAAAAAATAGAGTATAAGAAATTCAATAAAATATCACAAGGCCAAGTCCAGCCCTCCAACCCACACACCCATTGCTCAATTTCACCTGACTCCTCTCTTGCTTACACCAGTGTAACTGTTGATGTCCGTGGAATCACTCCAGATTTACATCACTATGGGACGTGTATCCGGGCTGTTGATTTCAATGGGCATTGTGCCTGAATTTGGACCATATTTTTTGTCTGATTCCTGATTTTAATTGAAATGCTTTTATTTTAATTTTATTTTATTTTTGGCAGTTTAAAGGAAAACTTGATGCATTATCAGGTGACTTAAAAGCAAATATAATGTCATTATTTCAGATAGGAACCTTGGGAAACATTTTCAAAAGCATCTAAGTGATTTAGGAGCCTCAGTACAATTTTCAAAGTGATTTAGGCACATAGGGTTAGATTTTTAAAGGTATTTAGGCCTCAAAAGAGGTAGACAGGAGCCTACTGGGATTGTCGAAAGAACATAAGTGCTTAATACCTATTTAAATAATTGATTTCAATGAGAGTTTGGTGCCTAACATTCTTAGGTGCTTTTGAAAATCTCACTAGGCACCTCTTAGCATCTTTAAATGCATAAATGCCTTTGAAAATCTTGGGATCCCAAGTCTCATTGAAAGTCAATGGAAATTGGCTCCTAAGTCACTTAGGACCTTTTGAAAATGTTACCCTACACTCGTAAAGTGCCTACTATTGTGCATATGATAGCACTCTTCAGAGCTGCAAAGCCTAGTGACCCTAATTATAGGTGCTTGAGGATATCTCACCTATGTAAGCAGGATTATATAGAATTCTAGACAGGGAAGATAGTTTTGTAAAGTCTGTTTACTCGAGTAGATGAATGGTACACATTGGGAAGGCTCCTAGGATTCACAATAATTTGTAAAAACAACGAGGAGTCCTTGTGGCACCTCAGAGACTAACAAATTTATTTGGGCATGAGCTTTTGTGGGATAAATTTGTTAGTCTCTAAGGTGCCATAAGGACTCCTCATTGTTTTTACTGATACAGACTAACACGGCTACCCCTCTGAAACTTGTCACAATAATTTTTGTTTACCCTGCTGCATGCCTAAAAATACATCATCAATATCAACACCTAATTACTCTAATTGCCGAGTATTTTTAGTTTTACTTCTGCTTTTTTTCCCCACTAGCGAGAAACAAAGGCGAGAGACTCTGCAATTTTAGATTTCTAAAATTACAGGTTGAGACGACAGGAATAATTCCCACTATGGAGTGGTATTTCTCTCAGTGTCAAACAGCACCCTTTCAGATAGTCTCTGCACATTCTATGAATAAGTAGAGCCACCAATGGGGTGGGGTGGGGGGAGTCTCCCAACACACAGTCTCACACAGAAAGTGATAATTTAATTCCTATTAGTGCATCCTGTAATACATGAAAATATAACCCCATATTATTAAAACACCGTAGTACCACCAAGGAAACCCCCTCCATATGTGCTTTCATTAATCAGTGCAGGAGCTGCTTCAGGGCTATATTGGCCTATGCGTACCCCACCAGCCTCAGAGTGTTGGGGAAGGTCTTACGCATCCCCATGCACTTCTCCTGATCAATGAACAGGGAGTTGGCTTTGACAGCCAGGTCATGCTCCAGATTAGATTTGGTGTGGACCAACATCTGCAAGGTGTCCTCTGCGTCCCTCAACCTCTGCTGAAGGTTCTGGATGGTGTCATCGATTTCATGGACTTCATTAACCAGGCTAGAAGACAACAACAAAAAAACAGAGTTAGTAGATTCTGAGAGGGAAATAGTCCCATAACTTGGCATGTTCCTGGCAAGGCATTATTTACAGGGCTTTTGGTGCCATTAAATACCATCTTGGTTACATTCTGAATGTATTACATGCACGTTTCTGACTTAAGGCTGGATCCCACTGAAGACAATGGCAGAAATCCTTTTGCCTTCAGTGGGGGTTTTTTAACAAACAAACTGCTCTCAAACTCTAGTGATACATGGAAACAACTCACGCAACAGACAGTGCCGTTTAGAAAAGTGATGGAAAGCTGTGGTTTCCTGTTCTCATTTTGTTTTTCTGGGTTTTTCCTTGCTTGCACGCGTGCGCACGCGCACACACAGTGTAAAGAGTGAAAAACAGCAGAATTTAAAAATTAAAGAGCAGAATATGAATGATGGATGAATAAAGACATTCAGGATGCCAACAGAATAGTCAGGTGAAATAATTTTAGATACAATGACTAAATAGAGTTTACAATTGTCTTGCAGATCTTTACATTGACTCACTGCAAAGATGCACTATTGTTAGTTATCTCAGCACACCGGCTGTGTTGTGATGTATTAGGTGGGTGGTGTGATGGGTTGGGACGATCTAGCATTTAGGGAGTTAGTCTGTGATTCGGGAGACCCACATTCTATTTGTAAGGGGACTCTTGTCCCCTTATTAAAACTGAGTGGGGGTGTTTTGGTTGGCTTATTCCCATGCCAAAAGAAAGGGGAAAGGTCAATGGGAAATCAGGACCCTGAGACTGACAGTCCCCAGGAACAATGGGGAGAGGCCAATGCTCCAGGTCAGCCTGATTGACAGAGCGGGCAGGTTAATCAGGGAGTCAGGAGGCCGGGGGCCGGAGTCCCGTGCTCCATGTGAGCTGGAATTGCCTGGGTCAGACAGAGTGGGGCCGAGCTAAGGAGAAAGCAGAGGTCCGAGCTGAGCTGGGGAGCAGAGCCCTGCCAGATCCAGAAGGGCCAGAAAAGCAGACCCTGTGCTGGGAGCAGGGCTGCAGCCACAGAGCCAGAGACACAGTGCCCAGGGAGAGCAGACCCTGTGCTGGGAGCAAAGCTGCAGCCACAGAGCCAGAGAAGCAGTTCAGGGGGCTGGAGGCAGAGCAGCAGCATCAGTGCTGAGGCATAGTGGAGCCGGAGCTAGAACAGTGGAGCTGGGGCTGGAGCTGGAGCAGTCTGGAGCCGGGTGCGGTAAGCAACTGGGGCCAGCCAAGGGGGGATCCTGAGCAAAGGGCCCAGTGCAGAAAGACACCCCCAGCCAAGGGTCCTTGCAGGCCAGACTGGGAGGGGGATCTTAACCTGACGGGGGGCTGATGCTGGGAAGAAGGGTCCCACCACCCAAAGCCCGGAGGTGTGTGGCCACCACCAGAGCAAGTGTCCAACCCACTGCATCCCTGCAGCACAGCCAGGGCCTGAGACCTACAAGGAACAGACTGTGAACTGCCTGACATTCCAGAGATACTGTTTGTAATGTTCCCTGCCACAGAGCGGGGTGATGTGTTTTCCTTTAACCTTTCCCATTTTTCCTTATTCTTTTTTAAAATGAATTGCTGATTAAATAAATTGTATGTAATGATCAGTGGGTCAGGGAGGTGTCCAGTGCAGAGAGAGCACCCCGGAGTGGGGACACCCTAGCCCCTGTCCTAGGT
Organism: Terrapene triunguis; assembly: GCF_002925995.2. Classification (NCBI taxonomy): domain Eukaryota; kingdom Metazoa; phylum Chordata; order Testudines; family Emydidae; genus Terrapene; species Terrapene triunguis. The sequence goes on from NW_020664543.1 coordinate 21,616,494, forward strand.
GACCACAGCAAGGTTGGGGGTTGAGCCCCCTAGGAATCCTGGGCCCAGCCTTGTTGGGGTTACAAGGACTCTGCCAGACAGGAGAGTGGAAGGGGAGTCCTCGGGCAGGGAGGCCTCTGCGTAAAGGAAGTGGGAGCGAGGACTCAGATCCTTTCGCTAGCCCATTTCACCGGGGTAGTGCAGAAGCCAGGAAAGTTCCCCACAATAGCAGGACCATTCCCCTGCTTACATATTCCCTGTTCTGTCACAGGCTTACTATGTGAACTTGAACAAGTCACTTAGTTTCTCTGGGACTCTGTTTTACATTTGTACAATAGAGATAACAGCATTTCTCTAACTCACATTGTCAGGCATTAGGGAGGCTCTTTGGTTAAGTCTAAGCAGCACTATTACATGAAGGACCAGACTGTGCATGATCCTTGCACAGATGGACCGAGGAAGGGTGTTTTTGTGCACAGAACTCAAGATGGACTCAGCTCTCCTGTGGTAACTGACCAGAGCAGACACTCACTGGAGTACAGTTATATGGAATACAATGCAGTCTGGGGAGCCCCCGCTGCAAGGGGGGTGCAGTCCTGCCCGTGTCAGATATCTGATAAAACCGCTGAATCAAGACTGGGGGTGAAATTCTGGGCCTAGTGAAGTGAAATGGCAAAACTCCCATTGACTTCAATGGGATCAGCATTTCATCTGAGGTTGCTATTAGGAACTGGGCTGTGGAAGCCGAAAAGCTTTAACTGGAATATCAATGAAAAGAGACAGGCCAGGGAGGAAATAATAGCCAAACCTCCTGCTGAAAGGACAGATCAGGCCCCAGCAGCACCTTTGGAGACAGACTCCAAAAGGAGGAAGACCCTAGATGCCCTCCCCAGCTCTCTTCTGGGCACTGGACTCCTTTGCAAGAGGAGGTTTAGTTTTGAAAAAGAAACAGCCAAAACACTTCCACGCTTAAAATACTGAGTATTGAAGGCCCTATCCTGTCAAGTACTGAGTGCCTTCAGCTAGTGCTGAAGTCAATGGGAGTTAAGGATGCTCTGCATCTTAAAAATAGCAACATGGCCACTCAAGAATCTTCTTTAGTGTCTCTCTTATAAGGACGGAAACCATTAATGTTCTCCTTTGGAGGTGAAAGGTTTGCATGAGGTTAGCACTACACCACACAAAGCCTAGGAAATTAGCTCACTTGCAATTGACTTTACTAGTAACGTCAGGTTTCGGGTAAGAACATAAAAATTGAGCTGTATTAACTTCTATTTGTCATCTTGCAAAACTGTGAATGCTACAGAGCTCTGACAGCACTGAAACATCGGTGGAATGGCTGGTGGCTTGTAACAACCACTGCATGGAATCATGTTGCCTTAAATATAGCAGTAAACCTGAACTCCTGCCTTACCGTAACTGGGTGGAATCCCGGCACAGCTCCACGTTTGGCCGCCGCGTGCGCTCGTCCAGGCGGGTATGGGCCACCTTTAATGGCGGCCCTTTGTCTCTGATGGCTTTTCGAATGGCTGCTATCGTCATCTCTGTTTGGAAGATTTCTTGTAGCGTCTAAGATTAAACAAAACCAACCCATACACAAATGAACATTGCTATTTAGAGAATATATTTGTGTATTTTCTCTTGCCCCCTCAAAATTCCATCACTTAGCAGGAGATCCTAAATTCAACAAGCAGCCAACATTATACCCAATACAACCTCTGTATTTTACACTACAGCTGGCTGACAGGTTTACATTTTGATCCATATTCACAAGCAAGGAGAAAGAGAGGGAAATGGCTTGCCGTGAGAATAATATTTACAAAGGTGGCATTGATATTGGGCTCTCTCCAATCCCGCTGACGTCACTGGCTCCCCTGCTAATGGCCAGAATGGGAGCAAGATCAGGTGTACACAAAACTGTAGAACTCCTGCCAACAGGGTGAGGATCTTTTTTTTAAGGCTTATCTTTAGAGAAGGTATCCGGTTAACACTGGTGATAGGACACTAAAAATCTGGTTACCACGGGATGTGGGTGTAGTTTGAGCTGGCATTGTCCAGCCAGAACTATTGCCCCTCCCATGTACAGACGCTTCCCGACTTACGCAAGGCGTTCCGGAACGGAACGCCTTGCGTAAGTCGAATTTTGCGTAAGTTGGGAACGTATCTCCGACAATTACGCAAAAAAACCCCCCAGCTTACGGAACTTTAAGTGCGGATTTCCATAAGTCGGGTTTGCATAACCCAGGTAGCGTCTGTATAAGGAACGGATTCTCACACATTTGTAGGAAAAACAAAACAAAACATCCCATTCTGGATATCAGTACTTTAACTTTTACAGTACCTTCGAGGGGCTTCCGATTTATGATGCACTGTGTTCAATACTGTATTGAACTGGGATGCACAGGCAACCAAGTTCTTTCCTTATGCTCAGCCTAGTTCCACAGGCCAACACATCTTTGTAATTTTATGGGACTGCAAAAGCACTGGAAGAAGCTCAACACACAATGTTGTAGGTTTCTCCCTCCCCTCTCCCTCAAGGATTTTAAATCCACTTCTTAGCAGGCTATGATAGAAAGACTGGCTGAATAGGCTAAAGGCAGGTTCTGTCCATTTGCTGGTTCTCTAACAGTTCAATCCATCATAAAAGTACCTCACATTTGATTTCTTTTGAGTTTCATTCCAAAAACTTAAAGCTAAATAAACCTGAAGTTAGTCCTCATTTTTCTGCCCCAACTCAAACTAACTTCTTTCCCAAGTGGAAAATGTTGGGTAAGCATGGAATGTGATTTGAGAAGGGAATGAGAACACGGGCCAATTCCTGCTGACAGTTACACCTGTGTAGCCTTATTGACAGATTTTCACACAAGAATAGATTTTGGTCCCTTCTGCTTTTTCACACCTGGTATAAGCAGTATTTCAACCAAAACAAAATGGCAACAAATAAATACATTTACATTCCCCCCCAACCCATTTTTTGACCAGCTCTATTGTGAAGTTAAAGAATCTAATCTGTGGCTCCGATTTATAAGCAACAACCTTGAGGAAAACCTAGAAAGTTCAGATTTAGGTTAGATATTAGGAAAACAGCACTGACTATATAGGTAGTTAAGCACTGGAACAGGTTACTAGGGAGGTTGTGGAATCCCTGTCATCAAGAGTTTTTAAAGAACAGGTTAGACTAACACCTGTCAGGGATGGTGTAGGTTTACTTAATTCTCCCTCAACACAGAGGGGATGGTTTAGAGGACTTCTTAGAGTCCCTTCCAGCCCTACTGTTCTATGATTACCTTAGCCAGATGTGTCTGGATCTTATTTTTGGCATCCGCTGTCTCAGAGATGCGATTAGTGAACGCGACGTTCACTCTGTTGAACTGGTTCCACATCTCATTTGCAGTCACAACCAGCAAGTTTTCAATATCATCCCTCAGTTTGGAGGAGGCAGCTCGTTCGCTCTGGGAGCGTAGAATATTATCATCTGTAAACTTGGCCCAGGACTCTGGCACAGAGATCCTGGGAAAACAAAACCAGAGGCATGCAATAGCATAATGTAGCTAAGGCTGACTACAGGCAACTGCATATTCTATTAGGGAGGAAGTTGGATTAAAATTATCCTTGCTGGAATCGGTGATCCTGACTCTGCCGCATAAAAATTAGACTATCCGGATACAGTTCATTCAGTAACGCTGATCTTCATCATTCAGACAAATATAAAGTCTGCCGTATTCATGAAGACAGCTCTGACATTTTATGCAGGCTCCACATACATAGTCTTAAATGGTGACTTTTGGATCATGTTTAAGATTTTAATAAAACCACATACACCTCTACCCCGATATAACGCTGTCCTCGGAAGCCAAAAAATCTTACCGCGTTATAGGTGAAACCGTGTTATATCGAACTTGCTTTGATCCGCCGGAGCGCGCAGCCCCGCCCCCCCCGGAGCACTGCTTTACCGCGTTATATCCGAATTCGTGTTATATCGGGTCGCGTTATATCGGGGTAGAGGTGTATTTCTAAACAGCTTGAGTATGTTCAAGCTCCAGGGGACACAAGTTACAATCAACTCACTCCAACCGGTAAGATTTATAGCAACTTCTCACTGAATAAATAGATTCATAATTCTAGGACTGGAAGGGACCTCGAGAGGTCATCGAGTCCAGTCCCCTGTCCGCATGGCAGGACCAAATACTGTCTAGACCATCCCTGATAGACATTTATCTAACCTACTCTTAAATATCTCCAGAGATGGAGATTCCACAACCTCCCTAGGCAATTTATTCCAGTGTTTAACCACCCTGACAGTTAGGAACTTTTTCCTAATGTCCAACCTAGACCTCCCTTGCTGCAGTTTAAGCCCATTGCTTCTTGTTCTATCCTTAAAGGCTAAGGTGAACAAGTTTTCTCCCTCCTCCTTATGACACCCTTTTAGATACCTGAAAAGTATCTAAATAGTACATGTAGTTCTTCCTAGTCATTCCTATTTATTCAGAGTGAAATCCATCCCTGTGCAAAGGGCCAGAACAAGGCCGATGCAACCCTTAAATCCCAGGTAAGCCCCATTTCAGACATGCCAGCCTGCTGCACATCTCATCCACCTTCTGTGAATTTGATCAGCTTTGGGCTTCATTCATTTTGGTTGTTATTCTGCTGCTCATCCAAATTCCTCTGGCCCCAGTAGGGAGGTAATTAATTGACATTTAAAGATTAAAAAAAATCTATTCCAGCCCACGAAGTACACATGTACAAGTGAACATTAATTTACTCCTTTAGCCTTCTGCCAGCTACGGTACAACCATCCACGTACTGATTTATATCCTCATTCATTCACTGCTCTAATGAAGAGCAGAACTGTATCTCAAGATCAATGCTCTTTCTTTCACTTCGTTCCCCTTTTGTTTATATTATGCCCATTACCAGGTCTTCTTTAGGAAGCAATCAAAACCAACAGTCTTTGTCTAAGTGAAGGTTGCAATTCAGATTTAGTGGGCTGTAGATCAATTCTGACTTATATAGATATAAAATATATATAAAAATAAATGTGAAGTTTAACAACTGCATCACAGACCAATAGCTAATATATGCATGTTAAACCCAATGATGTCACTTTAAATTAAGGCTGAGATTTTTTTCAAAGCCGCCCAAGGGATTTGGACACAATCTCATTAATTTTAGTCAGTTGAGTTTCTAAATCACTGAGGCAGCTTTGGAAATCTCAGCCTGAGTGTCTCGAATTAGGCTTTACATGAACTTTACTCTTCCTTTCTTCTTCCGCCTCCTGCCTCCGTTCTACCTCTCCCGTGCTCAAACCCGCAATCTCCCTTCTTTATCATACAGGAAGGCTTATATCCTGCCCACACTGTAATCTTTTGGTTACAGTGCACTCAGAGTCATTATACACTTAAGAGACTGTACAGTTTCCACTGATTGTTAAAACGTGCGCTAAAATGACACGTGGCAGTGGTCTGTGTGGGTTGGGGGAGGGCATGTAGCAGCCCATAATAAAGGGAAAGCTGACCTCTCCTGCGAGAACCATCTCAGTAGTTTCACCCATTGTACTTGGGTGCATGGCATTTATTATGTACCTCTCCTGCAAGAACCATCTCAGTAGTTTCTATCCAGTCCTGTGTCCCATACAGCTTGAACATAATTCTCAAGATGTACTTACGTAGCATCAACCCGCTCCACTCCTCTGTAGTAACTGATGCCATCAGAAGTGTTCCTTAGATGGTGACACTTGTCATCGATCCGGTGAGCTGCTTGCTTATCACTAAGGTCTTTCTCCAGCTCGTGCTGGGCTGCCCTGTCGGATCTGTAACATGAGAAAAACCATTATTGCAGAGTAAATAATAATGAGCATAACAGGCCACATCTCCAGCTCTGGGCAGTCCTCTTCTGCACTACTCCAACAAGGCAAAGGAGACTTAAAGCTGCTCTAGCGGGTCCGAGAGATGATGAGGGGGCAGAGCTGATGTAACAGACCCTAATGGACAAATCCATGGAGTAACCCTACAAGTACTTAACACCAGAGGCCAGTTCAATTCCCAGCTAGCCCAAGAACTGGGGGGGGGGGGAACAGAAGAGCGGTTCAGAGGTACCGTTACTTATCCCATAAGCCCAGCTGACGTCAAGCACAAGATTGCTAGTATTTACTTAGCATAAAAATATAATTCAAAAGAAATGGGAAGAGTTTACTATTTCTGAATGACCCAAACAAGAAGAACATGCCTGTGAGAAGGGGATATAATGACACCTTCCACTTTTATAGCACCTTTCATCTGTGCATCCCTAAGCACCATACAAACATGGATCAATTCAAGTTGCACGAGACCCCTGTGAGCGAGATAAGTGCTATCCCTATCTTCGATGAGGAAAATGAGGCATAAGATCACATAGCAACTCAATGGTAGAGCAAGGAGTAAGAACCAAGTCTCTTGACTCCTAGTAAAGTTCTTTAGTCATTAGATGATGATACTTCCTGCAACAGAATGTAATAAATGAAGGAATGATCTGGTAGCTCCAAAATATCCCTGGCCTGTTTCATGTATCCCTTTAGAAGGGCATTTCAGGCCAGATTGTCTAAAGAGTGCAGCTTCCATTTACGCACCAAAACAAATGGCCAGATTGCCAAGAGAGCTCAGCACTTTGGGTGAACGAGCTCTTTTGGAAACCTTGCCCTAGGTCCACAGCAAATATTTCTTACCCATGGTGGAGTATCTCTCTAAGTGAAGCTACTCTTATTAAAAAAACAACACTGCATCATATCCTTTGGGTCTACACCAACTTGTTCAACAATTAGATCAAATTTAAACAAGAGCAAAGCAACTGTTAAGTGTGCGAGACATTTCTCCCCCTAAGCTGTATTTTTGAGCGGGGAGGGGATTTGCTGAGGTGTTTACATTAGAAATTAGAATATAATGCTACTAAGAAAAGTTGAGGTGAAACTCTTCCTTACGCAAGCTGGGCTATCGCCTTATCCAGGTGGCGTTTCATCCTCTCCTGACACGACTTGATGACGTCAACTTCCTGGTCAATTGACAAAAATCAAAATTCCATCAATGTCCTTGCTTATGAATTCAGGTCACTTTCATTCCGAGACCCACCCTCATGCTCCTATGTGGCCTCCTTGAACTCGGGGTTTAGGCACGCAGCAGTAACCCTGTGCTGTGCGCCTGCTACTCCTTATACCCCAAGTGAGCATGCAGGAAGTGTGGAAGGAGTAAGGAAAGCCTTGGCTTCATCCCTCCCATACTCTGGGCAGTGCAGCTGAGCCAGCACAATATGTGCACAGTGATGAGGAAGTAACTTGAGTCCTATTTTTGGCTCTGCCACTGACGTGCGGTGTGAATTTAGGCAGTCACTGCTTGGGCTCAGTAACAAATTTCTGCCACACTGGAGCAAGCTTACTCCTTCCACACTTCCTGCATGCTCACTTGGGGTATAAGGAGTAGCAGGCACACAGCACAGGGTTACTGCTGCGTGCCTAAACCCCGAGCTATGCACTGCCCCTGATCGAGGTCAGGTGGTTGTTTCACAGTCGAGCCCTACATGAAATGTTTTTGTTCACACACAATGAAACACACACTCTGCATGGATATAGCGCCTTCCAGCTGAGGATCTTAAAGGACTTTGCAGATGTTCCTTATGTATGTGGATTGTGGCTAGTCCATATGCGACAGGTAAGGTGGGGGAAGGAATAAGGTGCCCCCCCACACACATATTTGTGGGGCCTGCATAAGGGCTACTACTAAGTTGTCCCCAGTCAGGGGACAATTCACTGAAAAGGGGGTAGATAAGTGCAAAGAGGGGAAGGGAGTAGATGGAACCATGGCTCCATCCCCCTCTGTATACAGGCCAATATGTTGCACTCCTCATGGGGTGTTGCAGTTACCCCCACCAGCATAACTGAGGAGCTCTGACCAGCATCAGTCTCCCGGTGAGCTTGTCTTTGTTACAGTTGTGTTAAAACATGACTGTGAGGAGTCAAACTAGCTAACATGATGCTGAGCACGGCTTTGTGGTCAGTGTTGACAAGTTACGTTCAGCATCCTGCCAGCTAGTCCTGAGCATACCCTGATGAAGGCAAGGCCTAGACAGAATGTCTCCCAATGCTTCCCCTTTTAATCTACATGAGTTTACTCAGGCTGACCGTTCACCTGATTACCCTCTACACACTGAGGTTCGAATTTCACATTAGTCCCATGGATTTCCAACCACTGTACCCTACTTGCTATCTTTGGCAACTGATCTAATTTTCATCATTGTACTTGGGTGCCTGGCATTTATTATGTACCTCCCTGACGTATGGCAGGGATAGCTAATTCTACGATGACAGAAGAAGCATGCTCCCATGTTTCCAGCTGAACATGCCACAATGATACATAGCTATTCATAGTCAGAAATCAGGAAGATATTTTCTTTGAAGTCACACAGCCAGTAGTACAAGAGTTATGGCATTAGCATTAGCTTTCACTGCCTGAAAACTGTATTGCAAAACATTTTTCCCATGCGGACATCAATGTGGAGTCCCAAGTATAGAGACAGATTCTTAGCTGGTGTAAATCTAGTTTGCTCCCATGTCAAGCAATTGAGCTACCTCCACATACACCAGCTGAGAATCTGGCTTATTAGCTCCCAGAATGCCTTCTCCTCCTATTGTCAGAGGTGAAAGTAAGCCGTTACAGCGTACTGGCAAGAGCCAGTACACCGTGCCGGACCGGACCGGCTTCCCCAGGCTGGCAATTTAAAGGGCCCAGGGCTCCCTGCAGTGGCCGGAGCCATGGGCCCTTTAAATCGCCTCCCGAGCCCCGCTGCCGGAGCCCTGGGATAGCGGCGGCAGGGCTCTGGTGGTGATTTAAAGGGCCTGGGGCCCCAGCCGCTGTGGGGAGCCCCGGGCCCTTTAAAGCGCCGCCCGAGCTCCGCTGCCGGAGCCCTGGGGTAGCGGCGGCAGGGCTCCGGTGGTGATTTAAAGGTCCCAGGACTCCCCGCAGCGGCCGGAGCCCCGGGCCCTTTAAATCGCCATCCAAGCCCGGCTACCGCAGCAGAGCCCCATGCCCTTTAAATCACCGCCGGAGCCCTGGGGTAGTGGCGGCAGGGCTCCGGCGGTGATTTAAAGGGCCAGGGGCTCTGCTGCGGTAGCGGCGGCCGGAGCCCCGGGCCCTTTAAATTACCCCTGAGCCCCAGGGCTCCCAGACGCCTCTGCAGGTGGTAGCTTCGGGGGTGATTTAAAGGGCCCAGGTATTTAAAGGCCCTGCCTCTTCCGGTCAAAGCCATGCCTCTTCCAGTTGAGGCCACGCCCCCTGCTCAGAACTCCGGCGTACCAGTAAGTCCTTTAAGTTATTTTCACCCCTGCCTATTGTCCAGAGATAAATCACATATTACTCCTGGGGGGATTCCGCACCAAAATATTAAAAATTCTGTAAATTTTATTTCTCAAAATAATGCAATATAGTCACACCAGTTTCAATTGTTTTGGTAAGTTATTTAAACTACAACACAGAAAAAAGTCACAATAACTATTCAGCATTTCCTAAACAGATGAAAGTTAAGTTACAAACACTTGGTAACTAATACTCTGCATTCCAGTTATAATCCTGGATTTTCATTTAAATTACATTACAGAACACCAAGCAGAAAAAAAAAAGTAGAATGTCATTTTAAATTGCTCAGATGTTCACACATGAAAGTCACACTGTTCTGCTAATCATTGTCCTGGACCGGGCTAGATACTTTGGGAAGTGCTTGGTTCTGATTGTCCTGACAGTTTATTGACTGCTTAGAAAATGTTTTATTTGCCCTGAACGTCTTTTTTTTAAAATGGGCAAGTAAAATAAATCCTGAGCTGTAATCGAACCCCATTGTGCCACTTTGGCACAGGAAAAAAGTGAGAGCACATAGATCTTCCTAGCTGATTTCCGTACTGTCATTTATAAGGCTTTACATCACTCTGGCAATGTAGGGGCCTTAAAACTTTTACAGGTTTTATGCTCCTGATGGAATTGACAGAGAATGGGAACAGTTAACTAACCATAGGAACATTAACAATGTGATTATGCAGGCAGGCTGCTATATTTCTGCCTCAGGGAATGAGATCAGTTAACCATCAACAGCAACATTAACAAAATGTGTTATTGTTTTTTTGCAAAAGCTATTTTCTTTAATTTAAAAACAAAACTTTCAGTAACATGGTGCTAATATTTAATTAAGTTTTTTTTTCAATTCTCAAGAAGTTATAGACATGTTACTAGGCAGGCAGGCTGCTACATTTCTGCCTCAGAGAATGAGATCAATTAACTAGTAGGAAGAGTGCTACATTTCTGCCTTGGGGACAGAGCCTTCTTTGTGCATAAAAAAAGACCTACCCCACCTCCACGAGCCTCAGTAGCAAGTGAGAGGAAAGAGTCGCTCTCGCTTGTTGGCCAGCCCCGCCCCCTGATGGTGATCAACGTCTCCCCCGCAGGCACGTACCCCCAGCCCCTCTCCCCCGGCAGTGATTTGCGTCTCTGAGGCTGTTCAGAACAGTAATATGCGGGCCATATGAACTGGGAGCGCAGAATTCTGTCAGGAGTAACCCTTTTATTCTGGATCCATAGAACACGGCTGGATTCTTTTAACTTTGATTGATAGAAATCTCCTTGTTTCATTGAACTCCCCAATCTGTCTCACTTGGCTTATACTTCGATTGTAAGCCCCTTGGGGCAGGGACCATCTTGTTGTTCAGTGTTTGTACAGCACCTAGCACAATGGGGTACTGTACTAGGGCTCCTAGGTGCTACTGCAATACAAATTCTTTCTAACTTATGCTATTGCCTTTAACTCAATGAAAGGAGAAGAAGGGCCTGTGTTGCCAACTCTTGTGATTTTGCAGGAGGTTCGCAATATTTGCTATGTTTCTGAAAGCCCCAGCTCCTAGAGGCAGGTGATTAGGTTTGAATCTAAAATTTTATAGTTTTTCAAGTTCTGACCCCTCATGGTAGTGGAGGAAAGCTGGAAAACATGAGCCAACTGCTCCGCAATCCTCAAAACTCAGAAGATAATAAAAAGAACTGAACCTCGATTTTTTTTTTTTTTTTTTTTTTTTTTAATACAAGCTCATGACTTTTGGGGACCTGACTCATGAGGAAAAAAATTCTCTCAATGAGCAGTTCACTCGCAGTACCTGGGGCTGCAGTTTCAGTCATGAGGCCTCTGCAATCACTCCCTATTTCACTGAACTTTTGGATTAGGATTCTACCTTCATTGCAATCATAGTGTTGTTTGATTTTTACACCACAAATATAATATAAAGGAACCACACAGGCACAGTGGGGTGCACACAACCATGTTTAATAAACATCCATCAACATACAAAGCCTAGCTGTACACATACACTGCTGCTCTGGCAGGGTGCTGATGGCTACTGAAACACGAAACACAGAGAGCACCGCTAGAGGACTCACAAACTATTTAAAGAGCTACTTCCCAATTCTGATGCACTATAATAAGGGGACACAGCTATTCAGTGGTTAAATTTTCAGTGTGACTTTCTCTGTTAGGAATGTGTTGTTTCCTTATGATGAAAGCGTTCCCCAGAAACAGTATGGCTGTGTGCTATTTGCCTATATAAGGTGACATTCACCGAGGAACAAGCGACCAAGTGGTTTGGCCAATATTGCATGGTCTACAAAAACATACCTGGGGTTTGTGCTCTGTGTGGATTGGCAGGAGCTGGAAACACTATGAAAATGGACTCTCAGTCACTAGGCTGGTCCAGATTACACTGATGTCAATGGGAGTTTTTCCACTTATGTTAATCATGGCAGTTGAATTGGAACTTTAGGGTGAAATCTTGTCCCCATTGAAGCCAACAGCAAAACTCCCACTGATTTCAATGGGGACAAGAGTTCACCCTTAGGTTGGAATTTTCCACAGAATTCAGCACTGGCCTAAATGAAGCCAACAGCAAAACTCCCACTGATTTCAATGGGGACAAGAGTTCACCCTTAGGTTGGAATTTTCCACAGAATTCAGCACTGGCCTAAATGAAGACAATAGCAAACCTCCAATTGACTTCAATGGGAATAAAGTTTGGCCAACTCTAAGCTCTTTCTGAAAATCCAGCCGATAACAGGACTTCTCTATAGAGAGACAAGGCTGAGGTAATATCTTATATAACTTCTGTTGGTGAGAGAGACAACAGAAGTTGGTCCAATAAAAGATACTACCTCACCCACCTTGTCTCTCTCTAATATCTTAGGACTGACATGGCTATAACTACACTACATTGGACCTCCTACAAGTATGCCATGGTGCAGCTACCTCATATGTCTCTCCAGAAGCCAATTACCCACTTTTCCTGTGTCAGACAGACCTTCTCTTCATGCTGGGTCCTGGCCTCTTGTGAGCTTCTTTATGTAATGGACAGTGGGGGACAAATGCACAAGCTTTCTAAAGAAGTTCCGCTTGCAGGTAGAGACCAGCCCTGGAAGATTTCAACCCTAAAGATGAAAATCTTCGAGTACTGGAGTAAGTGGGTTACAACAGGAACTTGTGATGTTGCACTCCATAATTTTTTTTATGGAAATATGCTTATGAGTGTAAATATGATGTAACTGGAATATGCTTTATGCAAAAGGTCTCTTGTAAGGTATCATTACAAAGCTTATAATCTACTGAGTGTGTTCATCCTATTTGTATAAAGGTATCATTCTTGTATCTGAAATTAGGAATATGAAGTATAACTCTGAGGTCCTATTGTAAATCCTTGGGCCATTAATGATGGTTTAGAATCTTGATGGCTCCCATTGACTAGGACAACTGACTGTAAATGGCTCTGTTTACCTGCAAGCCTGCCTGTGTATGTAATGAAAAATGAGGTCTTACAGTGACATGTGACCATGTTACGTGATACTGGAATCCATCTTAAACCTGGTGCTTTTCCATTTAGAAGGAGTGGGGACCCAGAGAGACAAAGGATTCCCACCTTGTGCCGAAGCTATAAAAAGGGGGTAGAGCAGGACAAGGGGGGTCCCAGTCATGAGAAAGCCCCTGCTTTTCACCTAAAATGCCTGCTGGAACTAACAAGGACTGTACCAGGGGAAAGGATTGGGCCCAGACTAGGAAGGAGTCTAGTCTGTGAAAGAAGCTTATTGGAATATCTCTGAGGGTGAGATATTATCTGTAATCAGTTTCTTAATGTATTAGGCTTAGACGTACATGTTTTGTTTTATTTTGCTTGGTAACTTACTTTGTTCTATCTGTTATTACTTGGAACCACTTAAATCCTATTTTTTATACTTAATAAAATCACTTTTGTTTATTGATAAACCCTGAGTAAGTGATTAATACCTGGGGGAGCAAACAGCTGTGCCTCTCTCTCTATCAGTGTTATAGAGGGTGGACAATTTATGAGTTTACCCTGTATAAGCTTTATAGAGAGTAAAATGGATTTATTTGGGGTTTGGATCCCATTGGAAACTGGGTGTCTGGGTGCTGGAGATAGGTGACCTGCTAAGCAGTTTTTGGTTAAAGTCTGCAGCTTTGGGGGCGTGGCCCAGACCTGGGTCTGTGTTGCAGCAGGCTAGCATGTCTGGCTTAATAAGGTAGGGTTCTTGAGTCCCAAGCTGGCAGGGAAAACGGGCTCAGAGGTAATCTCAGCACATCAGGTGACAGTCCCAAGGGGTTCTCTGTGACCGAACCCGTCACAGAACTAATCTGCAACCTTAAGTACAGCAGTTCTTAGTGGAGTAGCTACTACCCTCCTTATCCCACTGGTAGTTAGATGTATTTAGTCTCTGTTCTGTTGTCTGAAGGAAAATGTCTTGTATAACTGATTTGGTATGTTAACTAAAAACAAGTAATATTATTAGTGGGTGGGGGCCAACATAAAGAAGCCTTGTCATCCAACCTCATCAGATATCTGTATTAAAATGGTTGGTAAAATGTTCTGGTGACTCAGAGTTAGCGCTGAAGGTGCTCAGAAACTGCACAACAGGATGGATGGACGGACAGAGGGGTGTGTAAAAGGCGAGATAGGATAGAGCAAGCCTGATCTAAAGCCTACTGCAGTTGCAGTCAATGAGAGTTTATTGATTTCAGTGGCCTTTTGGCCAGGTCCTTAGTTAGTATGTTTTATGCTTTGCTTAATAGATAGTTATTGCTGCTGGATCAGCCTCTCCCATGATAAAACCTTCAGGAAAGGAGCTGTCCTATTGTCATTCATGCTGGAATGCGCCTTGATGCCTGCCCCAAAACCTGGAAGATCCCCAGCACTCCACAGGAGGTCAGACTATCCTCATAGAGGCTCCATTCCTCTGAGCTGGCACTGCGCCACCAGTTGCCCCTTGCCTTGCTAGTACAGCCACATTACCAGAAATTCCCTCTGGAAGTGGCTGGCCCCACGAGGCCCCTTAAAGAAGGATCATCATCAAGGAATGGGCCTTAGGCTGAATCCTCGTTCCTTACATCAGCTCTGCACAGAGCTGATGTGTTTCCCAGCCCTGCCCCTTCTCTCTGGCCCAGCCCCTAAGTGGATCTCCTCCGTAGAGTTGGAGGAAAGGGTGGATGGTGTTGCAGAGGCAGCTGAACCCCATTACTTCATATGGGAAGGCTGATGACTGCATGGAGAGGGTCCCCTCCATGAGTGGATCTTGGGGACAAGATCTGGACCTTAGTAAGTACACGTCTATCCCGATAAAACACGACCCAATATAACACGAATTCGGATATAACGCGGTAAAGCAGCGCTCCGGTGGATCAAAGCAAGTTCGATATAACGCGGTTTCACCTATAACGCGGTAAGATTTTTTGGCTCCCGAAGACAGCGTTATATCGAGGTAGAGGTGTATAAGGAGAAATGATGAGGACTTAGGTCATGTGTTAAAGCTACAACACCGGGTACTGTTGGTCAGCACGGAGCTGTCTTTGCAGTTAAGTGCCCCATTCCTTAGTTAGGCTGTTACGAAAAACTTACTGTCAACAGCTGTTTTTCCACATCATCATGGACTAGGTCGATTCCCATCCTCTTCTCTCGATGAAGTAAGCACTCTTGGGCTACCTGTTTGGTAAATAAATATAGCTGTCGACTATAAGGCAATCAATAAAATTACACCAGAGAACTCTGGAAAAGTTCCAATTGCTTAACGTTAGTGCTGTTCAAAGCTAGATGTTTATCACACTGCAATATTCAGTAATGGCAGTAATCTTTGCACTTAGAATGGGAATTTTTCCTTTGGAACACATATCTTCCCTTGGGTTGAGAAAATGTCATATGTGGAGAAGGGTCATCTTTTAAGACATGCAAGCCATGTCAATACAAAAGTACCTATTTGCTATATGCTGGTGTGTTACGGATAATAAACAACCAAGCTAAAATATCCAAGTGATCAAAACATAAAGGAGCACATACATCCCTGGTGTAGCACCAGTTGAACTCAGAGAAATGACTCCAGGCATGAATTTGGCTTGATCTGAGCCTTGCAATAAGACATTGTAAATTGTGACCTTAATTAGGATTTTTCATGTAGCACATGAGAAAATATTTAGTTAAGTAAATACTGTTCCTAACTGCTCAACCGGCATTGGATAGGAGATGTATCAGATGGCAAGGGCTTTGTTTATCTCCAGCTTGGCTAAGGGCCTCTTAATAAAAGACATTCAGACATAACGAGCTCAAATGAAACTTAATTAGATATTTGAATGGCTGCAGATGGAGAACTGATAGGCTATAACACATCACAGCATTTATCCATGAAACTGATACCTGGAGAGGACCTTCTGTTTCAGCCAAGGCCCTTTCCAATCGTTTCTTCATGTCTGTGAGAGCATTGGTCTCCCCAATCATCTCATCTATCTCGTGGTTGAGTTCTGATTTCCAAAATACTATATCGTTGACCCGTTCTCCCAAATTTTTGGTAGTGTCTGTTTGGGTTTTCCTTGTTTGCTGATCTTTGTCCTGGATCATGCGGGATGTGTCCACTCTTAGCCTCTCTGCGCTGTGCCGGGATGTCTCTGACTCTTTGTAATTGGTCAGGTTGGATCTGTACCAGTCATCCGGGGTATACCTGGTGAAAAGTGCTGTTCTATTGGAAACAAAGGGAAGCATCTTGCTTTGGGTTAACCCTTGGGAACTTTTGGAGAAGGGAGCCAAAGTAGGAGTGATGGCTGCTACTTTATAATAAGTGCTGGGTCGCCATGGAAGGCTCAAGCTATGGGTCAAAGAGTAGTGAGGGAACCGGTTCTTATAGCTCGATGCCATGGTGCTGATAGCTGGTAGGAAGTTAGTAGGTGTTGGTCTTGGGTGGGCGTAAGTTGCCGTTAAAGTAGAGCCTACAAGCTCCATGATGGAAAACTGCTATTCGCTTTTACTTCCTGCATAAAACAAACACAAAAAGACAGAGAATTATCTCATTTAGCAAGGTCCCACTGAGTCATAACAACACCTCTTCAATAAACACATGCAACTCATAATAAAAACACCGTGTATAATATTTGAGTATCAAAAAGACAGGCCTAAAACTCTCGAAAGCAAAGCCCTATCTCACAGTGCCCCATATATTTGGATACAGGAGGATTAAACTTTCCTAGGCCTGATCTACAGTAAAAAGTTAGTTTGACCCAGCTACGCCACTCAGGGGTGTGAAAAATCCACAACCCTCAGTGATGTAGTTAAGCCAACTTAACCGCCAGTGTAGATAGCGCTAGGTCAGTAGAAGAATTCTTCCATCAGCCTAGCTATCACCTCTTGGGGAAGTGGATTACCTACATTGATAGGAAAACTGCTTCCACTGGCGGAGGCAGAGGCGTAGCGAGCGCCCTCCGTACCCTCCGACCGGAGGGGGCCCTGCAAGGAAGGGGGCCCCTAAAAGTGGCAAAATAAATACCGCATTCCAGTTTCTGCATTGTAAGGGGCCCCGCCCGGACATATGTTCGGAGGGGGCCACGTTCTTTGTTGCTACGGCCCTGGGTGGAGGTAGTGTTTACACTGAAGTGCTACAGCAGCGCAGCGTTTGTAGACAAGCACTTAGTTATTGCTCAGTGTCACTTATTGACTTGAACCAAGGGCTATATTGTGCCATGACTTTTAAGCAGAACTCCCTACTGAGTAGAATAGGAAGTCCAGTTTACAAACTGACGGCATTACACACTCCCAAACCTTTACTACCGTCCACAATGCAGAGTTAACAGAGGTGCAGAAGCAATAGCTGTATTTTATTCTGCCTCATTTATTATCAATAGATCCTGATTCTGCAAACCCTTACATATTATTATTACTGTATTGCCCTAGTATCTAGGAGCTGCAGTCATGGGACCAGGACCCGTTGTGCTGGGAGCTGTATAAAACACAGAACAAAAAGATAGTCCCTTCCCCAAAGAACTTACAATTTAATTATAAGAGAGGAGACAACTGGAGGATACAGATACAGATTGGGGAGCCAAGGAAACCATGTGTTTTATTTTACTTATCTGAGTAACCCCATTAAAATCAACAGGGTTACTCAGATATGTGCATGCTTAATTTAAAGTAAGTGTTTGCACAATTGGGGCCTCAGGGACAAACCCACAATTTCCATGGTTTTCAGTAGGAGCAGTCTCTTTCTCATATCTATCCAGGGTGTGCAGGACAGAAACTGCACATAACTCCTAGTTCCAACATCTGCAATAGTGAGCAACAATAGACCAAGCAGAAAGTACACAAGCTCAACTTTCAGAACCTAAATGCAGTGTTGCTAAGGTGGAGCAAGGCAAGCAAACATCTTTTTTTGACTTGCAAGGAGAGAAAATTTGATGTCAAAGTCACCAACATAGAATAAATATACTGTATTTGAAAAGAGGAAAAAGAACAATTACCTGAAGGTCAGCCTTTTCACTTTTAACCATTGTTACACTTCAAAAGTCATTTGAATAAACTTTCCCCCACTGTCACCCTGGAGTGAATAACCCCACAGGAGGGTTTTCGGGGGGGGAGGGGGAGGAAGAGGGGGAATTTTGTTTCAAGTAACTGCATACTGTACTGTGTTTGCTATTGTTCTTTTCACTTTGAGGTCATTAACTAATTGTGTATCAGTAATATAATACTCATGGCATTCAAAAGGTAAATATTTACTTGTATATAATACCCATAATCCATTCACAAACACACTGAGGTGTCTGTTGTGCTGATGGGGAATTCTCTTATGGTTACAAGAGTTGATTGCTGGTTTAAATAAAAGGGACTTTTGGCTGCCCTAGAGAGATAGGAACAGCTCCTGTAGTTGGATAAACGGTCTGCAGTAAGAGGATGGACAATACTGTCGACAAAGCTACAGTATTCGTAGGAGTTCAAGATAGAAAATGTGTGCTCCAAAATTTGTTCCTTACAGTTAAATAAAAACCCTTCACATATTAAACCTGTTCCAATATTCATATTGTGCAAACAACATCAATATGTTTATTTTTTGATGTATTTGTATTGGGTAACTCCTAGGAGCCCTGTAACAGCCCCTTGTGGGAGGTACTGTACGAACACGAAACAAACGGACAGTCACTGTCCCAAGGGACTTATAATCTAAGGGTACGTCTTCACTACAACTGCTGCAGCGGCACAGCTACAGTGCTGCAGCTATGCCACTGTAGCACCGTAGTATAGACGCTTCCTACAGGGACTGAAGGTGGTAGCTCGGTTGATGGACGAAGCCTTCTTTAGGCCTAGCTGCGTCTACACCAGGGGATAGGTCAACCTAACCATGCTGCTCAGCGTGCACCATTTTTCACAGGCCTGAACAACGTGGCTAAGTCAATCTCATTTGTAGGAGTAGACCAGGCCTAAGTAGTAAAGGCCAAGATTCAGGAAAGGGTCCCTGTTCAGGAATGGTACTTAGCCCAAAGCATGCGCTTAAATCCTATTGAAGTCAATGGGACTTAAGCACTTGCTTCATATTAAGCATGTGCTTAAGTGCTTTCCTGAACAGGGATAAATATAAGCACCTACTGAGGTGTTTTTCTGAGTCAGGATCAAAGAGGAGAAGAGAGGTGCTGTAGCTGTATTTTCATTGTAATGATCCTGCACTGATACAATGCCTATTATCCACATGGATCCTAAACCACAGTACAAAGTGAATAGCCCTTTGTGCAAGCTGCACACCAAACATACACACACACACACACATATGTATACACGGATCTACCCATCAATGAAGTGGAGCCATCTCTAGGGAGTGAAGAGTAGTAGCTATTTAACAATGCATCACAATGGAGGGTTTGTCTACACAGGGAAATGACTTTATTCCTTAAAAAGTGGAGTCATATCAGAATAACGTCACTTTTATTTCAGAATAGAGTGTCCAGACAGGGAGTTATACTGGCATAGCTATAGCAGTATAATTGTTCCACTACACCTACGCTGGCCAATTTCCCCATGAGAGAGTCTGGTTTTTATTTAAAGTTCTAAACCTCTGAGGAGGGAGGGTTTGAGTTTTAGTCACCTCAGCAACAACGGAAGAAAACCTTTCCTTCCCAGGAGCAAAACCAATAAATCCCGATGATTTATAACTGAAATTCATAGAAGGGAATAGACAGGAGACACACAACATGCTTGAAGCAGCAAACTAAGAAAAATATCATCTCTTAATATATTTAACAAATGACAATGCACATCAGAAAAAAAATATAGAGGAACGAGAGGGTCAAAATAGGGGCCACTGAGTGCCACAAAACAGATAGCTTACAGACCTGATTCAGATCCAACATACACTGTTGTACATCAGGAGTAACATCATTGAATTCACTGGACCAGACACTCTGCTAGCCCATTGATTTCAATGGAGCTATGATGATTTTAAACCAGCTGAAGATCTGGCCCAGTGGAATTATGCAGATGTAACAAGTGAGAGATCAGAATCAGGCAACATGGAAGGAAAGCCACATGAAAGTCTAGGATGCTGCTATACTAACCAATAATAAACATCTGTAACTCATCTTTGAGATGCTCAAATAAATGTTGCTTTAGCAAAGCAAAGTATTATTATTACTAATGAAGGCTTCCTAATATAAATGATATGGAACATAATACTGCAATTGATCATGCAAACCAGTGAAAACTAGTGAGGTCATGGAAGGAGAAAAGGACATTCTCTGAGGCCAGGAAACTATTAAACTTCAGAGTTGGGAACAAAACGTTTGGGCTTGAAGAGGAAGGCAGGAAGCCACACGCAGGTCTGGAAGCTGCTGTAGTCCCAGGTAAATGCTGTACATGTTTACAAATGTCTGGAAAGTGCGACTAGGTGACCTCTAATAGGTCATTTCCATTTCTAGCTTCTATGAGAATGTTTTGATGTGCTCAGTGAATAGTGCTTGAGAAGTGCAGTGTTATTAATAAATAGCAGGTAACTTAGCAAATGAGAATACAAACCACAGAAAAATAGAGAGACGAGTAAGAGGAGGGAAAGTACATTCCCTGCATCTGTGAAATGATTGAACTTAAGTGCCCACCCCTTTCGGCTGCCTTGGTGTGTGGATGCTCAACCTAAGACACCTAGTACCTGATCTCCAGAGGTGCTGTTGAGTTGAGATCAACAGAAGCTGCATGTGCTCAACATCTCTGAAGAATCAGGATCAAGGTGTCTCAAACTGGAAACCTAAAATTAGCAAAAACTTTTCAAAATGTGGCCCTCTGAGCTGGCTGTTTTGGCAGGGCTGGGATTAAATTCCATGACCAACTCCCACTAATCAATTACTACCACCGCTTTTTGTTCCCCTGTTATGGACTCTCCCTGTCCCCACTGCACATATTTAGACCTTGGAAACAAATAATTTTGGAGTCTGGGGCACAATTTTCATGACTTTCCCCTCCTAATAAATGCTTGTCCTTCCCCTGTTGACAGACATTTAGAGAGAGGAAAGAGATGGTTTGGGGAGTAAAGAGAGCTATGTTGCCCTGCTTCCCCCACTAAAAGTAAATTCCTTCCCACATCCCTGTAGGACCCACTCCCCAAAACTACTAACCCATTTACTCCCTCCCCCACAGGTAAATGGGTGCACCCCCTCAGCCCTCCAAACACATACATGGGGTGCAGAGCACTTTCTTGGGTTGGGGGGATACATTTCCCTGGATTCCATTCCTACCACTAGCTTGTCTGTATGAACATTAACAGTATCTCCTTGTCCCTCACTTCACACACGCAGATTTCGTTTTGGTGAAGGGAGATTTTTGGGGAGTGGCCAGGCTAAATTCCCCTGACTCCCTCCCCACTACATTATTGCCTCCCCTTCCCTCCCCCATTGAAGCTCACATGGGCTGGGCAGTGATGTGGGGCTGGGTTCCTGTCCCCTGTGCTGCCCTGGTGCTTGGTGGGTCCCTTTCAGTTTGTAGGTCCCCAGCAGCCCCTGCCAGGTGCTCCCTCCTCACTGTCTCCCCGAGCCCCCTTGCAGCCACTGGCTGGGGGGCTCCTGGATGGCGGTGGGAGGTGCTGGCACTCACCTGTCTGCTGGCTGCTGCTGAGGAGGGAGGCAGCCTCCTGCATCCACAGGCTGCTTGCAGCTCACTCAGTGATCAGCAGCATCCCCTCCCTCCCCGGCTTCTATGCCCACCCCCTTCTTTGTGACACACAGAATCCCAACCCCACCCATTGGCCAAGAGGGGATGGAAGGGGAGGGAGTGAGGAGGAGGGAGCGTTGCTAAGGACTCACAAGATGCTTAGTAACCAAATTCTCTTCAGGAGGCCTGGCTGGCCTGGGGATCTCCTTGAACTTGGGGCTGGGAAGACAGTGGGAGCACTGGGGGGGGGGGGATCACTGTACAGCCCTGGCAAGACACCATGTCCTTCCCTGCTATCAGTGTAGATAGCATTTGACCAAAACATTCACAGTTCTTAAAAGCACTCATTAAAAACCCTGCTGAAACCACTTACAAGCAAAACACAGCCACAGCATAACCTTGGGGCAGGTCCTTGCTAACTTCTATTTTCCCATCTTACCTCTGACTTCTGCTCACACCAGCAAGTTCAATTTCCCATACTTCTCTACACTTAAGCTAACTTCATGTCAAAGCCTAATTTCTATTTAACGTAGTCTATAGGCTACAGCACGCAGGAGGAATTAGATTTATTTTAGTTTATTGCTTCAGGTAAACTATCTGACACTCTGATAGGGAATGGGGATGAATATCAGATTAAATGATTGTTTGCAGTGTTGTTGTAGCCATGTTGGTCCCAGGATATTAGAGAGACAAGGTGGGTGAGGTAATATTTTTTATTGGACCAAACTCTATTGGCTTTTGAGATACACAGAGCTCATCTACAGGTCCGTGTACCTCAAAAGCTTGTCTCTTTCACCAATTCAGGCTGTCACAACTAAGTGCAAAGTGGAAGAATAACAGCTATGTGGGTGAAACAGGACAAACACAATGCTCTCAAATTAATTCACACAGAAAAATGATAAAATACAAAAACCATCATATCACCTGTGGGTGAACACTTTTCACAAAACAATCATTCCATATCTGTCCTCTCAGTCTTCATCCTGCATAACGCCATCAAAAGACAAGCCTGGGAGCTACTTTTCTAAAACTAAAATCACGGTCTTAATACAAGACACTGGATATATGTCTTATTACAACAATCTATAATCTACCAACCTCCCTTTTTTGTCTTATGACTGGAGAGGTGTTAACAGGCCACTTCACCTTGAATTGGCTCTGAGATTGTGTGTTGACTAGACTACTTATGCTAAACAATCTGTTCCACCTTGTATTTAGTTGTGACACATCATCTGAGTGTTTTCCCCAGACCTGAAGAAGAGTTCTGTGTAGCTTGAAAACCTCTCTCTCACTAACAGAAGTTGGGCCAGTAAAACATTACCTCACCCACCTTGTCTCTCTGTTTAAATGGTTGATTTACTCAGCTCCTCATTTCTTTTTTTTCCTGTTTTCCAGTTTTCTCTGATTTTGCACATATTGATCACAGCTACACACCCTATGTGCACACATACATCTTTCACATCTCCAAACTCATATAGTCATACAGCTATCACACCTAGTGTACACACAGAGCTTGCCTACACAAGAAATTTACACAAGCGTCGCTTAAGGTGTGACATTAAACCAGTTTAGTCAAGCAGGTGCAAAAGGCTGTGTGGACACTTACTTCAGTTTAAATCAGGCTTATTTAAGGGTATGTCTACAGTGGAAACTTCAAAGTGTGAATGTGGTCACGCGCGAGCACTGGGAGAGAGCTCTCCCAGCACTCCTGGTAGTCCACCTCCACGAGGGGATTAGCTCCGAGCACTGGGAGCCTGTCTACCCTAGCGCTTTAAAGCGCTCAGTTAGATCGCTATAAAATGTAAGTGTAAACAAGCCCTCAGTGTAACTGAATTAGGTATCAATTTAGGCTAAATTGAAATAAGTGTCTGCATAGGGGTTTGCACCCATTTAACTAAACTAGATTAAAAACCAATTTAATTTAAACCAGTGCAATTTTTGCATGTAGATTAGGGCTTGTTCTACACTACAGAGTTAGGTCAACATAAAGCAGCTTATGTCAACCTAATTATGTCAGAATCTACACTACAGCCTTACTCCCACCAGTGTAAGCCCTGGTCTACACTACGAGTTTAGGTCAAATTTAGCAGCGTTAGATCGATTTAACCCTGCACCCGTCCACACAATGAAGCCATTTTTGTCGACTTAAAGGGCTCTTAAAAATCAATTTCTGTACTCCTCCCCGATGAGGGGATTAGCGCTGAAATCGACCCTGCTGGGTCGAATTTGGGGTAGTATGGACGCAATTCGATGGTATTGGCTTCCGGGAGCTATCCCAGAGTGCTCCATTGTGATGACTCTAGACAGCACTCTCAACTCAAATGCACTGGCCAGGTAGACAGGAAAAGCCCCGCAAACTTTTGAATTTCATTTCCTGTTTGGCCACCATGGCGCGCTGATCAGCACAGGTGACCATGCAGAGCTCATCAGCACAGGTGACCATGTAGTCCTAGAATCGCAAAAGAACTCCAGCATGGACCGAACGGGAGGTACTGGACTTGATCGCTGTATGGGGAGACGAATCCATGCTATTAGAACTCGGTTCTAAAAGACAAAATGCCAAAACATTTGAAAAAATCTCCAATGGCATGAAGGACAGAGGTTATAACAGGGACCTGCAGCAGTGCTGCGTGAAACTTAAGGAGCTAAGGCAAGTCTACCAAAGAACCAGAGAGGCAAACGGCCGCTCTGGGTCAAAGCCCCAGACATGCCGCTTCTATGATGAGTTGCATGCCATTCTAGGGGGTGCCCCTACAACTACCCCAGCCCTGTGCGTGGCCTTCCATCAAAGGATTCTCACGCAACAGGGATGCAGATTTTGGGGACAAGGAAGATGAGGAGGAGGAGGCGGCAAGCAAGCGGAGAAACCGTTTTCCCCAACAGCCAGGAACTGTTTTTCACCCTGGATCTAGTGCGGGGGGGGGAGGGATAGCTCAGTGGTTTGAGCATTGGCCTGCTAAACCCAGGGTTGGAAGTTCAATCCTTGAGGGGGCCACTTAGGGATCTGGGGCAAAATCAGTACTTGGTCCCGCTAGTGAAGGCAGGGGGCTGGACTTGATGACCTTTCAAGGTCCCTTCCAGTTCTAGGAGATAGGATATCTCCATTAATTTAAAATAAAATAGTACTCTCCCAACCCACCAAAGGCAGGCTCCTGGACCTAGAAGGCGGAGAACGGACCTCTGGTGAGTGTACCTTTGTAAATATTGTACATGGTTTAAAAGCAAGTGTGTTTAATGATTAATTTGCCCTGAAGACTTGGGATGCACTCGTGGCCAGTACAGCTACTGGAAAAGTCTGTTAACGTGTATGGGAATGGAGCATAAATCCTCCAGGGACATCTCAATGAAGCTCTCCTGGATGTACTCCCAAAGCCTTTGCAAAAGGTTTGTGGGGAGGGCAGTCTTATTCCATCCTCCATTACCACGCCAGGCCAGTAGCACGCAGTCTGGAATCATTGCGTAACAAAGCATGGCAGCGTATGGTCCCAGTGTTTTCTGGCATTCAAGCAAC
This sequence comes from Terrapene triunguis, assembly GCF_002925995.2. Taxonomy (NCBI): domain Eukaryota; kingdom Metazoa; phylum Chordata; order Testudines; family Emydidae; genus Terrapene; species Terrapene triunguis. Next base: position 21,641,471 of record NW_020664543.1, read on the forward strand.
ATCCATTCTTTATCTCTCTGTGTTATCCTCAGGAGAGTGATATCATTCATGGTCACCTGGTTGAAATAGGGGAATTTTATTAAGGGAACATTCAGAGGTGGCCGTTCCTGCTGGGCTGTTTGTCTGTGGCTGAACAGAAATCATCCTCGCTGTGCGCCACGCGGTGGGGGGAGGGGTGAAGCGATCATCCCAGAGAATAGGGTGGGGTGGAGGGGTTTAGTTGGGTTTGTGCTGCACGTTAACCCAAAAAACACAGCCCCTCCTTTTAAATGGCCAACCCAACGGGTGCTTGGTATGGGACATGAGGGCGATGCTGTTTGAAACCATTCCCACATGTTATGAAGGTTAAAGAAGCCAAAAGACTGTGGCTTACCATGTCTGCCTGCAAGCCAAATTCTGTTGCCCGCCGGCCCTGCATGTGTGATCTCTCACACCAAACTGGCAGACCCTTAATATAAGAGGCAAAATGCGACCTTGTAAAGAAAGCACACGTGCTATGTAATGTTAACATATTTTTAAGTGAAGAGTTAGTGACACACATAACCGCACTAAGGCCTGGCCTACACAAAAAAGTTAGATCGACCCAGCTACATTGCTCAGGGGTGTGAAAAATCGATACCCGAGTGACACAGATAAGCCAACCTAACCCCTGGTGTAGACAGCACTAGGTTGACGGAAGAATTCTTCCATCAACCTAGCTACCACCTCTCGGGGAGGTGGATTATCTACTCCTGTCGGTGCAGGTAGTGTCTACACTGAAGCACTACCAAGCTATCTTGTGCCACTAGCATTTCAAGCCCTAAGGCTGTGGAAGATATGGAGAATTGTAGACCTCTAATCAGATTTGAAAGCTCTACGATTCTTGGGCCAGATTTTTCATACAAGCAAAGCATGCAATTGCATGCTTCAGCCCTGATCGGGTACCAATACTCATGTTGCATTAAAAGTGGCTATTCACATACATCAAGTTACTCAGGTGCCTAAGCGTTTGTGGGATCGGGGTCCGGAATTGTGAATAAAATCATGGTAATAGTGCAAGTAAATCCTCACAATCAACTATTGCCATTCACAAACATGCTAACTGCATATGAAGATTAGGCACATACCCGAGAATCTAACTTGTTCCAAAATCTATTCCATTTGATCTTGGAATAAATAAAGGCTGATGTTAAGCATTTATGGGGAGCTGTGGGTGCTTAGCCCACTTTTACTTAGGTTTCTAAATATGGATTTAGATGTATAAGTTTAAGTAACTAAGCTTGAAAATTGCATTTCTTTCTACACTACCAATGATCTGTCAGTCCTAATAAAAATCTTCTGTCACAAATCTATAGTCTCTCTGTTTATAAATCGATCATCTTCCCAGGGATTGAAGACAGCCTTTCCCAAAAAGTACTACATCATTTATAGTATGGGCCCAAGACACTGACTTTTACAATAGCATTACATTGACTGTAGTGTTGTATACCATTCCTGGAGATTACTGTCTCAACCAAGGACACAAATTCTGCTGGGTGGGATTAATGTTCTGCTTGACCGACATATTAAAACCCTCTCTCACAGACTGATTTAAGCTCTTCAAATAAGTAACATTTATATAGCACTGTTCTTCAGTAGATCTCCATGCACATCATGGTGCTTGTGAGGTAGGCAAGTGCTATTATCCCCATTTTACAGATGGGAACCTAGGCACAGGGAGGCTAAGTGACTTGCCCAAGGTCACACAGCAAGTGTGTGGCTAGCCCTAGGCTAGTGACCTAAACACTAGACCATCCTTCTTCTACAAAGCTGATTGTGGGAATTAGTAGAATGAGACCAGGCTTGGTCACATGACACCTTACTTAGTAATTAGAGGGGAAAGAAAGTTCATGAAATGAAGTTTCTTTGGAGAGATTGTCAGAGGCTAAGTGTCATTTTTAACACTGTCCTTTTGTTGTCCTTGCTGCCTTGTCAATTGCCTCTAGTCTCTCTCCTCAGCTGGTTAGAAGTGTGTGGCATGTCTCCTGCTGCCAAACAGGAGACCAGAAATCTTTAGACACTGTGTGCTGCTCTCTATTCCAGGGCTTCTTTAAAATAAAAAACGGCTTCAGGATTTTATTTACGTTATTTATGGATGAAACCAAGGCTGGCTTTTAGGGGAGAGCTATATGTGCAACCGCAGTCCAGAGACACAGTGCTGATCAAGAGTCAGGCGCTGTCTGGCTAGATTGTCCAGGGTTTTACTAGGTTTCCTGTGCATGAGTAAAATTTATTAGACAATTGTAAAACTTCTAAGACCTAGGGCACATCAGTATACATCAGCAGAAAAGGGCACCACCTATATTGTTAGATAAAGGCCATCCCAGCCCTCCACACCCCAGCTCTGATTGAAAATCTAGTATCTTAAAGCAGACCCTCCTCACCTCTTAAATATGATCCAATGGAGTCCCATTTGCCAACATACTGCCCTCCTGAGCAAAATCTCATGCAGGGCAACACATCCATGGCAAACTCCGGAGCAATGTTGCCATTTTCACGATATTAGAGAAAGTACTTGGTGTTTTTCTTAATGCCCCAGCCCCTGGAGTCATGGGATTAAGTGAGAATCTCAGCTTTCATTTTTTAAAAAAAGTAAGATAATAGCCCTCAAGGTTTCTAAGAAAAACCCGAGAATGTGAAGTGAGTGCATCTGAAAAGCTCAGAAGCCAGAAGGCAAATAAAATAGCCCAATATTTATTTAAAAAGAATCTCAGGAGTTTTAAGCCAATCACATGATTTTGGATCTGATTGAGGATTTTTAAATGCTTGGGGTTGGCAATAGAGCTAGGCAAAGTTTTTCAGCCAAAACTTTTTTTTGGGGGGGGAGGGAGGGGGAGGAGGAACGCAGATTCTGCAACACTGAAATGTTTTGCAAATTTGTGTCAGTTTTGCTGAAATCTTCGTGATGAAAAAATAAAAATCCGAAAAAGACAGAAGGTTTCATTTTATTGTTTTTTAAATGAAACATTTTGGTTTTTATTCCAAAGGACTTTTCATTTCAACATTTCTTACCATTTTATTTTTTAAAACATTAAAAAAAAAACCCTCTAAAATCTAATTTAGGTACTACAAGTATCCCCACGTAGGTACTTACAGACTGCAATCAAGTCACCCCTTAACCTTCTTTGTTAAGCTAAATATATTTGAGCTCCTTGAGTCTATCAAGGTAAGGCAGGTTTTCTAACCCTTTAACCATTCTCGTGGCTCTTTTCTGAACCCTCTCCAACTTATCAACATCCTTCTTGAATCATGGACACCAGAACTGGACACAGTACACGAGAGCGGTTGCACTGGTGCCAAATACAGAGGTAAAATAACCTAAAATAAAATACTCCTACTTGAGATTCCTCTGTTCATGCATCCAAGGATTGCATTAGCCCTTTTGGCCACAGCACCACACTGGGACTTTATGGTCCGCTGATTATCCACCATGACCCCAAATCTTTTTCACAGAGTCTCCCCCCCTGCACCGCCATCATTCTTCCAAACCATGAAGAAATTGCACTGTCTGCAAATTTGTAATTCCTCAAGGAGTCTCTGATAATAACACCATAAAATAGGCTTTCCTCACAGCAACACAGTCAGGCAACTAACCTTTGCACAGCCAGCAAAGATGCTTCCTGTCTGCTATACCATGCAGTGGCCTTTGCAGGTCTTTTGGGGCTTTGTGTTTAGTAAGCAGGGTGTGAAAAAGCTTCTGAACTACCCTGTTGTGCCCCACTTTTTTATTAATGTCTCTGGAGGTTCTCAAAGCCAGCTCCCTGCATGACGGTGGGCCTAGCGGAGACTCAAGGCAACACAGTGACGTAAAAAAAAAAAAAAAAAGAAGAAGTGAGGGTAATGTATTTGTCCTTCAGTCCCAGCGTGCCTAGTACAAAATCACTGCACTTACGGCAATTGCTATTTTCTTTGAAAAGTTTCCATCTTTACCAAGAAAATATCAGTTTAAGAGAGAGGATGGCATTGTTGCTTCAGTTTTATCCAAGCAGGTATGTAATACTGAGGCTAATGTAATACAGATTGCCTAAATAGGATGAAAGACAGGTAAGGAGCCAACAGGGGAAAAATTGGAACTGACTAGGGACAAAGATGGGGTGGTGAGGGTGGGGGGCTGCCAGCTCTGGCCAAGGCCACCAGCATTAGCTAAAGAACTAACAAACTCATAGCTGGCAGCCAAAGCAGCTCACCTGTATGTTAGTTTTGTTCAAAACAGGTATTAGTCTTATAAAAATGTATTTTGTGTTTAGACTCTATGAAATGCTTGTAAGTTGCTGCATGCATTAATCTCATTTGTAATGTCTATATCCCATGCTATAAGATGATCCAGTATGTAAGTTTTGCTTTATAACTTTTAAAATGGTTGCTCTGAGCTTGTGAACCCAGGCAAGGAAATTGCCTCCCTCGCCCATTCAGGAAGGCTATAAAGATTAAACGAGACATTAAAAAAATGTCACAATACAAAGGATTAGTGCAAGGCCCTATCATACCTTGCAAATGCTACATGCAAGAGAGCTCCTGCCACGGATTGGAAGGCCAAATGTAAAAGGAAGCAGGGTCACAACAAAATGTTTCATCTCTCTGATGTTTGAAATGTCAGGGCCAGAGACTCTAAAGTGAAGTGAGAGATTCCCCCAGGGTTATCCCTGGGTTTCCCCTGAATGACCTTTTGAATTGACTGATCACTACAACACTGTCACTCTTAGGGTACGTCTTCACTACCCGCCGTATTGGCGGGTAGCGATCGATTTATCGGGGATCGGTATATCGCGTCTCGTTAAGACGTGATATATCAATCCCCGAACGCGCTCCTCGAACTCCACCGGAGCGAGCGGCGGTAGCGGAGTCGACAGGGGAGCCGTGGACGTCGATCCCGCTCTGTGTGGACCACACGTAAGTCGATCTAAGATACTTCGACTTCAGCTACGCTATTCACATAGCTGAAGTTGCGTATCTTAGATCGACCCCCCCCCCCCCCAAGTGTAGACCAGCCCTTAGAATTTACAATTCATTTGTGTTACATACTTGCTTGGACCTATAAATAACTAATTTATTTTTCCTAGATAATAAACCTCGAGTTAGTTTATTACAGAATTGGCTACAGACATCATCTCTGGTGTGAGATCTGGGATACCAATTGATCTGGGATAAGAGGATAACCATTGAAAGTTTGCCCCCCCCCCCCATGAGGAATTTCATGACATTTATCATCATGTACCCCTGTACCCCCCCCCCCCCCCACACACACACTTTAAAAAAACAAAACTAAACAAAAACAAAAAAACACTAGCCCTAGGCCCAGTCCCTCAATAGATACCAGATGTAACCAGCTCAGAAAATGGTTTGTCTGATTGCCAACTCTACAAACTCAGCCTGGAATCTCTCAGCTTCTGCAAGCCAAATTCTGCCCTCTGCTACCCCTATACAAGCCATTGTCTTCCAATTATGCCCTGTGTTACATCTTTCCAACACCAATTATTTCCATGAGGTATAACAGAGCAGAATCTAGCCTCCAACTGGAACTTAATTAACAATTAATGGCTGAGAAGGTTGGCTGCACTGGTAGTCAAGTGGCAAAGACTGATTTCTACTACTGGCATAAGCAGACCTCACCCAGCACATGTACAAAAACTTGGTGAGAAGGTGCCACTTCTACATATTCAGTTTTAGAATAGAAAAAGACTGAGCCTTGTTATCTATGGCCCTGCAAAATGGTCATAAAATGCTACCAAATCAGGCTGCTAGCACATGGCCCCCACCTCTCACAGGTGGGAAAGACAACAGAGGGTGAAAGACAGCGGAGCATTAGACTCCAGTCATTTCACTACATCCAGTCCCCATCTGACCTTAAATTCCAAACACAAAAGCCATAAACAGAAATGCTCTATTAGTGAGATGATGTTATGGAACTATCCCCCCCACCCCATCCCCTTAAGTAGGAGGGAACGTCAACCTTCTATATTCCACTTGCTTGAATGGCATTAGTAGCCCTGCCAAATATTTTGCTCCGGTCTCGTAGCTACTTATGTGGTTGCAGTGTTGTAGGGATTAGAGAGAGAGACAAGGTGGGTGAGGTAATCTCTTTTATTGGACTAACTTCTGTTGGTGAAAGAAGTTTGAGTTTACACAGTGCTCTTCAGGTCTGAGAAACGTACTCAGCATCACAGCTAGATACGTAGTGGAACAGATTAACTACTTACGCTAAAACAACCTGTTCTGCCTTGTATATCGCTGCGACCCTCTGAGTACTTTCCCCAGACTTGAGAAGAGTTCTGAGTAAGCGCAAAAGCATTTTTCTTTCACCAACAGAAGTTAGTCCAATAAAAGATTACCTCACCCGCCTTGTCTCGCTCATTCCCTATCTAGCTGTATGTGTATATGTGAGTTTTTATTTTGCATGAGTGATTGTTTCTACAGAAATCTGGGTTCCTCGCCAAAGTTCACATTCAAGTAAATTGCTTCATGGCCTCAGATGTCTTAGCAGCTCTGGAATTTCAATCATCTCACTATATGTATATTAAACCCCCACCCCCCCAACCATCTGTTTTCCTGCACTGACAGGAGTGACTTTCAGCTTTAGAGAAATATGACTTTGCTCTCACTGTAGACAGAAGAGTGATTCACAGAGGGCCAAATGCTGCGGTTCTTACTCAGGCAAAAGTCGCATTCGTTTCCAAAGAGGCCTGAGTGAATCCTGAGAACCAGATTGTGCCTCAGTCTTTGTCAAGGCTGAATCCCCACTCTGGCACTTCGAGTACAGAAGGTGGGGGCCTGCAAGAATTTTAAAAAGTAATACTTGCCCTCCAGGCTTGTATTAAACTCCCAAGGTTACAGCTTTTCTCTGACCTTGGCTTGGTAAACGCTGCCACCACCTAAATGCAAAAAAAACAAAACAAAACCCTTTGACCCAAGAAGGAGCATGTGGAAATTCCTCCCTGTGGGGTACCCTCAAGCCCTTTCACACACACCCTCCGGGAAAGAGCTGACAAGAAAACAAAGGAAATTAGCTGTTACCACCAGCTAATCAAACTGCACAGGCATAAACCTCCTAGGACACAACAATCCAAATCCTGTTTTTTAAAAAAGGTAAATTTTATTAAAAACAAAGAAAGAAAATACATCTGGATTTTAGGCTTTTGCTATATTTTAAAAGAGCAATTCCAAAAATTAAGCACCCAAAATAGCTTTCTTGGGGGTTCAGCTTAAAGGTTACAAGCAAACAAAAGCACCTGAGGTTAGCTCAGAGGAGTCCACAAGCCTTAAAAAATAAACAGAAATAAATCTAATCACGTTTTTCTAAACATTCCTAATTTATTTACATATTTGGGTTGTTAAAAGTAGTTTGAGATATGATCTGATGATTTTCATATCTGGTTCAAACTTTACACAGCATTCCTGCTGCCCTGTCTCTTCAGCCCAGAGAGAGCAACCACAGACACAAAGGGAAAGCTTCCTTCCCAATTTAAAAAAGTTCTAGCCTTCCCATTGGCTCTGTTGGTCAAGTGTCCTTTTCTTTACCTGGGGGACTTTTTTTAACCCTTTACAGGTAAAGCAAGCAGAGAACAGCTACCAAGAGGGATTTTACAGCTAACTGGCTGGCTGGGTGTCCATAAAGGAGAGCTACTCCCCCCCGCCCCCTTCATTTGTCACAGTCTTACTTGGCAAAGCGGGAAAATAACCCCAGGTTCAACTTACCCAGCTCTCAGGTCCAGGTATGGTGTGGAGGGCAGCCACTGCTCTTCAGTTGGCCCCCGGCTTACAGTCAGTGGGCAGGGAGTATACAGATGGGAGAGGAATGGGCTGAGCCTCGGCTCTCTCTTCCCACTCACTGGGACTGGCGCAAAGGGGGACATAAGCTGCACCCTTCCTGCCATAACCCCCCTCCTCTCCAAAGCTGCTTCTGGTGGAGCAGGTCCATGCTGCCCATGACTGAGGCCTCAGTCTAATAGCTGAGGCCTCATCCACGTGAGACAGTTGTACCAATTTAATTCGATGGGTTTAGAAACTGATTTAGTTACATTACTGTGACCCATTGTGTGGGCATTTAGCTTCAGTAGGTAAAGCTTGTCCACACACAAACCAGCACCGGAGAGAAGATCTTCAGCAACTACACAGCAAGGGCAGGTCTACACTACCACTTAAGTCCATCTAACTTATGTTGCCCCGGGGTGTGAGAAGGACATCCCTCTGAGCAATGCAACTTCACCACTGTCCTGTCAGCATAGAGCGTCTTCACCAGATGTGCTACAGCAGCACAGCTGCAGTGACACAGCTGCACTGATGTACTGTGTCTAGTGTAGACTTGCCCTGAGACACCTGGTAGATGTCCAGCATCCATGTAAGCCCAGCACTCATTTACCATATTTTCCATGAGTGCTCAGCACCCAGCACCAAAATAAAGTGACGAGAGCTGGGTACTGAGCACTCATGGTAAATATGGCCCCAAAGGAGATGCTTCTAAAGGTGCTGAGTTCTTGAAATCTGGTCCCATGAGGATATCAATTTCAAAAGGTGCTGAGCATCTGCAGTATGGTGACCAGATGTCCCGATTTTATAGGGACAGTCCCGATTTTGGGGTCTTTTTCTTATATAGGCTCCTATTACCCCCCACCCCCTGTCCTGATTTTTCACATTTGCTGTCTGGTCACCCTAAGTCTGCAGTTCCCATTGAACTCAGATGGAGTTGTGGGCGCTCAGCGCCTCTGAAAATGAGGTGATTGTTAGATAGATAATTTGGTCTTAGGAACTTAGTAGTATGCAACTGAGGGATTTTTTTTTTAAACCACACAAGAAATGTGACCTGAGAAAATCATTTCAAATCCATCCTCTCACCATGAGTCACCAAACCACAGCCTTTCATTTCTCTCAAAGGCAAGTGTATTGCATTTTCACATAGTTAAGATGCAGTTAACTTGTGTGATCACAACATGTGTCAAGAACTGTACTTTTCTTTAAAAAAATAATGTCCCCATTGACCTTCAGTGGGATTTGTGGGACTTGTGCTCCTAAATCCTCTGGACACATTTCAAAATTCTCCTCTAGGACTTTTTTTAAAGCCACTAAATAAATAATTTGAGTAGAAACTATTGCTCATTGTGATATATTTAATCACAATCTGTTACTATGAGAGACTCTTCCCTGTCTGATGCTATTTCGAGACCACAAGTCAAATCTTACCATCAATAAGCTCTACTCTGGTTAGAGTAGAAAATAGAAACAAATTAGTTGAATCAAAGTCTTCTTATAGCTTCTATAAACTACAACAGGCTTAAAGCAATGGAGTCTGGATCCTGTTCTGGGAATTAGATTATCTGATTGCAGTATCCAGTGTTGCAAGAAAGATGTGCTCAAAGTGCATCAAACTGGCAAATGGGCTGTTCACATGAAGTTGAAAACAGCATACATTGTATTAAGGGCATAAAACTGGAGAAACAAAAATAAATCAGCATTTGGAGTCACATACACCCACAGATTTATAGCCATATAAAAGGTTTATACTTCAGCATAGAAAGAAATGAGAATATTAACAGAATAGGTCATTTCAAGCATGAGACTATTATATTGCGTATGTGGCTTCATATGGAACCAGACCACTGCAAAAAGCCATGGCATAAACTATGTTTAGGTTTTATAATAACTGGAATCATATGAGCAGGGATAGGAGGTATCATTTGGCTTAGATTCCTGACCATAAGTATCAGGAATATATGTGCTAAACCACACCATATTTATGGCCTGATCTAAAGCTCAATAAAGTCCATAAAAAGACTCCAATTGAATTCATTGGCAGCTGGATCAGGCCCTTAGAGATCTGTCATTAGAATCACAAAGGGCATGGAGAGCCAAAGGTCCCAACTTTCCAGAGCATGGCATAATACCATTGAATTGCATCTTAGGGGCCCTCTTCACATTAGCTATTTCCTGCGAAGCTATAGTAGTGAAGTCACAACTGAGCCTGCAACTAGCTTTCCCTTGCAATCCCTGCCATTTGTCAAAGGAGTAAGGTTCTAAGTGCTTTGTCTCTGGGGGTGGAGGTCTGCCAAAGGAGGATTCCAGCAGAACGCACTGGTGAAATGCAACAGTTGGGGGAAGACCTCTAAAACCTCTCCAGCGCATCATCAAAGATCTGCAACCTATCCTGAAAGATGATCCCTCACTCTCACAGATCTTGGGAGACAGACCAGTCCTCACTTACAGATGCAAACAGTTGAGGGAAGGGAAGTTTCCTGATATTCTCTTGGAAATCTCCTACTTAAAGCATTTAAGCACATGCTTCACCTTCAGAGCATAAACAGCCCCATTTACTCCAGTGAGATTTTAACACAATTGTAGTACCATAGCCACCACCCCCCACCTCTAGTTCCCTTTCACCAGGGAGCACCCTTTTAGGAGCACACAGCTTCCAGTCCCCTTCTCAGCCCCAAATTCTTTATTTCACTCTTCACCAGGCTGACAACAAAGTGTGTCAAAAACAAAACTCCAGACCAAACATGGAGTCTTTCGGCAGTTCCAGCTCCACACAGCATCCTGTTTCCTGGAATCCCCTGGCTTGCCAGCAAGCCTTCTACCCCCAGCAGCTTGCTGGTTTTGTCTTTTCTCAGCCACTCCTCCCCACAGCATCCTGCCGTCTTTTATGATATTTGAATTACCTGATTTCTCTCAGTTGGGCTCATCTTGCAAGCAGGGCTGGCTTAGCCCCAGGTTCTCCAAGGACAAGCCACCCTGTGACTATGAGCTTCAAGTTAAGCACATGCTTAAATGCTTTGCTCCATAGACATGGGATTACTCCGTGGATTTGTGTTACGCATGCACTTAAGTGCTTAGGTGGACTGGGGCTTTGATGGCTTCATCAGGCTGCATCTACTTCTCATCAGGTCTGAGCCACATGTGGAAGTAATTAGCACACCCTGAAGACCATCTTGAAGTCTGCCAGTCTTTTGCTAGGTCAGTGTTTATTCGCTTGCAGCAAATTTTGGCAGAGCAGCCAGGAACTGTTATGTTATGACTGGTTATTGTTAAATCTTTATCACCTTGGCAGGAGTTTTGGTTGGGGAGGCGGGAGCGTATCCCTCTCTCCTCCCCGCCCAACACATTCAGGCTACCGGACAACAAAGGATCATTCTTTCTACATCTCAGCTTTTGTCTCCTCTGCAAACACCCAGAGGTGAGTGGAGTGCCATCATGGCAAGTACCCACAAAGCACAGCTGGAAAAAAACAAAATAATAAAAGACAACCCTCCGTGGAAGTTGTTTTAAAATAGAAAAGAAAATATCCCTCCTCATTTGTCAGCACTGAGTAGCATACACATGGCCAAGGTGATCTTTCCATAGGAACATAAACAGTATTCTCAATGGTATTAAACATTAATGACAAAGTGATGACTCTCTCGATCCACACACATGCACAGACCCCCCCCCCCACCCCCTTGTCTCTTCATTGCTGCCCTGAAAGAAGAATGTGGCTTGCTGGACATTTTGGGAGCATGTTATAAATTCATTGATATTTTTAGTAGAATGTCTCCGGATATTTTGTGTCATTATTATTTGTATTCCAGTAGCACTTGGAGACCTGACCTGGGATTGGGACTCCCATTGTGCTGAGTGCTATACAGACATTTAGTGAGAAACGGTACCTGCCCTACAGCGCTTACAATCTATGTAGACAAGACAGCCAAAGGGCAGGAGAGGAAGAAAAGGGAAACTGATCTGCACCAGGTCACACAGCAGCTCAGTGGCAAAACCAGGAACAGAACCCAACTATCATTTACATGCCTCTCTATAAACGAGGGGGTACATGATAACCACTCACGAGTGCACTGCTGGATGCGTGGGGGGGCCATAAGGACACCCCCAACAATCCCAAAGAAGGTCTTCTCCACCACTAGCTGGATTTGCTCCATGGAGGCCCTGCCCCAGAGGCCTCATATCTGGGTGTAACCAAGCCCACGAACAATTGAGATATGGTTCTATTTATCTGAACCACCCAGAATTTAGAAGGTCTTAGATAAATGGTCCGTGCTGGCCTGTCACTAATACACACGCCTGAAACACATGTAGAGCTTATGACTATTATTTATTTTCAAATAGCATCCAGTCTCTGCTTGGCACTCAACCCTGCCCCAAGGAGCTTACCAGCGAAAGAGTTATTCATAGAAAAGAGGAGCCAGTCATTCCACGTATTTCTCAGATAACATAGATAAGAGCAAGCTTTTGTCTTAACTCCACATGTTGCAACATTTAGTAACTGCCTTGGTAAAGGGATGTAATCTGCATACAAATTGCAAAAAAACCACCCTAATATGTGATGCTAGTAACAACTCCACTTATTAAATAAAACCTCTATATGCTTTTGTTTACTTTTCGGATTTCATCCAAACTGGATGATGAAAATGGCCTGGCCAATCCCACCTTTTTTCTAGCACACCTGGGCCTGACCCAAACCCTAGTTCTGAAAAGTCTTGACCTTTTGGAAAGTTTGGATCCAGATCCAGACTTTGTCACTGGCCTTTTTTGTTGTAATGGGCCAAACCAGAAACCCACAAACACACTTTGGAGAAATTTGGCTCCCAGTCGAGAGGCAATCTACTCAGCTCATCTTTAATATTTAGTCAGTTTCATGTTGGAGTTCTCATGAATGCTCAGCTGTTGTTTGGGTTGTAAAGATTACAGGCGGATGTTTACATTTTTTTAAAAGCCCAAAGTACTTTCATTTAAAATTAAATAAAATACTTAAAATATTTCTATTCTTATTAGATCTGGTAAAGCATATTGATTTTATTTTTCAGATCTAAATACTGGATCCCAAATGCAGTAGATCCAATCCCCTAATTAAAAATATCTTCTCTTCTGTCACTGTTAGTTCCCTTCATCATATATACATCCAAGCTGTGATCAGCCAAAAGACTGTAACATTTCTTTTCAGCATTGCCCTTCCTGCCACATCCCTTCAGCACTATCATCAAGATTTCTTCACAGAAATATTGTGCATGGTACTTAATCTCATATTACATGAAATTTTTATCCTCAGTACATTGCGGTCCACTTAACCTCCTAGAATACATGGTGTCCGTAAAAGAAAAATGAAAAACAGAGCTGGATCAGCAGCTTTATTCCCTTGCAAATGACAAGTCTTTTTCAAACAGTTTAGCTGGAAGGTGTGTTCTGACTGGCCGCTGAACTGTCTCCAGAGGAAGGTTAGTCCTGGCATGCCGTGGAGAGATGAAAGATTCTACAAAAACTGGCAAGATGACCAAAGTAATTTAGGAAGGTGTTCAGAGCATGTAGCTTGGCAGCAAAGGATCTTTTGGCTCGGAGCACTCAACACCAAACAGGTTTCTCCTCCAAAAAGAGCTTTCAGGAGTTTGAACCTATGACTGGGATTTTCACAGGAGCTCTGTGCCCAACTCCCATTTAAATTCAATGACATGAGGGTGCCAAATTCCCTTCGGTTCCCTTGCAAATCCCAGCCTACAGTGTACCAGAGAAGCATCAGCCAGAGTGCCAGGCATGAATGCTTCACTCTGGGTCCAGTTCCGGCACACGGACAGGCTGCTCTGCAGATGCCTAGCAATGGAGCCAGGGTAGGCTCCTGCAGCATGGTCTATATGCTTTTACACACACGCACCATGTCACAATGTACCTTCACCCCTACAAGTGACTCTGGCTACCACCAGGAATAATCTGTTCAGTGGGGAGAGTGGAAACCATAGCTGACCCAGGTGGACAATTAACCTGGCCTAGCCTAGAAGGGGCACTATTGCCTCCCAAGCACCCCCTTGCAGTTGAGTGTGGCTCAGCTGGGACCCTGTCTCAGTTTCCCCGCCTTAAGGAGGTACCAATGAGGTCATTTAAGTAGCCCTGTCAAGGAGAAGCCAACACATTCTACTTTATAGCACCATATCGCCTTTAATAAACCCTTCCAAAAGGGGCACTTGGGCCAGACTGTAAAGTCTCCGGGCTCAGAGCCCAGATAACACTTAGAAGTCCCAAAACAAAAGTCTCTAGGTTCCAGCAGCAGCATCGTCTGGGGTAAGGCCTGAGGATTCCCTGCTGCCCAGCGAGCTCAGCAACCCTTCCCCTCTGTACTACCCACACAGACTGCTTTTGCTCAGTTCAGGCTGCCTAGGAGCTCCTTGTGACGGGTTGGATCACAGAAACCCTCTTTGGGACTTCCATCTGATGTGCTGAGACTATCCCTGAGCTGTTTTCCCTGCCAGCTTGGGACTCCAGAACCTTGCCTGCTTGAGCCAGACACGCTAGCCTGCTACAAACCCAGGCCCAGGTCTGAACAATATCCCCGAAAAGCTGCAGGCTTAACTGAAAACAGCTTAAGAAGTGCTCTTGTCTCCAACACCCAGATACCCTGTTCCCAATGGGGGCCAAACCCCAAATAAATCCATTTTACCCTGTATAACGCTTATACAGGGTAAACTCATAAATTGTTCACCTTCTATAACACTGATAGAGAGATATGCACAGCTATTTGTCCTCCCCCCGGTATTAATACTTACTCTGGGTTAATTAATAAGTAAAAAGTGATTTTATTAAATACAAAAAGTAGGATTTAAGTTGTTTTAAGTAATAACAGACAGAACAAAGTGAATTACCAAGCAAAATAAAATAAAAAACACGCAAGTCTAAACCTAATACAGTAAGAAAGAGATTACTGATGAAATCTCACCCTCAGAGATGTTCCAGTAAGTTTCTTTTACAGATTAGCCTCCTTCTAGTCTGGGTCCAGCAATCACGCATACCCCTGTGGTTAATGTCCTTTGTTCCAGTTTCTTTCAGGTATCCTTTGGGGGTGGAGAGGCTGTCTCTTGAGCCAGCTGAAGACAAAATGGAGGGGTCTCCAGGGGCTTAAATAGACTTTCTCTTGTGGGTGGTCCCTCTCCCTCCCCCTGTGTAGAATCCCAGCTACAAGATGGAGTTTTGGAGTCACATGGGCAAGTCACATTTCCATGCATGACTCAGAATGTCCAGGTGGCAGCCATTGTTCACATGCTACCTTGAACGTCCTCAGGTAGACTTCTTATGTGGATTGGAGTCTTCCAAGACCCATTGTCCGTTAAGTGTTTCTTGATTGGACACTTAACTTGCAAATTCCTTTCTAAAGAAGCTGACCAAATGCCTTACTAAGGCTACTTAAAATCAAACAAGTACACAGCCAATATTCATAACTTCTAATACAAAAATGATACATGCATACAAATAGGATGAATATATTCAGTAGATCATAACCTTTGCAGAGATATGTTACATGGCATATGTAGCATAAAACATACTCCAGTTATGTCATATTTACATTCATAAGCATATTTCCATAAAGCGTTATGGGGTGCAATGTCACACTCCCCGCCCCTGGCACTTCCTTTCTCCTCCAGAGCTCCCTCTCAACTGAGCAATCCTCAGCCTTTTACTAGGCCCAGGTGCGCCTTACTTAACTGCCTTCCAGCTACTGAGGGAGTTACATATCCCCAGGTGGGCCTGGTTGGCTCATTCCCTTCAGTGGAGCCTCTCACAGGTAGGTTGGGCAGCTGACTCCCTTAAGGGCCAGCCCTGTGACACCTTGGCAGTGTTAATATACCACACGCCTGATTCTATCAGAGACCACAGGGTGCTGGAACCTGCCCAGCATCCCCTGACTCTTTCACTGGTCCCCACTGCTCTTTTCTGCGACCACTCAGCAGGGACCTGTGCTCTCTGCCCTGCCTCTTTCCACATGTGGCTGCACATGGAGTTGAAGCACCATAATATTCATTCACTGTTTCGATGGAAGGCTGAGACCTCTGCGTACAGGCCTCAGCCAGTCTCAGCTCACCGGGGTTTCTTGGTACACCACTGTAACGAGCTGTATAACGACACAAAAGCAGATCAAGCCAGGAGATAACTGAAGTTCCTCCAGGGATAGGAGAAATCATCCCCCGGAGCGCAATTATCAACTTGTGCTAACTACACACTCGTGCCTAGCTACTGGCTGAAGGATCAAGTAGTTACTTTAGTCTACTGCAGCCAGGGGCTCACCTTGCCCACCCTGGTTTATGTGGAAGGCCTGATTCTCAGAACAACTGGTGTCCTTCCAGTGCCTAGGGGCCAGGAGTACAGGCAGGCAGCCTGCGTCCCCTGAGCACTATAGAGGACACAGACAGCACTCCCTGGATCCTAGCATGGGAGGGGGAGGTTTTGGGGGACAGGGTGGGAGAGGAGCAGTGTGCATCTCTATGTATTCACTAGCCAGTTCTACCCTGTGCAGCTCTGAGGAAGCTCAGGCAGGCATGGGGGAGCTGCTGTTGCTCTGCAGCCTCTGGGGGAGGATTCCTTTCCCCATCCTTAAGCCCCATGGAGCCCCCACCCCTGCACACAGCCTATGTATGTGGGCGCAGCAACAAAGACTTGCACACTCCCTAAACTCCCCCAGCATTGCAACTCCTATTCCCCATGCATACTGCCCAGGTAAAGGACGTGGGCTCAAGGCAGCATGGGCAGGCTGCCGGTTAAATGTCACAGCCGACATTTTATTGATGTATCCTTAACCGCTGAGCTCAGTGTTCGCCAAGGCGCTCTAATTGTCTCTGTTTGCAGCATTACACAGAAGGCCTGCAGCGATCCTGCCGCTGAGCCCAGGGTTCACAAGCTGGGACTTGTTCCCTAATCAGAAGTTAACTAACTGTACTCTACACTATGTGCCTTGAGTGCGGGGCTGGGTTCTGTGCAATCAGAGGCAAATATAGGACTAGGAGCCACTGAAACTGGTTTCTTATGTAATGGGCATTTGGGTTCTTCTTTGCAAATGTTTGGTGCCTGTGAAACCAAATGTCTGATACCACCAGCTTAGAGGGCCTAACGCCCAGTGCCACTCTGGACACTGCTTACGCAAACGGCATTGTGGAGTTTCATGCTTATTGTCTCTGAGCGACTCTAGCAAACATGCTCAGCTGTTGTTTTCTAACTGCCAGCCCTGCAAACTCACCCTGAGATCTGAGCATCACGGTTCTTTCTGGCACATACACAATCATCGGGGATAATGATTCTGCAAGCCAAATTCTGCTCTCGGCTATCCCTACACGCAGGGGTAAATGGGTGCAAAATTTGGCCACGCAATGGGAATATAACCGACAATTCTGCTGATGGTGCTTGAGCCAGAATACACTCCAGCTCCTGCTTCCTCAGTTGTGTTGGCTCTGCAGGGATAACAGGAATCTTTGATTTCAGCCTATGAA
The DNA here is from genome assembly GCF_002925995.2 of Terrapene triunguis. Lineage (NCBI taxonomy): Eukaryota > Metazoa > Chordata > Testudines > Emydidae > Terrapene > Terrapene triunguis. The sequence continues at coordinate 21,658,705 of NW_020664543.1, forward strand.
AGGTAAAAAGAGTAGGGCATATGTGACCCAGCAGAGATTTCAGGTCTCTCAGTAAATTACAAGAGCTGACAGAAGCAACAGAGAGTCCTGTGGCACCTTTAAGACTAACAGATGTATTGGAGCATAAGCTTTCGTGGGTGAATGCCCACTTCCTCGGATGCATGTAATGGAAATTTCCAGGGGCAGGTATTAATATGCTGGCAAGAATCAGTCTGGAGATAACGAGGTTAGTTCAATCAGGGAGGGTGAGGTCCTCTGCTAGCAGTTGAAGTGTGAACACCAAGGGAGGAGAAACTGCTTCTGTAGTTGGCTAGCCATTCACAGTCTTTGTTTAATCCTGATCTGATGGTGTCAAATTTGCAAATGAACTGAAGCTCAGCAGTTTCTCTTTGGAGTCTGGTCCCGAAGTTTTTTTAGCAAGGACTCTCTGTTGCTTTTTACAGATCCAGACTAACACGGCTACCCCTCTGATACTTAAGAGCTGAGAGGTACACCCAAGAACATTTGCATTTTCCCATCATTTGTTTAGAGTTGCGATTTCATGAGGTGCCAGGAGTGACAGTACCTAGTCACTAATAGATCTAGCTCCAGAGAAGAGGAGTAGAAATTGGAAACATCAAAGCACCAGCCCAGGGAATTGGGAATAGATCCCCAAAACCTCCACAATACTCATCTGAATCCAGTAGTGACCGAATGTTGCAACGAAGGCTGTGTAGTGGCCTAGTGCACAAATCTCCACATTACAATTAGTACCTTTGTTGGCAGGCACAGGAGAGGGGCCCAACCACCAAAAAGGCCATAGAATTGGACTGATTGATTGGTATTTTCTATTATTTAAATAGCAGCAGCATGTAGAGGCCCCAGCCAGGATAGGAGGGCCCCATTGCTGGGCAAACGCATGGCGAGAGACAATGTCTGCTCTGGAGAGATTACAGACTAGACAGACAAGGTGTGGGAGGGAAAACAGAGGCAGAGAAAGGGGAAGTAGGAGGTCAGTGGCACGGCCAAGAATAGAACCCAGTCTGCAGTGGAACCCACTAGACCATGCTGCCCTTTATAGCACCTGATGTATTTTCTGACTCATGGAGCCCTCCAGAAAGACTGCAAGCTCTCTGGGGCACAGCCCAGTTTTCCAGCAAAGGCCTAGCACACCTGAGCACTATGAGATAATAAATAATGACAGTGGCCTAGATCTTGCCCCCATAGGGTCACACATGGAGGAGACTTTCTGCACACAGATCTCACCTTTCCAAGTGAAAGGGGCGGGGGCTCAGCTAAATGTGTGATGCCAGTCCACCCCCTAGAAAACTGGGCAAGCAGAGAGGGCTGGAGATTGAGAGAGCCAGGATGGGGACAGACACTAGAGTGCGCTCACTGTCATCCTTCTAGTCCTGCAGTCCCTAAGAATCCAGTGACACTGCACTACCAGAAAGCTTGGAGACCCACCAGGGACCAGAGCGGACTTTGTGCCACTGCCCCTGGCCTTGCATGGATCACTGTGAACTTCCAGGCTTGCATTCAGACCACTGCATCATTAAGGAGACCCAGCAACAGTCATAGGTCCCCTCCACCGGGGTCCACCCAGCTTGTACAATCAGGGCTGCAGAGAGCCATCCTGCAAACCCTTACTCATTTGTGCAGCCTGTGACTGCTCATGTGAGTAAGGGCTACTTGTGTGAGTAACAGGGTTTGCGGCATCAAATCCAAAATCAAACACAAATGATTCACCCGTGCAAAGAATACTGCAGCCTTGCACAGCACTGACCCTGACTGCTAGTGTGGTTTTAATGCCAGTGCTTGTTGGCCATTACACTAGAAAGCAACACAGCTGTGTCATATAAATAAGGGTACTGTAGCTCTTTATACCTTCCACTCACAGAGAGGAGAGAAACAGAGGAATATATCTCAGGTGTGGAGTCCCACCCACCCACAGTGTTATTTGGCTGATCTGTTTAAACACACAAGGAAAGTATCCTTGAAAGGAAGAGGCCTGAGGCAGAGTCACTAGTCCAGTTGTCTGCAGGTCTCAGGGGAGGGATAGTGGGGACATGCAGTCAGGAAAGCTCCAGAGAAGGTTTTTCACGTACGAGTTTTTAGTGGGAACATCTGGGAGGATACAGCAGCTCGAAGCAATCAGCAACGATGCCTTATAAAGAGACTGTCAGGCTGGCGCAAAATAAATGTGGATTCAAAGCGAAGTGTCTATAAAAAAGCACCACAGAATTCTACAGGCATGAGACAAACCTAGTGCTGGGTCCTTGGTTTCTTCATGTCTGTTTCTCAGGAGCCTGGATGCCTCTGTGAGAGGCACCAGGGCAATTAGTAAATAATAATAATATGCTACAGTTTATAATGTTCTTACAGCTCTGCCGGGTCAATCTGTGCAATCCTTACACAGACAACACATTGACTTTAACGGGAGTGAACAAAGCCTAGACAGAGATCTGAACCAGAGCCGCAGATCCAAACACCCCTACGCTTTGCTAAAGTGTGTCTTTTGGCACCTTTCCACAATGTATTCCTTCTGCTTTCTTTGCACCAAGTTTTTACATCGCTTCTGTCAGCAGAGAGAAGCAGCCATTTTGAGTTCGGTTCGGTGCAGACAGTCAGCAGAGATACACTTTATGCCCTGTCTCAAAGAGCCTTTATTTTTGTTCTTTCTTGCTTTGTTATTCTCCTAAACTAAACTAAACTAAACTAAAGGTCAATCAGGTTCTCCCCAGAGAGGTCGTTTGCTCTTGGTGTGTGGAAAACAACAGGGAGCATATCTATCTGAAACACAACTGACTAGGTTATACTGTACCAGGGAAAATATGTTTCCAGAGTCTATTGGAGCAGGTAAATTACTGATAAGATCCAGTATCATTGCGTCAATGACCAAAAACTTGGATTCAGACTGAGAAGAAAATAATGAGGGATTTATTCATTATTGTGTCAGGCACTCTGAGGTACCACCTGGCATCGTAACAGCAACCCCAACAGCTTCCTTATTGCACTATATCATTTCTGTTCCTGTTTCCTTTGCAAGTGCACTCTGCATTTGGGAGTTTTATTATACCTTCTGGGTGGTCTGAATGCAAACAACAGTAGGTGAAATTACCCTGTCTCCGGGGGATTACTCCAGAAAATCAAAACCATGGAGCTGCTTTTCCAATGCACATTTTGACAGCTAGCTGTGAAAATAATGGAGCGAGCGTTTTATGGATCTTGCTGGCTTAAGAATTTCCTATGCTGGTTTACAGCCAGAGCATTTTCTGACTTGATCCTGGCAATGTCACTCTGACCAACTGTGGAAGGATCATTTATATATCTGAAAATTAGGCCTTTATGCTCCTATATGGGAGAAAGCAGTAGCTGCAACGCATGGAACTTATCTACCTGGCTGGACTTTATTTGCTGATACACACAAGTCATTAATGTTTTTATGAGTGTTTGAAGTTGTAGATAGGTAAGAGTGTCATTTCCTCTCTTGTCATTAGAAGCCGTTTATTTTTCACCTGTATGCAAACAACCAGGGCAGACAATGGGCCCGATCTGACTTTACGCACCACTCCAGCAATGCAAGGGGACCGTAGAAACAGCTCAGGATCTGGCCCAACTTTTAAAACAAACCTCCGAGTGGTTTGAAGTTTTCAGCTTGATCAATCTTAACGTTTTCCCCATTGATCGGTCCCAGTTTCCAGAGCGTGAATTTCAGCTCCTGTGAGTTTTGCAAAGCTGAATGCAAACTATTTTTCACTCTTTGGTTCATGCGGCTTTGCTATCCCACCTTGAGTTTTGCTAGAGTAAGCCCCAAAATATAAAGTGAAACTTGGCCCAAAACAGTGAGTTTTGCCTGGTGGTAGGCCAAAATCCTGCAAACACACCTGACCACAGAAATTGTCCCAGTTGTGAAGTTGTGCTATAAAAGCAGGAGACTCATTTTTCTTCTAACAAGCATTTAATACTTGCTGTTGCAGCAGGGCAGATAGAACCACTCTGCTAAGTAACTGGCAGCTCTCTGCAGAGTTTTCTAAGCAACAGGAAGTCATACTCTTGGCCCCTAGTCCTGCAGTCTGTTCTGCAAGAGTGCACCCATATACCCATAGGGAGTCTAAGGGACATTTACACAGCACAAAAAAACAAACAAACAAAACCCCACAGCCGTGAGTCTCAGAGCTCAGCTCAACTGACTTGGGCTCATGCTGTGCGGCTAAAAATAGCAGCATAGCCATTTGGACTCAGGCTGGCGCCCAAGCTCCGAGACCCTCCCTGCTTGCCAGGTTTGAGAGCGCAGGCTCCAGCCCGAGCCCGAATGTCTCCACGGCTATTTTTCGCCCTGCAGTGGGAGCCCAAGTCAGTTGAACCGGGCTCTGAGACTTGCTGCTTGCAGGTCATTTTTGGCTGTGAAGACATACCCTCAGGTATCAGAACTGGTGCCAACTCTCGTGATTTTATTGTGACTCTCATGTTATTTGATGTTTTTCTTAACCCCCCAGCTTCTCGATTCATGCAATTTGGCTAGAATCTCAGCTTTCATTTGTTAAAAGAGTGCATTTCTAGGGGGGCTGTTGATTAATTGCAGTTAACTCAAAAAAATTAACTGCAATTAAAAAAATTATTCTTGATTAATCGCACTGTTAAACAAATAGAATACCAATTGAAATTTATAAAGTATTTTTGGATGTTTTTCTACATTTTCAAATGTACTGATTTCTATTACAACACAGAATACAAAGTGTACAGTGCTGAATTTATATTATTATTTTAATTACAAATATTTACACTGTAAAAATGATAATCAAAAGAAATAGTATTTTTCAATTCACCTCATACAAGTACTGTAGTGTAATCTCTTTATTGTGAAAATGTAACTTACAAATGTACTCAAAAACAAAACAATGTAAAACTTTAGAGCCTACAAGTCCACTCAGTCCTACTTCTTGTTCAGCCAATCGCTAAGACAAACAAGTTTGTTTACATTTATGGGAGATAATGCTGACTGCTTCTTATTTACAATGTCACCTAAGGGAGAACAGGTGTTCACATGGCATTTTTGTTGCCGGCGTTGCAAGGTATTTACGTGCCAGCTATGCCACCATTCCAGAGGACATGCTTCCATGCTGATGATGCTCGTTAAAAAAATAATGTGTCAATTAAATTTGTGACTGAAGGCCTTGGGCGATAATTGTATGTCTCCTGTTCCGTTTTTCCCGCATTCGGCCATATATTTCATGTTATAGCAGTCTCGGATGATGACCCAGCACATGTTCGTTTTAAGAACACTTTCACAGCAGATTTGACAAAACGCAAAGAAGGTAACCAATGTGAGATTTCTAAGGATAGCTATGCACTCGACCCAAAGTTTAAGAACCAGAAGTGCCGTCCAAAATCTGATTGGGACGGGGTGTGGAGCATGCTTTCAAATGTCTTAAAAGAGCAACACTCTGATGCGGAAACTATAGAATCCGATCCACCAAAAAAGAAAATCAACCTTCTGCTGGTGACATCTGACTCCGACGATGAAAATGAAAATGCATCGGTCCACTCTGCTTTGGATCGTTATCGAGCAGAACCTGTCATCAGCATGGACGCATGTTCTCTGGAATGGTGGTTGAAGCATGAAGGGACATGAATCTTTAGCGCATCTGGCACATAAATATCTTGCGATGCCAGCTACAACAGTGCCACGCGAATGCCTGTTCTCACTTTCAGGTGACATTGTAAACAAGAAGTGGGCCGCATTATCTCCTGGAGATTGTAACCAAACTTGTTTGTCTGAGCGATTGGCTGAACAAGAAGTAGGACTGAGTGGACTTGTAAACTCTAAAGTTTTACATTGTTTTATTTTTGAATGCAGTTATTTTTTGTACACAATTTGTACATAAATACATAATGTACATAATGTACATTTGTAAGTTCAACTTTCATGATAAAGAGATTGCACTATAGTACTTGTATTAGGTAAATTGAAATATACTATTTCTTTTGTTTTTTACAATGCAAATATTTGTAATAAAAATAAATATAAAGTGAGCACTGTACACTTTGTATTCTGTGTTGTAATCGAAATCAATATATTTGAAAATGTAGAAAACATCCAAAAATACTTAAATAAATGGTATTCTATTATTGTTTAACAGAGCAATTAATCACAATTAATTTTTTTAATCACTTGACAGCCTTAATTTCTAGCCTTCCTGGCTGCAGAAATCAGCTTAAAGCCATGACTCAAGTGCACCCTAAAGACTCAGAAACCAAAATACAAATAAAATGAGCCCAACATTTTTTATTTATTTTTAAATCTCAGGATTTTTGAGCCAATCTCATGGGGTTTTTAGGCCTGACTCAGGATTTTTGAATATTTGGGGTTGGCAATACGAGGCAGTATTGTTGCATACTCAGCAGTCAAGCCATGAAGGTACAGTATGAATATATCTTAATGGTTAATTAGAATACTGCACTGGGTTCTACCTACATTTGGCCTAAGTTCTTTCCAAACCCAGTCCAAGTTTGCTGGAATGTCACCTGGTTTCAGCTAGAGAAAATTCCATGTGGCTGTACTGTGCATGAGCTCAGTGCAATGTACCAAGAGCCTAGAGCTACCATTAGTCAAACCTCACAGCACCATCATGCAAAGAGCAGCTTCAATACAGGCCCCTTGTAGAGTTAACCTATGCTTGGGCAGGGCAGGGGTTTAATAATGACATAGTGATGGATCCTGCAAGGTACCCAGTGCCTCTGAGAGATGTGGAGCTCCCTCAGCATCTTGGTTTGAGGGAGCTCCTCTCTTCATAAGAATGAAATTCTTATTGCCATTGTTTCATCAGAGTGGACTGAAAGAAAGATTAATTTGCCAGTGTCGCCAGCTCTTGCAGTTTTATTGCAAGCATCACAATATTTGAGGTATTTCTGAAAGCCCCTGGTCCTGGTGTCCTGTGACTGCATGAGAAGTGCAGCTTTCCTTAAAAAGTACATTTCTAGACCTCATGGTTATAAAGAAAAGCTTGAAAAAGTGACACCCCCCCTACAGCCTCAAGTACCGGAAAGCAAATGACAAGGCCAAAAAAGTACTAAAAAAAGAAATCTCGTGATTTTTAAACTGATCTCATGCTAGATGGGGAGGGTTCTGAGTTACTACAGTGAATTCTTTCCCAGGTGTCTGGCTGGTGGGACTTGCTGACATGTTCAGGGTCTAACTGATCACCATATTTGGGGTTGGGAAGGAATTTCCCCCCAAGTCAGAGGGGCAGAGACCCTGGGTTTTTGTTGTTAGTTTTTTTGTTTTGTTTTGTTTTGTTTTGTGTTCCTCTGCAGTATGGGGCATGGATCACTTGCAGGTTTAAACTAGAGTAAATGGTGGATTCTCTGTAACTTGAAGTCTTTAAACCATGATTGGAGGACTTCAGTAACTCAGCCAGAGGTTAGGGGTCTATTACAGGAGCGGGTGGGTGAGTTTCTGTGGCCTGAATGTGCAGGCGGTCAGACTAGATGATCACAATGGTCCCTTCTGGCTTTTAAGTCTATGAGTCTATTCTGGGGTCTGACTCGTGATTTTTGAACGCTTGTGCTTAGCAATATTGTAATCTTGGATCCCAAATTCTTTAATAAGCCAGCACAGAGGGCAGCAATGGGGGCAGGTTAGGGACATGGCCATGTGGTCCCCATTTATGAGGCTCCAGTGACCCTCCCGCACCATGCAAGGGGTGATGAGCGGTTGCACTGGGCTGTGACCCCCGCCCCAGCTCCTGGGGGGAGTGATTTCACCCAGCAGTGAATATTTCTTGCTCAAGTGAGTTGAGCGAGCACCTCTGTGAATTTAGTCTTGTGACTTAAGCACCTGATTAGGTTTATGCAGGGCTCATTAAACAGTAAAAACGTGTGTCTGACTCCTGGCCACCCCCAGTCGTGTTGACAGAAGTTACCATGGAAGCAGGAACACTTGGCTCTGACACAAGATGTGCTCTCAGACCAATTCTGGATGAAAACAATAAAAACCCTCTGTATTTTCAAGGGCACAGGAGTTGAATCTGCACCCTTGTCCCACTGGCTTCAGTAGGCATTTGGGGTGCTCCAGGAATGCAGTTCATATACAGTAAAGGAAAGGGTATGAATATCTCACAGTTATTGCAATGGACACACTTTTGAGTCAAATATCTCTTCCTAAAAGAACAAAATTGAGTATGTAAAATTACATTCACTCTAGTCTAATGTATAAAGTTAAACCAGACTTCACTGATGTAACTAGCAGAGGGAATAAAGTCTACAGTGGATTCTTCTGTATACAGTATTTAAACTTTTCTGCCTGGTTTGGATGACTAGTAAATATTTCCCTTTTCATGCCTTAGCTCTGGCGTACAGACCAAATTAAGGATAGATCTGGTCGTAGAGGTGCTGATCACTGACTGCCATAGGCTGGGACCCTGATACAGGTACATAGTTAAAGTTGCTGGGTGGGAACCAGAATTTCAGTCTTACAGGAAATTCCACAGTTTTCAACTTTTTTTGCCCCACTCTGAAATCAACTGAAAACAAAAAATTCTGAAATTTCCTGCAAAACAAAATTCTGGGGGAAAAAAGTGTCTTTGATCAAAACATTCCATTTCAACAAAAACAAAATAGTTTGCTCCAATTGAGACTTTTTAAAACGACTTATATAAAAAACAACACACGGCATTTCAAAAAGTTGTTTCAAAATGGAAAATTGAAACGTCCCATTCCAAAAACATCAAAAATATTTAAAATAAATAAATAAGTGTCAATTCTGACAAAAATATTTATAGAAAAAAGCAAACCCAATTTTGGTAATGTTGAAACGTCTAGTTTCAATACTTTCAGAATGCAGTGTTTTGACCTTATTAAAACAGTTCATTTCTTTTTTCCAAAATGAAAAATACTTTGATTTCAATTAAAATGACATTTTTGTCGAAAAACTGTTTCAGTGAAAAATTTCTAACTAGCTCTAGTAACATGCTAACTGATAAACCCGCGAGAAGGCACAGTGAATGGGATGGCTCACAGACTCGTCTCTCTCACCAAGAGAAGTTGGTCCAATAAAAGATATTACTTCACCCCTCCCACCTTGTCTCTCAGGCTTAAATTTAGGCCCTTTCTTAATCATCTTCCTGACTCAGGGTCTGAGGTGGCCTCATCTCTGACTGACACAGCTAGTTACTCTAATGAAGCTTGAGTATCGTAGCCATAAACCACAAGGACACAGGGATGACTCACCATATGTGTTGAGGTAAATATTTGCGGTTCCAAGAGATGATCACACAATATTATCCCTGAGATCCAAGAAACTGCAGCCCTTCATCTAAGGCGTTGTCATTTCCTCTGGCTGCAATCCAAAGGGAACCTTACTTAGATAAGCCCAGTGCTACTTTCCTGACCTGGGCCAGTCCGTTTGCATCTGCTAGGGCAGGGGTGGCCAAAACGTGACCCATGATGGAGATGCCGGGGAGGGGAACAGCTGCACCACCTATAGCATTGGATTGAGACCAGGGTCTGTATTCTCTTTGCACTGCCCTTTTGTAACAAAGGCAGGACATCTGAAATATGCTCTAGGTTAGGCTAATGAATTACAGTTTAAGGGATCGTGGCAAGTTGCCAAAGAAGAAAGTTGGGGCATCCTGGGGGAAGTACATTTCTCTGGGAGACCCAAGTTGAAGTGGGATCTCTTCCTGGCAAGGGTGTGTTTATATGCACTGGCTGGCAATGCATTGTGGCAGCATACTCACTCATCTAGGAAGACTCAGTGTCGCAGGACATGGAAATACAGCTCTCCTCTATCCCTGCCTTAGAACAAAGAGAATGACTTTCATCCGGTCCCAAGGCCTCATCACTTCCACTCTCTGTGGAAAGTGTCCAGTGGTCAGATTAGGAGCTGGCACCCAGCAGGAGTATTGTTTGGGGTGTGCTTTCCTAGTATGAGGGTGGGGCTCATAGCACTGAAAGAGGGGGAAATTGATCCAGATTGGAGTCGTGGCTCACCCCAGCTCCCCTGTGCAGGAAGTTCTCTCCACTCCCTGGACTACCAGAACCACTCACAAAAGCCCTCAAAACCACCAGTTTTGGGATATCATCCTCCTGGCACCTGGCCATTTTCTCATGGGTTAACTCTCCTCTTTCTGCCTGGCAGCACAGACAGTTTGTCTGGGACATTCCCAGGTACATCTCAGCCTGCAAATTTGTGCATGGATTATAATTACAGTTCTGCTACCCCAGCCCTTCCATGTAATCAAATTAAGATGAACTGTGTGTCGAATGGGAGGCTGGCAGGCTACCTGAAATCTTTGCAATCAGTCTGGCTGATTTTTGCAGCTGATTTTTAATTAATAGCATCTTAAATCCTAGACTCCAGGAAGGAACTTTGGTCACAGGCCAAACAGAGATGGTTTGGCAGCTCCAAGTGTGCAAAGGTCCAGATGACAAAGCAGCCACACCCATGTTCGCACAATAGACTCCCTTGGCAAAGAGTCAGAATTGATTTGGATGCTTAGGGCGTGATCACCTGGGGTCAGGGTTGAAACTCATTTCTTAACAATTAAACCTGGGCTATTTATGGAAAGCACTTGCGGTTTCCCCAAACTCATTTTCCTCATGGCAATATCCTGAACTGGGATATGGAAGGGCTATGTTTAGCAACGGATATTTAGGGGATTTGGTCGGAATGCTGGAATACTTTCCTTCCTTTAAAGGACGCCGAAGAATGTTGAGAAACCCTCAGCTTGGAGACCCCAGTTTGAAGGGCTTTTATTCTGGCCATTGGATAAACCAAATTAATTTGTTAGCTCCATGTTTAGTAGATGGTTATGACATGCCTGGCATATTCTAGGACCCAACAGCAGGACAAGGTAATTAAACTCTGCTGCTAGGAATGACTGAAGTCGAGTAATATTTATGTTGTTTGTTTTGATTAGCTGCCATAGGTTTTATTAATTCCCTCCCATTGGCAGCTTTGAATGGAGCTGGTCGGAAATTTTCCATCAAACCATTTTTTCAGTGGAAAGTGGCTTTTCGACTAAATAGATTTTTTTTCAGAAAAAAATCTGTTTTCAGCTACATTTTGGGGGGAAGGTCGTTGAAAAACCAAAGCCCTCAAAAAAGACTTTTTTGGTGTGTGGGGGGGGGGAGGATTGGTTTATTTGATGAAAAATTTCAGAGAAAAAAAATTGGTGAAAATTATTTTTCTTTTAATTTTTGTCAAGAAAAGTTGTTTCTGGACCAGTTCCAGCTTTGAAACTCTTGGAGCCTCGGATAGCCTCTGAAGTCTAACTCACAACATTCCTTACATTGTGCGGCCATTCCTGGGTGACCCCCACTGCCCCACTCACATTAGGAGTAGTCCAGCCTTTCCAACCTGTGGGCTGAACAGGTTATTTCAAAGGAGGTCAAGGGTCCACAGTCATTAAAGCTCCCCCAGCCCAGCTGGCAATGGATGGGAGCAGCCAGATCTGTTCTTTTCCCTCCCTTACAATATAGCAAGGGAACTACGTAGCAGTTACAGTGGGAGGGGGCCAGCAGCTGGAGAGAATGATGGTCCAGTGGTGAGGGTGCAAGTCTGAAATTCTGGCAAACTGTGGTTCAATTCCTTGCTTTACTGCATATGTCCTCTGTGACCTTAAGAAAGTCACTTAGGGCTTGTCTTCTCCATGCATTTAGCCATGACTCACTGGAGGCCTTTCCCACACCTGAAGCAGAGCTCTGTGTAGCTTGCAAACTTGTCTCTTGGCCCAACAAAAGATATAACCTCACCCAGCTCATCTCTCTAATAGCCGGTCAGTGATGGTGCCCACAATAGAACCCATGTTTGCTTCCTTCCAGACCAGCGCCCCCCAGACACTGCCCCACGCTACCTCTCTACAGCACATGGGTGTTTGCTGGCTTCATTAAATCATGTTTGTAAACCTTACATGAAAGATGCTGCAAGAATACCACTGTTCATCCACTTGTGTGTACACTACACTGGATCAAACAACCAACTTCCAGCAGGTTTCAGGGGCAAACGCTCGACTCCCCTATGCCAGCGAATCTGTAATGGCCCATCTTATGCTCCCTGCTGAGCATGAGATGGAAAGGATGAGATGGTCTCTAATAATAACCTGCATATGTGCTACTGTATACATGGGGAACTATGTCATTTTCATGCCTCTGTTCTACTGGGAGCCAAGAAGAAACCAAATGCAGAAAGGTCATGACTAGTGAGGGATTTGGGCTCGTCGGTGCATCAGGAGGGTGATACCGTGTATGTGAACTGATGTACAATGATGAAGGGAACTGATGATTGGGACTAGACTATGGACTTATTACTCACAAGAATCCAGAATGGCTGTGTGCATTTCATTCGTTCCTAAGGCAACAAGTGATTAGCAGTTATAGGTTCAAAGGTTTTTCCTTTGCTAACATCTCTTACCCAGAAACGCCCCAGTGATGAGAGGGATGGTTAGAGTGGGGCATCTGAGCCTTTAGAGACAAAACCAGACACCGACTCTAGAATTCTAACTTCCTCGGAACGGGGAGTTATTCACTGGAATTTGGGCATCTGGCAAATATCTCACTTCAGCTCTGGCAGTCGGGCTGCATTGTTAATGGGTGGTGGAGTTATTTGCTGACTTGACTATAGCACCAAAACAGCATCTCCACAATACAACTTGTCCTTAACATCGCAGGGTAATGAGGTTGATATTTTATCTCCACGTCCACTCTGGACCTACATAGCCTAGATACTGAGGTATAAATCGGCACCGCTCCAGTAAAGTCATCGGAGCTGGGCTGATGGACACCAGCTGACAGCGTGGCCCATAATCAGCAAGCGTCTAGGCTTTTTGCAACGGACAAGTGAACCATTTTGGATAAAGCCTCAGAATGAACCAGAATGGAACTTTTATTGAGATGCCTAAAAAAATCTGATTAACTTTATTCTCTTCATTTTAAAATCAAATTATCTGGCCCCATCACCATGGTAGCCATGCACCTCACAGCTTTTAATGTATTTCTCTTCCCAGCACCCTGTAAAATAGGGAAGTGCTATTATCAACAAGTTAGAGATGGGGAACGCAGACACTAATCAACTCAATGCCTCACCTGAGGTCACAAAGGTAGGGCAGGGACTAGAACCAAGGTCTCCCAATCACAGGTGAGCCCCACCCCCAACCACTGGGCCATTCTCCCCTCCCTACTTGTTTTCTGCTCTACACATACCTAGGGTGACCAGATGTCCCATTTTTAAATGGACAATCCCATATTTAAGCCGTCCTGCAGGTGTCCCAACTTTTTCTTAAAAATGGGCAAATTGCACCATATCATCTAACTCCCCCACATCACTACTGGTGGCTCCTGCTGCTGGCCAGATCCCTGCTTGCCAGCCGCCTGCCCACCAGCAGTGATTGGGGGCGTCCAGTGGCCAACGATGGGGGTGGGTATGCAAGGCTGGGGGTGGAGCGAAGATGCAGCGCGCGGAGCCAGCCGCTCCCCCTGCTGGTCCATCAGCGCAGTCCCCATTGCATGCCGACTCTTGAAATTAAATTTTTTAATTAATGGAGGAGGGAAGCGGGGGATGAAATTTCCAGCCTGTTCATGCCCCGAACCTGTAAGCTCAACAGCAGCCGCAAGGGCAGGGCTTAGCACCCTCTTCACCCCCAAATCCCCCACCCTGAGTCCTGCCCCCATGGAGCATGGGGCTGCTCCATCCCCAAGGCACCCTCCCCTACTGAGCCACCTCTCTGGCCGGGTTCACTGAAGCCCCTGCAGTCAGGTTCCCTGGGCCTAGGGTGACCAGACAGCAAATGTGAAAAATCGGGACAGGGGGTGGGGAGTAATAGGAGCCTATAGCAGAAAAAGACCCAAAAATCGGGACTGTCCCTATAAAATCGGGACATCTGGTCACCCTACCTGGGCCCTGCTGCACAACGCATCATTAGGGCTTAACCCCTTCCTGCCTGCGCTGTAGCTGGGGGACAGGAGGTGGCTAGGTTATGTCGGTGGCCAGCAGCAGCCTGGAGGTGTTAGCTGCCTTTTGACACTGTGGGGGCAGGAAGGGACAAGCTGCTTCCAGCCACCTAGTGGAGGGGGCGTGCAGAAGAAATGAGCTCTGCAAAGACGCGCCAGGTCATCCCTTCCCCCAAGCTCCTCTCCAGCGTCTGGAAGCAGCTCCCGTCCCTTCCTGCCCACACAGGGCCGAAAGGCTGCTGCTGGCCACATTCTGGTGTGAACCCTGGCAGAAATCGGGGGGGGGGCATGTGACCTTGCGTGCCCCCACAACGTGTTGCCTCGGGAAGACACAGAGCCAGGTACCAGGAGAGGTGGGTCTGGCATTACAGCTTATCATTGCCAACGGGCGCTCCTAATGACCTTACTGGGAACAGCATGCGCACAGGAAGTCAGGCAGTGGAGATAAGTAAGAAGTTGGTCAGAGACAAATAAACCACCATATCTATAAATAATATTTTGGTTTTAAGTACCACAGGGCGGCACTCAGTGAAGGGGCCACACCTACTCCTGGGTATTATTGATCACTATTTTATTTTCCTAACACACTGGTGTGCACAGCGTGTTACAGAAGGGAAGAAGACAATTATTATTGCCTGGAGGCTGCACAAGGGCATCATAAGAGGCAGTCTAAATAGACAAGACAGACAAATGGTGCAACAGGAGGTGGTGTTGCCTAGTGGTTATAGCACTGGTGTGGGACTCAGGAGAACAGGGTTCTATTCCCGGCTCTACTGGTGACCTTGTGCAAGTCTCATCATCTCTCCGTGCCTCAATTTCCGCATCTGGAAAATGAGGATAATGCTTCTTCCTAAAGCACTTTGGGATCTACTGATGAACAGTGTTTTGTAAGAGCTAGGTATTATTAAGGGACTTACCCAACAGGAAGCAGATGAATAACAGAGCCAGGACTAGAACCTAGTTCTGTTATCCCTGTGCAGTGCCTATCCACTAGACCACACTGCCTCACTCCCCCCAAGCTTCTTACAGAGCAATCTGGATGAAGAACGTGACAAGGGATTACACCAGATAGGGCCCTCTTCTCCCTCCACATGATACAGAGAACTCCCATTGACTTCACGCCCCTAGCTGGGTTGGGGAATAGAGGGGGAAAGTAAGACCAGAGAAAACAAGAGGACAGCGGCAACACAGCTCTTTATGAAAAGAGCATTCTTGTCAGAGAATTCAGATGATTGATTGATTATTCGCAGAGAGGTGGCCAAGCCGTGCAGACCAGAGCAAATTTTCCCACAGGTTGTGGCTGTTTGGATCTGGGCTTTTGGTTTAGGTGTGTTTTGATGTTCAGCATCAGGCAAGAAATAGCAGCACAGCTGAAGCAGGTCCTGATCAAAAGCCAGCAACTGTCTATGACTTGCCGCCTGGAAATCATGGAAGCAAAACAGTTAACTTGACTGCACAGTGTTTCAAAAAATTGGTTTTGCAGTGATGAGTGAACTTGAAAAGTGTCTAAAGTTCAGATGCTCACCTGAGCCCCTCACCTGGGCTGGTGTCTTTGCCACTGTAGCTTAGCCTCTAGTGAGGTTTCGCATACTCCCTAGCTGAGAGAGGGGTGCATTAGATCAGGGATACGATTGGATGTATTTCTAAAAGACATCCTCTAAGTCAAGCACAAGTTATTAGGTTCGACGCAGGAAGTGCTGGGTGAAATTCGCTGGCCTGCGTTATGTAGGAGGACCTGGTAGAAGATCATAACAGTCCTTTCTGGTGTTGGAATCTGTGCATTCTCAAGTGGTATTATGATGCGTCTGCTTCTGAACCAAGGCACACAGAACCATGGGAATACAATTTGCATCTACTTTGGGCCTTGTTTTCAAAAGGGCCTCACTTGGCTTCCATTTTTGTGGCCTGGCAGTCTACCTGGGATCTGTTCCCAGCTCTGCCACTGGCCTGCTGGGTGACCTTGGGTAAGGCAGCACCCCGCCCTATGCCTCAGTTTCCCCATCTGTAAAATGGGGATAATGATACTGGCCTCCATAAAGCACTTGGAAATCAATGGGAGTTAGGAACCTAAATACTTCTGAGGATATGGACCTTTGAGATCTGATGAAAAGTGCTATATAAGACCTAGGCATTATTATTACTGTGAGAGCACTTAGACTTCTGACTGCTTGACACCAGGCTACAAAGAATAGAGGGCATTTTGCAACGAACAAGTGTACCTTACTTTCTGGCAACAAGATATCAACTATAAATATTTGACACAAATGTGACTTGAACTCTTCTGCAGTCCCAGATGTGGTCCAGATTTGCTCTGACCTGTGTTTTATCCAGATAAATTCATCCATCCTCACCAGTAAGTGTTTGACTCTGAGATGAGGAAATCTGCAATCCTGGACTACTGAGGTGGAAATTTCCAAAGCCACCTAAGTGACCCCCAAGGAATGGGATTTGAGCATCCAAATCCTTTATGTGGCTTTGAAATCTTAGCCTAAAATATCCTACCTGTTCTGCAGGATGAATTCCATTGAGTAACATTGAGTTCCTGGGGGGGGAAATATACTCTCTTCTTAGAGGGTAAGAGAATTTGAAGCTACAGGACTGTACTGTGGTCTGTCTGTCTTCCTCATTTATTTATAAAGGACCTATAATTGTGATATCCAGGCACTAAATTTAAAAAATTGGCTTGCCTAAAAGCAGGCACAGGTAATGCAGCATTCCAGTAACAGCCCTGGAATACTGACATGACCTGTCTCTCCCCCAAGAGAGAGTCTTCTTTGTTCCTCATTCTGGCAGCTCGACGTCAAGGAAAATGTTCATTTTAAGCTAGTGGCCAAATCTTTGTCTTCTGCAGGCACCAAATATGGGTGTTGGTTTTCTGCAGGTTACTCCAGCTGTTGAGACACATTCCTATGCTAATCCTAAGGAAACAGGAAATGGAGAGTGACTCTCTAAATAGGTTTGGATTTATTTAAGTACAGCACAAGCGCCGTGACATCAAGCCAGCTTGTAACCTTAAAGGGAAACGTTGCCCAGTTAGCTTAGCCCCGTCACCTGAAAGCCAGAAGGCAAGAATAAGAATGAAGCACAAGTGAGGGCCCGAAACTGCACTCTTCCAGGGAAATTGGCCAGAGTGTGCCTGAGGGAGGACTGAGGAAAAAACAGAGTAAGAACCTCAGTGTCTGGCCCATTATTAATTCTAGTTAATTAACACAAACTGGAGCATTCCCCACCACCACCAACCGCAGCCTGAGTTGTAACCCTCAAATCTAAATCAATATCCTGCCCCACCCCCCACCACAAGTCTGGGAATGTTTCAAACTAAGGTTTCATTATGATCCTTTAGACAGATAAAGACCAGAACAAACTTTAGATTCAGGTCTAGGTAACAAATTCATCCTGAAGTTGCAGCCCCAGCCATGTGTCTCCACCACTCCAGGTGCCTTGTCCCAATAGACACCCCCCCAGATCTGGCTCTTGTGCCCTCTGCACTTAAATCAGGCGGCTTCCTCCTCCAAGCTGCTGGGTGTCAGAAGGGGGGTGTCATTGAAAACCCAGAATAAATGGCCTCCCTTTCAGGTCTGGTACCTGGCCCTGGGGTAGCCCACAACAGCCCCAAGATGCAATTGCATAGTGGCTGGAGCATGCTCAGTGCACGTGGAATCTTCAATTTTTTTAGCTGCAAAGGTCTAGCAAGTCAGCTTCTGAGCATGTGTGGACTGCAAGTTTTCAAAGGCTTATAACTTAGCCAAATTTGGGCAGATTTTCATGGGGATAGCTAAAGGCACATCCCTGTCACAAAGACCAGCTGTCTGCCAAATTTCAAGTACCTGCTTCCCAGCATGGGGTTGCTAGAGCTTTTCAAAGACACCCCCACCCCTGAATTTAAAACAGGTAATGTATTTTTCCCTAGCCTCATTCTCTGAAACAGCTGAATCAGTTTGGTTGAAATTAAAAACAAAACAAAACAAAACAAAAAACAACCTTGAGTCAGACACCCAGCATGGAAAATTTCAGCCCCAATGCTTGAAGTCTGGCCAAGTTATAAACAACTGAAAAAGATTCTTATAAACATCACCTTAATAACAGGCGATGCTACCAGCCCCACTTATAATAAAATGGGTAATCTCACTGTTAAAGACTGCTTCATCCTACGGCTCAGAAAAGTACTTTGGAAGGGCTAATTTTCCCCTCTGGAATGAATCAAGTGTCAGGTATTTTAAAAAAAAGAGTGGGAAAAAGGTAGAGGTGGCTGCTTCTGGACTTCTGTCAACAAGGTCTTCAGAGAGATTTAAGAGACGCAAGTTGAACACCCTGCTGTCCGATTAGTATAAACTTTTCCCGGCAGCGCACTTCATAGACGCTTTGTTTGCCAAGCTGCATTGCCCCTTTACTGGTCATGTTTTTGTTTAAACATGGAAACGTACCAATAAATCATCCAGTTCCTCACTCCCCCGCTCTCGGAGTATACACACCCTGGGAGATAAGCTCAAGAGGAGATATTTTTGTGAAATCCCCTTGTTAAAATATCGGCAGCACATCATGTGGCAGAGGCAACTATTTTATTGCAATAGTGCCTCAGAGCCACGCTGTTAGATCAGGAGCCCATTGTGCAAGGGGCTGTACAAACACAAAACAAAAACATAGTCCCTGCCCCAAAGAGAGTACAGTCTAAGGGCAAGTCTACACTACAAAATTAAGTCCACCTAAGTTACGTTGACATACAGCCACTGCAGTAGTTAAACTGCTTTTGCATGTCTGCACTACATGCAGGGCTTAATTTGTGCCAGGGCTAGCCAAGGCTGAGCCCTGGCACCGCTAGGCATGGCAGTTCATAGCCCTGGCACCTCTGGACTTGCTGCATCAGTTATGAATATAAAATAATTATTTGTGCCCTGGCACCTAATTGCTTGAGCCCCGGCACCTTTTTCATTACAAATTAAGCACTGACTATGCTCCTTGGGTCGGCGATGCACGTCCTCACCAGGAGTGCTTGCAGTGTGGAGCATTGTGGGATGGCTTCTGAAAGCAACAATAGTTGATGTAAGCAACACGGTGCCTACACTGACATTGCATCAACCTGACTCCATCAACCTAAGCGCTAAACCTCTCGCGGAGGTGGAGTTATTAAGTTGCTGTAATGAGCGAGTTACATCGGTGGGAGCTACATTTTAGTGTAGACACTTCCAGGGTTTGGTTGATGTAAGCTGCCCTATGTTGACCTAACTGTAGTGTAGACCAAGGCTAAGTAAACTGCCTCCTTCAGAAACAATTTCCTGTCCCCCTGCCCTTTTTTTTTGACCAAGGAGTGTTCTTCCTCCACCTGAGCACAGATTCTAGACAAACATAAACTTCCAGTGGTAATTTGAACTCAAAAGCATAATTTCCAGGGTGGGTTCTCCCACCCCACCACAGTCCATCCAGCCAGGACATGAAATGCTGAGATTTTCCTGTTCTCTTTCCATGGGACATGGCCATTGTATTGTCCCCATCTGCTCTTCAGCATACGTAACCCTGTACAAGTAGCAGGTACAGTGCTCCCTACTGTCCAGCTGGAAAAAGTGTTACATCACTGCCTGTTTAAGAAGCAGCTAGCCCCCAATGTCGAAGTGCTCTGAGTCCTTAGGTACAATTACGTCTTCAAGAGTGACGCGTGTGTAAAGGGAAACCAGAATGTGCAGGGCAATCTCTTGATAATCCTACTGCTTACTGAAGGTGGAAAGAGGTCAGCAGATAGCATCCTGCTTGTGTCATTGCTTGCAATACCAGAGAGAACGCCGCAGGAAAGAAATGCCTACAGTTTCAGAGTGGCAAGATAAGGTAAGAGAAATAATAACGAAGCATAAATAGCAAGAGCAAGTGCACACAGTAGTTTGGAAAACTTATGATGACACATGTTAGCTGGATAGTTAGATCCTGAAGCTATATGAAGGGATAGGGTATCCAGCTTAGATAAGCTTGTTATAATAGATAGACAGAGAAGGTACATTAGTGCAGAACTGGTGGGAAATGGATTTCCCATCCCACAAAGCTATTGGAGATTTCCAATGTGCTCCCTTTCTGCATTGTGATAAAACCAAGTAAGACCTTCTGAAGTTTTTCTGGGGGAGCGAATGGGGGAGGAAGAGGAAAGAGATCCACCCCAGAATAGCCAACAGATTGATGACTAAGTTATTCACCTAGTATGTGGGAGAATGGCAAATCAGGGACTTAAAAGTGGGTCTCCCACATCCCATGTGTGAGTGCCCTCACTACCAGGCTCCTGGATGTTCTAGAGTAGCCCACTCTTTCTCTCTCTGGTTTTGACCAGAAATTCCATCCTGGACCTGAGAAAACTTTCCCCTCAAACCCAGTACATTCCAGTGAAAAGTTTGTTTCGACCACAAAAAAATGCTTCATCAGCAAATTCTCAACCAGCTCTACATTGAAGTGGCAGCAAATATTGCAGCTAGCTTCCCATTATAAATCCTGTTTTCAACCCACCTCCTGAATTTCCCCCCACAGAAATTAGTGCCCTTGAAATCTCACATGTTGTATTTCATGCCAGGATACGTGGAACTCCCTTTGAAGTCAACGGGAATTCACATATTGAGGGCTTGCAGAATCAGTTGCTAATAGAATATTACAAAATATAGACCCAGGAAGGCAGATCTTCAGCTGAGAGCTATTCCATAGCCATAGGGACAGGATCCACATTGGAAAGCTATCTATGCTTGAAGACAAGGGGGGAAAACCAGGAGATGGGAGGCTTCCCTTGACAGGTCCCTCTGCATCTACAAACAGCCTTATAAACAGAGCGGAGCAAGAAAGGATAAACCTAAGTCCTTTCCCAGCAAAAGTACATTACAAATGTGCGCAGAGCATATGGTGGGAAACAATGGGAGTTTTCATACAGTGGCTGTGAAGAATCAGCACAGAAGAGCCATGTGGTCCGAAAGAAGCATAAGTAGCTTTTGTTCCAGGAGCAATTAGTGCATTCCATCAGAGCCATCAGCCAAGCTCAGAAACCAAGAGGGCTTGCTTGTAACAGCCTCTGTCAGAAAGCTCCAGCAGAGAATTCCAGCCCAGTGGGAGTTTCTACAGATAGAGTCTAGAAAGCAGGCTGCTACGATGAGGCGTTCTGGATATTTTCTATGCTGGCAAAAGGATGCTGAGATTATTGCTTATGGCCCAGAGCCAGAAAAGCACTTACACACCTGCTTAGCTGCGAGCACGGGAGGAGACCATTGATTTCAGCAGGAGAACTCACATGCTTAAAGTTAAGCCCATGTTGAAAGGTTTTGTTGGTTCGGAGCTTATCTGTACAGATTCCTTCAACTCCACGGCTCTGGGTCTTCTCTGGGTGGCTCATGGGTAAAATGGGGATAGTCATGAGGGGAGCGTTGGGAGAATGAATGTTTGCAAAGCAAGTTGGGGTCCCAGCATTGTAGAAGTATACTGGGTTATTCCCATCGGAGTGGAAAATTGTATAACGCCTGAACTGTACATAGAAGTGAGTGGGCTCTGTTAAAAAGACACATATTTGGCTTCTGTTGTATCTAGACCATTTGGGAGAAAACATTTTTCTTTCCCAGGGAACTGCAAACACTTTCTAACACTTCATCTGCCCCTTCAGATGGGGGTGAGATTTTCAGAAGTGCCCAGCATTGGCCTAACTCAGCTTCCTCCAAAACCAACAATTACACCTAGTTCTTACACATCACCTTTCATCCGTAGATCTCAAAGCACTTTGCAAAGCAGGTCTGTACTGTTATCCCCATTGTGCAGGTGGGGAAACCGAGGCACAGAGCATCTGAGCCGATGTCTTCACAATGAGAAAAGGTGCGTTTTACCTGGAGATAGCTAACTTAAGACAGCTGTCTTGATGTAAAATCCTAGTGGAGACGAGGCACTGGTAGTTTTTAACCTTGATGTAACTAATCCAGGGAAACCCCAGGTGAGGGATATAGAGTTGACCGCAACTGGCTAAGCTGAGGTAAAAATTTCTTGTGCCTTGTCTCCACCAGGATTTTACATCAAGATAGCTAATGCAAGGTGAAAAAAGCACAGCTCTTCTTGCAGTGAATGCAAAGCCTCAGGGATTTGCCCAAACTCACATGAAGAGCCTGTGTCTGTCTCCTGAGTATGGCGCTAGGACTATCACCACTAGACCACTCCGCTTCATCCGTTTATTGCCTTGGGGCACCAGTGCAGGGCTCTAATTCGGCCGCTTCCCCCGCTCCCCTGCCACTTGTGGGTTAGAGCTGAGCTGCTGCCCCCACCCCAGCTTATCTCATCTCTCCTTTGCTTTCCCAGTGCATTTAATGTGCTGTTTGCCTGTGCTGGTAAGAAGGCAACAACTGAGAAAACAGAGACCGTGCCAACCCATTATGGTGACCGCTATGAAGCAAGAAAAACAATGGTTACTTTGCAGCCAAGATAAATACACCTGTGTGTTTGAGTCTCCATACAAATCAGTCAGACCTTTGTGGATACATTCCCTTCGATAATCTGCTAACGGTGCCTGGGAGTGTGGAAATAACGGGTTAGCCCAACATTTTATGTGTCACACACATTATTTCAACACCTTCTAGGCCACTGGCTCATTTCAGACTCTGTGGGGTCCCATACACGCTAACCCCCTTGCCTGTATCATATTGGGATAATGATTACAGCTGGGCGGAGAATGGTAATTCTGCATTGTGGAGGGTTTCAATATTTTGAAATTTTGTTTTCATTCCCCAAAGTTTTGAAGCTCTCTGTGAAACAGAAATCTGGGGAGAAAAAACCATTCAGAAAAATCACAACTTTTCCTTTTGATCATTTCAAAATGACACCCTGCTGGGAGGAGCCTGGAGGCGCTGGGGACCTTGGGAGTTGGTGAGACCTTGGAGTTCCGTGGAGGTGAGCAAGCTGCCAGGAAATCAGGCAGGTTTCTGAGATTCTGTCAGAAGATTTCCAACTGACACAATATTCCAACAATATACAATAATTAATTAATTCTTTAATTGAATTTAGTAACGCTAGCATCTCAGGCCTCAATAGCACCTTCCATCAGAGGAGCTCAAAAAAATTTACAAATAGGAGGATGAAATACACCCCCACACAGAGGACGAAATATGCCCCCACACGCAGGACCAGCACAAGGCCCAGGCAACCTTTAAACCCATAAGGTGTCATTCTGGCCCTGTTGAAGTCAATGGCAACACTGCCACCGGCTTCATAAGGCCTTAACTTAACCTGTAAGGCTTAAGAGGTGGATAGCCCTTAAACTGGCACTTTGCACAGGGGTAAATATTTCCTGTTAATGAATTAGCTGCCTCGCACAGTTGTTCTGAGGCTTCTAAGTATTCTTATCCCCAGCTGCAATTTGCAAATGTGGGGAAGCTCAGTAGCACACCCACACCCTGCTTTTGGATGGTCGAATCAGCATGTAGGTGATTTATATGGGTAAGTGTGAGTTTGAGTATCCAGATATGGAATTGGACCTTCCTGTTAAGACATTTGAAAAGTGGATTTCCTACTTAAAATTATGGGGTGGGGAATTAAAACTGAACTACTTCTATAGAATGTAATAGAAATGATTACACTTCTGTAGGTTTTCTGAATTAATACAGAACTCTATCCCTACCATGGGATTCTATAGGGCGATTTAAAAAAAAATTCTATGGAAAGATGATTCTTCTGTTTGAAATTCCATAGGTTTGTAGAGTAATTTCTATAGAACACTATTAAATCTTTGTAGTGCCTATAGATTTCATTCCTATAAAATTCTCTAGGAGAATCTGCCCTATAAGGGCAGAGCTGGGCCCAAAAGCAAACCCTGGACCCAAACTTCCCTGATCCGGGAGGACATTCAGATCCAAACTTGGTGTCTCTGGCCTAGTTCTAAAACAGACCAACTTGTGTGTATTTTACAGTGTGACACCAGGAGAGTAGAAATTAGTAGCATGCTCCCAATTCAATGCCTATTGAAGTCAATGGGAGCATTTCCACTTACTTCAATCGGAGTCAGATCAGGCCCTCTCTATTTTCAATAGCTTTTGCTGACCTAACACAGATTACAGATTTACTCATCTGTGAGCTAGGTAGTTCCAAGCCTGTAAAGATGAAACTCCACTAATAAGCATAGCCTCAGAGCTGTAGGCTTGCATCCAAAACTGCGTTCATGCAAAGCAGATCTAATTGCGCCATCTATTTTATTTAATTACATAACTGCCTTTCCTAATTCACTTACACTTCACTTTGCAATCCATCATGAGCCCACTGCAACTGGCACTGCCCCGGCAAGCAGTAACTTGAGTGCAGTTAGCATCTGAATTGATGCTGCATCAGGGTGGTTGTAGACAAAGGGAGATGGGTTTGTGTAGCTAATTAGCAGAGATTTGTGTTTTAAACCAAAAGCCCTCACCAGCTGCATCTGACTGAAACTCAATCTGGGACACAGACAACTTTCAAGAGAGAGAGCCGTGTGTCTGACATGTGTCTGAGTGGATAGCCGGCAAAGAAAGGTCCATTTCAATCTGATCTGTTTGGTGCCCTCGCTAATTCTGCCGTCCCCACAAAAAACAGGGAGTTGAATTAATGCTGTCAGGGCTTGATCCAAAGTCCATGGAAGTAAAGATGTGTCGTTCCATTTCAGATCAGGCCCCAAATTGCAATCTAAGTCTCTGGTCACCTTGTTTTCTGGCCAGTGGAATGTTGTTCTAAAGGGAGACGGGGTCAATAGAACCTTCTCAGTCCATTTCCAAAGCGACAGCTAAAATGCCCCAGTACTGGTCTCAGTGCAGCCCAGAATCCCACCTTCCAGTATAGAGAATGACCTTTGCTCTCGCAGCCACGCCCCACATTCTTACACAACAAGTGCTACTCTTCCTATCCACACTCTCATGTTTCGGCCTACATTAAAGAGATGCTGGATGGCACACAAGCGGACAAGGCTGCAGTAACACTAGGTTAGAGTAGGCACAATTCTGCATCACTGAAATTAATTGGAGCTTGGCAATTAATTTAAATGGGTGTATGTACCACAGCAAAACACCTTAGAAAAACCTTGATAGACAGACAGAGAGAAAGAGGGATAATTTAGTAGGGCCAGTGTGACGTGTTCGGTCACAGAGACCCCCTTAGGACTGTCACTTGACATGCTGAATTTACTTCTGAGCCCGTTTTCCCTGCCAGCTTGGGACTCCAGAACCCTGCCTTGTTAAGCCAGACAGACTAGCCTGCTGCAACACAGACCCAGGTCTGGGCCACGCTCCCAAAGCTGCAGATTTTAACCAAAAACTGCTCAGCAGGTCACCTATCTCCAGCACCCAGATGCCCAGTTCCCAGTGGGATCCAAACCCCAAATAAATCTGTTTTACTCAATATAAAGCTTATACAGGGTAAACTCATAAATTGATTGCCCTCTATAACACTGATAGAGAGATATGCACAGCTGTTTGCTCCCCCAGGTATTAGTCACTTATTCTGGGCTTATCAATAAACAAAAGTGATTTTATTAAGTATAAAAATAGGATTTTAGTGGTTCCAAGTAATAACAGAACAAAGTAAGTTACCAAGCAACATAAAACAAAACACGCAAGTCTAAACCTAATACATTTAGAAACTGAGTTCAGGTAAATCTCACCCTCAGAGATGTTCCAATAAGCTTCTTTCACAGACTAGACTCCTTTCTACTCTGGGCCCAATCCTTTCCCTGGTACAATCCTTGTTCGTTCCAGCAGGGATCTTAGGTGAAAACTAGGCGTTTTCACATGACTGGAAGCTCCCTTTGTTCTGTTCCACCCCCTTTTATATTTTTGGCACAAGGCAGGAATCTTTTATCTTTCTGGGTCCCCACTCCTCCTTCTAAATGTAAAAGCACCAGGTTCAAGATGGATTCCAGTATCAGGTGACATGGTCACATGTCACTGTGAGACCCCCTCTCCATTCTTCCGGGGCTGGCCGGCACATATACAGGAAGGCTTGCAGGTAAATAAACCATTTACAACCAATTGTCCTAGTCAATGGGAGCCATCAAGATTCTAAACCACCATTAATGGCCCACACTTTGCATAATTACAATAGGACCTCAGAGTTATATTTCATATTTCTAGCTTCAGATACAAGGATGATACATGCATACAAATAAGAGGAATATATTCAGTAGGTTATAACCTTTCTAATGATACCTTACAAGAGACCTTTTGCATGAAGCATATTCCAGTTACATCATATTTACATTCATAAGCATATTTCCATAAAACATTATGGAGTGCAATGTCATAGCCAGTTTTCAATTTTCCATTGAAGGGGGTTTTCGACTAACAAAATTTTCCATGCACAGTGTCTGATTTCTACAGAAATGTTTGACTTTTCATTGAAAAACCAAAACGCCCGAAAACCAAAATATTTCAAATTTGGGTATCCCACCACAGTGCCTTATGGGAGATGTAGTTTGGTTTCTTTGTGTCCTCATTCTCCTCTATGAGCTTGGCTCCCCTAGCTGGAATACATTTCCCATGATGCACCATGGACAGAGCTTCACATGATGCAACTCCCCTCACCATAAGAGGAGACTGGTGCATCATGGGCGATGTAGTCTGACCAAGGAGCCAAGGCTATACTCAACCTGGATTCACCCTAATCTCTGCCAGCATAAACCTGGACATAGGAGTTCCAGAGAAGAAAGTCCAGCAGGCAAAGGGAAGGGCTGCAGTAGAAGAAACCATCCTTTCCACGCATCCGGTGGGCTCCATGAAGCCCTAACAATATCTTAAAGCTACTCTCACTGCTTATCCTCCTGTGGGGTGAGTTTCCCCTCTACATGGGGGTCAGGGTGGGTGCAGGGAGCTGTAATATAGAGATCCTTGCACCAGCTGCAGTGAATTTGACCCATAGCTGAACCAGGTTAATACTTTTTGAAGGCTGGTTGAAATTTTTCCCATCAAAACTTTGTTCTAGATGAAAATTAGCTTTTGACTCCAAGAAAATTTTTGTGGATGGTATTTTTTTTTTTTTAACGGCAAACAAGGTTAGAAAACTGAAACCCAAAAAAATGAATGGTTTTATGATAAAAATAAAATCAAAAATATTTGTTTTTGGCAGTTTCACCTCTTCCCTCTCCCCCCCCCCCCCCAAAAACAAAAACAAAAAACAAAAAAACAATTTTTGATGAAAAGCTGGAATTTTCAGGAAAAAAATACCCATTTTACCACTAGCTGTAAATTTTTCCTTGTTAAAAACAAAGCTCGCCATCCAATTATTTATACCCCAGATACTGTCCTGCAGTGCCAGCATGAGGGTCATTTAAGGGGTCAATAAGCATGAAAGATGGAAAGTTCCAGGGTGGGAGCATGTTTACACAACCTCTCCACTTTGTCATGATAAACACTGGTTTATTGGGATAACTGAACCTGAGACCAAATTCCAGTCCCACATGTGTGTCATGCTGCATGAGAAAGCTGGCAATGGCATAATGACTGGGGTTTGAGTCACATTGAGATGGAAAGTGGTAACCAAGGTGTGACTGTGAAAGGAAGGTCACATATTAACCTGCAATCATTCAGCATCTCTCAAGCTGCTGGTTTATTACCTGTGACATTAAGTGAAGACCCACCCAGATGCAATGGGTATAGGCACTGAAGTGGTGATAATTCCGTTTACAGGCCTCAGTTCACCAGAAAAATGCCTAGTTGCATGAGGCATTGTTTTGCCGTGAGCTAATCCACTAGATGGGTGGAAGAGAGTAATGCACCAGTATTTTATCCCTGATTCAAAAAGAAATGAAAATGGCAGTGGTTCAAATATTGTACTGAGACATCAGTGAGGCGAAGAAAGTCGTCTTAGTCATAGGGGCTTTTAGAGAGATTCTCACCAACAGACCAGTTTATAAGGAATCCACTTTGAGAAAAGACATTCACTTGTTCCAACAGGAGAGTTGTCTTCTTTACTTCCATGCCCTAAAGTGAAGTGTAGCGATGCAGTGGGTTGCTAAACAGTTGCTGCATTTACCCCAGAGGTGGTTGCATTTCAGAGGTGAGCGAAGTGAGCCTGCATGTCTTTGAGTCCCCACATGATGAAAGGTTCTGTATTAATGCAAGGTATTATTTTACTGTATTTTATTATTGCTTATAAGTGGACCAAAGTCCCAAGGGATGTGGCAAAAGCTGAATAACAAAAGACTTTTTTTCTTTTATAGAACACACAAAAAAATGCATATTTCAGAGTAGACTAGGTTTCTTTCTACCAGATACTGCTGTCCCTTTTAAGACAGCATATGCTTTGGGAAGCACTAGTTCACACTAGTAGCAGAACCATGCTATCTGCAAACAAGTTTAAATGCAGGACTCTAAGGCAAGAGTAGGGTGGACTTTTCTCTGAGAACCATGTTCTAAGCCCATTCAATTGGCCCTCTTCTGCCCTGCATATTAAGAGACAATAGTGACAGCAGATTAAAACCAGACTCCATGGGCTTTAGCAGATGACTAGAGTACCCTACTACCCAGAAGTCCCTCATTTTATTAAGTTCCTTCTACAACATCGTATGGTCCACTCTGGTAGGTGGAAGACCAATCATTCTATGTGTTCAACCCTACCCCACATCTCCCTTTATTTATATTTTTAAACCTTTTCCTACCTAAGAATATAAACCAATAAATAGCTTGTTATAAAACTCAAATCTTTTCAAATGATTTACATTCATCTCCTTAAATCTCTTTGTGACCTGGACTCAACTCTGCTAATGCTTTTGTTTTGTGATCAACACTGAACTTTTATTTTTATTGAGTTTTTATTTCAGTGTCTTTCTTTTATTTGACTTTAATCTTTCCCTCCTCCTTGGTTTCAGGCTTGGTCTTTCTCTTTTCTTTGAGTTTTTGTTTATCTTTCTTTCTTTGGCTTTGTGCTTAACCTTGGCTGATATCCTAGGGACATGTGTGGTTGTAACCTCCTAAAACAAATTCAGATGTAATCTTCTGTACATTCAAAAGCGTGCCAAGCAGCTGCACTCCCAATGAGCTCTGGAGATTCACCTGTGATTATGTTAGTCTGTTTAGACAACTGCCACCTACTTGGTGGACATTTCTCCTCTCTGTTTGGCTAGAACACTCTAGGTCCTTTCTTTTCCCTCAAACTGTGTTGGGAATGGGACACCATGTTGTAACACAAGAATGCTGCATTATAACAAGAGCCGGGCTAAATTTTTCAGCTGAAACTTTTTTTTGACCAAAACTACCTAGATTTGGGTATTAACAAATTCATGTCAATTTCATTGAATTGTTTCAACTGGGGAGGGGGAGGGGAGCGGGATGACCCTAAAAATAAAATTCCACCAAAATTGAAATGCTTTGATTTTTTTTATTCTAAACAAGTTTTTGATTCCAAATTTACTTCAATCTTATTCATAAAAATATTTTTAAAAGCTCAAAAATATTTTTCCCCTTTTTCTGTCAAATGAATAATTATTTTCTCCACATTTCAGTGTGAATTTTGAATTTTGAATTTTTTTTTTATTTTGGAACAAAAATAATGTGTTGGGATTAATTTTTCAGAAATTCCAATGAACTGAAAAATCCGCTCTAGTTGGGACACCATGTTGTTACACAACAGTGCTGTGTGTCTTATAACATCATATGTTCTTGACAGCATGGATGGGACCACGTTACAGATCCATGCTACATGGTAGTTGGATATTGGGCACTATAAAAAAAACCCATGTACAGTAATAATAATGCTGAAGATGAATACTAATAAAAAATAGTAATTTTAACTCTAATACATAAAGAGGCCACGTAGACCAAGCAGGTTCTAAGTTGGCCCGAGGGCTTTAGAACATCTGCTGCTGCTGCTTCTTTCTTGTCACTTCCCTATTCGGGGTCGGTGACTTTTATAGCCTTCTGGAACTCATGATTGTAGGCTGTCATGCAAATTGATCTCTCTAAGGTCCACTGATATTTGCTCCATATATCAAATCTTTGGTCTCCCCCAGGGCTTAAATTCTCATAGGGTATTTCCTGGAGGCCCCCATATCCCCTCTCAACACCTTATAAAAACTCCAGGGGGGTTGAAAGTATTTTCTGGAGCTCTGCTCCGGACAGCTCCAACTGAATTTAAGCCCTGGTCTCCACCTTGGTCATCTTTGATCCACAATCAGTGCAAAGGCCATGCTATCTATATAACTCTCAGTTCTCCACTGGACATGTTCACATGAGCATATCAGTTAGACAAGCTTTAAAGGTCAGCTGTTCACATCCACATCCTGAGTTTGAAATTAGTGTTTCCCTTCTCCGAGGTGAGCTGCCTACTGAGGCTACTGAACTCCACCTGTCCCAGCAAGACTTATTTTAAGGCAGCCTGTTTTCACCTTGGCTTTCTCACCATAAGGCCTACATAGCATTTTATATAGGCAGCCTTGCCATCAGCTACCCCACTATGCCCTGCTGAGAGATGCCACCAGTTGGCCCATGACTGCTTATTGGATATTCATAGCAGTCCCACATCGGCAGGACGTTCCCCTATCTGCCACCTGGGGGCGCACCTGGTGGGAGTTAGTTATTCCTTCACAGGGCCCCAGGGTTTAGAATAGCTGTAAAATTGTTAGGAAAGGGTTTGATCCCATTCACACCGGCACCACCAAACTTTGTCATAGAATGGGTGTTATAATGCAGTGCCACCACTTTGTAATATATGTGATGTCAAGGGAGCCGTAGGCTAACTAGCATGGTAAAAGCTATGCCACAGCTTGGCTAGTACATTTCACAGGAAAGAATTCCCTGCCTGCACTAGTAAGGGGAAATCAAACTAGAGCAGAAGTGTCCATGCGATCATGGCTAGGAGAGGAGCTGGGCCACTCAGTCAGGTATGAGACAGGGGTGGTCTGTACAATCAAGAATGGTAGGGGATGTGTCCAACGCAAGTTATTGGGCTCAGTACCATGGTAACTGGGTGAAATTCTCTGACCTCTCATACAGGAAGTCAGACTAGACAATGGTCTCTTCTGGCCTTAAATGCTGTAAATCAATGGCTGAGCACAAAAGGGGAGATATTTTACATGATGGAGAATGGGTGGGGAAGTGTTTCATGAGCAGAGCTGGTCAGAAAATGATGAAACATTTTCACACACACATACAAAAAAGAAAGAAAAGAAAGAAAAAGAATACAATTTACCAGGGTTTGGATTTTTTTTGAAACTTTGAGATTTTTAACCAGCCTAAAAGATGATTGAAAAGCAGCAAAACATTTTTTCCACAGCCTTTTGCAAAATAATGCCAAACTGTTCACAGTTTGAAGATTTCCAACCAGTGCTGTTTATGAGACTCTCTGTTAAGATGTGGTCCACGCTATGAACAGTTTTGATAGCTCCTGCATTAATACATTCTCTTCTTGACAATGTAGAGAGATGCTGAGTTTCTCACTGGAGAAGTGCTGAGAAATCGTGAGGTTTTCCTCATTCTCTACCATGAAAATATCCTATTAAAGCCTCCCCTGGGAGTGGAGATGTGGACCCACCAAAAGAGCGGAGCCTGGTACTTTGCTTGTTCTTAGCCTGCTCCTGTAACCACTATACCAGGAGAAAGGGCGTTCTTGTGGTTGAAGAGGTCTGAGTTCTGGTCTAGGCGCTGCCACAGACTTGCTTGGGTCAGTGATGTCAGGACAAGATCTGAGCCAACCACACTGTAAAAACTGAATAGAGACATCCAGATTTTGACCCAGAGCTTTGGTTTCTCCATATGAAATACCTCATGGGATGTTGTGAAGCTGGATTCACAACATCCTGTGGGGTATTCAGCTCTGTAAGCTGTTTGAGACCTCAGGTATGGCCAAGTCACAGTGTTATTTTTCAAACCCATTGGGGAAAAGGACAAAAAAATAAGTCCAAATATTGTTACCAAATTTTGTTTCCATTTTTCACTAAAATTTTGTTTCCATTGAAATTTTCCAACCAGATCTGATGATGATCCATCCCAATGTGTAGAATAGTAAATATGGCAGGTGACCAGCTTGGCTTAACAGTGAAATCCTTGCTGATCTTAAACACAAAAAGGAAGGTTACAAGAAGTGGAAGTTTGGACAAATGACCAGGAAGGAGTATAAAAATATTGCTCAGGCATGCAGGAGTGAAATCAGGAAGGCCAAATCACAATTGGAGTTGCAACTAGCAAGGAATGTTAAGAGCAGGACTGGCTCCAGGGTTTTTGCCGCCCCAAGGCTTAACCAGGAACGAAAACAGGCCGCGATCGCAATTGCGATTGGCGGCAGTCCGGCGGCAGCTCCACCGCGCCGCTTTCTTCTTCGGCGGGAATTTGGTGGCAGGTGCTTCCCTCTGCGAGGGACCCGCCGCCGAATTGCCGCCAAACAGCCTGACGTGCCACCCCTTCCCCTTGGCCGCCCCAAGCACCTGCTTGCTGGGCTGGTGCCTGGAGCCGGCCCTGGTTAAGAGCAACAAGAAGGGTTTCTACAGGTATGTTAGCAACAAGGTCAGGGAAAGTGTGGGCCCCTTACTGAATGGGGGAGGCAACCTAGTGACAGAGGATGTAGAAAAAGCTAATGTACTCAATGCTTATTTGCCTCAGTCTTCACGAACAAGGTCAGCTCCCAGACTACTGCACTGGGCAGCAGAGTATGGGGAGGAGGTGACCAGCCCTCTGTGGAGAAAGAAGTGGTTCAGGACTATTTAGAAAAGCTGAACAAGTACAAGTCCATGGGGCCGGATGCAATGCATCCAAGGGTGGTAAAGGAGTTGGCAGATGTGATTGCAGAGCCATTGGCCATTCTCTTTGAAAACTCATGGCGATCTGGGGAGGTCCCGGATGACTGGAAAAAGGCTAATGTAGTGCCCATCTTTAAAAAAGGGAAGGAGGAGGATCCGAGGAACTACAGGCCAGTCAGCTCACCTTAGTCCCTGGAAAAATCATGGAGCAGGTCCTCAAGGAATCAATTTTGAAGCACTTCAAGGGGCTGAAAGTGATCAGGAACAGTCAGCATGGATTCACCAAGGGCAAGTCATACCTGACTAACCTAATTGCCTTCTATGATGAGATAACTGGCTCTGTGGATGAGGGGAAAGCAATGGACGTGTTATTCCTTGACTTTAGCAAAGCTTTTGATATGGTCTCCCACAGTATTCTTGCCAGCAAGTTAAAGAAGTATGGGCTGGATGAATGGACTATAAGGTGGATAGAAAGCTGGCTAGATCATCGGGCTCAACGGATAGTGATCAATGGCTCCACGTCTAGTTGGCAGCTGGTATCAAGCCCCAAGTGCCCCAAAGGTCGGTCCTGGAGCCGGTTTTGTTCAATATCTTCATGAATGATCTGGAGGATGGCCTGGATTGCACCCTCAGCAAGTTTGCAGTTGACAATAAAATGGGAGGAGTGGTAGATACGCTGGAGGGTAGGGATAGGACACAGAGGGACCTAGACAAATTAGAGGATTGGGCCAAAAGAAATCTGATAAGGTTCAACAAGGACAAGTGCAGAGTTCTGCATTTAGGACGGAAGAATCCCATGCACTGCTACAGACTAGGGACTGAGTGGCTAGGCAGCAGTTCTGCAGAAAAGGACCTAGGAGTTACAGTGGACGAGATGTATATGAGTGAACAGTGTGCCCTTGTTGCCAAGGCGGCTAACAGCATTTTGGGCTGTATAAGTAGGAGCATTGCCAGCAGATCGAGGGACGTGATCATTCCCCTCTATTCGGCATTGGTGAGGCCTCATCTGGAGTACTGTGTCCAATTTTGGGCCCCACGCTACAAGAAGGATGTGGAAAATTTGGACAGAGTCTAGTGGAGGACAACAAAAATGATTAGGGGGTTGGAGCACATGACTTATGAGGAGAGGCTGAGGGAACTGGGATTATTTAGTCTGCAGAAGAGAAGAATGCAGGGGGATTTGATAGCTGCTTTCAACTACCTGAAAGGGGGTTCCAAAGAGGATGAATCAGGCTTTTCTCAGTGGTAGCAGATGACAGAACAAGGAGTAATGGTCTCAAGTTGCAGTGGGGGAGGTTTAGGTTGGATATTAGGAAAACCTATTTCACTAGGAGGCTGATGAAGCACTGGAATGGGTTACCTAGGGAGGTGGTGGAATATCCTTCCTTAGAGGTTTTTAAGGTCAGGCTTGACAAAGCCCTGGCTGGGATGATTTAGTTGCGGATTGGTCCTGCTTTGAGCAGGGGGTTGGACTAGATGACCTCCTGAGGTCCCTTCCAACCCTGATATTCTATGATTCTATGATCTGGTCTCACCTGAAACACAAAAAGCTCTTAAACCAACCTTGTTAACGGACAGCTGGACAAAGCCCCCATGGTCTCTGAAATGATACATGCCCTGCCCTTGCTGTTTGCTGAATTTGTGCTGCAGTGAATCCCAGATTAGGAGTCAAAGTCTTGATTTGGCCTGAGAGATGTTTAAGAATCAGTGACTCCCAAACGCACTGATTACAGCCAGCCTCCCTGCTCCATGTTCTTTAGGCTAGTTCTGCTTCGTGGCAGTGTGAAGGAATATTCTCCTGGCTGGGCATGGTTGGAAAGCACCAAAGAGCTGTTTCATTTGGTTGTTATTGTTCTGATGGGTGCTAACAACCTATTTGCTTTGCTCAGGTTAACGATTAGGGCCCCGTTGCCTCTTTGGATTGAGAAATTCAACTTTTAGTACATCTCTGGAAAGGCTTAAATTACAAACAAGAGTCCGCACCCACAAGTGACGGCCAAAACAAATGATTGTCTTAGTTAAACGGGCTCCCCCCAGGAGACATGATTTGTGAAAGAAAATCAAAGCCAAGAAGCCTTGAGCATGAAGTTCTAGTCGTATGGTAAAAGGGAATCATATAAAGTAAACCCAAAGAAAGGGATAAAAGCATCTTTGGACATTTTGGTTAAAGACACACGCACTCCCTAAATGAGGTCTCCTTGGGTTTCCTCAGGAGTTTTACTGGGATGGCTGTAATACATTTGATTCTACAATGGACTCTATCATGGAATTAGAGAGACAAGGTGGGGGCGGTGATATCTTTTATGGGACCAGCTTTGGTTGGGGAGAGAGAGACAAGCTTTCAAATTTACATGGCACTCTTCTTCAGGTCTCCCACGGAAGGTCATTTTTGTGTAGGTTAAAATGGAGCTGATCCAACCACCACTGAAGTTCAATGGGAGCCTTTCCATTGACTTTAGTGGGCATTGTGTCACGTTGCACTGGGCGTCAAGCATATCATGATTTTAATGGGGGAAAAAAATCCAGGACCGTTGACATTTGTGCTGCCAAGTTGAAGCACAGGCTAAGGAAACGTTACAGCAGCTGCAAATCTCCAGTTAAGAGACATTTCAGTTTTCAACAGCTTGAGGAGCTGCCTGCATTTCACACTTAAGGGCCGGTTCTTTTATGTTTCATACTGACATTTCATAGACAGTTTGTGTTCACTTTTACCCCCCTTGCCCTCCTTTCACTGTAGCTGCTGTTCGTGGTGCTGTCTGTGTGGCTGTGACTAGCAGGGCACTGTGAAGTGAAAGGGACAGAACTTACAATCATAGGGCAAGAGGCAGCGTGCTGTGCCATGGAATTCTCAGCCCAGGCAATCTCACCTGCCCTTGCACCCTCCTGAGCCTGGACCACTTTGGAGAACCAGGGCCCCAGTGTAACTTAGACTGCCTCGAGGGCACTGTCTAAATTATCGCAGCCAGTCCTCACGTGCTTATGGGCAAAAGTGTTGCCTGGATTCTCCACAGCACCACAATCTACTGCTCTCCCCTAGACATAACTCTGCCATAACCAGCCAGGCACCCAGCTATCTTCCTCAGTTCCTGCTGTGTGGATTCTCCCCAGCCAGATTTTAGAACCCCTTTATGTCATGCTGGCGCCTTGATTCAGTATAAAGGGGCTGGAGCAGGAGAGAGAATCACACATATAGAATGGAGAGAGGGGAAATCCCCAGTTAATCATTCAGCCTGCCTCTTTGCAAACCCAGGATTGCTCCCGGCAGTTCATTTTCCAGAGTTCGTGCCTTTCCTCCAAAAAATGGCTTTGCAAACTACAGCTGTGCTACACAGCAATCACATGCTCCAGAAATAAAATGCAGACACCTCTGGGATGGAACGCAGCAGCTGTTTAACCATACACAGCAACCTTAATTAGTTGGGAGCCAGAAGAGAGGACAGCAGAAAGTTAGCCAGTACAAAAAGGGAGAGTGAGCATTGGAATTTGGTCAGAAAACTGGGCTTAACAACTCGACTCTTCCAAAAAAGTGTGCTGGAGTCTTTAATGTCCACAAGTGGGCAGGACCCGGATTCTTTATCTCCTCTGAAAGACCATACCTTTAATAGAATAGCACCCCCTAGCTCCTTGCTGAGGAATTGGTTCAATGAGGAGACTCAGAAAAACTGCTGGCTACAGCACTTCCGGAAGCATCCCGGGTTCTCTTTGGAAATGTCCCATGCAAGTATTGACCAGGCTCAGCCCTGCCTTGTGTAGATGGCCGAGATCTTCTGAGATCCCACAGCCCAAGGCATTTTTAAAAATAAGATAAAAACCATGAGTGGGACACAATGGAACTCGTTCCACTGACAACAAAAGGGAAAAACTGGGAATTTTCAAAAAAAAATGTATCTGCAGGTAGCCTAGTCA
Source organism: Terrapene triunguis (assembly GCF_002925995.2). Classification (NCBI taxonomy): domain Eukaryota; kingdom Metazoa; phylum Chordata; order Testudines; family Emydidae; genus Terrapene; species Terrapene triunguis. The sequence goes on from NW_020664543.1 coordinate 21,695,210, forward strand.
GGGGAAGCCAAAGCCAAGTGCCTTGAGCGCTAAGGGCACTTGTGGTTCAATTTCACAACCCTTTGGCTCTTGTTTCACCAACACGTCATATGACTATAAGCCTGTGCTCAGTCAAGACCCAAACGGGGACAGCGTTTGGGGCTGAAACCCAGCGCGATGGACAGGAGAAGAATGCCTGAGACAGGAAGTGTGAAATGGAGGTGGGATTTCTTTAGCATCAGTGATGGTTTACATGGCCTCAGAATCATGATTCCGCATTTCTGATGCATTGACTGACAACTATCAAATTTGAAACCAGACTGGTGGTCTCGAGTCTCCCCTGCCCTGCACTTTGTGTCATTGTTTACACCACCGAGGGCAGAGTGGGTGCAAAATGCTACCAAGTCAGAATCTTCCACTCACTTATTTGCATTCTATGTGCTACCATTGCTCACCAGAGTACACCAGATGTTCCATGTGCTACATAGTATTCCAGATGTTACTATTGTTACCAAGATAGTCGGGTTATCAACGTATTCCAGGAGCTATCATTGCTATCAGGATATGCTAGATGTTACTATTTTTACCAGGGTATTCCAGCTGCTACCAGTATTGCCTGACAATTTAAAGATTCTGTCTGCACATGCTTAAGTTGCCTGAATATCTAGGTACCATCTGCGTGATGTGAATATTTTCAGATGTATGGACTCTGTGTGGGTTTCTCTGTGCTGGAAGACACAAGTCAAGAGACGCCAGGTCAGCAATTCCCAGGCAGAGGGAGGTATTCACATGTCATGGGAAACACACAAGTACGTGTAGGTTAACAGGATGGTGAAAAACATCATTTTAAGGCTTGCTTCCAGTCAGGGCACCCATAGGTGGCAGGGTCCATACATATCCATGGCCAGACCGGAGGGTAAATTACTGCCACAAAATATATACTGTGGATTTTGTAATATTACCCTTTTCATTAAAAAACTGGTGAGGGGAGGGGAGTTCTGTATGTGTCACCGGCCTTTACAGCAAGACTCAAGATATGCAGAGCTGGATTTCCCAGATGCAAGCTGGGGCAAAAGATTACAATGCAGCATGTCATTTGTCCTACTCATGGCAGGCAGATAAATCCTAGGCTGCCGGTCATGTGGTTTCACTTCATAGTGCAGTGACATAAACAGAGATGCCACAGGCAGGAACAGCCATCGAAAGTGCCAGGGAGGTTAAAGACAGTAAGCACTGTGTGTATCAAAACAGGCCTGTGTCCCCAGTTGTTCTCTGCTCATTCCTTTCTCTGCATGGCGAGCTCCCAGATCTTGGCCCCACTCCGGAAGGTCACATCTCTAGTGGCCCAAGTGGATGACAGTTACATTCAAACCACACGATCAGCGGGCTGGTATTTTGTGAGGTTCTGACTGAGTGACCGTACTGGCAGGATGCAGCTGCAACAACAGCTGCCAGCAAAGTACAAATTGTGCTCCATGGCCATCCCCAGTAGATCATGCTGCGACCACGGAGGGAGCAAAGAGGGTTTGCAATGGCGAAATGAGAAAATCTGACGCCACAGCACTTCCATTTTCTGCCAACCCAGGAAGGAGCGAGGGATAGGACCTTGGAATGATGCCAAGGTCTCCCTTCTGGCAGGACACTAACCACAGGGCCACCAGGGGAGTTTCAGACTCAGGGAATCCCTCCCACCTCTAGCACAGTAGAAGACAGTATGGTGCAGTGGATAGATCACTGCATGGGGACTCGGGAGACCGGGACTCTACTCCTGTCTGGGCCACTCATGTGCTGTGCAACCTTCAGCAACTTCTTTCACCTCGTCGTGCCTGTTTCCCCTCCCCCATTTCATCCATTTAGACCATAGGCTCTTTGAGACAGGGGCTCCTTCTTATCAAGCCGAGGTACAATGCTAACACAATGGGGGCCCAAACTTGACCGGGCCTCTAGCTGTTCCTGTAATGCCAATATGCAGGAATTAATGATACTAAAGTGTGGCACTTTCATTGCTCTTTGGAAGCCATAAGTCAGGTTCTTGTATTCTCCGTCAGCAGCTGTAATACACAGAGACACCTCTGCCCCTGGAGGTCATGCTTCCTTCTTAGATGCCACCACAATCGCTGCTACTGTATCAGCAGCAGATCATTGCCTGGGGATTGCAGAATGCTGTTAGGACCAATGGCAGTTTGCAGGATGGAGGGATTCGAAGGGCTTCACGCTGTCCTCCCCTCCCTCACTGATTCCTTCCTTTAAATCTGCACATGCTCCCCAGGCTAGGCAAATATCAGCCGACAGTAGGAGGGAAAGACTTTAAAAGTTGTTTGGAAGCTGGTGGGAGACAACATCTCCTGTAGGCACAGACCTCTTCTGCACAAGGCCAGGCCTCAGGCAGAGCTGTCAGGGGGGTACCGCAGGAAATGGCCACAGAGAAAGGTTGAGGGCCACTAATACATTGTGCTTGAGGATTAGTGTTTAAAATGGCGCATACACAGTCACTCTCAAACACCCCCCCCCCCACACCCACTCACACACATCCTAGCCTAGTCATTCCCTTAGACCCCCACACTTTGTCACCCTCCTGCAACTCAAACCCACCCCGACGTGTACATCGAACCCCTTACTTCTCCGCCCTGCATTTGTGAATGACGTGAAACTTCCTTTTAATGAACTCCGAGAACTAAGCTGTGGTTTTAGTTGGTGTCAGGCTTTTTATTCCAGTGAGAATAGATTGGTGCCGGGGTGATGCAACCACAACATGACGTGTTCAACTCAGCTTCAGTCAGCAGAAAAAACATGTACATTTGCTGTGGTCAATCCTACGAGTGCAAACCTGCCATAGACAGGGGCTGGGTTAAGTATTTCCCTGTGGATGGGCCACAAAGACACACCCAGCATGACACAGAAGCCAAGCTATGTGCTGTAACAGTGAAGCACTGATGGCATGTCATGTTGCAGATGAGTGCACTCACCAGACATGTCCCCTGATGTCTGGGCATGGCGTAACAGTTCTTTCCTCTCTAGTGCCCCCTGCTGACAGTCTCTCTGGTCCAGCAGTGAACTGCCTCTTCCTGCAACTTGGCCCTCCAGCCAGGTCACATTTTAATTTCACCCCTTTTGGAGTAACACAGTTCAACACAATAATAGTCTCAATCCTTACGTCTGGTCTTCTGCCTTCAGCTCTGGGCCCTGTGGGCCTTATACCCCTCCTCTAAGGGTTTTTCAGCTGTCCATATCCCTTTCTCAGGGGCGTCATGCCACCTTCCCAGCAGCTGGGAGGGGAACCCAGGCCCTTCCTCTGCACAGCGTTCCAGTCCAGAGACCCTGTAACGAGCAACCAAGATCTGCTCCCTCAGACTCCTTGCAACGGCCTCCCTGGACTTCCTCCTACCAACCATAAGCCATCCCTCAGGGCTCCTGCACTGGGCCACTCTCTGAGGCCCCCCGCATGAGAGTCCTACTCTTGCAGAGCTCCTCCAAAATCACCTTCCACTCTTAGGTTCAGCCTTCCCTGGTGGAGCTGTTTCTTCCCCTGGTCTCAGGGACGCCACAAAAGCCTTCTTTCTACCTGGCCAGTTCTGCCACAGCCTCCCTACATCCTGAGAGGGGTTGCAAAGTTCCTTTCCCTCTCTTCCTGCTGCCCCCTTTCTGCTTCAGACTTCCTGCCTTTATAGCCCCACCCAGTTCCTGCCCAGCTGGACTTCTTCTTTAATTAGGCCTGGGCCGCCTTCCAGGTGCCATCGAGTGGCCTAACTGGGCTCTCCTGCTCCAATTCACTCTTTCAGAGCGAGGATGGGGTTACACTCCATCACCATCATCTTTTATTTTAAGGTCATTTAAACCAGCCTGTGGACACCTTACTCCCATTGGTGAGCAATTGCTCACTCAGTTAGTCCCCTTGGTCTTCTCCAACCTTGACCTGATATTTACCAGCCACTGGGATGACTGTGAGAGTAACTCCTCACCAGTGCAAGTAATGGGCTCACAATATGGCCCCTCATGGTAATATTGTATATTTTTAAGTAGTTGTTCTCTGTGTCATTCTTTACATTGGATTAATAGAGCGTGTTCATGTTTGCTAAATCAACATGCATCAATTATTAAGAAAAATCAAGACAGGCCCAATTCAGAACATAGGATCCAAACTCCGGTCCCTTCATTCTGGGGAACTTTGGATTTGAAACCAAACTTCCCAGCTTGGGTCCATCTCTGCTTTATCAGGGTTTGCAGTGGAAATCCTGGAGACCTGAAGTCCAGTCCTGCCTGCGTGAAAAAATGAGCTTGGTGGATCTTTATTTGCACACATCATAAAACCACCACACATCTGGCAATCTCTATTCATGAGCAGACCAGGACAGGAATAGCAGGATATGCTGCAGGTCAGGACAGCAGTGAATTGGCAGAGCAATGTAGAAGAAACTCGCACACCTGTCAGTGCTATATCTGTCTTATGTCAGGATTCTCAGTCGTTCCTTTTCGTAACCAGTACCTCCATTCACAAAATTAAGAGCCAAAATGTCTTAGCTACTATGGTGATGGGCAATACCAGAAAACCAAATCCAGACAGATGGCGAGGGGGGGGAACATCAATAGAGTGGATGGCTGATGTTTGGTAGCTATATATTGGATGTACCTCTTATGTAGTGGCTATCATGTGTGTCTGTGTGTTTATATAGGACCTTGTAGGCCTTATTCAATAGACTTTTCACCTCCATAGGGACTTCAGGATTGGAATGTGTTCCCTCAACACTCACGCTACTTTCTGACACATCTGTGTTGTGATAGGGTCTTATTCATCATACAGGTTGTTGTATGGTCCACAGAGCCCAAACCAAGGACCTTTCCAGATATGGTTCCTGGGTGGCAAGTTGGGTGTTTTGATTTGACTGAAAGACTAAACTGAGATATTTATTTTGAGTAAGATTTTTCAAAAGCGCTTAAGTCACTTGGGAGGCTAGTTCCCATTTTCAAAAGTGATTTGGGCTCTTAGAAGCTTAAATCATATTGACTTCCCTGTGTTTACAGAGTGTGTGGGTGGGAGGTGCAAGCAGTCACAGACCTGGCAAAAATATATATATTTTTAAAATTGAACCAGGTCACCAAGGGGTGCACTTTAAGCAATATTTTAGCAAAGCTGCTGCTCCCAGATTATGATAGATACCCCCACACACACTTTTTTCAGACCGCTTTAAGCACTATGACTAGCAATGACACTTAGGCTCTTAAGTGCCTATGTCACTTTTGAAAATAGGCACTTTTGAAAATGGTATCCCTAGAGTACTATATAAACATGTAATAGCTCCTCCTCTCTTTCTTCCATAAAGATCCCTCTAGTTCCCTAGTATATATTGACCTGGTGTCAAAACCACATAGGCTTATGGGCTGAGATTTTCAAAGCTACCTGAGAGATTTAGACACACTTCTAATTCATGATAATCGGAATTGGGCAACCAAAGTCCTTAGGCAACTATGGAAATATCACCTAGTGGAGAGAGGGCCCCGCTGATTTAAGTGCGGGGGGAGGAAAAACTGAGTAAGGGCTTCAGGATCGGACCCTCAGCCCCCTGTCTCTTCCACTCTGATTATCCGTTCCAAAGTTCACTGCAATGAGACAAGGAAAGGAAGCAGACTATGGTTTCAGCTCTGTGACCTGGGTTATGGGCCAGCATGCTCCCCATGCTGCTGTGGCTAATAACTAAGGCTACAATTTTCTTAGGAGTATTTTTAATAAAAGTCATGGACAGGTCACGGGTAATAAACAAAAATTCACGGCTGGTGACCTGTCCATGACTTATACTAAAAATACCTGTGATTAAATCTTGGGGAGGGAGCACTGGGGGAGCGTGGGGGGGCGTGCCCAGGGCCAGCAGCACCAGCTGCCAGGGGCCAGCAGACTGCGGCTGCTCCAGCCGGCCGCCCAGGGAACCTCTCGCTTCCCAACATACAAACACCCCGCAGCTCATCCCAGCTCAGAACTGGCAAAGGGAAACAGCAGACAGGGGATTTCCTTCAGACCCAAAACACACATAATCCCAGCTCCAGCTAGGGGCTTGGGGGATCATTGTTTCAGAATTGTTCTTCATCTGGTTTTGATCTACTCTTTGGCCAAGTACGTGGTGGTGAGTTCACGGAGTATCCCCTTTCAGGCAGGGTGCTCTGAACACCAGCGGTGCGGCTTGAATCTCGACTATCCATTGCACAACACGTTCCCTCTCACGTGGAGACATCAACGTTAATGTCCCGAGGAGCAGACCCCTAGAGGCCGGAATTTGCCCTCATCCTCCCCTTTGGAAAAGGAACTCTACTGGGGCTGAAGGCAACGGGGTGGAGCTCCAACCCTCTGCAACTGCTCTAACTCCCTGGATGGAAGCATGGTTGCTTCTCATCCACACCCTGTATAGAGGCCATCAGGCAGCACCGATTCTCTTCCTCAGCCTGTCCCCAGTGTTCCTCCACATATCAACATATTGTGAGCCAGCACAGCGTCTTACTCCCCTGTGCACATAGGGTGTGGAGGCTAACTACAGCTTCTCCACTCTGCCAAGGGCTGTCTGTGCAGATGACATTTGGTGGACCTTCAGCACGGGTGACATCCATCCATTATACTCCTGGGTACATCTTCTGCACACAAGTTACTGTATTGCCTCAGGTAAGTTCCATACCTTAATGAGACAAAAAGCCAAGGGCCTCTCTCCCTATGGCCCTTTTTTTTGCCCACTCATTTTCAGAACTTCACCCACAACTTGGTTATAGTGAAACTCCATTTATAGGGCCAAACCCTGGAGAGATGTTGAGCACCAGACACTCCCATTACATGAATGGGAACTGCAGGTGCTCAACAATCCCCAGGGGTGGTACATGGGGAGAAAATCCCAAATTGCACCACCACATTTCAATGAACTTAGACTCCACTGTAAGCAGAACAGAGCACCAGGACAAGTAAAACTTCGCTCTGCAGTAGGCTTTTCCATAGCTACACACACTTTGGAAAGGCTGGCAGATGAATTAGATGAGAGAGACTCAGAGAGATGCACGTAGTACTTGAGACAACCAGTTCCTGGATGTACTTACTTAGTAAATCCTGTACACTAAGCAACAACATCACATGGCACCTCCCAGGCATTTACTGGATAACGTGGTTGTGACTAGGCGACTCACCAACCAGTGTGCTGCCTTCTAAGGTATTTCTCTCTGTAGCCCCTCCACTTGGCTGCTCAGGTCTGGTGATGGTCCCTGTTGTCCTATGACTCAGCCCTCTGGCCAGGTCACTCTTTAGCCTCACCCCTTTCAGAGTAAGCCAGAGTCAAGTCCAGTAACAGTTCAGCAGCTTTGTGCCAGAGCTCCAGCCTGACTCTAGGTCCACTAGGCCTTAGGACCCTTTTCCGGGGCCTTCACCAGGCCTTTGCTTGGTGGCCTGTAGGGGAACCCAACCCCTCCTTCTGCCCTGGGGTCCAGCCCAGGACCCCTGTACCAGGCAAGGTCTGCTACTTTAGAGCTCCAGCTTCTTCCTTGGGCTTCTTCCTCTTGTGGCCTGCTTCTAGGCCTTCTTCGGGCCTCAGAGGAACAGTAACAAAGGAAAGGCATGACACAAAAAATAGTCCAAACACATCCCTGGCCTTCCTCCCTTCAGGGACCCCTGACAAGCCATAGCGGGCTCAGTGTCCTGTCATGCAGGGTTCACAGGAACCATCGGTCAGCATCTTCCTCCACAATGCTCCTCCCTGGGAGCTAGTCTGGAGAGGTCTGACCCCCTCCCAGGTCTGGCCCTTGTAAACTTGGCTTCTCCTTAGTCAGTATCCTTCTGCAACACTAGTATGCCTCGCAGATGCATCGAGACAGGGCTGCCTGAGCCCAACGCTGCTCTAAAACCCCTTCCTGCCTGGTGTGGGGTACGAACACTTCATCACAATGGTGCTTACATTCTATTCAAACCAGAATAAAATAAGAAAATTTCTTAGGAAGAAAACAGAATAATAGGGGAAGGGTGGACAGTATGGTCATTTAACATGGAAATTACACCTTTTAAATTATACACATTGCCTAGGTACTATGGGGATAGCAGCACGAGAGAGAGAGAGAGTTTAATAGAGAACTAAAACGAGGTTCAGTCCCACACAAGACAGTTGGATTTCATCTGCCAACAGCTGGATTGCTCCATTTCCAGCTTCTGCAACCAGGAACCCTAGCCAGGTTAAATTCACCCTGGTAAATTCCTCCTCCACTTCTAATGTTTCCACATTGCTCTGTTGTGCTATGAAAACAGGAAAATCCTCCCCTTATCTGATTCCTGCTTGGCTGCTGTTCTAAACCCACACAGAGGGGATCGGTTTCTCTCTGATGAGGCTATGGGATTTCTCTCGCTGAGCCTTCCCTCTCTGTGTGCTCGCTAATCTCCTCAAAGTTGCTTTTGGCTTGTTAGACACATTTTTCCTCTCACTGATTTTTAACCCTACATTTTGCATTTCCACCAGATTCTCTCTACTCCGCCTTCTTCAGCGACGCAAAATCCCTTTACTGCTCAAAAGCAAGCAGCAGATCCGACCTACAGGGAGAGAGGAGGCTTAGAAATAATTAGGTATGCATCCCCATCATGTCCCTTAACCCTTTGCCCCATCACCCATTCTAGCTCCAACCTAAATTCTCTGAACATTTACTTCTCCCACTCTTGTACCCGTGACTCCAAGACAGGATCAGAGCAGGATGGACCCATTTTCATTGGCTTGAACGTAAGCCTGCTGCATTGCCTGTGTCCCTAAGGAAGTCCCTTTGTAGTAAAACAAATGGCACCAGTTACAGGGTCAGAAATAGCCATTGTAATTAAGGAGCTTAAACATCACTCCTGCAATCCGATCCACTGAGCAGATCTCTGCACCGCTGCACAGCCTGACTGACTTCAGTGGAACGCCAGGAAGTCACCAGGGCCAGGCCACAGTAGGAGCAAGGCCTTAATGTTCCAGCATATTTCCCTCAGAGGAGCAAGTCGTTCTTTAGGACAATCAGACAGACTGCTGGGTGGAGCAAAAGGGGGCACGATTTAAAGCCAAACTAAAAGAGGCAGCTGCTCATCCCCTGTTGTACCCTCCTGTAGAGACATTGAGTTTGCTCATTCATTAATGCTACTGCTGGAGTCCAAGGGCGAAGGACCCAATTCTGATCACATTTACACTAGTAAGGATCAGGAAACACGCCACTGAAACCTACAGAATTACCTTGATGTCAATGAAAAAGGCTCCTGTTTCAGAGTAGCTTCATCTCCTGTCTTATTGTGTACGTTGGCTGCCGAGGACAGGGCAAACTGAGTTATAAATGAAAACTCCCCTCCTGCCTTGTTTGAATCCTGATGAACAATCCCTGCCACCCTGTTTGCTTCAATGGAAGCTGCCTAACCAGCACTGTCTATTCAAACCATCTCTGCCTGCTCATCCAAACTGCCTGCATGCATCTGGATGGGGTGTGTTTGCAAACAAGGAGAGATGGAAAGACTGTCTCATCAATAGTGGGAAATAATATAACGAGGATGGGTTATTGATACCAGTGGCAGATGCAGGTATATTCAATCATTAATATAGCACTTTTCATCCCTAGATCTCAAAACTCATAAGAATGGCCATATTGGGTCAGACCAAAGGTCCATCTAGCCCAGTATCCTGTCTTCCAACAGTGGCCAATGCCAGGTGTCCCCAAGGGAATGAACAGAACAGGTAATCATCAAGTGATCTATTCCCTGCTGCCCACTCCCAGCTTCTGCCAAACAGAGGCTAGGGATACCATCCCTGCCCATCCTGGCTAATAGCCATTAATGGACCTATCCTCCATGAACTTATCTAGTTCTTTTTCAAACCCTGTTATAGTCTTGGCCTTCACAACATCCTCTGGCAAAGAGTTCCACAGGTTGATTATGCATAGTGTGAAAAAATTTTAGTGACCTCTAGTTCTTGTGTTATGAGAAGGAGTAAATAAACACTTCCTTATTTACTTTCTCTATACCAGTCATGATTTTATAGACCTCAATCATATTCCCCCTTAGTCATCTCTTTTCAAGCCAAAGAGTCCCAGTCTGATTAATCTCTCCTCATACGGAAGCCATGCCAGATCGCTAATCACTTTTGTTGCCCTTTTCTGAACCTTTTCCAATTCCAATATATCTTTTTTGAGATAGGGCGACCACGTCTGCACGCAGTATTCAACATGTGCACGTACCATGGATTTATATAGAGGCAATATGATATTTTCTGTCTTATTATTGATCCCTTTCTTAATGATTCTCAACATTGTGTTCGCTTTTTTGACTGCCGCTGACCATTGAGTGGATGTTTTCAGAGAACTATCCACAATGACTCCAAGATCTCTTTCTTGAATGGTAACAGCTAATTTAGACCCAATCATTTTATATGTATAGTTGGGATTGTGTTTTCCAATGTGCATTAGTTTGCATTTATCAACATTGAATTTCATCTGCCATTTTGTTGCCCAGTCACCCAGTTTTGTGAGATCCTTTTGTAGCTCTTTGCAGTGTGCTTGGGACTTAACTATCTTGAGTAGTTTTGTATCATCTGCAAATTTTGCCACCTCACTATTTACCCCCTTTTCCAGATCATTTATGAATATGTTGAATAGGACTGGGCCCAGTACAGACCCCTAGGGGACACCATTATTTACGTCTCTCCATTCTGAAAACTGACCATTTATTCCTACCCTTTGTTTCCTATCTTTTAACCAGTTACCAATCCACAAAAAGACCTTCCCTCTTATCCCATGACTGCTTATTTTGCTTAAGAGCCTTTGGTGAGGGAACTTGTCAAAGGCTTTCTGAAAATCTAAGTACACTATATCCACTGGATCCCCCTTGTCCACATGCTTGTTGACCCCCTCAAAGAATTCTAGTAGATTGGTGAGGTATTTCTCAGTGAAAACATTTAGGTTCTCATCGAAAGAAAGAAATTCCCAAATTAAAACATTTTCCATGGCCAAAAGCTAAACTAAACCAAACCTATTTGGGTTTTCTAATAAAAACTGACATTTTTCCAAAGGGAAAAAATCATTTCCTGACCAGCTCTACCCATAAGTGAACGTTTATACCTCTCCTGTGGAGCAGCAGATGGGGAAACCACAGGCTCACGTCTATATCCCAGCAACAAGGACAAAACCTTCTGTGATCCTATTGATAAAAGACTGGGACCCAGCAGAGGTGACTTGTGTGTGACCATGGCCAAGCCAGTGAACCTCTCTGCACCTCTGTTTTCCTCCCTTCCTCACAGGAGGTTGAGAAGATATGTGGATTACTATCTGCAAAAGACTCTCAGATACTTGCCTGTGATAAAGGAGTGTGAGCTTGAAGGGGTCACCCATCCCTGGGTCAGATGACGTTTCGGGACTCAGTTCAGATAAGCATCCAAGATAGTATCTGATCCTACAAACGTAGGCACTTGCTTAACTTCACCCAGGTAAGTAGTCCCATTGACTTCAATGGAAGCTTCATGCACATAAAGTTAAACACATGGAGGGATCAAGGCCTTAGCCTCTTTTTATAGAAGATTAACTATCCCTGCCTAGAAATTACAAGCACTAGATTTGTCCGAGCGGTGTTTATATTGGTCAGAAGCCCAAGTCTCCAAAGCAAGAAAACATGAAAGAAAAATTAAATTTTGAGAAATTTGAAGCTTTTGAAAAACGTTTTCATCATTTTCCGAAATGGTTGAAATGTATGTAAAACCTGCAAGATGTTATGGGTCTCCACTCAAAATTGTCCTACTGTTCAGCAATAAAACAAAACAAGAAAGACTCCATTTTTAAAAATGCTTTTGTGATGTACATTAATTTGCACTGAAAACCTGGAACATCTGGATTTTGCTCCTTCTTGGCATGCAAATGGATGTTTGATGAGAGACTAAATTTCTATATCCACACATAGCACAGAACGAAGTGATGGCAATTGTTCACATGAAATGTACTGCACACTGTTTTTCATCCCCTTTGCGCAGCATGTCACATCCCCCCAACGAATGGCATGAAACTGCAACAGTCTATGTACGGAGCGGCATTGGCGGAGTGGATTTCAGAGTGGAAGAGAAGTGTTTTCATTTGCCTTTTTTCCCCTCACTCTCATGTAGGGCTGAGATGATGGACTGGATGTAATGCTCCTGTTCTCTAAGGCCCAGATTCAATAAAGCACTTAAGTACATGCCTAAATACTGTAGACTTCAAAGAAACTACACACATGCCTAAAGCTAAGTATGCGCTTCAGTGCTTTGCTGAATTGGGGCTATTATATTCATAAACACTGATGTTCAATATCAATCTAACCTTTCTCTCTCTTGCGTGCTCAGCACTGTGACGTCGGAGTTTAGAGATAAATCTGAACCACGGCCCTGAATTTGAACTCTTGCAAACTTGGGGAAAGTTCACATCAGGTGAACACATCCTAGATCCAAACTTTGTGGCTTGGGCCTCTCTTTCACTTAGGGCCCCATCCTGCCCAGCGCTGAGTGCCTCTCAGGAGCTGCTGAAATCCATGGGAGCGAAGGTCACTCCAACAGCTGCCAGGTGGCCATCAGCACCTCGGTAGGATCAAACCCTTATCCTGGAAAGGGGCTTTTTCCACTACTGCACACAGGATAGCTGTGGTCTGTTTGGCGAGGGAAGAGGATGGGGATGCGTTTAGCTGATCTGCAGTGGAGTCTATTCAGAGCTGGCATTGATTAGCTTAAAAGTCAGCTGAATGTCATGCTGTATAAACAAAAACAGAGTGAAATTTGCCCCTTTGCGGGGGGGGGGGTAGGCAACATTTAACCCTATTCTGAGGGCTCGAGTAGGACTGAAGTATTGTTGGCCCAACTGCAGAAGGGAGAGTTTCACCCCCAGGGAATTCTTCTCTCTATAGGAAAATATAAATCAAAGAGTAAATGAAACCAAACCTCTGCCTCTAATGCTGCTCAGAAACATGGAATCAGCTCCTGGCCCCATTGAAGCTGGTGGCAAAATTCCCATTGACGTCAATGGGGCCAGAATTGTACCCCTGGGTTGCCCAGCTGCAAATGGAGAAATTGAGTCCACGACAGAGCCAGGACTAGAATCTAGGTGTTCAAGTGCCTCTGTAGCTGCTGCTTTAACCACAGGGCCATAGTGTCTCTTTGGGGGACAAGGAAAAGGGTTCAGACAAAATAGGGAACATGAGCCTTCACCCAGAACTTACCCAGCATTTGAAATGCTGAGCTGAAACTGCAAAATACCTTTGCAGAGAAGTTGAATTCAGAAAGGAAGCCAGCAGGTTTCTAAGGCAAAATGACTCTAAAAGCCTATAGAACTGAATAATATACAAGATCCTCTCGATGGGTGTTTGGGACCCTCCTGTAGAAGTCCACAGTAGGGATGTATTTCTCCATTGTGTTCTACAGCAGCATTAAAAAAAAAAACCCCTATAGAAAGGTGACCATCTTGTATTAAATCCTATAGGCCTTTTCCATAAGGGGTGGGCATCATATCCCAGTTCCCAAGGGCAACTGTGGGGCTTTGCTCACTTATTTGGAAAGCACTTTGAGATCTTCAGACTTAGGAAGTGCAGATCATTAGAATCACAATTATCCATAGAGTCAGAGTTTTTTAAGGCTGGAAGGGACCACTACGATCCTTTAGGCTGACTTCCTGCATCAGTCAGGCCATGGCCCCTCACCCAGTCATTTCTGCACCGTTATATTGGACATCATTATATTATAAACTCCCCAAGCCAGGGGGATTTCTAGTGGAAAGGCTGCCACACTTCTCCACGGCAAGTCACCTGGCCTTTCCCAGCAACACCTCTCTACGCGTGCCCTGCTCGGTCTAGACACTTGAGTGCGGAGAGTGCTCCTATTTATCCATTAGGATCTGAATCAGCAGTCAGGCGCTCTGCTCGCTATGGATTAGCTCTCCATTAGAAGTGAGAGCCCTCATTCTGCTCATTGTACTTTGCCATTAATCCATCCTCAGGAGGTTGGCTGGCAGCCCAGAATAGCTCCTGAGGCCACAGACAGAGTTTACGTGCTGGGGGCGTATTTCAGCCCAGCCGCTACATGCTCCCAGTGGCCCTAATAAGAGCATTGGCTAAGAGGAAGAGGCCACTTCCATATGTAAGAGATCAATGGCAATTTGATACAAGACAGCTAGACTGTTCCAGGAACCAAGCTGGCAGAACCCTTTAATGGTCAGAAGCAAGACAGAAAGGAAGGACCCAGTGAGGTGAGCATCGGAGATGGCCCTGGGCTGTGTAATTCACACCCAGGACCCCATTGAAACAGCTTCACACTCAGGATGGCTGGAACTGAGGTCTGAGAGAGAAAATTTTGATTCGGGCTCAGGTTCTCAGCCACCAGCACCCCCAAAAGTCGGGGTCTTCAGAGCAGCTTTTGGCCCAGACCTACGTCTAGATCAATTAAAATCAAGCATTAACCAAGTCCCCCCAAAATACAGAGCCTCAGACACTGCAGCAGAGTAGCTGAGAGCAGCCCAGTACCCAGCTGGTTTGTCACTGACCCACTCTCCAACCCCTCTGCATGGTGATGCAACGATGCCCCTGCATAGCTGGGCGGTGCAATAGACAAGGTGCCTGTAACCCGATCCATACACTGGCGACCTGCCTGGGTCAATTTCCCTGCACAGCTGACATCTGATTGCATCCAGACAGATAACCCCCTGGGTTTCATTAACTAGGCTGATAGGAAATAAACAGTAGAAATAAGGCATTGAGCTCGCTGCTGCCGTGTGTTGAGCCCCCTCCTCTTCCCTTGCCTTCGGTGAGAGTGGCCAGCACTTTCTAGGAAGTGCCCAGTACCACTCAGGATAGCCCCTCTCCTTAATTTGCAAGAAGAATCATCTGTTTATTCTGTTAATAAGTATACATTTTGGAGCTAGGGTGTAGTCTAAAGTGCATGAAAGAAAAGAAAACTGCCTCAGTTGCCAGCCTACTGGACCGGGAAGAAACAAAGCATCTTGCACAAATGTAATGTATTATGTTCCCTTTTCTGCTTTGCAGCAGCAAGTGTAGGATGCAGCAGCAGCCAGACACACAGCTCATTTACACACTACCCAGTCCTCCGGCTGTTTTTAGCTGACGGATCATTTCTGTGGGTGGCTGGAATGCCATCCATCTCCTGAGGTTGCAAAAACAGGGCCCGGGGTGCCAATATGGAGGGTGGAATTCTTTTGATAGCTGCAGCAGCGTGGCATTCCATTCACTCCGCTAAAGGGCCAGTATGTGCCGATGGTAGGACTGGGTGACAAAACCCAGCATGGAGAACCGTGATTGCAATTCAAAGGCGATTTTACTCTATGGCTCTGTTCAGTGCCATCACAGGTCACTCTGGACACCTGCTGATGTCAGGGGGGTTGTTTATAGAAACCAATCAATAGCCACTTATGGAGCAATCCTAACCCAGCAGAAAGGGCCATTGGGGCAGATGTTCTAGTGGTTAACTAGGCAGACAGGCTGCTGCATGGATTCCCTTCCTTTCTTGCATGGGGTTAATGTCCTCTATGGCATGACTGCCCTCTCCATCGCAGACCACATACAGCTAGACGGGCCTGGCCAGATGCAGGACAAAGATAGCCAGGATGGGGGGGGGGGGGGGAAGTGAGGAGAGGGCATGCATCACACTGCTTCTTTGATCAATAAGGAACAGGTCCACCATCTCTGTTGATAATGACAGACGTCTGCTGGCATGTTCCTTCTCTCCCCTGCTGTTTTAAACTCCAGATCTTGCTGGTACTTAGAGGTCCCAATAACACCTCCCCCTTTCTGATTCTGCAGGGAGCACAGGAATTCCTCCCCTGATGTAAATCAACCTGATGTCAATGGACACAGGCTGTAGATCTAGCCCCCAGTAATATTTCTCTGTCCCTTTCTCAGATTCCAGGCTTGGGCAAGGAACAGGGTATGGATAAAGGACAGAACAGCACGTGCATCTCCTACAACTTCCTCCGTTCGGGAGGGCAAAGAATGCCGAGCATCTGACAGCCTGTTCCCCTGCATGCCGTTGTGCCTGCTGTAATAGAAACCTTGACATTAGGGCTGTAATCTGCTTCCCTGAGGAATGCCAGGACTGCCTCTGGAGAGGTGCAGCTTGCTTTATTTGGATGTACAGTGCTGTGGGTGGCAGCGGTTTGACCTGGCAACTGCCCGGAGAAGTTACACATCTTTTTACCAAATGAGTCTCATCTTCCCCCGCTTTGCCATGACCCTCCTTCCCCTCGTTCTGGGGGATCAGATGTTACAAGCATAGTAAACAGAAGGGATGCATCAGACAGGCAAGCCCTTTTTTAGCTCTGCCTTGGAAAGCAGTACCGTGTGCATTCCTCCAAACAAGGAAAGGCTTGCCTCAGCTCCTCGCCTCGGCCATCGCACTCTGCTTCCCAAATACACAGAGGTGCTGGAACTAGAGGTGCGGGGAGTGCTGCAGCACCCCCTGGCTTGAAGTGGTTTCCTTTATATCCAGGGTTTACAGTTTGGTTCAATGGCTCACAGCACCCCCACTATACAAATTTTTCCAGCACCCCTGCAAATACGCTCCTTCCGCACTTTGCCTGCATGAGTCAGGGGTTACAGCAACTTCAAAGACTGATTTCGCTCTATGAACCCTGACGACAACTAGGCTCCTCTGGGACAATGAAGATCCGAGCACCCAGGACAAAGCATGGGAGAGCTGGGGACAAAGCCTTGTGGGTCGAGAGAACCCAGCAATGGGGCGAGCTTCCAGAGGAGATCAGGCCAATCCAGAGGCTGTTTGGTGTCAGGAAACGTTGCAAAGTCTTCCTCTTTGAGAAAACCTTTCCGCATACATGATGCTCATAATTCAAACACCCGTTTCATTCCCAATCTCCCCTCTTAAAAAAAACAAAAAACAAAAAACCTCACACCCCATCTACCCCAAGCAGAATTTTGAACCCATAAAGGGAGAAGTGCCACAGGCTCCATGAAATCCACCAGGGACTTTGCTAATGATTTTACATGGCAGGCGCTGAGACACTATAGTGATGTAGGTGGGTAGATCACAGTTCTTCGTTTACAGATTAATATAAAATAATGGGCCATATTCCAATTCATACCAGCTGAGGCTCTGGTCTCATATGTACAGGCACTGAAGGATTTGAGATACATGGACGTGAGAAGAAGAAAGCTTTCACCACTGGGGCCTGAGCTGTGCCGGTCCTGTGCATGCAGAGAAAATGTCAGTCTGCAGAGATATCTGTTCATCCTCTTTCATCAGCACTGAATCCACATTAGGGTTCAACATTCCTGCATAACCACTGCAGCATTGAGACAAGGCATGACAGCTTCTGTACGGCTATTCGGCTTAGTGACCAAGAGTCACATCTTGTGGTCGCAATTGAAAAATCAACCCAAAGTATGTGGCTTTCTGTTCAGATTGTTCTTCCTGATTAGATTGGGGTCACAGGGGCTGCATCTGCTTGTTTGGTACCAGGTGCTCTCCAGAGATTGTCAACATTCACAAAAGTGCCTAGTCACTTTGGGTACCTCCATTTTTGGATGCCTCAAAAGGGGAAATGCAGAGCTGGTGCTCAGGACCTCATAGGGTCCAGCCCATAATGAAGCCACTGAGGTGATGTTTTTAAAAATGGAGTTTTATGGGTACTCAGCTCCAAAGAAGAAGCACCCTTTGCAAAGCAATGCTGCCCAGCCTGCTTTGGGAAGAGGGACTTGCAAAGATTCCTACTCCCGGTGAGGAAAAACGGGCTCAGAGTAGGCCTTAGATGAGAAGGCAAGTGTGTGATGGGATAACAGGATAATGTTCTGGCTGAGTGCTGTTCTGGAAAGACATGCACAATGCCATTGGTAGCGGATGCACAAAGAGAGCTTGTGTTTATGCACAGAACTATAAATATTCCCTTTCAAGCAGGCAGAGCTGGAAAAATGTCTGAACGTCTATTTTTGCCTCCTCTGCTTCACCCACTCGAAACATTGACATCATACCAAGCTCCTACTGAGGCAGACGCGGAACGGCATAGCAGCACTCTGGCACAGTCTCAGGGGCCGGGAAAAAAGATGGCCACTTAGTCTGAGAAGAGCCACCAACTTTTGTGTGGGAAGAATTCACGTGTGAAAATGGTGGGTTTGTTCCTGTGAAAAATGCCAGGTGAACCTGAAGAACAGGCATGGTGTGGCTTTTCACAATCTCCCCATACCTCTCCCAAAGCCTGAATTTTCACTGGCTTGGTCTGCACTGAAAGGTGTCCATGCAACACTAGGTTTAGGCTTCCCAATTAGAGAGCTGGGCATAAAGGGAAGACAACTCTTTTCAACCTTTCCCTCCATTTCATATCCAGGCAGGACCAGCTACACTCTTGCCCTTAAAGATAAAGACCTGGATTAGCTACAGAGACTAATTCAAAATCCCATGGCCTAGTTTGCTGGTGGAATTAGTTATTTTCAGTCTACCATGAGCCCATCGCCATCCCAGAAATTCTCCTACTTCCTTATCCTCTTTCAGAGACCTCTTTCCTCAGAATTTCTCTAACCCAGAGTATGCTGAACTACTCCCTTTGGGGACCTGTAATTCTTGGCGAAAATACTCATGCAGGCTATCACACCAGATACAACCAAATAGCAACCGCGCTTGCCTAGCTCACTGTCTCCAGTTGCGTCAATCAACATATATGGGTTTCTAAGAGATGAGTCCGACTAACCACAGGTCATCTGGCTGAACTCCAGGCTGCTTAAATGGTTTGGCATTACATTGCCTGGTTTCAGCTAAGTGCAAGCCTTGGTTCCATTCTCATCTCTTTTTCCATGACTCTGATTTCCAGCTAGATGGTAAGAAAGCACCTTACTCAGTCTTCTCCAATGAACCCTGCTTCATGCCAAAATTAAGGGTTCTTATCGCTTGTAGTTAGCATAAAATGCACCTGATTTAACTAAACTGATAATGGTGAATCTATTCCTCCTTCACATTGTAAGCTGAAACTAGACCGTCAAAGGTGGCATAATCTCCCTTTATCTCTGTGTGGCTGCATTTATTAACTCAAGAAGTTTCATGCTTCTAGTCTCACCAGTAATTTCTCCAGTCTGGTATAGGAAAAATTGCACTGTACGTCATTTATCAGACAAGGCACAAGGACGCAGGCTTAGTCTATTTAGTTCTTTGGCTTCTTATATGGCCAATGAGGGATTCACCTTTCCCAGCTGGAAATTTTACAGTTGTGCAGCTAACCTGAGATTCGTCTGGGAATGGCTACGCTTCAGAGATGCCCAAGATACCACCCCCACATGGCAAGGCATTGAAGTATCTTATTGCTAACCCTTCAATCTTTCCAAGCTAATTAAAGAGGTGGCCCTTCCCTACCCATTATAAGGAGGCGCTCAAGGAGACATACTCATGCGAACTGTGACCAAGCTAGCACTCTAAAAATAGCATAGCCATGGCAACATGAGCAGCAGGGCTAGCTGCCCCAAGTACCTCCGTGGTCTCAGACTGGTCTGTACCTGGGGCAGCTAGCCCCTCCCGCTGCTCACGCCGCTGCGGCTACACTCTGTATTATGCACGATCTAGATCAGAGCGAGTGCAGGGACATCTCCAGGAGCTGGGAATCGCACCCCCAGCTCCAAGTGTAGACACACCCTAAGTCTTGCACCATCCAGTCATGATAACTATCTTCAAAATCTGGAAGCAAAGCACTGCATACACAGCTCCAAAGCCCTCCCCTACACCCTCTCTTAAGCGATCTCCAGGATTTGCTCTGGGTCAGGACAACCACAGCTTTAAAAGCTGAAAACATGAGGGGTTACAACACATTGCATGAGAAAACAACGGGGAACGTTCAGCATCTTAAATGATCAGTTCAGATTTCTCACTAGAAATTTCTATTGGCAAGCGAGATATTTTCTGATGTCTTTTTCCTAAGGTCTATTCAGAAACCTTTCGGCAAGCCAGTGAACCTGGGCTGAGTGTAATCTCTCTCCTGGTAGAGAAGAGACGAGACAAGACTCACTTGTAATGAATACAAATTGGGATTCTTTATGAGACTGATGGCCACAGACAAACCCTGTGGCTCCCTCTAGTCTTGTCCACACTAGGGACATTTGGCAGAAATGTCCTTCCATTGGTGACACGTATTCAGTTTTATTATTATTATTATTTGCATTATGGTAGCACCTAAGAGCCCCAGCTACGGCCCAGGACCCCACTGTGCTAGGTGCTGTACAAACACAGAACAAAAACACCCTGCTCCCAAAGAGTTGGCAATCTACTGGTGTGAGAAACACTGGGAGGGCTGGTGGAAGTGGACTGTCACCATTGTACCAGTTAGATCATTCTCTGCACATAGTTACACGACACAACTAGAGCTGGTGGGGAATCTTTCAGCAAAACTCCTCCTCAACCTCCAAAAATGTTTTTTTCACAAAATGGGCATTTTTACAAGAAATGGTTTTCACCAAGCAAACTGAAAACCAAAGGTCTGTTGCCATTTGCTTTTGGAGAAGAGGTTTTTGTTGTTGTTTTTTTTCCAGTGAAGCCCCCTCCCGAGCCAATTAAAACAAAAAATAGCATATTTTCTGCAGAATCATTTGAAAACATTTCCTGACCAGCTGTAGATGTGGTGTTTGAATCTGCCAGTGGCCCATGGACCCTAGGCTCCCAGGATTGCCAACATCAAGTGAATCAGGATTAGCCTAGAAGGCAGGCCCGGCTCCAGGCACCAGCCCAGCAAGCAGGTGCTTGGGGCGGCACGTCGGGCTGTTTGGCAGCAATTCGGCGGCGGGTCCCTCTGGGGGGAAGCACCTGCCGCCGAATTCCCGCCGAAGAAGAAAGTGGCACAGTGGAGCTGCCACCGGAGTGCCACTGATCGCAATTGCGATCGCGGCTTTTCCCCCCCCCGTCGCTTGGGGCGGCAAAAACCCTGGAGCCGGTCCTGCTAGAAGGAAATTTCCCAACTGTAGACAAGGCTGGGTTGCCATCTGGGACCTCACAGATTTCCTGTGACACGATATGGATTGCTGACTACACTGCAGAGTGCTTTGTAGCTGAAGCCAGAAACCACGCCAAATTCAGAGATTCCACCTGACTTGTACCCCAAGCTAGTCAAAATGTGGCTTTTTTGACTGGTTGATGTTGAAATTTTGGATGGGTTGGAATAAAAAACAAAGTGAAACCCAGGCCTACAAACCCCACCTGAACCCAAACTGACAATACATTCTCCATATTCCCTGAGCACCACAACCACACCACTCTAATAGTTACCATCATTAGATGGAGCTGCCATCCATGGCTCCGCTATCCAGTTTGTGGGCAGCCCCGCAGAGTCTGCATGCACACAAGTGGGTCGCTTCTTTTTGCGAGGGCCTAACAAAGAAAGTGCAAGGGGTATGCTCAGTATCACAGTGTAATTACTTTTAGCTGAGAGCACAGCAAAGCTCCTGCCTCAGCTACTGCAGCCTAGAACCAGGAAGCTATAAACTGCTTTCATCTGTGTCCAGCCCTCAGTGCCAACCAGCTCTCAAAGTAACATTAACAACCCAAATTGGGTCCTAAATAAAAGCCAGTGGCCATCATTCCAAATCCCTGCTGTTTGCCTCTGGGGGTGTGTAAGTGTCAATTTGACCACACTCACCTTTATGTGAAATCAGCCAATATTTCACTGAAACAAGGCAGGCGGCACCTGGCTTACATCTGTTTAATGAGATGAACATCTGCTTTCAATATACCAGAGCCAGGAGCAGTCACAACATAATGAGGGTCATTTAGAGCAGCAATTAGCTTTGGGGCCCCTGATTTTATATTACAATAACTGACTGGTGCTGCCACATATATCAATGGCTTCAGGGACTTTTGATTGTTTTTCATTAAACAGTAACTTTTCTTTTAAATTGCATATTCTGTCCACTACCCATCCAGCACAGATGGAAAAGCTGGTAGATTGGTCTGTCTCCTCTTCCTTTTGTCTAAGTCCAGATTTTCATTTGGCCTCTATTTTATGTTATGCCCCAGGTTTTCACTTCTATTTCGTCTTTCACCTGGGGATATCTAAACACTTTACACACACAAATGAATTCGGCTTTGATTCAGCATGTGCTTAGCACGTGCCAAAGTCCCATTGACTTCAGTGGGACGTAAGCATATAAGTGAAGTGAGGCACATACTTAAGTGCTTTGATGAAGTGGGGCCTTCTTGAGATGCAGGTTAATTATTAATTATTGTTAGCACTCTTTCAAAGTTGGGGAAACTGAGGCACAGAGAGGCAAAATGATTTGCCTCTTTTCACCCAGAGAGGCTGTGGAAGAGCCAGGAATAAAACCCCTGAATCCTAAGTCCCTGTGCTAACCAGTGGACTACACTTTACTACATACACACAGGCATATAGAATGAGTGAATTATAGACTGTGTGGATTACCACGTAGGCCTGGCTGGAACAGGGGAATGGTAACAGGAACATGGGACTTTTCACCTCTACATCATTAATTCAAAGCCAGCTCAGACGGGTAGGAACTGGAAGTTGTTATCCGACAGCTGGTCTGTGGCCTTTGTGAAATAAGGCTGAGATGTTCAAAGGAGCCTAAGGCGTTTGGTTGCCCAACTCCAGGAGGATTTGGATACCGATGAAAATCCTGGCCTACATTCTCTGTTTGGTAGTTTTCTGTCAGTTCCTGGTGAACTGGTGTCCACCCCACACAGACTGCCATGATAACTGGCTCCAAGCAGCACTCTTACTTGCAATCTCAGCAGAGGTGCCAAGAACTAAGGAAGCACGGGCAGTGAATTCCCCTTTCCTCTGTGAAAGGCGCCATCTGTCCAGGTCCAAATCTGAGGCAGGTTGGTGGTGGGGTGTGAGGAAGCTTTGCTCCTGTCGGGGCTGAGTCTGGTCTGTAGAGCAAGAGTGAACTACAGCCTGCAGGCCTGTCCGTTTGGAGGTTTTCACCAGAACTAAAGTTTAACAGAGGGACTGGCTAGCTCAGAGATTTGGTAGCAGAATCCAGAGCTTGTATCCAGCTTAGGATATGGCTGTAAGTTAACAGAAAGTTGTCACTATTTGATGGCAGTTCAGTGGCCTACATGAAAAATCATTACTAGGTCTCAGTCCAGTTGCCAGAGGATAAGCGTCCAAAGCACAAAACCCACCAACTTAACTGGCCCTAATTGGCATCCTGGTTAACAATCACAACCGTAACCTATCCCCTGTCCACACCGAGGATGGGGCAGCATGGAGGGGCTTACACTGCTGCTGCAGAGCCCTACCAACTCTGGATAACAAATAATAAAACCTTGCCCTCTTGTAGCATGTTTCATTAAAAGATGGAAGGCCCCAGTATAAAATCGTTGCAGTTAACGGGATTCCTTCCATTGACTTCAAAGGGCTTTGGATCAGGCCTTCAAAGTATTTTAGCAATGCTAATAGATAGAGCTGGCTGAAACTCAGAAACTTCGTTTGGTGAGACATTCCGACGTTTCCAAATTTCCCTTCGTCCCAACTCAGAATGAAAAGTCCAAGTTTCCAAATTTCCCGTGACATGAAGTTTCTGAAAAACTGAATTTAGGAAATAATGAAATAGCCTTATTGAAACGTTTCACTCCAACAAGGTTGAAGCGCTTTGGTTCATATTTATCATTTTGACTTTTATATTATATTATATTTAGTTAGGGCTTCTGATTTTAGGTTTTAGCCAATAAACACAGATAAATCACCCTGGGCGCGCACGCACACACATACACACACGTACACATACACATACACACACAAAGAAAGCAGTGTTGATCCAATAAACACTAGAAAACCCCCCCAAATGGCTATTTTTATCTTGTCTGCACAGAGCAGTAATGCGGACTACAGGGGTGTGATTTCTAAAGTGCACTAATGTGCTGCACGTTAATTGGTCTGTGCAGACTCTGCTGGTGCGCACTGAAAGTTCCCCAGTGTGGTTTAATGTAGCGCTGTTTGAAACGGCACCTCGTTAAAGCGCACTAGGGAACGTTACCAAGAGATTATTCATTGCACACAGCATATGCAAACAGAAAGCCCCAACACACACCGATTATTGGACAGCTACATAAAACTCAAAAATTGCTAAAAATAGCCCCCCCCCAATGAAATTGATAAACCCAGAAAAACAAAAGCCCTATTATATTATATTATAAAAACAAAATGCTTCCACCTTATCAAAACAAAAGTTTCAATATTTTTTGTTGAAAATTTCAACAAAGCCAATACATCCCATGAAACATTTTGATTTAAATGACTCAGCATTTTCCAATAGAAAACTTCTGTCGGAAAGTTTTCCATCAGTTCCACAACTTCCCGGTCAGGCAGTTAAATATTGTGATCCCCATTTTATAGACAGGGAAACTGAGGCATGGATAATTTAAATGACCTGCAAATATAACAGAATCAACAGCAAAGCAGAGAACAGGTCCCAGACAATCCAGCACTCTAACCACTAGACCACACTTCCTGTCTGAAGAGAACTCAATTGCTATGGATGCCTTGCTATGTCCTTTCACCAGCACTAAATTCAAACACACACACGTGTGCACGCACATGCACAAACGCACACTCATGCAAAAGGAAAACAAAAGTGTTTTTCAGTCACCTCAGCCACTATTTCTGGGATTTAGGGATGATTTTAGCCTCCTACTGTATTTTTTCTGCTCGCTGAGCTGATTATAAATAGCTCTGGTTTCCTGCATTTGCAGAATTAGCAGCCCATTCCTCCAGGGAAGAAAGATGATGGAGAAAGTGGTTTAAGTCAGTAGTTACAATGAGCCCCAGGTTGCAGAAAGAACTGGGAGGTAGATCTTTCATTTCCGCTACCACCACCCCAAAATAAGATTAAGTGCAAAATAACTAACTAGAACCGCGGGGAAGCATTTCAGAGATGTGTGACAGGTTGGATCACAGAAACCCTCTTGGGAACTGCTACCTGATGTGCCGAGACTACCTCTGAGCCCGTTTTCTCTGGCAGCTTGGGACTTCAGTGCCCTGTCTGGCTGTGCCAGACACGCTAGCCTGCTACAAACACAGACCCAGGTCTGAACCATGTCCCCCAAAAGCTGCAAGTTTAACTGAAAACAGCTCTAAGAAGTGCTCCTGCCTCCAGCACTCAGATACCCAACTCCCAATGGGGTCCAAACCCCAAATAAATCCGTTTTACCCTGTATAAAGCTTATACAGGGTAAACTCAAATTGTTCACCCTCTATAACACTGATAGAGAGATATGCACAGTTGTTTGCCCCCCCCCCCCAGGTATTAATACATACTCTGGGTTAATTAATAAGTAAAAAGTGATTTTATTAAATACAAAAAGTATGATTTAAGTGGTTCCAAGTAATAACAGACAAAACAAAGTGAATTACCAAGCAAAATAAAACACGCAAGTCTAAGCCTAATACAGTAAGAAAGTGTTTACAGATGAAATCTCACCCTCAGAGGTGTTCCAATAAGCTTCTTTTACAGACTAGCCTCCTTCTAGTCTGTGTCCAGCAATCAGTCACACCCCTGTGGTTATTGTCCTTTGTTCCAGTTTCTTTCAGGTATCCTTGGGGGTGGAGAGGTTACCTCTTGAGCCAGCTGAAGACAAAATGGAGGGGTCTCCCAGGACTTTATATAGTTTCCCTCCCTCCCCCTGTGTAGAATCCCCTCTACAAGATGGAGTTTTGGAGTCACCTGGGCAAGTCACATGTCCATGCATGACTTAGTTCTCTACAGGAATGTTCCCAGGAAAACTCAGATGTGGACTGGCATCTATCAAAGTCTATTGTCAGATTAAGTGTTTCTTGACTGGGCACTTACTGAGAATAGTCTTTTCTCAAGAAGCTGACCAAATGCTTCACTGAGGCTACTTAAAATCAAACAAGTACACAGCCAGTATTCATAACTTTGAATACAAAAATGACACATGCATACAAATAGGATGAATATATTCAGTAGATCATAGCCTTTGCAGAGATATGTTACATGGCATATGCAGCATAAAACATATTCCAGTTATGGCATATTTACATTCATAAGCATATTTCTATAAAGCATTATTGGGTGCAACGTCACAAGATGAACATCTGTTCTCGTGACACGGAGTGAATACGGGCCTGATCAGCCATTGCCCTGCCCTATGCTAGTGATTTTCACCAGTGCAAAGGGGCTGGGTTTGATTCTCGTTTGCACTAAGGCCACTCGACACCATTTGGGCAGTGTAACCAACCATCACATTACACTGCCCGAGTGATGTAAAGTGGTCTTAATGTAAATGAGAGTCAGGCTGTTCTGATTAAGTAGCATCTTATACCCACTTTGCTCTGGCATAAATGACCACACAAGCTACAGGGCAATGGAGAATCTTTGACTCTTTATAGGATGATATTCACATAAATATATAAATGGGCTGCTGGACTCACTCCATTTTGATGTGCTTTAATGTAGGCTTGCCGTATTCGCCTAAAGTCAATACTCTAAGAGCCAGTTTATTACACTATTCATTATTAATTATTATGATCATTATAGTCTGATTCACTGTTACCTTGCCTACTCAAGCCTACCAGTGAAAAGTCAGTTCCACCAGTCCAATGAGTGTAAAAGATTGCTAGATTGGAACGGTAGCATCTTACGCTCACTTTGTGGGGATGCAAATGAGGACACATGGTGCAAGGGAGCAGAGAATTAGGTCCAGAATGTGTAGATCTGTGTGCACATGCGTAAAGATTTGTATGCTGTGTTCTACATTATACCCCGTTGTAGGGCGTTTCCTAAGACAGCATTCCGTATGCTGTGTAAGCATCATTCTACCCTTCATGCCATTGTCCAAACAAGTTCAAGTGGGGCTTTTAAGGATATGATTAAAAACCAAACCAACCCCTGAACAGTTAGTTGCAGATGAACTTTAATGCAGTCCAGAGTGGTGAAGCAGAACACTTGAGATCTATTTTTCTAACTGCAGGCAGTTGATTTCTGCTTGCTGGGAGACATCTGGGAGCCATATGGTAGCACATGGAAGGGGGGTTTTCTGGAGAAAATAACCTTATTTCCTTTAATTGGGGGGCCCGCTGTGGATGAACTAGTCTGGAAAAACAAGCCCTCAGTGTTTGCTGGAGAGCCCCTGGCAATCCTAAGGGGGCTGCTATCTTCATTTGTCCTTGACGACTCTTGGGTTGTCCCAGTAAAACCTGCTTCCTGAGACTGATCACTTGGCTTTCGTCCTGGCGTGTGGCCCCCTCTGCTCCTGCTGCTGCCCATTCCCTGTCTGCATTCCTCAGATGTTCCTTGGGACCCAGCCTTCCTCAGCTCGTCTTGCTCAACTAGCATTTTGACCATCGAAGACGTGAGAGTGGTGTAGGTTGGCCACTGGCGGCAGCGGCGGATCAAAGAGCTGGGGAGGCCGATATTCGCCGAGAACAAACTCTGTTCTGGAACCCAAGAGATAAGGACAAGTTTAGAATGCAGCAAGCACAGCTAGTTACGTTCTGCTTTGCTTTGACTGCCTCGGAGGCAGCAGAGAAAGGCCTGAATTCGCCACAGCACTCCCAGAGGTGCAAAGAGGAAAGGCTTGGTTTCCAATACGGAAAGAAATCAGTGCGCTCATCTGCAACACCCACACCTGCCAGAGCTAAGAGCCCACCGCTCCGACAAAACCAATCAGAGTGAGCAGAGCTTGGCGGGCAAACAGTGCAATGCCCAGCATCTACTCTGCTGCAAGATTCCCATTGCTGGTGCTGCCATCGGTACCTGAGTTGCAGCAGGGTTGACCCTCGCCAGATAACAGGTCCCATGTAGGGCAT
This sequence comes from Terrapene triunguis, assembly GCF_002925995.2. Lineage (NCBI taxonomy): Eukaryota > Metazoa > Chordata > Testudines > Emydidae > Terrapene > Terrapene triunguis. The sequence goes on from NW_020664543.1 coordinate 21,722,930, forward strand.
GGAAGGTTTTTCCTTTGCACCTTTACTGAGGCAGATTCGTGTCTCAGTGGGAGCAGCAGAAGGCACAAGGTCTGCCAGAGCTGCCCAACATGAAGGGAGAGTGCTTCTGCCTGCAGCACCCCTGGGGGTGGGGGCGCAAGTTCCCCTCCATCATGTCCAGTTAGCTCTGCCAAGGCCCTACCTCTTCCCCACTCTCTTTGGTTTGTCCAGCAACCTACCAGGCAGTATCAGAGAGCTAGGCGTGCACTCAGGAGAACATAGGGACTGCAGCTGTGCCCTAGGAAACAATTGAGCGGCTGGGGCCTATCGCCCCTTGCTTAATTATGTTAAAAATAAGCTACCTATCTAAGGCACTTATCACTCTACCATCTAAGCAGCGTGACCTAATGGCTAGCGCACCGGACTGGGACTCAGAAGACCTGGATTCTATTCCTGGCTCTGCTACTGCCTTTCTAGGTGACCTTGGGCAAGTCACTGCCCAGCTCTGTGCCTCTGTTTCCCCTTCTGTAAAATGGGGATAATGATAGTCGCCTCCTTTGTAAGGCTCTTTGAGATCTACTGATGACAAGTGCTATGTAAGAGCTAGGTGTTATTGTTCACTGAAGGCATGGGTTGCTCTCACTATTCCAAACAGCATTCTCTCGAGAGCAATATGGAACTGAGGTCAAGTTGGAACCCTCACATATCAATTAACAAAAAGGAAAAAGGAAAAGGAAATGAAATCGTAACAATACTTAGCCTTTCTGCAGAGCTGTCCCATGCCCGAGGTCAAACAGAGCATCAGTAGCAGGGCCCATCCCTGAATTAAAATCTCCCAACTCCCAAGTTTTCTGTTCTAACCACTAGACACAGCTTCTCCTCTGGTATCTCAACAAACAAAACAAAAAGCTTTAGAAGCTATAGATATGACTAGAGAGATTAGAGTCAGAGTGTATATCTATTCTGCAGCTGGAAGAGACAGACCTGTGCTAATTTTACCTACACTAGCATGGGGGCATGCACAGGAATAAAAATTTGGCTGGTTTTGGAGGGGCACTTTCTGTGCCCCTTGTGTCCAGAGGAGCTGCCTCTTCCACCCCCACCCCCGTCCCCCCCCCGCGGCCAGTGGAGCTGGCTCTCCCTCCCTCCCTCCCCCCGCAGCCCCAGGGCTGGTGGAGCTCACGCTCCCCGCCCGAGCCCCAGAGGAGTTCTGTGCCCCTGCCAATTGGAAAGGCCCATGCCCCTGCTTGCCCCGCCCCCTGCACACGCCCCTGAGCATAGCTAAAGATAGCCGTGTAAATGCAGTGGCATGGGCTGTACCAGCACGCCAGGGACCCTTGGTACCTATTTGTGTTGCTGAAGCCCACCGCGCTTCATCTACTCTGCTGTATTTAGCCATGCTAGCATGGGTCAAGCCAGCCCAGGTACGCCTACCTATGCTGCAATCGCAGCTTGGAGTGCAGAGGAGACAGATCTAGACTCTCCGGTGCACATTCAGCTTCACATAGGAGAGAAAATCCAAAGAAGAAAGAAAGTCGCTGAAAAGACCTGATGGCCCCATCAAACATGCCTTGAGAAATCAGACTTTTAGTTTCCCTTCTACTGTTGAATTTAAAGCCTGTCAGAAAAGCAACTCATTCTTGCCTGGCAGCAATTCTTCATTTAAGAATTGCACAGCCCACGAGCAGCAATAGAATTTCCTGCATGCATGTAATCGCTTTTATCTTTACTAGCACTGCATAATAAATCACAACAATTATGTAATTAGCCATTAAATATTTACAGGATAAAGCCTGCTCTTGGTTAAACAAGCAGGTCATTGAGGATGGAGAGCTGGGAAAAGGTCCCATTGACCAGGCCCGCTTTGTGGTACCACTCCGCTGAAATGGCGGATGCTTCTATAGTAGCAATATTTAAAACTAGATTTGGCCTAAGCATTGGAGAACGGACCGTTGGCAAGAAGAGTGCAGTGGGCAGGGGGACGGGCGAGGCAACTCAGACTAATGGGATCCTTTCCCCATCACTCCATGATTGTATGATGCTCTTTTGGGGCCAGATTCAGCTCCCATTAAAGTCAATGCAGAGACTCCCGGTGTCTTCAAAAGAGCAAGGGAGAAATCAGCTGTAGTTCAATTTGCAGATGCAGGAAGCCCAGCCCATCAAGTGTTTGTCATTTCTACCCCGGGACACCTTATGAAATGTTTTATACAGGAAGAATTAGCACCAGTAAATATCTGCACCTCTATAGCTCCATCCATCTAAGAGGCTGAAAATGCTTTGCAGTCATTCGATCAACCTCTAAATGGCAGTGAGGCACAAAGAGGAAATATGGTTATGCAACTGAGGAACTGCACTGGAACTCAGCAATTCTAGGCTTAGTTCCTGGTTCTGACACAGACTCTCTGCATGACCTCAGGCATGTCACTTAGGGTGGAATTTTCAAAAGCACCTAAGTCATTTAGGAGTGCAAGTCAATGGGACTTGTGCTCTTAAATCCCTTCGGTGTGCTCCTAAATCCTACCCCATCTCTCTGTGTCTCAGTTTCCCATCTGTTAAGTGGGGATACTAATATTTCTTTTCTCCCACTCTATTCAGCTAAAGAGTGGAAGTTCTTTGAGGCTAAGCTTTTACTATGTATTTGTACAGTGCCATACTCAAAGGGCCCTTTGATCTCAGTTAGGGCCTTTACGTGCTACTATAATAGACACAATCCCTGCGTCAGGTAGGGAGGTATTCTTATCCCCATTTTAGAGACAGAGACTCTGAGAAATGTTACATGAATTTCCCACGGTCACTCAGCACGTCATTAGCAGAACTCAGGAGTCCTGACTCTTAGTCATCTATTCTAACCACTAAGCAACATTGCTATGCCTAATTATTAATGGAAACCATGCTCTGCTCAAGCTTATCGTCTGCTCACTTTGCTGGCGGAATAGCACTGTGCCAGAAAAAAAACATGTTTGTTTTCAGTGCTCTGCACCTACCCACGTTCTGTGCATTCCCAGCTCCAAGAATGTTAGAGAATCCAACAGCAGTTGTACTGTATAATTATTCCTGCAACCTCTGGACTGCTTGGCTCTGTTGCTCTGCAGCTCCTGGTGACATACTGTCTCATGTAGGGTGCACAGAGTCTGGAATTTGCTCTTATGTATGCTGTACTCCTGCCCACCCTGGAGAACATGGACGTCACTGAGATAACTGGATGCTGTTCTCTTTTATTTTCTGCTTCCCGCTGCTCCCTTCCCTTCCTTTGGCTCTCTCCACGCTTGTGAGCAATCCCATTCTGACCGGGATAATGCTGACACTAATTTCAGTCACCTGATTAGAATCAGAAGAATCTTTCATTACATCCCAAGGGCATGTGTTGTAGGTTTTCTTCCCTTCCCTGCATTACTAAGCTGTCCAAGGTCTACTGCAGGCATTTTCCTTAGTGCTTCTGAGTGGAATTCCCATGTAGTTACTGCATGAGCTGAGTTTACCTCTGATGTACAGATGTGGCTCTCGGTAGCACTAGTGAGGCTAATGTGAGTAGATCAACTAGAAGTGGGCAAAAAAAAGGGGGGGGGGGGCAAATAGTAAATTAGCAAAAGAATACATTTTTCAGGCCACAGAAACTATTCACAAATTCAGATTGAATTTGGCAATGAGTTTTGGCTGAAAAAAAAAGATGGATTTTTTTTCCCGAAAAGTCGAAACATTTAGTTTCGACCATTTTGAAATGAAATGCTTTGACTTTTCATTTCAAAAACAGCATTTTGTTACAAAATGTAGCTAATTGAAAATAAGGGGAGGTATTCAAAAATGACCCAAAACTAAATGACCCCCTCAAAAAAATCACTTGAGGGTCAAACAAACCTTTCTGTTCATCCTGAAACAAAGCGTTTTTTTTCAGTTGTTTTGGTTTTGGTGAAAAAAATCAGCTTTGGTTTGAACTGAACCACTTTTTCTTTCCAGTTTGGCCCTGAACCAAAAAATCAATTATTCGCTCAGCTCTAGGTTCAAGTAATCTATACTTTACGCAATAGGAGGACTTGTAGAATAAATGTTGAGGTTGCTTTGGTCTCCCCAATTGCTCTCTTATTGTTCAGATGCCACAGTGATGGGCTACTACATAGATAGATGGTGTGGAGACAGGCAAGCTCCTCCACCAATATATAAGTAGAGGTGATGAAAATTTTCCTCAGAACAAAATTCCTGTCAGAAAATGTGGTTTTGTGGAAATCAAAATTTTCCACAGCACAATGTCAATTTTGATGAAAATTTTCAATTTTCTGATCAGGTGAATCAAAACAAAAACTGTTGTTTGAAATCACCTTTTTGAAACAAAGCGACATTTTCTATTCCAAAATAAAAAAAGTCAGGGTGATATATCAAATTGTTTTGTATTGACGAAAAATATCAACATTTTCCATTCCAATATTTGCAATTTGAAACTTTTCAGTTTGACATTTTGACCTTTCGTTCCTTTTCTGAGCAGAAAGTCATTTCAAAATGTTGAAATTTCCCATAAAAGGACAATCCCATTCATCCCCCCCACCCCCCCAAACAGCTCTATTTATGAGAGTTTGGGCCTGGTACGTAGCCAGGAAAACAACACCAAGCAACTCCGTTCAGCCTTCATTTTGCAAACCAAAAGGCATCTGCTAGCAAGGAGCCTGGCTACTAATCAGTGGTTGCATGTGATACATTTGCACAACAGAAAATGTGTTTAAACTGTGTGTGTGTGCAAATATAGTGTTGCATTGACAGCCCTGCAGACTGAGGTCCACTGTGTAGCAGAAGGATTTGCACCAAAGGCAACAACAATGATTCTGTGTTTGAAGGCTCAAGGAGTAAGGGCCTGATCCAAAACGCGTTGGAGTCCTTCCACTGACTTCAATAGGCTAGGGATCAGGTCTTGAAAAAGAAGAACTAATACTCTAGCTGAAAGTCCTGCACCCAGCCACTCAGCAACACTGAGCTGTAAATTAAATACAATAATAACAAAGGTCATGGAAAAGAACTCCATGCACCACACAGGCACATCCAAAACTTACAGTCTGTTCCCATACCGCAGGCTCTGCGATGAAACAGCTGTGAGCTGCATTCCAAGCATCTTGGAGAGAGAGCCACAAACGGTCAGCGCTATGTACAGTAGTACCAAAGCAAATCAAAACGTAACACTGTAGGTGTTGTAAAGAGACAGCCGACGGGCCCTTCTTTCAAAGATCTCCATGGGAGGGTGAAGTAAGGAGAGCAGATTATTTTTAGGTTATTTGTAGAGCCCCCTGAAAATGTGAGAGAGGATTTGAAGAGTGAACAAATAGCCATGGTATAGTTCCTGCCTCAGGGAATTTACAATGCAACAAATGAAAGCAACGGGCCATAGCTGGGGATGGAATAAGGAAGGACAAGAATTACAGCAATGAGACTTGGCTTTGGCATGTGCACATCTCAATTACATTTATATTGTTTTTTTAAAGGAGTACTTACCTGAGCTGCACTAAACCAAAAACTGTATCGAGCCAAATTCTCTTTTGATGTAAAGGGGATAGATAACTTTATGGTCATGTGTAAGAGTTAGGGATAGGAAGATATGTGCATATACTAGTTTTGGATCTCATGATATTTAATTAGGGTTGCATGGAATTATTTTGATCAGAGGGAAAACATTGCTGTTTGTATGATATTTATGTTGGCTGAGGTTTTCAAAAGAGCCTATAGTCTTGAATTGCTAAAATACCTTTTTGTGGAATTGCATATGCTTTGGATAGGCGCATAGACTTCACTCTGTGTGATGAAAGAGCAAGGCATTTTCATTTTTGTGCACAGTTAGGAAAGAAAGTTATAATAAAAATAAATATATGGAGATATACCTATCTCACAGAACTGGAAGGGACCCTAAAAGCTCATTAAGTCCAGGCCACTGCCTTCACTAGCAGGACCAAGTACTGATTTTTTGCCCCAGATCCCTAAGTGGCCAAGGATTGAACTCACAACGCTGGGTTTAGCGGGCCAATACTCAACCCACTGAGCTATCCCTTGTAGATAGAAAGCATTGGTTTAGATTTTTGTTGGTATTGGGACTGTTTTGCTACAAAGCAAAGTTAAGGCTATTTGGTGTTGGCCAGTGAGAATGTTTCCATTTCTGTGTGTGTGTGTGTGTCTGAATTGCATGTGAAGGTGAAACAAACCTGGGATGAGGCCTCAGGGTCTGATTTCCAAACCTCCCCTCTGTCCTCTGTTATATCATTGGTGTTTCTCCCAGCTGTTTCTCCTCCGACCTTCACCTCCAGTCATCGCTGCACTGGCACCCACCAAAATGACACACAAGCTACATTCCAAGCCTGGACAGCAGTGAGAACAACACTGACTGCTTGGAACACCACACCCATTCCCAGTCTGACTCCTCAAGGCTTCCATAACTTTTCCTGGCAGTTGGTCTAGGGTGACCACAGGGACAGCATTGGCTGGGGAGGCTTGCGGGGGCAATAGCCACCCCAAAATTTGCCTTACTCCCCCCCCCAGCAACCCCTCCCAGCGCAAAGGTCAAATATTACACAGAAGTAAGGGTGGTCTGGTATGGCATCGCCGCCCTTATTTCTGTGCTGCTGCTGGCTGCAGCGCTGCCTTCAGAACTGAGTATCCAGCCAGCAGCCTCCGCTGTCTGTTCTGCCTTCAGAGCTGGGCAGCTCATACCCTTCCAGAGTACATTCCATGCCCCCCATTGTTAAAAAAAAAGTATGTGTGCCCACAAGATGTATAGCGCAGCTCTCCCAATTTTTTGTCTAGCCCACCTCAGCTCCCCACCAGGAAGAGGCTGGCACCGCCCCTGGGTGACCACATAGCAAGTGTGAAAAATCAGGATACTTTCTTTTTTGAGGGTCGGAGGGGGTAATGTTTGCCTATGTAAGACAAAGCCCCTTAAATTGAGACGGTCCAAATAATATTGGGATGTCTGGTCACTCTAAGTTGGTCCCTCCATGCATTTCCACCAGGGACACCAGATACATGAACCAGGGGGCTAGCTAAGGGATACATTGGTGTGGGACACATTGAGGAGAAACAGGGTCATGGAAGGACTGGGGGCTAAGTGGGGGGGGGGTTATGCTCAGGGTGGGCTAGAGGGATTGCACCTAAGGGAGAAGTGAAGGAGAGTTCTGAAGAACCATCAGTTGGTAACATCTTGGACTTGGCTACTAGCCTGGGCTGGATTTGAACCCCCCGCCTACAGAGAAAAGACTCTGTGATCCACTACAAATGTACTGTGCAAGTGGCTGTTACCAAGGGCTGCCTCTGCGGTGCATCTGGTGATGCATCCCAGAGCTCATTTAGGAGAAGAGATTTTTCCCATGGCACAGACAGGAGTCCTGTCTGCCACTGAAGTTGGAAGGTGCTTAGTAAACCCAGCCTGGGGTTTCTCTGTAGCTGCCCGAGAATTAAACAGTTCATGAACTACCCAAAGGGGCGGGGCAGCCTAACAGAGCTGTCTCCTGTCTCATGCTAATGCTGGCTTTTCACTGGCAGGAGCTCTCCAGGTACATCCGGATGGGAATTTCCCATTCCCTCCTCACAGCGGATTCTAGCAACACACCCCTGCCCAGCACAGCACACTCTGCTAATGCAAGCTCAGGCTGGTTCAGCGCCGGGGGAATCCCATTGGCTGCTGCCAGGATATTCATTTGGGTCACTCCCAGCATCCTCGCTGAGCCTCTCTGCCCACTCAGCTGGGGCATGCTGCCCACGGGCTGGGTTTGGCCTGTGACCCACTGCACCACACAGCTGAAATAAGGCCCATGTTCTCATGTCCTGTCCTCAGAAACATTTCATTCAGCTGCCTGGCAATCGGCGAGAATCAAACCTCTAAAAAGCTTGGCTGTTGGGATAAACCACAGCCACTGAGTTCAGCTGCTCCCCCACAGCTTATGTCTCCATTACCTCTTTCTCCATCCCACCCTTCTCTTTCTCTCCTCCAAGCCTCATCTTTCTTCCTCTCCTCCTTCCAACTCCATCCTTCTTTCTCTGCTTCCAATTCACTTTCCTTGCCTTCAGTCTCCCCATGCACATACTCAAGTATCTTAATCCCTCAGCTCGATGGGTCCCATGGCCACACCCAGTTCCCTCCCCTGGGTGATATCTGCAGTGTGGGAAACTGAGGTGTGGTTCTGGGAATCTATCTGCAGGTCTCTGGCCAGTTCCTTTAATCAAATCTCACAGGTTAAGAGACGTCCCCGAAAGCATTTACCTCATTTCCTACATGACCCCAGGAAAGCCCCAGATTTAAAGACAGCAGCGGAACCTGGTTGAACACACTGAGACCATGAAATGGATATACGCAAAGGCAGCAAGTCTTGTTAGCAAGCAGTAGGAGTTAGGCTCCTAAGTCCCTTAGGCCTAGGATGATCAGATAGCAAGTGTAAAAAATTGGGACAGGAGGTGGGGGGTAATAGGTATCTATATAAGAAAAAGCCCCCAAAACCAGGACTGTCCCTATAAAATCGGGACATCTGGTCACACTACTTAGGCCCAGATGCTCAAAGGTATCTGGGTGTCCAACTCCCACTGAAATCAATGGGAGTCAGATCTCTAAATACTTTGAGGCTGGGAGCCTTAGGCGCTATTGAAAACTTAGTTTGAAAACGCAAGCTCTGGAAATCAGACCTGAAAACTCCTTCCCATGGGAAGGTTCCAGGGAAGGCTCAGGAGAATATCGTTCCCCAGTATTCATACCGAATGGGATTTCAGAAGCGCTCAGTGCTTGCCTAACTCTCTGCCCACTGAAGTCAAACTCGCAGGAGGCAAAGCTGTCATTGACTTCAGCGGGAGCAAAGTTAAGCGAAATGTTCTTCAATATCTCACCCAAACAGAGGGATCTATCCCTGATGTTTATTATTCTCCTGGGAAGCTTCCCCCCCTCCCCCGCCCCATCCTCCCCTGTATTTAAATTGAATAATTTAGGAAACTGACCGAAACGCTATGAGCCAGAGCTCAGCACAAGGCACCTCTCCTGCAGCACCCAGCCAATCTGGCAGATGGAGGATCTCCAGGAGTAACCTGTCAAAGAAGAATGTGACATGGAAGGTTTGTGCCTCCCTCGCACGGAACAGCTCCTGTTAATAATAGGCCTGGGGAGCATTGGCCTTCAGGGCAGGTAGAAACTCGCCAGACTTTTTAACTGGGGACGTGAAGTCCAGGCTTGCAACAAAAATTCAACCTCTGAGCAAACTAAACCTACCTAATTTCATACACACCCTGAAGGGCTTTAGCCAATCCTGGTCCCGTCAAAGTTTTGTCCCTGACCCAGTGAGAGCAGGATGGGTTCCTAAATGCATGTGCATGCATTTTGCAAGGATTTAGATTTTATACCCTAGCTGGTCTTCCTGGAAACACATCTCCTTATGGGCACTGAAGATTCTTTCTCTGTTTAGAAAACAGTTTGCTTGAAGGGTTCCTCTTGCCCCCAGCTGAGTCCATTTCACACAGGCACTCAAATCCCAATCTTCTGATCTTTATTCTAGGGATGAGCCAGAGTTTGAATGCAGGTTGGGGGATCTGCCGGGACTTCCCCACTGCTCACAGATACTTGGATCCAGGTTTTTAATTTGGAACTCTCGCTTCTTTGCTCCAACAAACAGAAACAGACACTGCGTTCGAGTGTGCGATATAAGGACAGCTCTTCCTGGTGCTCCATGGCGCTCAAAGGGAGTGCACCACTGGGAGGGCAGGGTATGTGCTCCCCTTCTCAGCAGTGAGCTCTGCTGGCCAGGACAGAGGGGACCATGGAGCATCTTCCACACTCCTCGTGGGATGGCTTGTGTCACAGAGGGCGCTGGCAGAGAGCAGCCTCCGAGTTTAACATAGTTCAGGGATTGCAATTTGTCTCTAGCCTTGAATGTGGTGTGCAAAAGGAGGAAGGTTCCTTACACAGTACACACCCACACACTGCACACCCACAATTTGACCCTGAGTGTGCAACAGGCACACAGACATAGCAGAGGAGCTTGTTGGAAGCATCCATACTTCTGCAGTCTTATCCAATGCAGATTCAAATTAGGAACCTCCTGTTACGGTCTGCCTGTCACTCAACTACTCCTAGGAAGTTTGGATACAGTGTTACTAGGTTGGCCATTATTAGGCCAGTTTCACTGGTAAACCCCAATTGTTTTGCACTGCTTTGGTGATGCAAAACAACAAGCAGTCCAGTCGAATCTGCTATCAAATCAGGTTTACAGCTGTTTTGTGTCACCTAAGCACCCAGAATCTGGCCCATTGTGATCATCTCCATAAAGCTCCTCATCAAACCAATGGCTCCATGAGCCAGCAAGAATAGAGGCTCTTTAGGAAGTTTAAAATCAAAGGCACTAAAAGCGAGAAGAAATATTCCCACACCTTGGAATGTGAGCAGTCCATTTCAAGTCCAGATCAAACACTACCAGAGTTCACGGGTGCTCTGATTCAAGGCGTGAGATTGAGAGCTCACTCTAATTTTGACAAAAAGAGATGAAAACAATGGTGGAGCCTTGTAAAACCAGCAATTGTTGCAGACAAACAGGGAGACCCTTTTCATGAACAGCTGGAGAAATCTGCCAGCATCATCGGTGGAGAAATGTCTCTCAGTGGACAACGCTTTTCACTGCTAAAATTGTGCAGTTTCCATCCCGGACCAAAAAAAAAAAAAAAAAAAACTTATTTTTGGCCGATGCTGAAATTTCACTGAATAAAACGCAGCACTTGACTGCCTGTCCATACGCTGCTCTCCATGTTACGGTCCCTGTAGCCAGAAACACCACATTATGGATCATGTCTGTGTTGCTGATTTATTTTACATGCTGCTTCAGGAGACTATTGGTTGGGAATAAAGCCCAAGGAACAAAACTGCAGATAAAAAATCCTGGTCAATAAACATTTCCTCTGTAATCTAAAATCTGCACTGCAGGCAGCAGGAACCAGTGCAGTAACACCCATTGATTTGTTTTCCCAGGACATGTTGAGATAGTCAATGTAATCAAAGTGACAAGAGAAACAATTTCCCCCCAAAAAGAGGATTTTGCTTTTTTTGAAAAACATTGAAATCATAAAGCTACTGACACTTTTCTGCATGCTGCAACTGCTGCAGGTTATAATTCTAAGAGGAATTCCTGGCAGTGGGACAATTTTCACACTATTATATTTAGAGAGAGCTTGTATGAAAAATAGCCAAAGCTGTCAGTTATAAATCAGGCTGTTCTGACAGTGCCCAGAGCATGTAGTAAAAGCAAATGAGGGGGAAATGAAATTTCAGAGGGGAATTTTGCAAACTAATAAGCTTTTGTTTAAAAAAAACCCCTTGGAATAATTAGAACTAGTTTTCTCTCACTCTTTTGTTTAAGTTACAGTTTTTCTCGCTGCTCCCTTCTGACGGACTGCTGGCTCCCAAATGCTGATCTCTTATTTATTTTACTTTTCCCCATGTGGTTTCTATATTCACTTGGTTTGGGTCTGCTAATCAGAAAGAGCTCAGGTCTCCAGAGACTGGGGCAGAGGAGGGAGAAATACTTTAGTTTTGCTTTGGAATCAGGAATCAGACTAATGAAAAACATTTGCTTTTTGAGTGGCTTTAATGGATTGCATGAGAGACAAACATTTACACTGCAAAAGTGCACAGATATGGGGCTTGACACACTAAAGGCAGTGGAAAAAAATCTCATTGACTTCAGTGGGCTTTGGATTGGGGCCATAATGTCTTTCATTGACATTATATTTTAAATCCAATTGAAATCTATAATTCCTGTGAATTAATCCATATATGGTGCATACAAATACTGAAACATGCTAGGACATCTCCTCTTGCAATCTTTTCAAAGCTGGAACATGCAGGTAATCCCCAGGTCATTGCCAGATCAAAGCAACTCAGATAACCACCCAACTCCCATCTTAACCCACTCAGGGACCCATTAATTTAATCAGTTTCTTTAGATCAGCCTCTAGGAAAGGAGTTGTTGTCCTATCAAATATTGTAGGGAAGGAGAAATCACTGATGAGTCATGGCGAATATCAGTCAGATCACAAATGTGATCAAACTTTGTGACAACTGTGGTTTTACTCCAGATCTTTCACTTCACTTCTTTCTTCCTGCCCTAGGTCCAACCACTTGGTCCTCCTCTGGGATCCTGGAAACATCCCTTGTTTTCCTCAGTGCACCCCAGGGGTGAGAAATTGGGTGAGGCCTTGCAGCAGAACTGACAAAAGAGGCAAGAAAACCTGTGATTCTGTCAATGCTTTCAGTCCTGGAGAAAACCACTCTCTGAAGCGCAGATGCAGCTACCTTGATGATGAACATGGGATGGATAGGTTAGATTTTACAGAGGATATAATGGACCCATCTTCCCAGGAGCATTTCTTCATTCTAGATATGAGATTATATTTATTGGTTCTTAGTTTTTACAGCAATGTTTTAGCTGCTCATTTTTCCCCGTCAAGGTTCCTGAACAAAATATATGAAACTCCAAGAACAAGGTGATGCATTTTCTGCCTCTGTAATTCAGCAGTGTATAAAGGGATGTCAGTAATATTTTTCAGGCGATTAAGCCAATTTAAAATCTTACTGACAAGAAATTCCCTATGCATCTGATCCTGGTCCTATTGAAGTCAATGGTAGTTTGCTATTGACTTTAACGGGATAAGCTTCCACCCTTTTAGTGCCAACCCAGATACAGTGGCAACTCTTAAAAGTATTGCTTGAAACTGAATAAAGCTGATGAAGGAATAAGAGCAACAAAAAACCCTTTATTCATACATCTGATTTCACTGCTTGAAATTCTCCATAAACTGATTCACAGCCAAATGCCTGTCCATGAGTGTGAATTGGGAAGCTGTGTAACAAGGACAGAAAGTGATCTTCACAAAATCCGAGGAGTAGATGACAGACAAGGCAGCATAGGAGAACCTGTGTGTCTACTGCCCAGCATCACATCCCAGTGAAGAGGAAAATGCTGAACCTGGGGTCCGAGCTCACAGTGAGAAATTAATATAGGAAGAAAACAGCCTGGCAAATATTTTCTTTCTTTACCGGTTTCCTATTGGAAGGGTCTCAACACCCGCTCAGTTCAGTGGGAACCCTTCTTCTCGTTGATTCCAGTGTGCTTTAGATCAGGCCCATTAGTGCAAATCAGCATCTGACTGGTGAAACAGAATCACCAGGCGGGCTTGTGGTGATATGAAACCAATTCGCTGCGATCCAGCATTAACCTGGCAGATGCTAGTCATGTCACTTAATGCACTACTGGAAGGTATTCCGCTATTACCATGATAAAGGCGGGGTAAGAACCGGAATACAATAGAGTCCTTCCACAGCTATGCCTCTTTAATTCCAGCAGCTTTCGTGAGCACGACAGACTAGATAATCTGATGGTGGTTTCTGGCCTTAAACTCTGTTAAGCTATGTATTTCATAGAGTTTAAGGCCAGAAACCACCATCAGAAATATTCCATATGAAAATATCCCATATCAAAGAGCCATTAGGTTTACAAAAGTAACACTGGAAAACATCAAGAAATGCAAAAGTTAAAGTTCTGACAGCAATGGCAATTTGGATGCACTGTATCCTCTGTGTTTGCTGGGACATATTTTACAATCTACCCGTTAATACATTAGAAGACAAGAAACATTTAAAAATGCACCTGTGCAATGCACCTGGATGAACAGTTGCCACGGAACCTTGACTTTTGCATTTCATGACATCCATTAGTTTTGCTTTGCAGCCATGCCACTGCATTAACTTCATGGGAGGGGGATTGTATCTAATTTCTTTGCTTTAAAAGAAAGAGAGGAAAGAAATGGGGGCAGACATCATGCATGGAAACCTTCCGGAACATTTCAGAAAGTTCTGAGCAGGTATAAATAGGAGCTACAACGGAAGGGGCAGACCAGCAGCTGGTACAAATCAATGAGGCTCCATTGGTTTCCTGCACTGACTTAAACCAGAGGAAGCTCTGACCCAGTTTTGTTTGGGAACCTTAGCTAGGGTGTATGCTGTCTGATGTCCAGTGAATGGTCCAAAGAGATACTGGACATCAATTAGAATAGCTCCCTTGACTTCACTGTGGCTGTGCTGATTCATATCAGCTGCATATAAAATGAGCATCAGTCCCTTGAATCAAGAAACAGGTGGTGACTGCAGTGCATGTCCCTTCAAACTGAGCTTGACTCTCACTCCTCCCTGTTTACTACTAAGTCTTGTTCCCTGGCTGGACCCGTATCTTTCCATCTGAAATGTAGGGAAAAATCCTGGCCCTGCTGAAGTCAATGGAGAGTTTGCCATTGATTCTTACAGGGGCAGGACTTCACTCCTGATGTTTTAAAAACAGAACCAAATAACCCCAAAGGGCATGGCTCCAAAGCCCACTGGAGCTGACAGGAGCCTTCCCATTGACTGAGTGGGCTTCGGAGAAGACCCAGGGCCGGTGCAACCACTAGGCGAACTAGGCAGCCGCCTAGGGCGCCTAGTGGTTGAGGGCGCCTAAAAGCCCGCTCGGGCGAGGAGGTGGAGTGGAGGTGAGCTGGGGCGGGGGGGAGCGCGGAGGGCCACCCGCAGTAACAGGGGGGGCGCACAGAGGAACCACTCCCCGCCCCAGATCACCTCCACTCTGCCTCCTCCGCTGAGCACACAGCCCCCGCTCTAAGTCTCCTCCAATCAGCGTTGCAAGCCTGGGAGGGGAGGAGAATTAGAGCGGCGCCAGCGTGCTCAGCAGAGGAGGCGGAGCGAAGGTGAGCTGGGGCGGGCTCCCCGGGCGGGGTTAGCTGGGTGGGGGGGTGGCGCAAGGTGGAAGTTTTGCCTAGGGCGCGAAACTTCCTTGCACCGGCCCTGAGAAGACCCTAAAGCGTATCACAGACTTATCCTACTACAGCATAGGCCCTGCCAGCAACAGCTTTCCGATCCCCATTGGTGGTGAGCCAGTGCCCTCTAGGACAGAGCAAAGAGAAAAACTTCGGGGAGTGGCCGGGAGTGGTCAGAAATACCGGGGAAGGAGCTTGTTTATCTGAAAACACAAGGAGACAAATAGTTGACATTAAGATTTCAGGCAGGCTGTGGGATTGGACTATTTCTTTGAGTTCTCACACAAAGGGACCTTTTTTCCCCCTCACACTGTAAAAGAGAAGCAAAATAACAGCCACACACAGAAACCATATTGATGGCCAGGGAAGGGTCTGTGGAATTTCTGTGGATTTTCTCTCTCCCCAAGACACAATGTCCTGTGCTCCAAAGCGACAGACAAAGTAGGACGCAAAGGCCAAGATGTTCGCATATGACCGTATCTGCCTCTTTTAGCTGCCACCCCCACCAGCCTCCACCCAGGCAAAGCCATTATTGCTCCAAAGCCCCGAGCTTCTTCTGGAGCTCCAGTGAGTTTGGCCGACAGCGGATTTGGGAGTCTAGACTTGTTTCAGGCAGTGGGGTGTGCTTGCTGAGCACTAACCCCATGGCTAATGTAAAGTCTCAGCAAAGAAGAGAATGAATGCACTGGAGATATTCATTTAGGAGCCAGTCTTGCTCCTGACCCTGGAAGAGGTGCGTGTGCAGAGCCCCATTCTCCAGGATCTCTTGCACAGCAGTGCACAAGGTTGGAGCAGGGGCGGGCCAAAGATACAATGGTTTATGGAATCTCCAGTTCTCCCAGCCACCTGTCTGTTCTAATGGACCATCTAGTGTAAGCCAGACCAGATGGCTTCAGAGTTATAGGGTAGCATTTTCAAAAGCAACTAAGTGATTTAGGAACCTAAGTCCCATTTTCAAAAGTGAACTAGATGTTTAGGTGCCTAAATCTCACGGAAAGGGGACTTTAAATCCTCAGTCACTACAGCACTTTTGAAATCTTACCCTTCAATGTTTTGTCATGTTGCATCTGACATGGTCTAGTGGTCTGAGAACTGGACTGGGAGCCAGGCCTTCCTGCATTATCACCTCTCTGATTCATCCGCTGGCCAAGTCACATGCAGTCTCTGCCTCAGATTACTTCTCTGTAAAATGGGGCTTATTTTTCTACTCGCTCCTATTGCATGTTGATCTATGCTATCTAGATCCATCCTATTCTATCCCATATCAAACACCTCTCCTATTAGATCCCGCTCCTTAGAGTGCAGCCAAACAATCTCTCTCTTCCCTTTGTTCAGTTGGTCTTCTGGAAGTGACAAAAAGTACACTAGTGTATGTGCAAGAAGAACAGGAGTACTTGTGGCACCTTAGAGACTAACAAATTTATTAGAGCATAAGCTTTCGTGGGCTACAACCCACTTCTTCGGATGCACCATGTCAAGGCTGGATCCCCACTTTGAACTTTAGGGTTCAAATGTAGGGGCCTGCATAAAAACTTCTAAGCTTATCTACCAGCTTAGCTTTGGTCCGCTGCCACCATCACAAGAATTCCCTCCCTGGGAAGCCTTGAGAAACCTTTCACCAATTCCCTGGTGAACCCAGATCCAAACCCCCTTGGATCTTAAAACAAGGAGAAGTTAACCATCCCCCCTCCTTCCTTCCACCCTCCTTTCACCAACTCCTGGTGAATACAGATCCAAACCCCCTTGGATCTTAAAACAAGGAGAAATCAATCTGGTTCTTAAAAAAGAAGGCTTTTAATTAATAAATTTGTTAGTCTCTAAGGTGCCACAAGTACTCCTGTTCTTCTTGCGGATACAGACTAACACGGCTGCTACTCTGAAACTAGTGTATGTGTGACTCAAGCTATCCCAATAGGGCACTTACAATGGAGGTATAAATAACAACACACACGTTTGCTCTATGGTAGTAAATGTACAACAAATGTGTTAAGCAAGGAAGCGGCACCCAGGAGAAGTGGCTATAAATCACCCAGGATCCCCCACTTCACAGATCAGCTCAGATCAGTACGTGGCAGCCCTGTCCCTGGAGACCTGCGTGGTCTGGGGCAGGCAGACTGGAAAAGCTGGCCTCTTCACCTTCTGCCCTCCCACCAGCTCTGGCTGAGTAGGTTGCTAGCAGGAAATCCTGCCAGCTCTCCTCCAGCTGGAGTAGGGGCATGCCGTTCAAGAAGGAGCTGTGCAGGCTGCAGGAGAGGGACATGCTAGGGGCCCAGCAGGCTGAGAGCCTGAGCTCTGGGCTGAGGGACAGGCCAAGGGAGCAGCCTGAGTGTGGGAATTCCTGCATGCAGGAATCAGCCACTGCCCAAAGAGAAGGAGGTGCCTTAATCCAGGACTAAGGGTACATCTACACTTACCGGAGGGTCCGGCGGCAGGCAGTCGATGTTCTGGGATCGACTTATCGCGTCTAGTGAAGACGCGATAAAATCGATCCCTGATCGCTCTGCCGTCGACTCCGGAAATCCACCGCGGCAAGAGGCGGCAGCGGAGTCGACGGCAGCGCGGCAGCGGTCGACTTTCCCCCGTCCTCACAGCCAGGTAAGTCGACCTAAAATACGCAACTTCAGCTACGGTATTCACGTAGCTGAAGTTGCGTATCTTAGGTCGACCCCCCGCTGTAGTGTAGACCTAGCCTAAGGGGCTGAGGCTGGAGAGGCCGTCAAGACTGTGTCTGATGGATATGCTGTGCTCCCGTTAACGGCCCTGTGCACCGACACGGGGGTTCTGTCCACGCTGATAAGGGCACAGAGAGTTCTGTGCACTGGACTGATTCCTGGCTGAGTTCCTGCCTCCTTCAGGGTTGTAAGAGTTTGGAACAAGGTAGCAGAGGGGGGACCCCACCCTGCCACTCATCCTGATGTCTCTTGGAGATCGTGATGGGGCGCTCGACTCACCACTGGATGGCGCCGCATCCTGGCGGTTCTGTTGCTTCCATGCTGGACACTTATAGCAAGGAAAGCTATTAGCAAACAGGGTCAGTTTAGGATAGTGTTTATACGCGAGGCTGGAGACACACTGAAAATAAATACACCATTCTTACAGTAAGGGCTCATTGTGACCCTAGTGCCAGTGAAAAGTTAGTAATTCAGTTTCAGCACGATACGAATGGGGACTACAGATGCCAAGGACAATGGAATGCATTGTGTTTGTAGCTGAGTGAATCACATGATACTGGAGTGATTGGCGCGTGGCCACACTATGACCTGACGTTTCACTTTCTCAGTTAAGCCTGGTAGAAGGCAGAAGGAATTAGCGGAATAATACTCTCCAGTCTAGCTGTGAGTCTGCGTCTCTTTGAAACACGTGGTAATAGCAAGCACTTCTACAGCACTTTCCATCCAAGGGCCTAGAATCAATTTACAAATACTAATTAAGCCAGTCACAGCCACATATCAATTTTATAATGCCTATTTTACAGACAGGCAAACTGAGTCACTAGTCCCGGTCAAACAATGAGTCACATGGTCAGAGCTGGGAGGGGAACCTGGGTTTCATAGAATCATAGAAATGAAGGGCTGGAAGGCATCTTGAGGGGCCATCTAGTCCATTTCCCTGTGCTGAGACAGGACCAAGTATCTTAGACCAAGTACACCTATCTAATCCTAGACTCTGACCGGCAGTCCATGCTGTCTCCCGGATACTTGAGGAGTGTACCCCCAATGGAAAGCAAATGGCACAGTTTGTTGTAAGGGGACAGTCCAAGCAGCACAACAGAGGGAAATGATCACTGAGAAGTGGAAAGCTCCTTCTCCTTCCCTCAGGAGATCAAGGGGCCCCAAAGCTCAGGAAGTGAGTCTCCTTGGCTTTTGACTGTTGGCATTCCACTGCAGTTTATATACCTAGGGGCTATTCTGCTGTGTTACAGAGCCACTAACCTCCCCATCCATCAGGCCGTGAGACCACAAAAAATAAGCGACTGCACAATTTCTAATCAATCTGAAAGAGGAAGTGCTGCTGCAGTCTGAACAATGGGTGCTTTGTGAGCCTGGGGAACAAGCAGGGAAAGCACAACGAGGCATTAAAAATTACATGCTAGGCGAGCATGGTGGTTCAAACAGATCAGCCTGTTCATCCTTCATTTCCCCGAGGCCCCAGTTAGAAATTCTGGCATTGCCACTTCAGATCAGAGCTTCATTTGAAGAAGTTGGGCTCTAGAGCCCTGAGAAAACTCTCATACTGGCTGGACGTGGTTCTTCCTCCTAATTCCCAGTTTGATTAGCTTTAATACATCCCAGATTTTCAAGCCTCTATAATACCGCTCCGATTCAGACTGTGATTAACCCTGTTTGTTCCGAAATGAGCAGCCAATGTCTCTTATTTTTTTTCATAAATTCATTTTGGTGGTGAATTGCAAACTGGCGACAGGCGCTGGAGGCCATGGGACCCATTCTCTATGTCCCATCATTCCAGGTAGCTGTTCCGCCAGTGTAAAGGGGGTGTAATAATCCAATAGCTGTGCAGTACAGTTGGTTTTGCTCTCATTTGCTCTGGTGCAAATGATCATGGAAACACAGAGCAATGGAGAATCAGGCTGTGGGAGTCCAGGACTCGGGCCTTTGTCCACTCTAACGCCATGCCATAGAATATTGGACCTTACTAACCAGAAAGTGGAGCCCGGAGAAATTTGTCATACAAAAATGACTTGGTTAAAAAATGGGCTTTTTTCAAAACCAAAACTATTTGTGAAAAATTATCCACATTATAGAAGTTTTCCTTTAAATTACTTTTCAAAGTAAAGAGATAGCTCAGTGGTTTGAGCATTGGCCTGCTAAACCCAGGGTTGTAAAGCTCAATCCTTGAGGGGGCCATTTAGGGAACTGGGGTAAAAATCTGTCTGGGGATGGGTCCTGCTTTGAGCAGGGGGTTGGACTAGATGACCTCCTGAGATCCCTGATATTCTATGATTCTGATTACTATTGAAATTTTTCACCTTCTGAAAACTGCATCTTTTTACAGAAAACTGGGGGTTTTTTTAAGGAAAGGAACTTTCTGGTAAAAGATATGGCAGAAATAGTTGTGAAAACACAGACGATTGGTTAGTTTGAAACCTTGCAACCTGGGAACACCAGTGAAATTTTTGCCGAATCGTTTTCTTGGTTGCCAACCATCTCTCTACATTCCGAGACAGTTTTATTCCTCTCTTGGAGAGATTCCAGTGAGTTCTCAGCTAAGGGGGCCATAAGACTTTGTCTTGCCATCCCCAGTTGTCCTTCATTTATGTGAAGTCTGGCACTGTGGGAGAGAACAAGACGGTATGGACCACAGCAGGCTCACCGTGCAAGTGACATTTGACTCTATGACTCCTTTCCATCAGCCCTATTTCCTTGCTCTCCACTTTTCTGGCAGATGTAGGGACCCAGACAAGACAGAGGTGAGGCTGATTGGCAATTCCTTGAGATGCTTCCTGTTGCCAATGTTGATGTCCACTCCATCAGCTGTGGGCATCTGTTCATTCTTTGTTAAAGGCATTCGCAGTCTGGGGGACACGTCTCTGTTTTTGGATTCTCAGAGGACAGTGATGGCCATAAACACATTTGTTGATCTATGCAGGGAGCAGAAAACTGCCCCCTTTCTTCTGTGATTCAGTCTTAACCATAGCCAGCCATTTTCTCATTACTTCTTGGCTGGACTTTACCTGGGGCTGACCACAGAAGCCACTCAGAAACATCAGCTATTGCAGAATGTGACTGCCTATCACCCCTGTGTGCCAGAATCTGCACTGGAAACCAGGAAACTCCTGGGCAACACTTCAAGGGGGTGGTTACTACTGAGAAAAACTTAGCATCATCCCCTCATTAGACCGGAGATCTGACTTAGCACGGCCGAATTGCAGCAATGTAGCTGGAACTAGTCACATTACAGGCTGGCTTCCTCTGGTAATCAGAGCACTCTCATTCACCATAATTCAGCATGAAGAATATTGCAGAATGTTTTTATAACTGCATGTGACAGCAGCATGAGAAATGCGGCCCACAGTAAATATTAGGAAAAGAAGAATCATTTCCATAGTAGTATGGTTGTAAAAAGTGACAGCTAAAAAGCTAGCACAGGGCCACCTTCTCCCTCTCACTTGCTGTACTAGAGTAGAACATAAGAACATAAGAACAGCCGTACTGGTCAGACCAAAGGTCCAACTATCCCAGTATCCTGTCTTCCAACAGTGGCCAATGCCAGGTGCTTCAGAGGGAATGACCAGAACAAGTAATCATCAAGTGATCCATCCCCTGTCACCCATTCCCAGCTTCTGGCAAACATAGCCTAGGGACACCATCCCTGTCCATCGTGGCTAATAGCCATTGATGAACCTATCCTCCATGAATGTATCTAGTTCTTTTTTGATCCTTGTTAGTATCTTGGCCTTCACAACATCCTCTGACAAAGAGTCCATAGGTTGACTGTGCGTTGTGTGAAGAAATACTTCCTTTTGTTTGTTTTAAAACTGCTGCCTATTAATTTCATTTGGTGACCGCTAGTTCTTGTGTTATGAGAAGGAGTAAATAACACTTCCTTATTTACTTTCTCCACGCCAGTCATGATTTTATAGACCCCTATTATATCCCCCTCAGTTGTCTCTTTTCCAAGCTGAAAAGCCCCAGTCTTATTAGAACCTCAGAGTTATGAACACCTCGGGAGTGGAGGTTGTTTGTAATTCTGAACAACATTATGGTTATTCTTTCAAAAGTTTACAACTGAACATTGATTTAATACAGCTCTGAAACCTTACTATGCAGAAGAAAAATGCTGCTTTCCCTTTTTTTAGTCATTTACGTTTAACACGGTACCATACTGTATTTGTGTCTTCTTCTTTTCTTTTTCTTTTTTTTGTCTCTGCTGCTGCCTGATTGTGTACTTTCGGTTCCAAATAAGCTGTGCGGTTGACTGGTCAGTTCAGAAAAGAACAACCCGAATGCTTTGTTCAGAATTATGAACGTTTCAGAGTTACGAACAACTCCATTCCCGAGATGTTCGTAACCCTGAGGTTCTACTGTAATTGTGGCTGTGAGAGGTTACCAAATCATTGTAAGCTCTTTGGGTTGTGAGTCACCATCTTTTTATGGTGTGTTTGTACAGTGCCTGGCACAGTAAGGCACAGATCTCTGACTGAGGCCTCAGGTACTACCACAAACCAAATAATGAACACAAATACAAATCATATAATCCATGTTACTTTTTGCTGTGAACATAATTTTGCTCAGAATCTGGCCCATTTGTCCTTGAAATTAGGCTCATTTTTGACTGAAAATTGTCTTGTTTTAATACAATGTTTTCCACCTCCTCCAAAATAAAGACTCTTTAAAGTAAGTGTGAGGCGAATCTGGCCCACCAAGGCCATGCGGTATCCAGACTGAGAACTGAGTTTTTCCTGATTAATTAAAACGACGTGTTTTATGCCCACTGAAGCGACTGCTCTTATATGGGGATGAATGCTACAGGAAAACCTCAAACAGATGGCTGTGCAATTACAAGGGACTGCAGCCATAACACAAGCAAAATCAAAGGAGAGCCTTATTGTGCACACAGTGAGAGACATTCCTTACTTCCAACAAGCTCCCATTCTCAACGATGGACAAGTCAGACAGGAAGAATTATGATGCCCATTGTACAGACCATTAACTAAGGCACAGACAAAGTAAATGACTCTTAGGAGAACCTAAGGTCACACCTGAAGCCTGTAGCAGAGACAGAAATTGATCCCCGCTCTCTCCGGTCTTAGTCCTGAGATTTAACCATGGGACTATCCAAACAGGGCTGTGTAAACCATCAGTTTAGCAGTGTGGGTTTTTTCCAGTGCTCAGTGGCAGCAGAATGCCACAAAGCAGAATGTGAACATAAAGCCCAACCACTGAGATCCCCTACCTGCCACAACATGTCGATGGGTGCTTAGGCATGTTCTGTGTGGAAATGATCCTACTGTAATGCCCGGTACTAGGAACTAGGGTAAATCCCAAGGAAGGAGCAGAATTGTTTCAGGAATAATCAACAATCTTGTGAAACTTTGGAAGAAACGAGGCCAAGAAAATTTGGGCTGAATATCATGAAGAACCTGAATGAGGTGGGAGGTTGTAATAGCCTCCTGGGGAAATCCCTTTGCTAGTGTCTTTTAACCAGGCTGGTTAATTACCTAGAAATATGGTCCTGCATTTGCAGGAAGGTCTTAAAAGGCTTTTTCCATTCAGATGTCACCCACTCCTTCTCCACAAGGGAGATACATGCAGCTTTGCTTCTCCTTTCCTAGGGGTTCATGAAAGGACATTCATGGGAACGTCTTTTGGTTCAGGCTGCAGGATACAGAAAGGGGAAGGGCTGTGGGATGTGTGGGGGATACCCAGAGTTGTTTTAATTATTATTTATTATTTGTATTGAAATAGCACCTAGGAGTAGTTCTGGCTGGGAATTTTCTGACAGTATTTTTTTGCAGGAAAACACCAATTCTTTGAAAGTGAAACTGTTCACACGAAAGGTTCGGTTTTGAAAAACTTCCCACTTTGGGGGGGAAAATTAAAAAAAAAAAAAGTTTTGAAATTGTCAAAATATCCCATTTCAATATTTTCAAAATGAAAACTTTCATTTTTCCATGGAAATGACTTTCTTTTTTGAAATTTTAGTTAATTTATCCTAACAAAAACCAAAACAAAATATGTATTTTTAAAGTTGCAATTGAAATGAAACGTTTTGGTTGACTCAACCCAAAATTCTTTTTGGCTTAGCAGTTCGTGGCAAATTTGATTTTGACATTTTGCCCTGATTCAAGACGGAAATTTTTTTTAAATCTCAAAAATTCTCATAAGATAGGAAAACCTTTTCCAACTCTGCTCTACCGAGGAGCCCCAGTCCTGGAACAGGACCCAATTGTGCTCTGCGCTGTACAAACACAGAACAAGAAGATAGATTTTTAGCCCCTTGGGGCAGGGACTAAGTACTAATCACAGTTTGCAGCATCATCTGTGCCCCCAAAACCATCCTTACCTCACTTACCAGCTTTCCCCTTCCAGATGGTGGAGCCCCATCCCCAATTTAAAAGGATCATGGGCAAAGGTCACTGGGGAGTCCCTCCAGGAGCCATACTTCCAGGAGGCTGGATGGCGGGGTGGAGGATGAGGGAAGATAGAAACCAGTGCAGAAGCACAGGGTTTCCATACAGATGGCCCTATGTCTTCATGGATCCCCAGGAGCAGGAAGCAGTGAATTTCTCCTGGGGTGAGGGAGTAGGCCCTTGTGTTTCTATGGGGGCCCTGACACTGCTCTAGATAGCTGCTAATGACCATGTTACCTATGAGGCAGTGGCTAGAAGGCTGGCGGTTAGAAAGCACTACAATCATCATGCCATTGTCTCGCATTTGGTAAGGATCATACTTATTATCAGATGAGATCATGAAAATGAAGGAAAAAAACAAACCAAGCTGGCAGTACAGGCTGGGAGGGATAACGGCTTAAGTATTAGTCAGAAAGAGTCGAAAGTTCACTCTATTCCCACAGCCAAAAAGCTTTGTAAATGCCGAGCTCAGGTTGAGAAGCATGAAAGAGATAGGAAATTCTCAGCAAGGGTTTCTCCATCACAATCTCCCCCTTGCTGGTCAGCATCACTTGGGGGCGATGGAAGCCCCAGTGCTCAAGAGATTTAAACTGGACAAAGTTAGACCCATGCATATCTTGGCTCATCCCTTGAATAGAACATGTTCCTTAACCTGTGGTTTGGTTAACTCCTCTCCTTTGCCTTTTGGTGCTGGGATCCCAGTCAATTGCTGCCACCGAAGCACTGTACCAGGGCTTCTTTGGCTTTTGACATCCAGCAATATACACACAGGGTCAGAATCTGATAATAAGTGAAGATACTCCAGATTTACCCCAGGGTAAATGAGTCAGAGTCCATCCCAATGGGCTTGGGAAAGCCAAATACCACAGGTCCTAAGGCTTCTGCATTCTGGAGCCTGAGCACAAGACTGACACTGGTCATGGAAAGTCCCCAAAGACTCCACTCCTATAAGGGGAGAACACAGAGAGCCCACTCCAAAAAGATGCTTGCTGGCATCAGACTTAATAAGATTCCCTTGAAGAGTGACGCTACAAAGGCAGAGGGGAGATGCCCAGTAATAAAAGCAGGCACCCAAAGTAGAGTCTTGCAACCTGACCCAACCCCAGTGAGATCCAACTACAAGCATCGGGCTCAGGTTGGGGCATCTCTGATCACCTCCTCCTGCCAGGGGGTCAGCGCAGCGGCAGCCATGTGCCCTGCTCCTGCCGGCCAACACCACCTCGCTGCGCTGCATGGACTGCCAACAAGTTGCTGTGTCTCTCACTCCGCAGCCCACACAGGGCAGCGAGGTGGCGGCAGCCAGCAGGAGTGGGGCACGGAGCCACCACTGCTCTGACCCCACGGGCAGGAGGCAGCCGGAGGTGGATCACAGGCATGAGGAACAGGAAGCCCCCATCAGGCTGAACCCTAAGGATGAGGCAGCGGCAGTGCTGACACAGGTACAGGAGGAAGCGTTGGGTTGGTTCTGAAAATGACTCAGCGCTCTTGGGTGGGTTCAGGTTGGCTGTGCTCAGGTCCAGCTTGGGCTTTTCAATTAGAGCTGAGCAGATCTCTAACCCAAGGGGCCTATGGAAGATCATATCATACCTCGAGATGTGATGGCTCCACAAGTCAGGAATACTGCATATGAATGAGGACACGGAGAGCCACGGTGGAGGGAGGGAGCCAGGCAGGGGATAGTAGTGACCATGAGAGGTGTGCACCCCCCAGCTCTTCTGAAGGCACTTTCCTAGCCTCTGCCACAATGCTTCCTCCTCTGGGAGCTGCAAATATGGCAGTGTCACAACCTTCGTGTCCCGCTGCAGGCTGCGTCTCCAAAGCCACTGAGCAGCCTGCTATGGGAATCCCCCTCCATTGCAATGATTGTGACACCGGGCCACTTCTACATGTTAGAAACAGATTGGTCTGACGTGCTTTCTCCCCAATCCAACGCAGAGAAGGGCCCAGATCTAATCCCCTGATGGGACTTGCTGGAACGCAGAGAAAGTCCAGATCCAGATGTAGCTCTGAACTCAACAGCTCAGGCCTGTCTGTGGTATACACACAGTACAAATACCATTTATGGGGTAGGCACCAGGATAAATAGAAAACACATTTCCCTGCTCCCTACAAAGAGGAAAAGAGAACCACGTACCCCTGTTACAGGCCTCCCCTCGGCATGTTTACTATTTGGTTTCCATCAGCCAGTATCTTTAGTGGATCCTTGAACAGTCTGATTACCATAACATGTGACCTGGAAATATGAGCCAGACCCTCAGCTGCTATAAATCAGCACCACTCTAATGGGGCAATGCCGATACACACTAGCTGGGGATCTGGCTCACACTTTGCACATGTAAACAGTCACCATCAGGTTCATAGATTCCAAGGCCAGAAGGGACCACTGTGATCAGCTAGTCTGACCTCCTGTATAGCACAGGTCAGAGAACAGCTGTAGAATGTAAAATTTGGTCCTATCTGTCCAATTAAATGAACAGCATCTTTCCTCTGAAAAGGCTCATACGTGTGATGCCTGTGAAATCCGCAGTTGCTGACAGAAAAGTTCTTTGTTGAGTTATTTCAAAACAATGGATGGTGGGGGGATGAGGTAGGGTCAGTTTGATTTTTGGTTGTGTCAAATATTTGGTTGTGTCAAAGCATTGCTTTGCTACTTTCATTAGTGTGAAGCCAATTTACACCAGCTGAGGCTCTGGCCCTGTGGTTTTCCAGCTGTACTGACTGTTTGTTATTCCTGATGCTCAAGTTCCAGTCATGTCAGAGGGCCACATTCTGCTCTCAGTTATACCATTGTCACCTGCAGTCTTTTGGCCCTGTTGTTATTTTAGAGCCTAGTCCTGCCATCTTTACTCAGTTCTGATCCAGTTGATATTAAGGCAAAATTCCTACTGAGATCAATGACTCCAAAGGGGGACAGGCTGTCATTTGGGGAAGGGGAGACATGGGGAGTAACCCTGCTCTTTTCCTCCCTGTGGGTGGGCAGCAGGGTTCCAGTGAGCTCCCCATTCTCTCAATTGGTAGAAGGAATGGTTGCACCCTAGGAAACAATGTGGAAAATTGTGGAACAATATGGAATTCCAACAAAATTAATTAACATTATGAAGGCATTCTATGCCAAATCAAAATGCTGCATTGAAATGGAAAATGGTTGAATAAGCCATTCAGCATCAAGACAGGTATAAGGCAGGGGTACATCATGTCTCCTTTTTTGTTTATGCTAGTCATCGACTATGGATTAAAACAATGTGACAGTGATACATATGGCCTAAAATGGAACAATTCAAGCCTACTTGATCTAGACTTTGCTGACGACATTGCTCTTATCGGTGAAGATGCCAACGGACTACAAAAATGCACAAACCATGTAAAAGAAGTAATGGAGAAGATAAGTTTGAGATACAATACAAAGAAATGTAAATTCCTGCTAATGGGGACTGCAGGGACAGAAATCAAAATTGAAGAAGAGAACTGGAGAAGGTGGACAATTTTACGTATCTTGGAAGTACCATCAGCCAAGATGGAACTAGTTCCGAGGAAATAAGAAGAAGAATTGGGAAGGCAAACACTGCATTTGGAAGACTCAAAAACATCTGGCAACTCAAAAACATCTCCCTCAAGACAAAACTGAATGTGTACAAAGCAATTGGTATCGCCATCACAACATACAGCAGTGAGACATGGCAACTTACCAAGAAAGATACGCAAAAGCTGGATGCATTTCATCACAAATGTCCTAGATTCTTGACATGCCCATATAGGTAGGGCCACTTTGAGACAGTCTAGTTCAGTGGTTCTCAACTAGGGGTACATGTACCCCTGGGGGTAAACAAAGGTCTTCCGGGGGTACAGCAACTCATCTAGATATTTGCCCAGTTTTACAACAGGCTACATAAAAAGCACTACCAAGTCAGGACAAATTAAAATTTCATACAGACAATGACTCATTTATACTGCTCTATACACTATACACTGAAATGTAAGTACAATATTTATATTCCAATCTACGTACTTAATAATTATATGATAAAAATGAGAAAGTAAACAATTTTTCAGTAATAATGTGCTGTGACACTTTTCATTTCAACTCTCTCATATTGTTTCAGTAATGTCAAAATATTTCATTTTGATAAGGTGATGTTTGGACTTTCTCATTTAAATTCATTGGTTATATTCTATTTAATATTCTATATATTACATTCAATATTTATATTATAATGTTTAGACATTACTGAAGTGAAATATTTTTATCTTATGGAAACCAAATGATTCAACATTATCACAATGAAACATTTCAGTGGTCCTGAGTCAAAAATTTTGGGGAATTTTCATTTCATGGGAAACAGCAACATTTTGGCTTTCCGTTCTGATTTAGAACAAACTTTTCTCCCCAAAATGTCAGAATTTCTTGTGAATGAAAATTCTGTTTTCCAACCACTCTGAAGAGGTACGTAAGTTGGTGGATAAGCCTACGGGAGGACAGACCTATGAAGGGCATTTTGGGTGACCTAGGGTGAATAAAATAATTAGGCTGCCCTTGTGAAATAATTTTACTGGGTGTTGATAAATGTTTAAATCACGTTTGCTTCAGAAGCATAATTGCCGCTTCAGGGGGGCTGGAACAATGTTTATAGTGGGGGTGCTGTGAGCCATTGAACCAAACTGTAAATCCTGTATATAATGGAAGCTACTTCAAGTCAGGGGGTGCTGCAGCACCCCCCACATGTCTACTTCCAGCACCTATGTGCCACTTACAAAACGACCCTGATATCTTTGACATTGTATTTATTTTCATGGTATAATGGAACAATAATCCTGGTTTTAGTTGGCAGCTTTCTGACATGCTGAGGTTTTGTGTCAATGTGTTATCTATCATGGAGAAAACCAGATAAACAAATACTATTGCTTTTCCTTCCTGCCTAGGCTCCCCACAAGAACTAAGAGGATGTTTTGGAGTCTCTTTCTCTGGTTTGATGGCTCCGAACACCAATAATCACAGCACAATTCCCCACCCAAGTAAGTGTGTTATTCAGGAAAATGGCAAATTCTTTTTCAGATGAAGGCAAACTACAACCTACCCCACCCATGCACTAGTAAAAAAAAAAAAGACAGTATGAGAGTTAGTAGCAATCAGTGAATGAGTTTCAGACAGAATGATGTAGAATTCCCAGTGTTAATATGCGGTGGCTGGGACCCAAACTCAGCTTGATAACACTGTCTAGGCTTCCTGTTCTGGCTGAGTTCATTCAAATAGAACTTGCTTAGATGAGCTCAAATCTAGACATGTGCTGAATGGGTTGAGTGATAATTCAGACATTGCACCAGGAAACCTGATCTAGCTGTCGCCTGCTTAGCAGCTGGAGAAATCCTTCCTAGCCTTCATTTTGTCTGATGTTCCCCTTTTCTGACCTTTCACGTTTTCTTGTTTCGCATGCAAAGCTGGGAAGCCTGGGGCAGGAGTTCATACGCAGCACGTCTAGCAATTCCCTTGCAAGTTTGGTCTGACCCAAACTTGATGGTGATGCCACGGCAACGTGCACATTGGGTATTTATATATTGATTAGACAGAGAAAGTGAAGTGGATGTGATTGGCGGGGCTAATTAGCAGCTTCCACTGGTTAGACTAGCACTGCAGACCACAACAGTGTGTGTGATTGTCCTTAACTTGGCCTCCGTCCCCAGCCTAAAGGGAATGTAGTTGCTAAGCTTCTTATTCTAGCTGGGAATCTTGATTTTGAGAGTCCCTGACTGTGCTAGGAGACTCTTCTCCCCTGCTTTGTCCTCCAGTCTCTGATAGTCCAACACAATGTACCCAGTGCACAGAGAAAGGGTTTTTCCAGACTGGGAGCTAATAGCGCAGTCTCAAGGTGGACTGTTCGGTTGTGGCAGGGGTGTGGGGGGGGAAAATGTCCTTTAAATAAACCCCAGCAGGCACATTGGGGTCAGCGATACAGTAGCTGGTGGGTGGTAGCTGTTTTGGATTTCTTGTCGGCCAATCAGAAGATGGCACGGAATGCTGCATGAGAGCCCATCAGCAACAGAGAACCAACGGAGCTATGCAGAGTGCCCTGGGGCAAGACGGGCAGCTGTTCCCAGAGACGCGCTGAGTACGTGCAATGTTCTGTTCTGGCACTTGGCTTGGGGTTGGATGCTGACCAGGCCTTACACTGGTGCACTATGGGGCATGGGGGTGTGGGAGGGAGAGCCCAGGGGCCAGGCAGAATTGCAGACTCTGCACTCGGGGTCCAACAAGGGCAGCACTCCAGTTCCCCGTGAGGTGCAAGAGATGGAGAACAGGCAGAGATGGCTAGTCAAGCAGGCGGAAGCATGCTGCCACCTCTCACATGGGGGTAGTAGTTTGTGCCCTCCCCCATCCACCAGACAGCCCTGTGGAAGGCATTCTAAATATGCGTAATCCTGCCTCAGCACTTGGGGATGGACGTGCTGACTGTTTGAGGTCCCTTCCAGCCTGACATTTCTGTGGTTCTCTCGTTCTCCCCTGGCTGCGTGCCTCTCCTGTTCCTCCCCAACAGGGCTGTGCCCTCAGGGCACCACCTAGCCCTCAGAGAATGGTCTTGCTGCAAAGGATGGATCTAGAGCTGAGTGTCCCCACTGTTTTTGGCCCATCTCAAATTACACTATATTGTAGAGAAGGAGGATGGTCTGGTGGTTCAGGACCGGAGCTCCAGAGACCTGGGATAAAACCCCTGCTTTGCCAGGGACTTCCTGTGTGACATGGGGCAGGTCACCTAATCTCTCCCTGCCTCTGCTCCTACAATGGGGTTAATGAGACTTTCTTTCTCCCACTCTTTGACTGTCTCATCTCTACAGACTGAGGTCTTTGGGGGAAGAGACTGTCTGTGCAACACCCAGCAAAATGGGCCCCTGATCTCAAAGAGACCCCTGTGTCCTGCCGTAAGACCAATTTTAATAAACTGTTTTGGAAGTATGGTGGATGACATGTTTACAAGTCACTTTATTTCCCTTGATAGGCCAGGAGGATCTTCACTAAGGAAACAAGGTCCACTTTATCCCACAACTAATTCAAACCCTTGTGTTCCCTGATATTCCACTTTAGGGTCTGACCTAAGAAGACAGCTACATTTAATCTTAAAATATACGGCCCTATCAGTACTAAGTCTCTTGCTCTCTGAAAAGGAAAGACACACACAGACCAAGTCATGTCAAACTGTGATGCAGTGCATTACTCATCTAGTCATCAGCATTCAGTCATGTAATTCAGAATAGCAACTCCAGCCCCCATTTAACCTTCCCTGCTCCAGAAAAACGCTTGTCTAATCTTCAAATTGTTCTTTACTCTTTGCATGAACTGAGAATATCAGGATGTGGATCTGACACAACCAAACACTTCAATTTCCTTTGAAGCGCAATGGCTAGTGAAATACACACACGCACATACACACTTGATCGTGAGGTTGTGCCTTGTGCTCCCAAAGTAGAGCGACAACTCTCAGAGTTAAATGAATATTTAACTAAAGAGACATCTTTTAGCCATTATTCATGACTTCAGTTGGAATGAACATTCCCCAGCAGCTCATGGAATGCACTCAGTATCAGGACCTATCCTCAGTGAATAATGCCAATGTGTAGGGCTGGTTAAAAATTTGTATTTGAAGGAAAACTTCAGCGTTGTGACTAAAGAAACATTTTCATGGAAAGTGTCTGGATTCCATGGAAACCGTCATCTTTTCATCAAAGAAATAACCCCTTACCCCCAAACTGGAAAAATTCAATTTTTCATCAGCAAAACAAAACCTCAAACCAAGAAATGTGAACTTTCCATTTTCATTTAATGTTTTCATTTTTTGAAGGAAAAGTCAAAATTTTCCATGGAAAAAAGAAACCTTTTTCCCACTAGTTCTGCTGACGAGCAGTCCAAGCATGCCGTGTCGGTTTCCATAGCCGGGGGCATGACGCCACATGTGGCTTTTGTCACAAGTTGCTCCTGTTTGTGCCATGTCTGCCTGCATGATTTCTAATGCTGTGAGAAATGCTAGCAACTAAATCGGAAAAAGAACATTTGTGGGTTTTTACATTTCTTTGTGACTTAACAACAATGGTCTGAATTAAAAAATTCCTTGCAAAATGTGGCAGAGAGGAAGGATAGGCTTGGGGTTAAGTCACAGTTTGGGGCTCAGAGGGCAGTGACCCTCAACCTTTCCAGAGTACTCTACCCCTTTCAGGAGTTGGATTTGTCTTGCGTACCCCAAGTTTCACCTCACTTACAACTACTGGCTTATAAAATCAGACATAAAAATACAAAGGTGTCCCAGCACACTATTACTGACAAATTGCTGACTTTCTCATTTTTACCGTATCATTATAAAATAAATCAATTGGAGTATAAATATTGTACTTACATTTCAGTGTATAGTATATAGAGCAGTATAAACAAGTCATTATGAAATTTTAGTTTGTACTGACTTCGCTAGTGCTTTTTCTAAAACTAGGCAAATATCTAGATGAGTTGATGTACCCCCTGGAAGACCTCTGCGCACCCCTAGGGGTATGGGTACCCCTCATTGAGAACTGCTGTCACAGGGTATGTCTTCAATGCAATACAAGACCCGGGGCTGGCCTATGTCAGCTGACTCCAGCGTGCGGGGCTCGGGCTGCAGAGCTATAAACTTGCAGTGTAGACATTTGGGCTCAAGCTGGAGTCCAGGTTCTGGGACCCTCGGCCATTGTGGAGTCTCAGCGCCTGGGCTCCAGCCCAAGCACAAACATCTACACTGCAATGTTATAGCCCCGCAGCCCGAGTCCGCTGACATGTGCTAGCCATGGGTGTTTTACCGCAGTGTAGGCCCACCCATAGAGTCTAAGGGCAGAAGGGACCAGCAGACCATCTAGTCTGCCTGCCTATCACAGACCACCAATATTGCTCAGTAGATCTTGGTTCTAATTCCTGTCTCTTCTTGTATGACCTTGGGCAAGGCACCTAATTTCTCTGCATCTGGGTTCCCATTGAAGGCCAGATTGTGGTGCATCACTGTGCAGAGGTGAGAGGCCATGTTATGAGGCAGGTACTGGCCATCTTGCTCAATAGTGAGAACCAGGCTGAGGAGGCCAGGAACCAGAACTGGGGGACAAGGGTCAGAGCCAAAGTCGGAAACCAGAAACCACAGCCAAGGTTCAGAGCTGGAGTCAGGATCCTGGAAGGGAACAAGGAAAGGGCAGGGCGGGAGCAGGAAAGCTCACAGCTGTGGGCAGAAGCATTGAGCAGCCAGCAACCAACTGCTGATGCTGAGCTTAAAAGCTGCTGGATCCCTCCAGCAAACCAGGTGATCCCACCACGACCGCACTGAACTCAATCAGGCTGGAGGCTGGCCTGGATAGCCCTCAGGCTCAGCTGAAGGGGCTCAACCCTGGCAGGCCACTGCTGCTCTGGCTAGCAGTGTGGAAGGGAAGTGGGCCAGAAGGGACAGGAAACAGGTGGAGCAGGAGACTTTTACTTCATTTATGTCTACACAGCAAAAGCTATGCATGGATTAGCCCAATAGCAAGGATGTATAGGACTGCAGAGGTGACCAGCTCTCAGTTCCTTCTCTTCGGCCTAAGACAGAGCGTCAAACGTGCCTGCTTTTACAGAGTGCTTTAGTGTGTTGGGATTCCCCCTGAGACTTCTTTCCACTCTGCTTCCCAAGAAATCAGTTCAGCTCCAGACTTTGACACTCACGTAACTTTATTTGGCATGCAGCAATGCTACGCTTAGTTGATTAGACTCAAATGTAGGAGGTGTGGATGCACATGACACTAAACTGGGAGGAGGGGTAGATATGCTGGAGGGTAGGGATGGGATACAGAGAGACCTAGACAAATTAGACAATTGGGCCAAAAAAATCTGATGAGGTTCAACAAGGACAAGTGCAGATTCCTGCACATAAGAAGGAAGAATCTCATGCACTACTACAGACTAGGGACCGAATGGCTAGGCAGCAGTGCTGCAGAAAAGGACCTAGGGGTTATGGTGGACAAGAAGCTGGATATGAGTGAACAGTGTGCCCTTGTTGCCAAGAAGGCTAACGGCATTTTAGGCTGTATAAGTAGGGGCATTGCCAGCAGATCGAGGGATGTGATCATTCCCCTCTATTCGGCATTGGTGAAGCCTCATCTGGAGTACTGTGTCCAGTTTTGGGCCCCGCACTACAAGAAGGATGTGGAAAAATTGGAAAAAGAGTCCAGCGGAGGGCAACAAAAATGATTAGGAGGCTGGAGCACATGATTTATGAGGAGAGGCTGAGGGAACTGGGATTATTTAGTCTGCAGAAGAGAAGAATGCAGGGGGATTTGATAGCTGCTTTCATCTACCTGAAAGGGGGTTCCGAAGAGGATGGATCTAGATTGTTCTCAGTGGTACCAGATGATAGAACAAGGAGTAATAGTCTCAAGCTGCAGTGGGGGAGGTTTAGGTTGGATATTAGGAAAAACTTTTTCACTAGGAGGTGAAGCACTGGAATGGGTTACCTAGGGAGGTGTTGGAATCTCCTTCTTTGGAGGGTTTTAAAGTCAGGCTTGACAAAGCCCTGGCTGGGATGATTTAGTTGGGGATTGGTCCTGCTTTGAGCAGGGGGTTGGACTAGATGACCTCCTGAGGTCCTTTCCAACCCTGATATTCTATGATTCTATGATAGGACAGCTGGGTAAGATCCCTGCCAGAGATTCCTGCTCCTTAAAGAGAGATGTACTTACAATGCCACCTCTTTCATTCTGCCTCTGCTCAAGGCCCGGGAGCAACATCCATTGGTGTTCTGACTCGGCTTTCCCAGCAGGAAGGAATTTTTACGGTGGCTCGCACAGGCCGTTGGGCGAAGCAGGTGCACACAATACTACAGTTTGAGTGTCAGAAATAGTTTTGCACAGGAAGTGAAATTTGCACCGCCTATTTTTTTCTGATTAGTTCACAACAAAGACAAAAATCCCTCTTGCCAGCATGCTGTTTTGCTTGCTTTCATCACCTGCTGCAACAGAGCTGCTTTTTAAACTACAGCTGTGCCCGGGAGACTGCTGGCAACATTAACCTGTTAACATCTCAGGTGTATCATCGAAGGTAGGAATCAAACTCCAAATCTCAGCATCTAAATGCCTGTGCCTCTACTGCATGAGCTAAAAGCCACACCTCTGTTATCCAAGGCTGAAAGAACTTCAACCTCTATATGTGCCCCCCTAACCTCTTAGAGGGGGACAAACCACTGCACTCAGTGGTGTATGACACCCACCGCTCATTCACCACTGGGCCTTGAAGGTGTTTTTTTCATCTCCTGATGTGGCAGTGGAGGAAGAGCTGTGGTGAGGTCCTTGTGGTGAGATATTACAACGAAGCACCAAGAATGTCAGGATGCGGGTGTAACATTACCAAACACATCAATTTCTATTTCACTGAAGCAGCATCGCCAACTCTCTAAAACCCTTGTGTGAACACCCTCATTCAGAATTAAAGTATCAGAGGGGTAGCCATGTTAGTCTGGATCTGTAAAAAGCAACAGAGAGTCCTGTGGCACCTTTAAGACTAACAGATGTATTGGAGCATAAGCTTTCGTGGGTGAATACCCACTTCGTCAGACGCATGTAATGGAAATTTCCAGAGGCAGGTATAAATATGCAGGCAAGAATCAGCCTCGTTATCTCCAGATTGATTCTTGCCATCAAGGTAATTTCAGAGGGCCCCAGATTCTATTACTCTTACTCACACTGGGCAGTACCTATCTCTCTGAGAACTTGAAGTCAACAGGACTTTTTACAGACTAAGTTGCTATTCAGTAGGTGAAATCCTGGTGCCACTGAAGCCAGTGGGAGTTTTGCCATTGACTTCACTGGATCCAGGATTTCACCCAATATGCATAAGGGTATCAGAAGTTGGCCCAGAGCTAGCAATGGAGGTTTCTGCCAGCTCATTGAAATGACCCATTGGTTAGCGGTGACAGCGTTCCTTAGCTGCCCTTCTGATCACCGTCAACGTATACCTAGGGAAAGTCCACCATACGTCACTGACATATTCCTCGTGATCCCGAGAGGCGCACTTTTAAAAATCTGTGTGTGCGTGTTACTGCGTAACACAGGATAGCTGGACTGTAGTATGAAATGTGAGCCGTAGGGTTGCGTGTGAGTCTGTTTTTAGTAGGACGATACTGGGAGGCCATGACACAGGCCTGCCATGCTAAACATGTGAAGCAGGAATGTTCAGTAGCCAGACGAATTAGCCTTGAGAACAGGAATGTCAACTTCATACAATTAATCTTCCGAAGGGGAAAAGAACATTCCCCTGATCCCGCCTCTGGGAAACACGGTACAACCCGACAAGGAGCTCTCTCAGCTCCGTCGCTCTTAAGCAACAAACAAGAATAGAAAACAACAGCAAGGGCATAAAGGGAAACCATACGTGCGCATGACCCCAAATATAGCTCGGGAAGGGATCTGTGCTGTCTACATGTCACACATTTCAGTGCTGAGACACCTCCCTTAGGCTGAACGAGTCTGTTCAGTTTATCCAGATGGATTGTCACATTTATTGACTCAAGGGGCTTTTGAAGCGGTTTAAGCTGCAAGGAATTTGTGCGTTTGTTTCCATTTTCCCATCTATGCCCCTGC
The DNA here is from genome assembly GCF_002925995.2 of Terrapene triunguis. Taxonomy (NCBI): domain Eukaryota; kingdom Metazoa; phylum Chordata; order Testudines; family Emydidae; genus Terrapene; species Terrapene triunguis. The sequence continues at coordinate 21,759,393 of NW_020664543.1, forward strand.
AGGCCCCTCCTTTTTCTCTCCATGCATCTCCATGCCATCACTCCAGTCATGGAGCCGGTCTGTACAAGAGGATAAATGGTGTTTTAAACTCTTAAGGTAGAAAAGCCCCACAGTAGCTGCAGTTGTTGAGTTAGGCCAGGGGTAGGCAACCTATGGCACGCGTGCAGAAGGCAGCACGCAAGCTGATTTTCAGTGGCACTCACACTGCCCGGGCCCTGATCACCGGTCCAGGGGGCTCTGCATTTTAAATTAATTTTAAATGAAGCTTCTTAAACATTTTAAAAACCTTATTTATTTACATACAACAATAGTTTAGTTATATATTATAGACTTATAGAAAGAGACATTCTAAAAACATTAAAATGTATTACTGGCACGCGAAACCTTAAATGAGAGTGAATAAATGAAGACTCGGCACACCACTTCTGAAAGGTTGCCGACCCCTGAGTTAGGCTGATGTTATTTTTTTTCAGGAGCCCAGCGATTGATCTGTGTGAAGGTGATTAGTTAAGGTAGCCTCTTAATTACCTTATTTTCCATGGCTTTAGAGCCCCCCGGCCTAAACAGAGCATATGGAAGCAGCAGTGCATTTTGAAGTGGTGTGCAGGAAGCACAGGCCCCAATAACAGGAGAGGGGTGCACCAAAAAGAACTCTCCGCTATTATGTTTTAACAGCTGGTCCATAGCTAAATCCTTCCTTTGTATCCCAGGCTTGGGAGTTTGGTTTTGGTGCCTCTGGGCATGAACAGCTTGGGTTGATGGGGGGAAGGGTCAGACCACGAAAACTAACTACTGCTTGGTCCCCTTAATAATTGCTGTCCCAGATTATCCTTGGCCAGACAATAATTTTGCCCTAAGCAGATAATTCTCTCCAACTCTGTGCCTGTCTATGTGAAGACAGGGCTAAGAAAGTTTTTCTTATTATTTCAGGAGATGACACTGAAGACTCAACAGTGCTTTTTCTCATATGCCCTGTGCTCTTCTTAACCTCAGTTGACTGATGATAAAATTTGGTAACTGAGCATCAAAAGCATTGATGGATTTACCATAAATTAATACAGAAACTACGTGTTGTGAAATGGATCCAATAGTCCCTTAGATACCAGAAGCTATGCATTGCTTTATTCCTACTTAGAGACTGGTCCAAACCAACAACCCAGAACTTTGGGTAAATTTGAATCCAGGACCCAGCTTTGTGCATCAAGCCAATGGCTATTTCAAAGCTTTGATCATGACAGACAAATTCAGCAAAGCACTTAGGGCTTGATCCTGGCGAAACATCCATCAGCTTCAATGGATCAAGATCAAGCCTTTCAGCGGATGGCTAACTTCAAGCATGTGGATAATCCCATCCCTATTCTGCACAGCATTTAAACACAAACTGAATTTTAAGCACATACCCCCCAGATCACTGAAGCATGTTTAACGTTAAGCACATGCTTAAATGTTTTGCTGAATCAGGGCCCAAAATACCAGATTCAGGCTATCCCATTTTCCTCCCATCTGGATGGCTATATGGAATTTAATAAGTGAAAGGAGAGTTAATCAGCTTTGCTCTTGGGAGTCACCAAACTTCCTAACTGGTGCCAGGAGGGACTTTTTCACTGATGGTGCATTTTCTCCACGCTCGATTTTTGTGTGTGTGCGCTAAAGGTTTAAACATTTAAAACATTTTAAAGATTATAGGATGCTGATGGCAGAGATGCCACTGAACCACTACAGCTATAAAGGGCCCATGGCCTAATCTGGGGTATGAAACTACAAAAGAAAACAATTTTTTACACAATGCATACTGAGCCTGTGGAACTCCCTGCCACAATATATCACAGAGGACAAGAAATTAGAAAGGTTCAAAAAAGGATAAGACCTTTATATAAATAACAAGAACATCCACAGCTATGCTGACAAGAAAACATTTGATAAGGGGTATAAACCCTCCTAGATTGGGTCATGAGCCAATTACTAACTGCCAGAAGATAGAAAGAAACTTCCTCTATTCCCAGGTTTCGCCTTAGTTATCCATGAAGTGGGGATTTCTTGCACCTTCCTCTGAAGCAACTGTTAGACACAGGGTACTGAATGAGACAGAACCCTGGTCTGAGCCAGTCTGGCAAACTCCTTTATGCGTATGCTATGGGAGAGATGTGGGGTAATTTCCAAATCCCATCTCTCACGGCTGCACCTGAGCCCATCATTGATTTGATTGCAGATGGTTTGCAAGAGGCAACAATTATGAGTTGTCGCTGGTTCACTGAAGTGAATCCAAAGATTTCTCTTGACCACAGTGGGCTTTGGATCAGCCCTGGCTCTCTGAGATAAAGGGATTGTCTCACATCACTCGTCAGTGTCCCCTGCTGACTGCGCCACAGAGCTGCGCTGATGGGTTTTGAAAAATATGGCGTCAACTTCTTGCCGAGAAAGGCAGAGGCTAGGGCACAAGGATCTATCTACAGGCTTGGGGGAGTAAAGTGGGGAAGATGGGAACGTCCTTGGGATTCTGCAGAGTATCAGATCGGAAGGAAGGGAGGCTGGCTTTGTGGTTAAGGCATGGAGCGGAGAGCCGTGACATTGGAAAAATTTGCATAGTGGGGGTGTTGAGAGCGATTGAACAAAATTGTAAACCCTGTATATGATGGAAACCACTTCAAGCTGCCACACCCACAGCACTCCTCATTCCAGCACCCCCAGCTGAGAGGCAGCCCAGCTCTGCCACATATTTGCTGCAGGATCGTGGGCAACTCTCTGTGCCTCAGTGTTCCCTATCAGTAAAATGGGGCTAGTGCTACTTCCCTAGCGCACAATCAGGTAGTGAGACTCCATTCATTAATGTCACTGTACCCTCAGAAGGGAGTAACTCTAGAAAAGAAAAAGAAAAGAAAGAAAAGAAGAAAAGAAAAGAAAAGAAAGGTGGAGCTTCTTTGGCTCTTTGCCAATCTCTGCCTTGCTGCCCACTTATGAGAAATTAATTTTATTGGGAAAGGGAGACAGAGAGGAAGAGGGATAATGAAAGAACCCAGCTTCCTAGGGAAGCTATTGAGAGCCACATTTGTACCCATCATCCTGTCTACTGGCCCCTGCCCACCTTTCATAATGCTGCAGGAAAAGCCCAGCTTTAAATCAGCAGCCCTTGTCCAGTAAGTTACTAGGCAGCTGCCTGCATGCTTCTGTTACTGTATTTTTTCTAGCCTATAGGTGGCAGCAACTCTCTGAAACTTTTTGAATGTGTGGATTGAACAAAAAGAGATTTGCTTATACCGTGTAATCCCACGAAGGGCCCAAGGCATCAAAAGTGGGTGTCAAGGACGCGGATCCCAGTGGAGAAAGGAGGGGGACAGGAAGAAGCAAAGCACATGCATATACACACATGCACACGTACACACACACACAGACACACACACCTGGAAGGGCTATAGCTAGAGCTTAGGACTACTCATAATAATTTATCAGACAAATGTTGCCTCTTACAAACCATCTGCAATCAGATCAATGATGGGCTCAGGTGCATTTGCCCCGTGGATACATACTCATTTCCTCAGATGATTCTAGGTCCATAGATCGTCCTGCAGCAATTTGTTGTAAGTATTCAATATTCTGAGTCATTCTAGTCAGACACATCATATTTGAGCGGGTTTGATTGGACATATAGATCACTTGCTCTGTTTCTGTTGCATGACTGAATAAACGTGACTCTCAGATGGAAGCGTCCAGAGCGAATACTCACCATTACAAATGCTAAATTAGCTTTCTGCAAATATTCTAAGGTAGTCACTTAAAAATTTGCTGGGTCCACCAAACATTTCTGCTGGGAAACTTATTTTCCCGAACATTTGTGGGAAATGAACACAAAAGAGGCACAGAGAGAGGTGAATTGAATTTGTTTACAAATTTGAACGACGGTTGATTTTTTTTTTCTTTTTGCAGTATTTGCCATTTTCCTGGCTGGATCAACAAAGTACCACTTTGCACTTCCCAGGGCCTTTCCTTAAAGATCTTCAGAGTCTTTTACATACATTTAATTCAGCCTCACATCAGTCTCCATTTGGTACAGAAGTGTTACTATAATTATTCCCATTTTACAAATGGGGAAACTGAGGTCAAGCATGTTATATGATTTGCCCAAAGTCACACAGCAAGTCAAAGCAGAGCCAGAATCAGAATGCAGGAGTTTTTTCTGCAAGGGCCTTGCTCTAAGCACTAGCCTACACTTCCTCCCCTGTCGCTGGATGATAGGGTGTTCAGAATTAAAATAAGTCCAGCACAATACAATACATTTTACAACAGCATTTTTATACACAGCACAACAGAGTGCTTCAGAAAAGAGGTGCTGACAAATGAAAATACTGGCTGACATTTCTAAAAGCGACGGGTGATTTTGGTTTGCTCAACTTGAGAGAAAGCGAGGGCTCAATGCTTACTGAAAATGAGGTCCCTTTAAGGTGTCTGAAGTTGGACTTCCAAAATCATTGATCACTTCTGGAAATCTTGATCAGAGTCTTTGTTGATTCCCTCACAAGGACCCAAACCTATGAAACATGGACTCAAGTCACAATATTTGCCTCTTGATTTCAGACCCCAAAAGTCTAGGGGCCACATTGAGGGGTTGGTTCCAGTGTATTTTCCTCTCCTCTGGAAAAGACAGATATGGCTGAATGTAAAACGCAAGACATTAGAAACCACCTCGCAAATACTGCCTTTCGCTACACAAGAAAAATCACTGTGAGCACCTCTGAGCTTTCTCTATCAATGAACTCTGCAATAGTGCTTTCTCTACAGGGATTTGTCCATCCTGTTTTCAGCTATGCACGTCCAATACCCCTTACAAATGTAATGGTAAATGGAGCCTATGAGCATAACAGAATTAAATGAATCCCTTCTCGATTGTGTTCCACTCAAAGAATCATCAGGGTGCAGTCGGCTGAGTAGCTCATACAGAGACCTCCCTATTCTGCAGCAGAACGGTTTCCTTGCCACATCTGAGTTGCAGCACAGAGCCAGAAATCTGGAAGAATTTAACACCCGGTGGATTCAGACACAGGGAACAGTGTTCAAAGTAAACACTGGAACCCCTCACTCATCATCCAGGAATGCAGAGCCAGCACTACCCTGAGCTCAGCAACTTTTGCTGAGAGGGATCCAAGCCGTAATGCAATGGTGCCAGAGCCAATGTGAAGGAAATGGGGTCCCGGTGTGTTCCAGGATAACTTAACCTTATTTACATTTTTATGGGGAAAAACTAGCTCACCGAAGGTTGCTTATGTGTCCCTCGGCCATAGCCGGTGAGGTATATGAGCCCGTGGTGCCTGTGCACCACCAATACTTAGAAACATGGCCCCGGCTCCACCAATGTTTGGGCTTACCGTGCTTTGTGGGGGGTGCCATGCTTCAGGGGAACGCGGGGGCCAGGGTGGCCCTGGAGGTTAGCGGGGGGTCTGGTGCTGGCATCAGCGAGTGACCTGGCCCCAGCCCACTCCGCCGGCTCCCGGTGTCACTCAGGGGAGGGAGCGGAAGCCAGAAAGAGACGGGGTGGGTGCTTGGGGGAAGAGGTGGAATGGGGGTGGGGAGAGGGTGGAGCGGGGGCGGACTGGAGCTGGGTCACTCACTGCTGCTGGCACCAGGTCCCCCACTAATCCCCCAGGCCACCCTGGACCCTGTGTCCCCCTGAACTGTGGGCCCCCCAAGGCATGGAGCCAGGGGTGGTTGCCCCAGTCCATCCTATGGACTGAATGGCTCTGCCTGGACCCTGAGTCCCCCTGAAGCGTGGGGCCCCCCCAAAGCACGGGGCACAGGGCGGTTGTCCCAGTCCATCCTATGGACGGGACGTCTCTGCTTGGACCCATTCTGGGCACCACCAAAAATTATACAAACCTGGCACCCATGGCTCTGGCCACTGACTGCAGTCTGTCCTGATCCTAAGTCTGGGTCTCTTTTAGCTTGTGGGACACTAGCTAGTATGTTTACAGAATTCAGTGACTACTAGCAGCTCTTATTTTCATTTGCATGGGTTGGTAAGAAACAGCCTGTGAACTTTCAGGGCGTCACGCTGAGCAAAAACAAGGGACTATTGTCATGTACGTTAGAATGCACACGTAGTATGACATGACCAAGAATGCTTTGTTAATATGAAACAAAGGGGAAGGAACTACATTGTGTCTTATGGAGAGCTACGTCTACTACACCTCCTGAATGGCCCTTCATTAGGGCCCAGTTGTGCCATCCCTACTAGTCCCTTAGTGCACACAGTCCAAAGGGGCCACTCGTAGTAAGGTACTACTCAGCACGAGTAAAGGCAGGACAATGAGACCCTAACAATGAATAATATACAGGCATCTGTGTTTGCAGAGCATGCACGTGTGTGTTCTGTGCCCCCTCTGGGCCAGATTCTCCTCTCACTTCAATGGCTTGCACCAGTGTGAGGCAAAGGAGTTCCATGAAGGAGAGGAGAGTCTGCCCCTCTAGACCGTCAGCTGGGGTAAAGCAGCACAGCTCTATTGAATGCAGCTTAGGGTCTGGCCCCTTTGTGTTTGACTTTGAGCCTGGGGTTCAAATGAACCTAAAAACTCAGCCCGAAGCACCAGTTTTGGTTTCATGTCAAGGTGGAATCAGACAAAACCGAAGATGGGTTGAAAATGAAACTTGGATGAAACTGGTCAGTGTCCTGTTTTCTGATTCCAGTGTAGATGTGCCCCTGAGTACCTGGAAATAAGGGTTCTTGCATGATTTTCACCCAAGATGATGAGATTTTGTGAGACCAGCTGGTCTGGTGAAGTTTCTGCTTCTTGGGGCCAAAATCTCATGAGACTAGCTCCTAAGGTTTCAGCAGCATCAAATCCAGACACTGGACTAAACCTAACTCACATACAACCAGCAGCTTCTCAGTCCATATCTCTTTGCAAAACACAATGTAAACCGTTTCCAGGCAGGACCACATGTGCTAAAATAAGCCTAAGGTTAACTCAAACTTCAGGCCAGGATCATCAAAAGTCTATGAAATTCATCAGTGAACCTGCTTCAAGTTCCCAGGCCTGGTTTTGTTGTACAAAACTTTTGTACATCTCCAATACACATACATTATTAATGTCTTCAAATGCACTTGTAATAAAACACATTAATCGGAGACATTCATCATACATATTCTATGCTTATTGAAGCTAATTTGGGGGAAGGGCTCATGAGATTTTTCTATATTGAACAGAAAGAAACCCAAGAGACAGTGGGGAAAGGTTAATTTCTGTTATTTGTGGGCAGTGTTGTTCCTCTTAACAAACCTGCCTGCCGTGCCATACACACACAAACAAAGGATCAGCAGTCAGGACGTTACTTTACATTGATCTAGTAAACGTATTCTGGGCTACGTGAGCCATTTGCTTTACAACTGTCATAAGGACAGGATATTGGTGATGAAACACCAGTTCCGTGGGGCTTAATAGGTCATGACCATAATGGGCCTGGCTGGAAAGGAGACTGGGAAGACCAGTGAGATTGAGAAGACATGACAATTTTTGAGTTCTGGAGAGCTACCGCCCCACCCATATCTGCTTAGCAACGTTCCCACGCATGGAGAAGTTATGCGTGAAGCCAGATCCTACTGTACCTTGAGTGCCTTTGGCAAGTTGAGCTACCTGACATGAAAGACTGAACATGAAAAGCAAGGTCAAAGTGTTTCCTGCACAGTCTTGAAATGGAATAATTGCTTAATGACGTCAGATGTTCTGCCTTTGTAATGCACCAGGAAGACCATTTAAAAAAATAAAGTTTGGCTGCATCCTATTCCAGGGGCATCATTTGATATAGAGCAAGGGGGACAATTACCCCCCCAAGACTTTGCATGGGTATATGTGCCCCACTATGTCTTCCATTCCCATGACCTGACTTTGCAGAATAGAACGTAATAACATATTATATTGTATATACTGACACAACTCCCCTCCACAGAACTTTTCTGAAATGTGGCCAGTCCTACCCTTGATTTTGTGTTTCCCTGCTCTCCCATGCCTTGTCTCCATAGGGCTACTCTACAGCTTTCTGAAGATGTGTTGCAAAGAATGATGTGTGTGGTCTGATGAAGCTGAAACATGCATGCTCACATCGCTATAGACATGTGAAACAGTGGCTCTCACCAATTACGAGGCAACTCTCCAATCTACCAAGTCTCCCCTCTCTGGCTCTTCCTCAGAAGACATGCAGCACTTCCCCAGGAAAGGCTTTTGAAGGGTGCAGCGCAGGTTCTGGTAATGGGACATAAAACCTTTGCCTGAATCCCATCCAGTTAAGTTCCTACTAAAACTGATCAAAATCTTTTGTCTCCCAAAGAATGTTCTGCCGAAAAATGCAATTTTATCCAAAAATATATATATATTTGCAAGAAAGGGCCATTTTTGACTAATATTTTCTATAGGAAATTTCTAAACAAAACCTTTGTTGGGTTTCTAACTGCATTTTTCATTTCAGTTTGGTATTCAAAAAACAACAAGAAACAAAAATTTCAATTTGAATCAAAATGGAACAACATTTTTAGTTTTGTTTAGTTTCAAAAGACCCCCTGAAGAATCTCAAATAAAAATGTTTCGTTCAACATGTTTCGCTGGGAAATAAAAGACATTTTTTCAGCCAGGTCTGTTTGCGACTATCCGTTTGATGGCCCACGTGGAATAACAAATACAAGGTCCTGGTCCATTTTCCAACAGATGGATGTCCACCTTGCCAAACCCATCCTCCCATCTAGGTAGTCTCAGCAGTGAGACCAATGACTGAACAGTCATGAAGACTGAACATTTCTCCTTGAGCTTCTTTCTCCAGGTCAGGGTTGAGGCAGATGGTCAGTAGTGTGTGGAGAACCTTGCACTGCTGTTCCCTCAAGCTTTACTTATTCTGTTGATAGAGAAATTCTGTCTCCAAGCTCCTCAATATATCACTTTCCAGCACCCACTTAGGGTACATCTATGGAAGCGTGTAGAGTTCAGTGTGGTATAAATAGCTGTGTAGACGGGAAGCATGGCTTAGGTGAGTACATTAGAAACTTTCCCCATTTAATCCAGCCCAGAGAAATCTTGACCCAATCCCAACAGGAAAACTTGATGAAATATCTATTCCACCAGGAGCGTGTGCTTCAGACACTTAACAAGCACATTGTAAGTTGGCAAGTGTTAGAGTCACAAGGAAAATGTCAGTCATTTCTAATTGAATTCATGTATTCCACCCACTGAAGACAGATACTCAAGAAGCCAGCAGTGATCATGTGAGTGACAATCATCCAGGCATTGTCACCTCTCTGGCATCTGCACCACTTCCTGGAACAAATAAAATGTGAGTAAAAAGACCAGAAAAGATGCTCCTGAACTCACAATGGACGGACGCCATTTATAGATCTCTTTATGCTATTGTAGATGGTTGGAAATTGTGTGTTGAAATTGGGGGGCGTATTTGTGGTTTTTGTGGGGAGGTTGATGAAAAGTGGCTTGTCAACAAAATGGAAATTTACATAACTTTTTTTAATGGCTAAAATCTAAAATTTTGGGGTTTTCTTTCAAACACCAACCCCTAAAAAAAATTTGTTTGCCAAAAAAGAAACTTTTCAGTTTTTCAAATAAACCTCCAAAAATTGAGATGGAAACATTTAGAAGAAAACTAAAAGGTTTCATTTTTGTCATATGCAGGGAGGGTGCAGGGTGCAGGGAGAAATACAATGTAGGCTGATATACCAAAGACATCATTAATTAATACAAGACAAAATGGACAATCAACTAAAGGAACCAACAGCCTCCTCCCAAACAGCCATCTTTCCTAGACACGACACCTTTGGAAAAGGTCTGATTAGATAGGCCAACAAACTCAGAGCTTGGCTACCCCATGTCTTAGTGCACACCAGGTGGGCTGTGAGTTCTAATGTACAATAGCGTGCCGTGATCTAATGGTCCGTGCAGACCTGGCTGGCGCAGTACATGTTCCCTAGTGTGCATCGATATAGTACTGTGAAACGGGACTACGTCAGCACACGCTAGGGAACTTTTAGTGCACACCAGCAGGGTTTACACGGACAGTTAGTGGGCAATATGCTGATGTGCACTAGAATCTACACCCCAGCTGGTTCACACTCATGCACTTCAGACACTGCTCGAGCAGCTGTGGAAGCGAGTTCAAGAACTGAGGGTCCTTCATTGAGCATGCATCCTCATTGCAGCCCCAACACAGGTGGGACAGGTGCAGAGAAGGGCTACTAGGATGGTCCGAGGAATGGAAAACCTGCCTTATGAGAGGAGACTCAAAGAGCTTGGCTTGTTTAGCCTAACAAAATAAAGACTATGGGGAGATATGATTGCTTTCTATAAATATATCAGAGGGATAAATACCAGGGTGGGAGGGGGTTATTTAAGTTAAGCACCAGAGTGGACACAAGAACAAATGGATATAAACTGGCCATCAACAAATTTAGGCTTGAAATTAGAGGAAGGTTTCTAACCATCAGAGGCGTGAAGTCCTGGAACAGCCCCCCCAAGGGGGGCAAGGGGGGCAAAAAACCTAACTGGCTTCAGGACTGAGCTGGATAAGTTTCTGGAGGGGAGGTATGATGAGATTTCCTATAATGGCATGTGGCCCATTTGCGACTGCTAGCAGCAAATATCTCCAGTGACTGGTGATGGGACACAAGAGGGGAAGGGCTCTGAGTTACTACAGAGAATTCTTTCCCCAGTGTCTGGCTGATGGGTCTCACGCACATGCTCAGGGTCTAACTGATCGCCATATTTGGGGTCGGGAAGAAATTTCCCCCGGGTCAGATTGGCAGAGCTACCCTGGCGTTTTTCGCCTTCCTCTGCAGCATGGGCTATGGGTCACTTACAGGTTTAAACTAGTGTAAATGGTGGATTCTCTAGAACTTGAAGTCTTTAAACCATGATTGGAGGACTTCAGTAACTCAGCCAGAGGTTAGGGGTCTATTACAGGAGTGGATGAGTGAGGTTCTGTGGCCTGCAATATGCAGGGAGTCAGACTAGATGATCATGATGGTCCCGTATGACCTTAAAGTCGATAAGTCTATGGTGTGTGTTGGGGTGGAATGTATAGGAGGTGACCAGAAGAGCACACTGCACTCCAGCTGGTGTATGGTCCCCAACTGGTATAACAGAGCAGCCCCCAGGCTATTGTGGCCTGCGGCAGGGCTGGGGCAGAGAATGAGGGAGTATTAACCAGTTCCTTGTTAGCATCTGGCTCTGCATGCAGCAGAGAACCTGGCCCAACAGTTCTGCTAGATGAGGCATAAACCTTTAGCTGAACCGACCGGAGCTGTGGTAAACGTGCCTCAATTTACTAGCTACAGCCTTGTGGCCTCTGTAACAGGCCGAGAGCCAGACTGCTTAGGCCCTCCTGTGTAAGAAGGAAACTGATGTCAGGGGGCTGGCAGTGAAGGCCTATAGCTTAGCCGCAAGGTCACAATACTAGCACCATCTGTTTTCTGTGTCCCCCTGGGCAGGACTCCAAGCTTATAACAACATATGCAAATATCTTTCTCCATACTGTACACGTTATTTGCCTCCTCCAGCACTCTGACGGCCAGTGGTTGTCAGCAAGGCTTTGGAGATGGACTCTCTGTTGTGTCCTGGCAACTATGCACACCTCGCCTCTAGGGAGAAATTGCAAGCCGCATGGCAAGCAGACCAGCCAGTGTTTTTGCCTGTCAAATGAAGCCGTAAAGTTTGGCCGTGCTAAGTGAATGCCAATGGCTTTGCTGGCTTTATAAGCGCATCCTTTTCTCTAAGGCGGTGTTCCGCAGCCCACGGTCGCTGAGCCTGAGGGTTCAGACAATGTTATTATAACCCCTACCACGTGGGTGGCAACAGAAACATCTGCAGGCTGATGGACGCGTACAGTACGACGTGAGCTAAGAAAAATAAGTGGTCGAAAAGAAACTCGCCCCACCCACCTCAAGATGTCCGGAGCGTGACTGCTCTGCTGCCAGCTGTTTGGATTTTGGAGACAGTCTGTCTTTCATGAGGGAAGGGGGCTGGGTTCTGCCTTCCTCAGCCAGCTGGTCCCACAATTGTAAAGAGCCCAACTCCTGCTCCCTTCTGCAGCAGGAGAGGGGGAGCAAACCCTGCAGATCTGCTGCGTCTGTGCACGGCTAGATTGCAGGAACCGCCAGGGAGGCATGCTTCCTGTGTGCCACAGGGCCCAGCTCCAGGGGGGCTCCTGGGGTGGCCACGCACAGTGGTTCTTTGGGGGCAGGAGTGGAGAACAGGCTATTATGTGGATCCCCACTTCCTTCCCCATGCCACGGCGAGGGGCTGCAGCAACTACTCCAGTTCTTCGGCTGAAATATTTGCTGCAAAGTGGTGTGATGGCTGCCAGCTTGACCCACACACCAGGATTGAACCAGGAACCTTCATGGCTACAAGCATGAGCTGCTACAGCTAAAGAGCCAAGGCTCCACAGCTAGACTCATACCCCCTGCAGATCTGGGACTGAGGGGGACCTGTCACACACTCACCGCTGGGCTACTGCGGCGTGGCTTCCTGGGAGGAAAGATTCCTCCCCCCTCCAGTCCGCGAGCATGCAACCAAGTGAGTTGGGCTTTGGGGAGAGGATTTAGACCAAAGTGCCTATGGACAGTACAATGACTGTGACCCTCTTTCTGGGTGTGACTCCTAGATATACCTCTAGGATATGTGCTTGTATCGTTGAAGCTGGGGTTAATTGCTGCATGGTGCATACACACACACACACACACACACACACACACACACACGACATCCAGGCAGTGTTGCAATGTGCACTCACTAAAAGAAAAGGCCACAGGTGGGGCTGCTTTAAATCATGTATGGAAATTAATGGGAAAGGGAACTGATTGGTACTGAAGCGAATCGCCTTGAGCAGCAGCCCCTGTTAGCCTGATGGCTCAGGATCACGTCTTGTGCTGTTAGTGGGCTCCTGAGTGAGAGTTCCTCCTTCTGTTTCCATTGTCCCTTCCTAGGGACCATGAGGGGCTCCCGACCTATCTATCCAATTTCTAACGAGCATCTCTTGGAGAAAGTCCTACACTCCTTCTCGCTCTTCTTCCCTTTGCTCTTTGTTTCCCTCATCTCAGCTGCCCTCCTTGGAGTTTTCCTTTCATTTTAATCCCACCGACACAAACTGGACTAGGCTCTCCGTTTTTTGAAGCTGTTGGTGAATCTAGGCTGGGATTTCCCATGTGGCCAAATCTCATTGAAGGTCAATGGGAGCTGGGTGCCAAACAGCCTTTGAAAAATCTCAGCCCTAGCACAGAAGACAGGTGTCACGCTGACGGCTCTGCAGGGTGCCATTCTCCATCTGTTCTCAGCACAAGTATTAGCAACACTCACCTTACTGCCCGGTCTCCATCAGCACCAGGGCTGGCCAGTCACCACCAGCCCTTGCCCTCTGTGCTGAGACTAAGGGTATTAGTTAGTGCCAGTCATGGAAGTGGGCTCTATGATGCAGATACCCACACACCATGAAGGTCAAGTTCATCCCTGGGGTAACCCACACCCATTCTGTGTGGCGCTCGGGTCACAAAGAACAGCTGAGCGGCTACAGCCTGGGCTAACACAGCTGGCTCTTTCATTTGTGGCTGTAGAGCCTCGTGCATTTAGATCTACAAGTCCTGGGTTCAATTCCCCCAGCTGACAGCCTGCTCTGGAGCATGCAGTAACATTAGCAAGCGGGGGTAATGCCTACTGATGATGACTTAGGCGAGGGTTGAATTTGTTGCACAGACTCATTTCATACTGAACAGTAACTACTTTTAGTCCCCAGCAAGTAAGTGCATTCACCCTAGTGACCGAGAGACTGACGGGTCTGTAGACCATTACTCAGCCCCCACACCATTTGGTCTCCTTCTAAGCCTCTCACAAATGACTATTTTACACAGCACCTCTGCAGCACGCAGAGGATGCCCCACCACAGGAGGAATTCTCAAAGGACCATTACGTTGGCTTTAGAGCTGCTATGAGCTTCCAGGGCTGATGTTCTGACCCTCTATCAGTCATTGACAGTATACTATCACCCACGCTCCATTCTGGATATCTAAGGGCCTGATACGGCCTCCATTCCTGTAGTGTCTGAGTGCCTCAGAATCTTTGATGAATTTGTCTTCCCAACACACAGGTGGAGAAATACTATTATCCCCATTTGAGAGATGGGAAACTGAGGCACAGAGAGTCTAAGGGCCATGCTCAGCCACCTCCCAAGTGTGTGGGGCAGCATGGGAGAAAGCAGAAAGGTGCCTGACTGAACATTGAACAAGCGGGCAGTGGAGGCTGGCATCATGACCGGGTGATCAGAGGCAGGAGCCGACCTTTCAGTAACCAATGAGAGATGATAGGTAGGTGGAGATAGGTCTGATGCAATAGAGAAAGGGGAACCCGTTGAGGGACATTAAGAGAGGGATGACATGGTCCAAGCGATGGGCAAGGAAAATGACTGTTGGAGCAGCCTTCTAAATGATATGAGCAGCACACGACAGCCTTTGTCAAGGCCGAAGAGAACATTGCTGCAATAATGAAAAAGTGAGCTGAGAGCCAGGAGGAGAGAGCGTTGGCTGTGTGGATGGACAGGAAAGGCCAGATCTTAGCTGTCCTACTGAAAGAATCTCCAAGACTCAGACAGCCTGGCTGTGAGGACCTAAAGAGAAGTCCGAGTCGAAGATGACACCCAGGTTACAAGCCTCAGTGACAAGTGGAATGGCGGTATTATCCACAGTAGGAGGGAGTGGGATGGCTTGGGGTGGGGAGAGAGAGGCAATCTTAGCCATTCTGAACTCCAGCTGACAGCTAGACATCCACAAAGAGATGCCAGAGAGACAGGCTGAGACTGTAGTTTGGATAGAAGACAGGTCTGGAGTAGAGATGTCCAAACATCACTCGTTTGGCTGTATTTGCACACATTTAAATGAAAACAATAAGTCACACACCCATATTTTGCTATGTTGTGCTCTTCCACTTCTGGAATACCAGTACTCTCTGTAAAATATCAGCTCTCTTTAGGACGGATAGCTTCATGACATTAATGGCCAAATACAACAGATTTCCCCTCTCCCCACTCCACCCCCCCAGCCATTCCTCTAAAAGCTGCTATCAACAGCTGACTTCAAAATCCTGTGCCCAGCAGACTGTGCAGAGATGCTGCTGCTGTTTCTGTAGCGCAGGGCGACTTGGCAGCTCTGCAGAATAGTTTTGTCCACATTCTCAGAGGTATGTAACCACATAATGGCCGTACAAGGCCTTCGGTGGGAATGGAAGCCAGGCTGCATCTGTCCTTCCATGAAATCAATCCTAGCACATGGCAGTCATATAGTGGGTGACTTGCCAGCTCAATGCTTTGCTTTGAGATTCTGGCACCATCCCTACTTCCAATTTCATTGAGAGCCAACGGAGCAGATTTCCAGTAAAGAACAATTGCACCTCTTCTTACAGCATGCAATAAACAGATAACGTGTTGATATCTGCCTCCCTGGACTGAATCAACTACAAAACAATGCACTTAGCTAGGGAGACAGTAACCCTGCCTAGTGAAAATAAGTTTAACCACTACTGTGTTCATACTAAACCTGCTTAGAGAGAGGACTAATCAATGTTAGACAACTTTGGGCTAGGTTCTCATTTGAGTCATACTGATTTACACTGAGAATCATCTTAATACCATCTGCTGGAAGTTACACAACTTGTGATCCTAACAGGGGCAGCTCCAGGCACCAGCGCTCCAAGCGCGTGCCTGGGGCAGCAAGCCGCGGGGGGCGGGCTGACGGTCGCCGTGAGGGCAGCAATCAGGCTGCCTTTGGCGGCGTGCCTGCGGGAGGTCCGCTGGTCCCGCGGTTTCGGCAGCAATTCGGCGGCGGGTATGCCGAAGGCGCAGGACCGGCAGACCTCCCGCAGGCATGCCGCCGAATCCGCGCTACCAGCGGACCCCCCGCAGGCGCACCGCTGAAAGCTGCCTGACTGCCATGCTTGGGGCGGCAAAATACATAGAGCCGCCCCTGGATCCTAACTGGCAAGACCCTGTAGAATAAGATAAATTCCTGGGCCCAATTTTCTCCACTCAGGCACAGTCACTCAGTAGGGACTTCAGAGGGCAGAATTTACAGGTGGGCAAATGATTTGTGACAAGCAACTTCTCTGATCAATTTCACCTCTTTCTGTTTAATTGTCCATGAACAAATTCCAATATTCCCCGGTATATTGGAAATGAATCACAAAGTTAATCAGTGAATAATGATAGGTCTGCGGATAATTTCCAAACAGCTTTTAGTGCATATTCAAACTTCCTGCTGAGTTCCGTAAGTCAGATGGCATTGATTTAATTCCCTGATTGATTGAATGAACTAACCAACAACAGCACAACTTTCAAACGGCACAGTCAAGGGAATCATAGAATCATAGAATATCAGGGTTGGAAGGGACCTCAGGAGGTCATCTAGTCCAACCCCCTGCTCAAAGCAGGACCAATTCCCAACTAAATCATCCCAGCCAGGGCTTTGTCAAGCCGGGCCTTAAAAACCTCCAAGGAAGGAGACTCCACCGCCTCCCTAGGTAACGCATTCCAGTGCTTCACCACCCTCCTAGTGAAATAGTGTTTCCTAATATCCAACCTAGACCTCCCCCACTGCAACTTGAGACCATTGCTCCTTGTTCTGTCATCTGCCACCACTGAGAACAGCCGAGCTCCATCCTCTTTGGAATCCCCCCTCAGGTAGTTGAAAGCAGCTATCAAATCCCCCCTCATTCTTCTCTTCTGGAGACTAAACAGTCCCAGTTCCCTCAGCCTCTCCTCATAAGTCATGTGTGTGACGTTGTGCAGTCTATATGGTTTTATAAAAACATGATAATAAGTGAATATAATGTAACTGGGATATGCTTTGTGCAAAAGGTCTCTTGTAAGGTATCATTACAAAGCCCATAATCTACTGAGTGTGATCATCCTATTTGTAGAAATGTACCACTCTTGTATCTAAAACTAAAAATATAAAACATAACTCTGAGGGCCTATTGTAATTATGTAAAGTGTGGGCCATTAATGATGGTTTGGAATCTTGATGACTCCCATTAACAAGGACCATTGTCTGCAGATGACTGTGTTTACCTGTGAGTCTTCCTGTATATGTGTGTGCTGGCAAGTGAGTAATGAAGTCTTGCAGTGACATGTGATCATGTCAACTGAACTGGAATCCATCTTTAACCTGGTGCTTTTCCAGTGAGGGAGGGTGGAAACCCAGAGGGACAAAGGGTTCCCGCCTTATGCAAAAGATATATAAAGGAGTGGAAGAGAACAGAGGGAGGGAGAAGCCATCATGAAGAATCCCCTAGCTATCACCTGAGCTGCAACAAGAGCTGTACCAGGGGAAAGAATTGTGCCCAGGCCTGGAAGGTGTCCAGTCTGAGAAAAAACTTACTGAAGCATCTCTGAGGGGGAGATTATCTGTATTTAGTTTGATTAGACATAGATTTGCGCATTTTATTTTATTTTGCTTGGTGACTTACTTTGTTCTGTCTGTTACTACTTGGACCCACTTAAATCCTACTGTCTGTATTTAATAAAATCACTTTTTATTTAGTAATTTACTCAGAGTATGTATTAATACCTAGCGGAGCAAACAACTGTGCATATCTCTCTAACAGTGTTATAGAGGGTGAACAATTTATGAGTTTGCCCTGCATAAGCTTTATGCAGGGTAAAACGGATTTATCTGGGTTTAGACCCCATTGGGAGTTGGGCATCTGAGTGCTAAAGACAAGCACACTTCTATGAGCTGTTTTCAGGTAAACTTGCAGCTTTGGGGCAAGTGATTCAGACCCTGGGTCTGTGTTGGAGCAGACTGGAGTGTCTCGCTCAGCAAGACAGGGTGCTGGAGTCCTGAGCTAGCAGGGAAAACAGAAGCAGGGGTAGTCTTGGCACATCAGGTGGCAGCTCCCAAGGGGGTTTCTATGATCCAGCCCGTCACAATGTGCTCCAGACCCCTAATCATTTTTGTTGCCCTCCGCTGGACTCTTTCCAATTTTTCCACATCCTTCTTCTAGTGTGGGGCCCAAAACTGGACACAGTACTCCAGATGAGGCCTCACCAATGTCAAATAAAGGGGAACGATCACGTTCCTCGAT
This sequence comes from Terrapene triunguis, assembly GCF_002925995.2. Taxonomy (NCBI): domain Eukaryota; kingdom Metazoa; phylum Chordata; order Testudines; family Emydidae; genus Terrapene; species Terrapene triunguis. The sequence goes on from NW_020664543.1 coordinate 21,777,494, forward strand.
CTGCTGGCAATGCCCCTACTTATACAGCCCAAAATGCTGTTAGCCTTCTTGGCAACAAGAGCACACTGTTGACTCATATCCAGCTTCTC
>NW_020664543.1:21777982-21778556 GCF_002925995.2 Terrapene triunguis
TGAGGTCTCCAGTTTCATTCTGGATATTGGACTATAGATATAACCTATGGAACTGATTCTAGAATGGATTCTTTGCAACTCTAAAGCTCACCATCTCTACTATGAAACTGACCTAAGAGCTCTATTCATATCTGTATGTAGAATGATCTTTTAACCAATACGCTCTTTTCTTTTTTAATAAATTTTAGTTTAGTTAATAAGAATTGGTTGTAAGCATGTATTTGGGTAAGATCTGAAATATTCATTGACCTGGTGGGTCCTTTGGAATTGGTAGAACATTTTATATGATGAACAAGATTTTCAGTCATCTTCATCATATTTAACTTGGCTGTCTGGGTGGGAGCTCAACACTGGGTGCTTTAAAGGAACTGTATTTCTGGCTTCTGGGTAACCAGTAAGGTATTGTAGAAGCTGTTTTGTTGCTGGCTTGGTGAATCTGAGTATTAGAATAACCACCAGATTGGGAGATTGTCTGCCCCATTCTTTGCAGTTTGCCTTAATTGAGCAATCTCAGTGTGTCCCCTCCTCCGCCCCCCCCCCAACCAGGGCCGGCTCCAGCATTTCTGCCGCCCCA
>NW_020664543.1:21778656-21889089 GCF_002925995.2 Terrapene triunguis
AAAAAAAAAAAAAAAAAAAAAAAGCCGCAATCGTGATCGGCGGCGGCAGTTCAGCGGCAGGTCCTTCGCTCCTAGAGGGAGTGAGGGACCTGCCGCCCCCAAATTGCCACAGGTGCCGCCCCTCTCCCTTGGCCGCCCCAAGCACTTGCTTGTTAAGCTGGTGCCTGGAGCCGGCCCTGCCCCCAACCCCGATCATTGCTTAACATTCACACTCCGTGAGTATTCATACTAGTAAACTGTGAGTAGTAGAGTATCTGTGGAAAGCGAGCACACAAGGGGAGTGAGCACAGTCAAAGTGGCTTTATTTAAGTTTGACTGCATTTTAGAGGGCTTGTTTTTTTCAATATTTGCTCAGCTGTAGATGAATTTAACCTTTGAGCTTGCATGGCCACTCCTGTTCCAACAGACCTCAAAGGGAGCGTTGCCATAGACTTCAATGGCAGTAGAATTGAACCGGGGAAGGTACAAGCTACATCACCCACAGTGCAGTCATCTTACCTTTCAGTGAGTTCTTAAAGTTGTAAGCAGTGGCCATTTCCATCTGTGTCAGGTGGTTGAACGCATCCCTTTGCGAAGGCTCCAAGATTTCCTTTAAAAAAACATCCATTTCTGTCTCTCACTAAGCAGGAGGGGTGCAAAACATTGATCACAGACGACTACGCAACCAAAAACATTTCCAGCTATTTTCCTCTCTCAGAGGCCTGTGAGCCGAGAGCAGATTGAAGGAAGTTGTACAAGCGCCAGTAAACAATGTGTTACTATAGGGACATCACATTACTACCATTCACAGGGAATTGTGGTAGTTACTTTGTACACCACCAGGCACAAAGCCTTAATAAAAGCTCATCAGAGTCATTCCCCTGACTGCAGTGGGTATTGGATCAGACCTTAAACACACATTATACAAGGGGGGGGGGGAACCCACCACACCCACCACACCCACCCACCCCATTATTAATGTTGCAAAGTCAAACACTCAAAAATTAGGAAATGCCAGAATGAAGATTGTCTGTGCAACTTTAATTCAGTCCCCTTGGGTGTATGCATGATAGTCTTTAATTACATGATCACATAATATTTCTTCCACAGGACCTTGGCCTCATTCAGTGCTCTTCCATTGACCTAGCTACCACCTCTCGGAGAGGTGGCTCTACACAGCAACTGAAGAACCGCCCCCTTCGCAGTCATGGCTACACTGCAGCACTACAGCTGTGCTGCTGTAGCATTTTAAATGTAGACCCAGCCTCTGACTCATCACTATAGTATCCAAGTGCTTCACAAATAGCAATTGCTTTTTTTCCTTACAACCTCCTGTGAGCTCTGGGGATGGTATTGTTCCCATTTTACAGATGGAGAACTGAGGCACAGAAAGATTAAAGTCAAAACTATCCACTAATTTTGGGTGCCTGGCTTGAGACAATTAGTATAGGATTTTTTCAGAGTACTTGGAAGAAGGTTTGGGGCTCCGGCAGACAAGTGGGGGTAGGAGCTGTAGGAGCAGGATTGCATGGCTAACCTCCACAAAGGGGGAGCTCATGCACCCCCCATGACGCGGATGGTCATGCTTGGTGCCTAGAGCAGGAGTCATGAGTCAGGAATTGGAGCCCCAGCTCAGAGCCAGATTCAGGGTATAGACCCTGTAATTAGATACCCACGGCTGGCCAATGCCAGCTGACTCAGGCTCCCAGGGCTCAGGCTAATCAATTGCAGTGTAGACATTTGGGCTCGGGCTGCAGCCTGAGCTCCGGCACCCTCCCACATCTTAGGGCCTACTGCAGGCCCGCCGTGCTTGTTAGGCAGCCCAGAGACTGGCTCTGCTGCAGGCCCTGATTCCTGGGAGCTTGGCACTTTTCCGATGCCATTGCCTTGGATCCTCCCAGCTCCTGTGTGCACTTTGGCGACAGGGTGGGCACTGCTCTCCCTTTCCCAGACTCCCACACGTGCGGCCAAACGCCCTCACAGCTGCCGCTGAACGCTGGCATTCCACGGAATCAGGCAGCAGTTACGCCCACTTCGAAGCGCTGTGCAGTGTGTGTCAGTGTTAGGGCTGCCAAGTCCCAGCACTGTGAACAGTCCCACTGACCCATGGGCTGAAGGACCAGGCCCAAAGCAGTTCAGCAGAGACACAAATCCTACGTACGGTGAGTGACTCATTGTGAAGTCCTTGGGTAAGTCACACAAACTTCCCTGTGCCTGTTTCTCCATCTATAAAGATGATATACTATGCAGTGTGTCTCAGTGGCTAGGGCACTGGACTAGAAGTCAGAGCAGGGGTTCCCAGCTATGCCACTGACTGGCTCTATGATGGTGTCCAAGACACGTCACCCGCTGCGCCTTTGTTTAGATTTCAAGCTTCTTGGGACAGAGGCTGTCTTCTCACTCACCTAGCACAATGTGGCCTTCATATTGGTTGGGGTTGCTAGGTTCTACCATAATACAAATAATTAGCAACTTACTTCACTGACAGGTTGTGAAACAATCCATATTGGTAAAGGGCTTTGAGCTCCTCCGATCAGAGGAATCGTGTAATTCACACGTTCAATTAAAAATATTTGGGGGGGGGGGGGGAAGTGTGATCTTTCAGCCAAGTGTGCTTTGCACAAAGCCGGCAGTGTTGCTGAATTGGCTTGGCACTCAGGTTTCCCAGGAGGCTGGCTGAACTTTTCCAAACATATTCAGCCCAAGATAGACACTCAGCATGGAAGATTTCAGCCCAGTGAGGCTGAAATCTTTGTTTGCCTCACATGGGGCTGTCACATGCATTTCTAAGGGATTTCCATTACAATCCAGCACTGATCCGTGTTTGCTTATTAGACACCAGAAGGGGAAAAAAAATGGCTTGGATCCTTCATGACTCCCAAGGTGAGGCGGTCAGGCTGGCCCAAGATTTTATGGCCTTTAATAAGAATAGAAAGGGAGAAAGAGTGGGAGATTTGTTTTTTAAAATCTCTGTTTGGCAGGGGAAGAGGAGGCGACACTACTCTTAAACGATGCTACAGTATCTAAAACCTCCCCATTTCTCTGGTCTGCTCTGTGCAGTGTGTAGGCTGGGATTCCCAGGGCAACACCACTTCCTGGCCAGCTGATCTAGGTTGGCAGGTTCTGCTCCCCTGCAGCCTGTGTAGAATCCTAATGAGATTGCTACCCCATGGCTGCCCCACCAGTGCAAAATGGCCCTAGAATCACAGTTACCAGCCATGGGAGGATCCGACCAGCACAGGGGCAACCTGTGATGGTGAAGATCACCATATTGGCTCCTACTGCACCCCTCACCCTCCTGCTGACAAACAGAGTGTGACCAGGTGTAGCCAGGGCTCCCTTATGGTCCAGTGATCCCCAGCTCCTGTATCCCCTAGGTCTGCTGGCATAATTTAGAGAAGCCCTCAGGCTTCTCTAACTTGTGTCACAGGACCCGAGTGGTGCACAGAAGGCCCAAGATTGGGGGGAGGGAGTGCAAAAGGCACCTTTGTCCTGCCTCCTCCATGTGATCTGTGCTGAATGCTCTTTGAATGCAGCTGAAGATCTGGGCCCATGTTGCCAGATTGCATCAACCGAGGTAAACAGAAGGGGAGGTGATCTTGCCTCTCTTTGGATAATTTGGGTCCACTGAAGTGAAATCTGTTTTCAAACAGGGGAACATTAATAGGAAGTCCAAGTCCTGGATGCTCAGGTGGAGCATAAATGTCCATCCTACAGGCATAAGGGCCAGTTTGTGGCCTGAGAGGCAGGTTCCAGACATCCTGTTTTGGTGCTTGCATGTGAAAATTGGGCTGGTTTGTTTGACTGCCGAACAGAACGTGCTCCCCAACAGGAGTTTTATGTGCATCAGCAGAAGGTTTCTGCACCAAGGCCAGTGGGATACTGCTGGCGCAAGCTCATCCCTTAGCAACAGTCATCCCAGAATCAGTCTAGTGACAACCAGCCCCATGGTCTTAAAGGGATAGCAACTTCCAGTGCCAGTGCATAGCAAGCGGAACTACTGCCCTAACAAGGATGCTCTGTTATTTTCTCACATCCCTTTGTGCTGTCATTGACGGCTGTGTGCCAGATTATCTACTGGTGTCAATCAGCAGAGGTCCCCTAAAGTCAGTGGCCTTATGCCAGTGGGGTCCTGGTCCAGGACTAGGGCTCCGAGGCGATACAGGAAAACAAATAATAAAAATATGCCAGTTTCTAACAGCAGAGGCTATTGGGTCTAAAATAAAGTCAGCACGTTTACCTTACCAATCAGTGGGTCTAAGTCAAAAAACATATTCAGTAGTGGCCTTGGGGGGCTATGATATGCCATGCAGCATGATACACTGGTACATGCACTTAGTCCTTTAACTCACTTCTATAGAGGGGTGGGCACGGTACCTTTGCTACTGTTGTAACCATCCTCTTCTTAGCCCTGGCATTGGAAAGATGGCTAGTCCTATTAGAGTCCTAAATTCCTCCTTGCCAAATCTCTCCCAGGTGTTAGTCCACTAGCTGGTATCGAATCCCAGGGTTTGGCATGACTGGTGCTCTTCTGAAAGAAGCCCCAGCCTTTGTCTATTCCATGCAGCACCTGCTGTTGTTCCTTCTACCCTGCTGCTTCACCCCAGGTGCCCTCCCGGACCACAGCTCCTGCCTCTGTCTGGATATTTCTCAAGAGGGGCAGCAGGTCACTGCTGGGAGCAGGCATTGTGACATAAGAGGTCACTTAGCCTGTTATTACACCCTACAGCTGCCTTTAATATATTTGCATAATGCACTCCTGCAAGCTAAACAACCTTAATAGTTTTAATGTATTAGTAACATGCTCTGAATGATCAGCAATGAAACAGTTAACAGAGTAAATTCTGTAGCTACAGGGGACACAGAGCACAGACAAGGAAATAATTTTGCTCTAGCAGTAGGGTGGAGTAGCTGACCTAACAGGTCTTTTCTATATCTTATTCGCTTATGAGTCCTCCTGGAATTTCCATTTAGCAGCTCATGGTCAACTTCAGGTGAGGGCAAGGTATTTGTTAGGATCAGTGTCTGCTTGGGAGCAGCTTGGCCAGGAAAAACGTTTTTACAGTAAAATGGAGAGCGATTCTATCTGCAAAGAACTAATATTTCACCTGCAGTGAGTGGGTGAAGACTCAACGCCAGAGGCTGGGTGTGGTTCAGTATATGACTACACATGGGAAAGATTCAACCACATGGTATGCCTGGATTAAGTAATACATTTGGCAGGATCCCCCCGCCCCCCCAGCTCAGGAACTGTGTGTGTAATGTTGCATCTCATGCCGCAGGTGTCGCAAAAGGGCTGACAGCACATGAGGGGGAGCGGTAGATTAAGAAACCACAATGGCACAGCTGTGTGCTCAATTCCCCAGCCCCCCCTCCCATGCTAGGTTTTGTTCCCTTGAAGTCCAACGGAGGCTCTGAGTAAGCTTGATCATCACTGGGGTGGAACCTATCAGTGAACTCCTGCTTCCTGTTCTAGCACACAGGGCTATTTTCTCTCTTCCTGCGAGCCCCCCTCCCTCAGCGAGTGACCCAATGTCCTCCGCTTTTTGAGGAAACTAAAAGGAAGGATAAACAAAAATAGATTTGAAAGTAGGATCCTTGATTTCAAAAGGGCAACTTAAAAATATTAAGGGAATTAGACTAGACTGAAGAACTCACTGATCTGAATGTGGAGGAGGCTTGGAATTACTTTAAGTCAAAGTTGCAGAAGCTCTCTGAAGCCTGCATTCCAAGGAAAGGGAACAAATTCATAGGGAAGCGTTACAGACCAAGCTGGATGAACAAGCATCTCAAAGAGGTTATTTAGAGAAAGCAAAACGCTTACAAGGAACGGAAGACGGGATGGATCAGCAAGGAAAGCTACTTCTGGGAGATGAGAGCGTGTAGGGCAAAAGTGAGAACTGCCAAAAGCCAAGCAGAGCTGGACCTTGCAAAGGAAATTAAAACCAATAGTGAAAGGTCCATTTGTTTGATCTCAATTGTATGCATGGTCTTAGAACAAGTTTTGAAAGAGAGAGTAGTTAAGGACATAGAGGTAAACAGTAACTGGGATAAAATACAACATGGTTTTACAAAAGGTAGATTGTGCCAGACCCTCCTGATTTCTTTCTTTGAGAAGATAACTGATTTTCTAGACAAAGGAAGTGCTGTAGATCTAATCTACCTGGATTTCAGTAAGGTATTCGAAGCAGTTCCACATGGTAAATTATTAAATTGGAGAAGATGGGGATTAATATGAGAATTGAAAGGTGGGTAAGTATGGCAGGGCCCACTCACTCCTGCCTCTGCTCAAGTCCACAAACCGCACAGAGACTTCTGTGCTGGTAAAACACCCGGTGCAGTTTATTTACAATGTGGATTTCCACCACCCTTCTGCAGTCTCCAGTCTTACTCCTACATGTCCGCCTCTCAGGCCTTCCTCAAGCGAGTCCTGCGGAAGGATGCTCCCTGCTCCCCCTTCCCCCTGACCCTTCAGATATTGCCATCTAGCCTCCGCCCCGCGAACACGCCCCCCTCCTCTCCCCTCCCCTCCCCGGCCACTCACTTTACAACACCTAAGCCGGCTGTGTGACTTGCAGCTGGGCTGTCTCCAAACCATACCTGGGTAACAACTGTACACACTCATGCTGCATACCCTTCACTTCCTCACCCTTGTGTCCTGTCCCGACACCAAGTGGCGGGATCACCCATGGAGGGTGAGGTGCCCCAGTGGGTCAGTTTGTATTCCACCCTAGTCCTGCGGCCTACCAGTGATATTAGTTGGCGCTCCTTCACGGAGTTGTGAGCATGGCCATGGACTTGGTGCGGTTCACCCCCCTCCCTGATATTTGCCCCTTTTGTGGCATGAGGGAAACCCTGGTGCACATCTATCTTAAGTACACCAGACTGCAGCCCCTTTATCCAAAGCGCTTTACAATACTTAGCTAACAGTACAAACAACATTTGAAAAGTTCATTACGTGGTCCACCGAGACCCTCACCAATTTTCAAGTGGTCCGCGAAAAAAAAAGTTTGAGAACCACTGATCTAGTCCAACCCCCTGCTCAGAGCAGGACCAACCCCAGCTAAATCATCTCAGCCAGGGCTTTGTCAAGCCGGGCATTAAAAACCTCTAAGGATGGAGATTTCACCACCTCCCTAGGTAACCCATTCCAATGCTTCACCACCCTCCTAGTGAAATAGTTTTTCCTAATATCCAATCTAGACCTCCCGCACTGCAACTTGAGACCATTGCTCCTTGGTCTGTCATCTGCCACCACTGAGAACAGCCGAGCTCCATCCTCTTTGGAACCCTCCTTCAGGTAGTTGGTAAGGATAGGACAGAAGTAGGGGTGTGCGGTTGGAGGGGTTATGTTTCCATATTAAAGCAGGTTCTCTTGGAGTATTTGGGTGGCCCGTTCCATGATGTGATCTGCTTCTCTGGTGGAGTGTCCTTGTTTGGTGAAGGCAGTTTTAAGTGTGTTAAGGTATATATCCCAGACATTCTCCTTGGAGCATATTCTGTGGTAGCTGAGTGCCTGGCTGTAGTTAGCAGATTTCCTGGTGTGTTTGGGGTGGTTACTGGATCTGTGAAGCTAGGTGTGGTGATCCATAGTCTCGGAAACTCATTGTCACCAGAAACTACAGAGCTGCCAAGAGCTCTCTAGAGTTCAAATATTCCTGGGAGTGAATCATCTCTTCCTCTCCCGATTTCCCAGAATCTTAGAGAGACATTCCCTGCTTTGTTCAGGACTGACAAAAAATGACAGGACAACACATGTCACCATTAAGCACTGGCCTTCAGTTAGGCAAGAAGTCAAGTACGTTTGTGAGCCGGGAGAGATGAATGTTGCTGAGTGCTAGGCTCTTTGGTATAGATGTTGTATTTTTCTGATACGCTATTGAATCATTTGGTCTGAGAACACCCCCTAAAGAGTCACATTAACCTTTCAAGCAGACGTCAGACTTTGGCCAGTCTCTGAGCCTCCCATCCTGGGCAGGGTTCCCTTTCCGAATGCCTGTGTGATGTGTATGTTAGCAGTGACAGTTGCCTTCAGTAATTGTCATTAGTCAGTGACACTGATTGTTTGAACAGTGACTGGGTTCCGTGTTCCTCCTGGGGAACTTCCTAGATATGGAGCATGGAGAGTGGAGGAGGGGAGGATGTTTCACTCACTTGTTACTCAGGCTAATTCCATGCCCTGAAATGATTTGCACTTGCCCATGCGATAAAATGCCAAGTGTTAAGGTGTAAAACATATTCCCGGCATTGCACAAACATTAACCCCCAAACACCCATGTGAGGTAGGTCACTTATTATCCCCATTTGATAATGGGGAAACTGAGGCAGACAGCTGCAGTGACTTGCTCAAGGCCACAGAAGGAGTCAGTATCAGAGCCAGAATTAGAATGCAGAGCTTCCTAATTCTCCCAGATTACACCGTTTCCAATCAGACGAAACCCATGGCACTTATAGTTCCTGCCACTTTAAGCACCAGGGTGAAGGGTGAGCAATTTTGCAGCTATTAGAAAGCCCTGGGCCAAATTCTATGCTGGTGTAAACTGGTCCAGCTCCATTCAGTGGACTCTGGGCAATTCATACCAGCGGCGAATTTGGCTCCATGTTCAAAATGATGGTGGCATTACACTTCATTTATATTGCAGCCGTACCCAGCATGTACCAGGCCCTGTACAGACATGAGAAAACACGGTCCCTGCTCCCACGGACTTACAGCTGAATTTCCAACTCGCCCATTGACTGGGACTGTGTGCAGTTGTTTAATCCAGTTGTGAGTAACCACAGTCCCAGGCCACTGTAACTGGAGATCGCCAAATAATATCTTGGCCTCTCTCTGCTAGAGGGCCCTGTGCAGTGCCAGAGGTCTATTTTGGGGAACAATTTCTGTGCCCCCACCCAGTGCTGGGCTCCGCTCACCCCGCTGCTGCGGGGCAAGCAAGAGAGACCACGGAGAGAAGCCAGAAGGGACCATCATGATCATCTAGGCTCACGTCCTGCATGGCCCAGGCCAGAGAATTTTGCTCAGTTCTCTGCCTCCCATCCTCATGAAGCTGGGAATGCAGAGCAGGGGCTATTCACTGCCTCCTCCTATTCCTTTGCTTTGCACCTTATCAGAATCAGACAAGTTTCATTTCATGATTATACAAGATTATTTGCTAACCAACTGTGACGTTATTAATATAATCTGGGACCATATAGATCATTGTTGCAACCAAGGTCCTGTAGTGGCACGCAAATCTTGTATAAAGGGGGTCAAATGGGGTGTCTAAGACAAGGTTGTGGTTTACTGGTTATGATTAGGCTGTCTATATGTGTGTATCAGTTTTGTAGTTGAAGTTATGAATATTGGCTCTATACTGTCTGTATTTCAAACTTATGCTATGCTGCTGGGTGACATCCCAGACAAACTGGTGTTAGCTCTGCCTAGCCTGCTTGATGGCCCATTAAGGACCATCAGCTATACAATGGACCCATTGAGAGAAGGCAAATATGCCTTGAGACTCAGCAAAGTATGCAGGAACTTGCCCATGTGACTCCAGACTCCATTTTGCTGTAATTTTCCACAGTAAGAACAAAGAGGTGTTCTTACACCTGGAAAAGACTATATAAGGCTGATGCCTCATCTCCATTTTGTCTTCAATCCTGCTTCATACCTCTGGAGGAACTTTGCTACAAGCTGAAGCTATGAACAAAGGACTGAGGACCCATCCCAGCGGGGGATGTATTCCAGAGACTTGATTTGAACCTGCAGTTTATTCTATCGCTGCTGCAAGCCTGAACCAAGAACTTTGCCATTACTGTATGTAATTGATTCCATTTAACCAATTCTAACTCTCATCTCTATCTTTTTCCTTTTATGAATAAACCTTTAGATTTTAGATTCTAAAGGATTGGCAACAGCGTGATTTGTGGGTAAGATCTGATTTGTATATTGACCTGGGTCTGGGGCTTGGTCCTTTGGGATCAGGAGAACCTTTTTCTTTTACTGGGGTCTTGGTTTTCATAACCATTTGTCCCCATAACGAGTGGCACTGGTGGTGATACTGGGAAACTGGAGTGTCTAAGGAGATTGCTTGTGAGACTTGCGGTTAGCCAGTGGGGTGAGACCGAAGTCCTCTTAGTCTGGCTGGTTTGGTTTGCCTTAGAGGTGGAAAAACCCCAGCCTTGGGCTGTAACTGCCCTGTTTGAGCAATTTGTCCTGAGTTGGCATTCTCAGGTGGGTTCCGCCAGAACCACATCGTCACACCAACCCATGCCAGTTTAAGGCAAGCTGTATGCCTAAGAGCTATCACATCCTGGGCCTCCCGTGGTTGCCCATCTGGCATTCACACTCAGTATCTACCAGGATCCCCAGAACTGGAAGCATTTGAAAAATGTAAATAAGTCATAAATTAAAACACTAGTGGCAGCCAACCAAAAGCAACTAGTGGGGCGGCGGGGAAGGTGCATCTAATCAGCCCCATGTTAGAGGTTCTGCAGAACCAGGAAAGAACCAGGTTCCCCGGAACATGCTATTTGGGGTGGGGTTAGTATACTAATTATAGGGGCTCTTTGTAACAACGCCAGCTTATGCTGTGAGATTGCTCAGACAAACATCTTCACTCTGAATTTCTGATCCACCATCTCCTAGGATTAAACTAACCTCCTCCCAGTACTGGCTCCCACTTTCCTCTTCCTAGCTTCCTGCATCTGATCACCTGGTGAATTCTTGGTGCTGGACCTTCCAGACTCTTAACCCTTTCCTGCCTGGTCCCTGAATCCTGCCAAAAAGCATAGGAGAGAGTGGAGTTTATGGGTAGGACTCTACACAGGCATCCCCCAGTCTAGCATCTGAAGTCCTTCCGAGATCCAGATGGATCACACATACGCTGTTGCAAATGGTAAAGATTCTGCAGACTATTTCTGTACTTAATAACACCCCGCTCTTCTGCCCTCCATGGGGATGCACAGGAATCACTGAGGGTGGAGTTTGATCCTGCTGTTGGAAAGTACATTTACTCCGATGTAACGCTGGAGTAGCTGATGCCAATGGATTCCTCTGTTTTATAGTGAGAACAGAAATTAGGCCCTTTTAAATATTTCTGTTGAAGGTGCATGAATCAGAACAGCATCCAGCTCTCTCTCCTAGAGCTGTGTTGGCTTCGTAGAGCTACCAGTAGTACAGAGTAGTCAAAGCTTATTTTTATCACTAACAGGACAGTCTATGAGTCTGAATACATATGAAGAGCCAATGTGTTATGCAAGCCTTTGGGGCAGGGACAGTCATTTATTATGTTTGTACAATGCCTAGCACAATGGGGCCTAATAGGATTGTGGCCTTTAGTATTTAACATGTACACTGTGGTAAAGCCTAATCATAATAAAAGAAGGTGCTGTTTTTACACAGTAACATCTCAGAGTAGAGCTGCATATTAAATGTCTTGGGCATGATACAAATGTCCTTTGTTTTTCTGAAAATAAAACTTCTGGGTAAGTTTCACAAGTCATGAAACAAACCAAGAACAATAAAACCCCATCCAAACGCAAACCAGCTGTACAGAAAAGGGATGTGCAGGCAAGGAGACATATTCAAACAATTCTGATCTCCCTCACCATATTATTTCTTCCCTTTCCACAAAATTAAAGGAATCTTTTGGATATAACAAATGGCCTTTTAAATGTTTGCACTGTAGAATTTACTCACATATATTGCACTGCATGGATAATGCTACTTTTGCTATTATTAATGGTTCAAACCATATGCACAGATAATGGGATTTCCTCTAATGCATAGATATTAGCTTCAACAGCACGGCAGATATTTTCTTGGGGTCTTTCTAGCTCACGTTCCTGAGTGTGGTAAGGAAGCATCATCCCTTCTCAAATGAGGAATGTACAATATTCAAAGAATGAGAAAGTTGTGGCAGGATTCCAGATGGCAGGGAAAGCTGATGACTGATTGTACTAATAACCCAAATGTCACACTGGTCACATTACAAAGCAAGGAGAGAAAGGAACAGGCCAGAAATAAAAGGCCACAAGGAAGAATGTGAAGTTCTGCCAAATTTTTTTTTTTTTAAATATGGTGAGTGAATTTGATGTTTAGGAAAGTAGGGGAATAGGAGCCCTGGATGGCGCTCATGCACATCATGCAGGCAAGAGCTCTGTAAGCTTCCCGCACAGTCATCTGTCCATGAACCTCTCAGCTATGTCAGTGTCCTCCAGTCCTGACTTGCAGTAACCGTTTCTGCTCCAGATCTGAATTCATGCAGTTCTACCAATGCACCTCAAACCTGACCTGCAGCACCACCTGCTGCACTAGTTCTTGATTATATACAGAGTTCTGCCATGGCACCTAAATCCTGACTTGCAACACTCCCTGCTGTTTCAACCTGGGGCCTTCACCTAGCTCTGCCAATGCACTTCATTCTTGACTCCTATGTCAAATTATATACCCTATGACAGGGAAGCATTGTCTCCCATGTCGAAGTCAACTGAGAAGAACAAAGATAGTGCAACACACCTGAAACTGCAAACGTTTTTAAATCAAGTCAGAGAGGTTAGCAGTCAAATGACCAGTGTTAGGAGTTAGCCACAGTTAACATGGCAAATCATGCAATTTCACACAATGTGGGGAATTCCACCAGCTGCCTCCCATTCTGTAGTCATCAGAAAGTGATCATTAACAGTGGGATTGAATACTAAGTGCCTCTCTGGCATTTGGTGCCAATAGCTCAATCCTGACTCCCTAGTGGTTAGAAGATTTGTCAGACGGGGAATGTAAGGTGATGAATCACTCCTGTGCTAGGCTCCAGCCAATCCACAAGCCAGGAACTGGTCATGTGACTCCCAGGCCAGGTATAAAAGCTCCACAGGCAGAACAGCAGCTCAGTCTGCTCAACATCACTCCAGGCCTTGCAATTCTCTCCTGCCTAATGGTCAGGGCTGTCCCTAGCCATTTTGGTGCCCTACGCAGCCCCCCTGTGGGGGGCACCAGGCCTCTGCAGGGGGCAGGAGGGAAACTGCCCCCCAGCACTAGCCGGTGGAGCAAAGCGGGTTGGGGCTGGGTTGCTCCACTTCCTGCCCCCCGATGACTGCAGGGCAGCCGGGCCGACCCCGTACCTACAGGGCGGTGGGAAGTGGAGTGACCCGGCCCCAGCCTGCTTGCTTGGCTCCCAGCCTTGGGGCTTGGGAGGGCGGGGGGAACCGCCCCACAGCACTCACCGACAACATGGCTGGGAGCCAGGGGAGCAGAGCAGGCTAGGGCTGGGTCACTGCACTTACCGTTGCCGGTGAGTGCCGGGACCCAACCCCTGCTGCAGTCCTCAGGGGAGTGGGAGTGGGGGTGGGGCTGGAGCAGGGTGGGGGCTTTGGGGAAGGGGTGGAGTGGGAGTGGGAGTGGGGGCTGGGGCGGAGCCTGGGGAGGGTATGGACCATGGGGAAGAGGCAGAGCAGTGGCTGGAGCAGCATGCAGCTGTGTAGGGCACCAGGAAATTTGGTGCCCCAAATTTCTTGGTGCCCCAAATTTCTTGGTGCCCTATGCAGCTGCATACTTTGCGTATGAATAGGGACGCCCCTGCTGATGGTGGCAACAGATGTCCCAAGCCTTAGCTTACTCCAGCCTTGCTCTTGCTCCAGCCCTGTTCCTAGGCCTGCTCCAGTCCTGCTCTTGCTGATGCCCTGCTCCTAGTCTGCTCCAGCCTCACTCCTCCCCTACACTGGGTGCCTGATTCCGGCTCTGACTACTAGGCCTGACTGCTCCAGCTCCAACCACTAGGCCTGACCATCTCCATCCCAGTTGTTGACAGGGAAGACTGTAACATTGCAATGCCGCACAAGAGGCAGGAGACAGCAGGAGTGTTACAAGAAAGGCCTACCTAGGAGGATGTGACAGAGTGTGAGTAGCTTAAGGCTGGCTCATCACTCCCTGCACTTTGCAAGTGTCCCCTTGTGGGCCAAACTGAGGAGATAATTCAATAAGCATCAGATGATTAACCAATTAGGAAAGAGATTCAGCTCCTCAGCTGAGGACAGATAAAAGAGGCAGGAGGGGATGGCTGGAAGGAAGGGCTGGGGAAGCTCAGATCTCAGGGAGGTGCTTTGGTGATGGGTAAAGATTTGGGGAACAAGCATTTAGAACGTCCTTGTTACACTTGCCACGGGTGTGCATGAGGACTGTTTCCAGAGAGGAATCCAGGGGGCAGGAACCCTGCCCTGTGACAGAGGACTACACAAGAGGCAGTGATTTTTGGTAATTGTTCTACTTTGAGAGCAACTGTGGGGCAGCAAGTAGGGTGAATTTCATTTATTGCTCCATCTCTGCAACCACCAGAGGCAGAAACTCGCTAAGTTATGCTTGTATGCACGGGGAAGGCATATCCTTATCTTGGTTGCAAGGAAATTGCATTGGAATGCTGATTCCAATATTACCCAAATCAATTCTAGCTCAGATTTTGGTAACTGGTTCATATAAAATTAATGTAATGTAGTATCAGTGAAAGATATCGGATTCAGTCTGTGTCTATTTCTACAGAGCTAGTCATCACAGTGCCTGCCTCTAAAGACCGGAGTCCTGGGCCTGTCTACTGACTAGGTACAGCATGGGCAGCAGCAGTGAAATACCCTTGTCCCTACAGCAGGAGAAGACGATAACCCCTGAGCTGGGAAGCTCACCTGTGGAGCTAAGAGGGCTGTTCACTCTCCAGAGCTCATTCCATCTTTTCTCTCTCTTCAGAGAACACCAATGAATGAGTTAACACGCTAAGCAGTGTGGTCTAGTGGAGAGAGCATTAGACTGGGGCTCAGGAGATGTGTGTTCTCATTCTGGTTTGCCACTGTCCTGCTGAGTGACCTAGGGCATATCACACTGTGTTGTGCCTCAGTTTCCATACCTGTCAAATGGGGATAATGACACTGACCTCCTTTGTAAGGTGCTTTGAGATCTACTGACGGAAAAGCGCTATGTACGGTAAAAGCTAGATAGTAGAGTAGCAGTAGTAGGGTGAACATGGGAGCTAGGTTTAGTGCCTGGGGGTCTAATCCTGGCTCTGCCATTGGCTTGCTGCATGAACTCGGGCAAGTCCCTTCACCCCTCCATGCCGTATTTTCCATCACTGACCTCAGAGGCATAGTAGTGGCTGTTGTGATGTGCTCATCTGTCCTCTAGAAACAGAACCAAGATCACCAAATGACTAGCACACAGGCCACAGAACAGCTGTCAGAAGGCAGTGACTTTCAGTGCTGGGGTGTGATATACCCAGCACGGGCCGAGAGCAATGTGGATGGAAGCACAGACACGAACGGGACATCATGATCAAAGCTGGCTGTGACTAAGAAAAGTGACAGAGCAGGGAGGCCTGGCTCCTATTTCTCCCTTTTCTGTGGAGTCACTGTGTGACCATGGGCAAGTCATTTATCCTCTCTCTGCCTTAGTATGATGGAGATCATCCTCCTTACCTCTTCAATGGGATGCTTGAGACTCAATTCATTGAGCTTTGAAATCCCCAGCTGGCAAGAGCTGGGAGACATGCAAAGACTTCTTTACTGAGTTATTATAAGAGCATCAGAAACCCTGCAGGCTTCAGAATCTGAGCGGTTGAGGCAGTGAAAGACCAAGGAGCTTGAGCTCTCAGGAGAGAAGGCAGGATAGTATTGTTGCTGTTGTTCTCAATGTCAGCAGGAAAGAGCCAGTCAGCCCACAGCGCTTTTACATATTAAAGTATTCAGGATCCAGATGAAATTTATTTGCTCCACACTTACGATGGATTCTCTGCTTTGAAACAAGAGGCAGCAGGCAGTTTGAGAGATGCTCTGGCAAGGAGCCTGGCTTTACTGTAGCTTCTGTTATTGCCCGAGTATCCGCCACTGAAATGCTCTTTTGTAACCTCTTACAGCAGCAAATCTCAGTAGAAAGCACTAGGCCTCCTACATCAACAGCATGTGAGGAGACCAGGAGGCTGTCATAACAACCCATGCTTCAGCTGGATATTTTGTATTGATCCCAACCCACCCTTCACTTTAAATGCAGGCCTAAATATAGCCCCCAATGCCACAGATTTCAAAGAGTAGCTGGGAAACGAGAAACCTGAGCCGCGGTAGCAAGATCTTGCCACAACATGCATGCCATGAATGAAATTAGTGGGAGCGTCAGTTGGCCACAATGCATTTGCATCCCTTCCCCAACCAGCAGTGAGTCTTAGCCACCAGCAAAATAACTTAAATCCCAGTACGACTATACAGGGCCTTTCAAGAGCAATAGCGGTCATGGCTGTGCAGAGTGCCAAGTTTAGCTAGCTCGAAAGCAAATAAGAGCCACCAGGTGAGCAGACGTTATTAGTCAAACGCATGTGCATCCATCAAAATCACTCTGCCGTAAAAGACAGCCCTAGAGCCCCACAGGAAGAGGCGTTTGCTTTGGTTGGATCCGTATTCCAGAGGCACTAGACAGTGTCTGTTTACCTGATATATTTTACTGTCCTCCTCCCGCCCCAAAAAAGAGACCATTAGAGATTGCTAGCCTGGTTAGCTCTCTGCATGGAATCAGAGGATTTAGACAGTAACATAACACACCACAGAGATGGAAAAATGACCTTCAGAACAATGCTCAGCTTGCAAGCCTAGGGCAGGGTACATGCCTTACGGCCCCATCGCGCTCTGAAAAGTGACTGCCAAAATGGCACCGTCTAACTCAACAGACTGGGCCCTTTGTGGAGCCAGAGTCATGCGAGCCAACCCTAGTGCCAAAATAACTCCAGTTAGCCCTGCAGAACCAATGCCGTTAAGGGTTATGTAGCTGGGTTCCATTCTATTCTGATCCACTGAGTCAAAAGAACAGGACGAGAAGAACATTTTGTGGCTCTCTTTCAAGTGGTTTCTTTTGGGCAAGGCCACCCGTTCATTCTCACTGCACCGCTGCACTGCATGTTGTGGCTACAGCCCCTCCATTTCCAAGTCACATGCAGGACTTAGAGCCATCTGAGTGCCAAGTATTTTGTAAATAATCATAGAAATGTAGGACTGGAAGGGACCTCAAGGTGTCATCTAATCCACCTAACATCCCCCCAACCCTCCAGCCCTAAACATATCTGACGACTTATCTGGTCCCATCAGTCCTATTTTCTCAACATGTCCAGATTTTTAAACCTGTCCTCACAGGTCAGGTTTTCTAAACGTTTTATCATTTTTATTGCTGTTCTGTGGACTCTCTCCAATTTGTCCACATCTTTCTTCAAGTGTGGCACCCAAAACTGGGCACAGTACTCCAGCTGAGGCCTCACCAGTGCCTAGTAGAATGGAACAGTTACCTCTCATGTTTTAAATATGACACTCCTGATAATACATCCCAGAATGATGTGCCTTTTTTGCAACTGCATCACCTTGACGATTCACGCAGTTGATGATTCACTATAACCCCCAAATCCTTTTCTGCAGTACTACCACCTAGCCCGTTATTCCCCAGTTTGTATTTGTGCATTTAATGTTTCCTCCCTTAGTAAAATACTTTGCACTCATCTCTACTGAATTTCATCTTGCTGAATTGAGACCAATTTTCTAATTTGTCAATGTCATTTTGAATTCTAATCCTGCCCTCTGAAGTGCTTGCAACCCCTCCCATCTTGGTGGCATCCACCCATTTTATAAGCCTGCTCTCCACCCCATTATCCAAGTCTCTAGTGAAAAATATTAATTACTACGGGACCCATAATAATGACATGTTTTTCACAACACTCTTTGATGTGTTCTAGGAAAGTATCACCATCATTTATTGCTATTTTATCAATGAGGAAACAGACAGACGAATTAAAGCCACAAGAGTGAGAGTATGGCAGAACTAGGCCTAGAACTCAGGACTTATGATTCCCCGGCTCATGGTCTAACTGTTAGATCATGCTCTCTCTCACCAAAGGATGAGAGGCACCTCCTGGAATGTTCAATGCCTCAAGCCCCATAAATGTGTGTTCAGCACTCAATACTCCTTCAGACAAATATCGCACCCATCCATCTATGTTCCCTCTCCCCAGAGCTTCATACTACAAGCATTCATTCCAGTAAGGAAAGGCACACACCCTGTGGGTCAGTCATGAGACCGAGGGACTAAGCGAAGCGAATGGGTCTTCCCTTTGCCCATGGTTCAGCTTCAGTCCTCTAAACTCTGTGGTGAATCATGAGAGATCTCATGGCAGTTTCCTTCGTGCATCATTGGGGCAACTTAACTACTTCCTACATGCGACGCAAGAGGCAGGCAAGTCAATTCAGATAAAATAAAAAAAACAATATATGAACCTCAGCCCCAAACTCAGTCTGAGCCCCACCCTGGTTTTTGAGAGTTTTTTTCTGGGCCACCTAGTACCAGAAAGTTCTGGGAAACACATGGAAGTGCCTATTCCCTTGAACTGAAATCCAAAAGGTTCAGCTAAGCCACAGAACATGTGGATGCTAATCTGAGTCAACATATTGATGCCGAGCCAGTGCCATATTTTGCCCTAAACCCCTGCTCAGAATTCTCATTGCCATGACTGGCATTTGCACACATGGCCCATGAACTGTATCTAGCCCTCACTGCTTATGGCACTGATTTGTTTTGTAAAAGAATTTATTTTATAGTGTTATGTTTTTCCATTCACAAAGAGCAACCTTATGCTCTCAGACCAAATGGCTCTCAGGTTAGATTTAGGGGGAAAAACAAGAAAGAATGAAAAGAGTACAGCGTGTATGTCTCTTCTGTAATCTGCTGCTTCATCTTGGTTTCACAAAATAACAGCTTTCCTAGCACACATATCTACAAGACAAAATCCTAACCGTTACCGAATTACCAGCATCATGTGGGACTGACCTGCTCACCTGCCCTAAAAATCAAACAGGCCTGAACTTTCTGTTAAAAATTAGAAATGCTGCAGGATCTGGATGTTTTTAGTGCATTTGTGCTTTTTAGAGCAGCAGGTTGGTGCATTTAGGCCCTAATTAAGCATATTTTAGTCCCAGTGGAGTCAAAGCTAGGCACCTGCTTAAGTACCTTGCTGTACCAGGGCCTTATTTCTGGTTTAAAACTGAAAAAGGACATTAAATAACTGAAACAAATCCCAGATCCAAAACTACCCCCGGACTTTGAGCCTGTTTGAACACCAAACCCAGTCTGAATTTTGCAAATAGCCCTTATCTTTACACTGCACCAAACCAAATATTAAAGACATACAGCTTGAGATGGTCAAAATCTGGATGTGAAATCTGCAACACGCTCCTTATTAAAAATGTACATTTTGGAAGGGATGGGTGAAGATGTGGTGGACTCTTCATTTAATTTTCCTCAATATATCAAAAATTTGATGCATTCATCACCTTCGTCCCAAAGTCCTCTAGAAACAAATTCTGTCATTAGGTGAAGTTGACAGTCTTCACGCTCTGGTTAAAACTTTTTGTAAATCAGTTTGAGATCTATGGATGAAGAGCACTAGATAATTGCTACACAATGCTGTTATGGGACCTCCTTTTTACAGAAGACATACTTTTTGTTTAGCATGTAGGTTTTTCACGACCAGTTCTGGTGCCCAGGAATACTGGCAAATTAGAGAGGAAGCAGAAGAGAGTTGCAAAAATGATCTGAAGGCTGGAATAAATGCCTTACAATGAGAGATTTAGGAGATCAATCTTCAAAAAGAAGAGTGAGAGGAGACTTGATTATGGTGGATAAGTACCTTTACGAGGAGAAAATACCAGATATTAAAAGACTCTATGAAGTAGCGGAGAAAGACATAAGAACTAGGGGCTGAAAGTTAAAACCAGACAAATTAGGCAAAAAAAAAAAAAAAAAAAAAAAAAACTGTTTTTAAAAAATAAAAAAAAAAAATTTGAGTGTGATTAACTACAGGAACAAACTCCCAAGGGAAGTGATGGATTCTCCATCTTTTGAAGTCTTCAAAGCAGCACTGGATGCATTTCTGGAAGATGTGCTTTAGTCAAACAAGTTGTTGGGCTCAGTACAGGAGTTACTTGATGAAGTTCCTTGGCCTGTGTCAGGCAGGAGATCAGACTAGATGATCAAATGATACCTTCTGGCCTTAAAATCTATGAATCAATTAGGATAAAAAAAAATACAAAGGTAAAGTTAAAAAAATACTTGCTAGGCTGGTCAGAATTTATCACCATAGTAAGCACAAAGGCATAAGACCTTGGTACGATTCATTCATCTCTCTACCCGGCACTGTTTGGATTTACTTGGCAACTATGTTGTTTGTAGTTACAAAGTGCAATTACACTCATTTTTTTGGAAATGAGAAATGATGCTGGAACTGCCCAAAATGAGGGATTGTGGTTTAGTTTTGCAAGAGTATGTTTGGGAAAAAGAAAAAAGAAATTTCTTCATGTATCCACACATACATCCATCTATTAATTAGGGCTGGCTGGCTAGTGATACATTGATTTGTGAACAACATTACAAAGTTCATTTTGCCATGATGCCTGCTGTTTATTATCCACGAGTATATTGATGGCTGGCATGTTCCCGAATTCTAAAAGCGTGACCAATTTTAGCACAAAATTATTAATCCTCCAAAAATGAATACCCAAAATAATGTGATTGATTTGCTCTCCGTTATTCTTTTTAATGTGTTGCAGATATCCAATCAGACCAGTTAATGCCATGTGGCTTAGGGGACTAATCACACACCACAAATAACCAATATTTGAACCAAGTCTCAAACAGTGTGAAATTTATTTGTCTGAATGAACTACATGGCAAACATGAATCACAAATATCAAAGGGGTAGCCGTGTTAGTCTGGATCTGTAAAAGAAGCAAAGAGTCCTGTGGCACCTTATAGACTAACAGACGTATAGGAGCATGAGCTTTCGTGGGTGAATACATGCATCCAAAGAAGTGGGTATTCACCCACGAAAGCTCATGCTCCTATACGTTTGTTAGTCTATAAGGTGCCACAGGGCTGTTTGATGAATCAGAAACACATTCAAAGAATATCCCAGTCAGTTTGGGAATGATTTGCTCACCTGAAAGAGGGCTACCCATAGAATATACTGCATTCTAAAACTGTGGAATAGCTGGTCCTTATTTTAAAAGCAAGAAATGGTTTGAAAATATTCCTGTAACGTGCAGTTCCTGGCTGTGTTTGCACAGTGCATCCCTCTTGGCTGAGAGTTACATAGATACACTTTTTCATTCACTGCAGGGATATATTTAGATTTATGGGCAAAGCAAAGGATGATGATATTTTGGACAGATGGAGCCTTGTCTCAAATGACAAGCATGAGGTCTGGGTTATTGCATTAATGCAGAATCTCTCCCTCTCTCTGACCAGAATATCTACATTAATGGCATGGCAAGGCTCAGCGATAGCACCGGTGCACTGCGCTGGATCAGGTGAGATTCTGGGATTCCTCTGGCACAGTCTGCAATCCAGATTCTAGCCCGCACTTCCCTGCCTCCCCCCATGAACTCATTCTGCAAGCCTTCTCGCATCCCATCACCAAAATAGCAAGCAATCCATACGTGGTGGTGGGGTGCTTCCAGTGATTGATGCTGAAGAGTGGATTGGTCAGGGAGTTGTCCTGCCCTGTTAATGTGATGGCTTGGGAGAGTGAGACGGTCAACTGGCCTTTAGTGGGGGCCTTGAATGGTTCCATTTCCAGCTAGTGGGGTTTGCTGCTTAATTCTGAACAAACAACCCCCATGAAAAAGACTTCCTGCCATTCAGCTGGATCTGTGAAACCATACCCCATACTGGGAAATGGAGTCTCCTAATCACCCAGTGGGATGAGAGCTTGTATGGAGATGGGACTGGAGAGCGTAGAAAGAGATGGAACCCCTCAAATTAGCATAGTGCATATCAAGGAACAGGCAGAAACGGAGCAGACTTCCTCCCCTTGTTCTTCATTTGAGCTCTAGGTTTCATTTGGAGATCCCAATCTAGCTGGCTCAGAAGAAGAGCTACATTTATCCCCGGGCAGGAGGAAAACACAAGGGCTCCAATCAATGAAGGTATTCAGCCTCCTCATTTCCATTAACTTCAGTGGAAATAAAGAGTCTAAGTACCTTTGAGGATCTGGGATGAGGTCATTATTTTTTGCAATCATAAAACTCAATAATGGCTAAATGTTTGCATCCATCAAAAATGTTGACTCCCTGGCTGAGATCTCGTACAGAGCCAGGATTTACAGTTGAGTTTACAACCTCAAGAAAACGGGCTTATGGAGCAGAAGCAGCTATATCCCTTAATTCCTATGGCTCTAGTGCTCTACTGTAGGAAGCATATACAGTATTTACATGTCATGCGAGTAGGTAGCTCTGGAAAGTCATAGATTATTCTACATGACAAACGTTGCCCCTCATTGTTCCCTGGGCGCCTCTCACATCATGGTGACACCATCCAAGGGAACCAAGTTTTGGAGCTACTGTTATTATATTTTGTTTCTTTAGGTCAATGGCTTAATATCTGAGAGCTTAGGGAACGTGCCAGCCCGGTAACCCTTCCCGAGTCACAGCAGAGTATTCAGCTGTAGCTCCAGCCAGGCAGTAGGGTGCAAGAATTCTCCATCTGTTGGAGGACCGCCCATTTGGCTCTTGGTTTCTTTGCTGAGATGGCCAAGAAGGGTGATAGTTACCAATATTTAGGAGGAGATTTTCAAGAGGTTACGGGATGTAGGAATACAAGTCCCTTTAAAGTCTGTTGTTCATGTGGTCCTAAATTCCTTTTGAAAAACCTCACACTTCAGCCTTATTATGAAGTGCAATACCCTAAGCATCCATGGGACACTGCAAATGCCTAACTCACACTGGGGCAGGAGCAGCACTGTTATGTTCTCATTCAGAAAGCTCCAAATGATACCCAGAGGGTGTGAGGATGACTTGGTGAGGAGACGAACACTGGAAAATTGCGGGAAGGAAGGGAATTGCCTGAGGGAAAGCAAAGAGAGGGGGAACAAGGAAGAAGATGCGAAGGTGAGAGTGAGGGAGGAGACGGCAGCGTAGTGAGCTATGTAACTGCTAAGGCTCTGTTTGGGTGTGTGCATCTTTACCTTTCTAAAGACTTCTCTTTGCAGAGAGGGGTAGTCATGTTGTGGTCAGTTCAGCGCAGACAGTTCCAGAGGAGGCACACTAGGGTTGCCACCTGTCTGGTTTTTACCCAGACAGTCCAGTTTTTGGCTTCTGTGTCCAGATGCCATTTAGGGTTGCCAGGTGCCCTGTTTTTGGGGTCCTGGCAACCCTAAATGGCACCCAAACCAAAAGCCTGGTTCCAACGGGGCAGGGGGAGGCACTGGGGCATTAACACACGCCAGCCCCTGCTCAGTCAGGGCCACATCATACCTGCAGGCAGGCTCCTTGAGACAAACCAGCAAGTGATGAGGAGGGAGAGAGGGGGGGGAGCAAGCAACAGAGGCGGTGCCTTGGGGGGAAGAGGCGGGGCCTCGGGGGTCCAGTTACCAGGATTAGAAAGGTGGCAACCCTAAGGTACATGCACTGGGTTTGCTCACTTTTACTTATGTTCCCTCACTTGGATGCTCTCTCGATTTGAAACAGAGGTCACTCAGACTGAACATATCTGCTTACTCTTTGTGTACAGAGAAACAAAACATAGAGGCTAGGTGAGCAGTAAGAAGAGAGGTTTAGGAGGGAACAAGAGCAGAGACATAGGAGCAGACAAAGTTTCAGAGCTTTGAATGTGAGGATGAGAAACTTCAATGAGTTGCAATAAAGGGCAGACATCGATTAGCTTTGTGATATGGACAGTTGTCTGCTAGAGACTACAATAAGATCACCAACTCATTTCTGATAAGGAGCTACCCAAAAACAACCGCTTTTGATTGCTACCAAACTGGGCTGGGGATTTGAATCAGCCATCAAGCAGTAAAAGCAGGCAATGGCCTATTACCCACTTCGTAAACCATCCAGTTCTCCTTTGGGGCTCATTAAACTGTAAGAACTGGCTGGACAAATTCTCACGGCTGATAAGACAGCTGGGGAAAAAAATCATATTTCTGCAGAAAAGACAAACAAAAAAAGTGATATGTTTTCCCCTCACTGGCTTTCTCTTGTTTTGCAAAGAGAAATGACTATTTCCTCTCCCCCACACACATACGATACCAGCCAAGTGGAAACTGGCCATTTTGCACAGTTCTTGGACGTGACGTGATGTAGGTCTGGATGGCTCGGGCTTGGAAATGGGATATTTACTATTTAGACAGTAAAACACAAACGCGTAAAAAAAATGGCTTTAGGAGTGGGGAAAAGTCATTACAGATCCAAAGAGCATTTCTGAAGGCAAGTTTGTCAGCTCTTTGAGACGGGGATTGTCTTTTCGTTCTGTGTTCACACAGTGCCTAGCACAATGGGGACCTGGCCCATGAATGGAGCTACCACAATACAAATTGATAATAATTAAACTGCGTAGACCCTACCAGAACACTGAAGGGGAGTGAAACTGATGCACGTTACCTGGCTCACTCCCCCGCCCCCCCAACTATTTCTTTCAGCCCACATTCAGCCGACATTTAACTCTAGAAAAGATGGTTGGTTTCACCTTTCATCTCTACCATCCCTATGTCCTTCTATGGATGAAAGTGGAAGAGATGCCAAACAATGAGGCTCAGTGATTTACACCAGGACAACATCTTGAAGTGTACAGAGGCAAACACCGAAGGGCGCAATACAGCTCTCAAAGTCAGGCACGAGATGGCGTAGCAGCCCTTAGAGCGTACCTGGAACCCACATTAAGGCAGACCCGTCTGCTCCACAGCCAACCTGAGCTTGGGGATGTCAGTCTGATCTGAACCTCCACATCTTTTGAGGTTTGTCCACTGCCGATTATAAGCACATTCTTCCTGGGTTCCTATTGGGAACCAGGAAGTGGGCGGGCTCTGCTAAAGGACCTCCCCCCAGCCTAAGGGGAGGATCCACAGGGCCTGGAAACCAAATAATTCCGGGGGACAACTAATGAGATAAACAGGGACAGGAGTGAGGTCAAAGGGTCAAATGAAGAGGAACCTGATGAGTTCTTCCTGGGTTGCAGGGCAGGCACTTGCTATGTTGCCTGCCCAAGTGAGAGACAGAATATTCATGCACTCCTCTAACTGCACCTTCCACTCCTCTGGCCCATTCAGCAGAATTCATCCCTATCTGGGATCACCTGATTCCACCCTGCAACCTGGCCAGCATCGCCTGCCAGCCACATGCCACCTCCCCAGTTTCTTCCTTAAAGCTAGTCTCACAACTGAGTCTAAGGCGGCTGAGAATGAGGCACCGACTCCTGGACTGCACTGTGGTGCTGCTAAGTGGGGAGGTGCAGAACCAGGAAACAGACCGGAAACCAACCAGAATACTAGAAGGGCCAGTGTGCACTCGGTCACCCTGCGAAAGAGCAAAGGCCGCACTGTCCAGGGTCTATGACTTTATCTCTTCTGATGGGTGAGCACTGGGCAGGACGAGATAAGCTCATCCCCAGGAAGCATGCGTCACCTCTGCCAGGAGGTAGAGTGGAAGCACTCGACAAGCATTCGTCTCAATGAACAATAATCCTCCTTAAACATATCAAAACAAGTCCGTGGTTTGCCAAGGGACAGGGCGAGTTAAGAGCTTTCTTTCCTGCCTGGAATCGAGGTCAGGCGGCCATCCCGGGGCGATTTCCTCTACTTCTTCACAGACTGCCTCAGGAAACTGGACAGCAGGTCATCAGCCCATTACTTCAGGTTATTGTTCAGTTAGGTGGTTTCCAGGCTGGAGGGAAAAGTGAGCATGAGCCCCCCAGAACAAACAGCCCAGCCCATCAGGTGAGGGAGGAGCTCGGAGCTCAGGGGTCAGCTAAGTACTGCAGATGACACAACAGGGACAAGGGTGAAGGTCGTAGGTGCAAAATAAGAGACCTGGAAAGGGACACTGAGCAGAGAACCTCAGACAACACCTGCTGCCTTCAGAGAGGAAGTTGTCAGCTTGACAGTCATGAAGGGTGAATTCCTCTGTTCGCAGGATGGGCACATCATGGGCAGAGGCAGCGCAAGCATCCCTGACCCCACATGAGTCACAGCACCTCGCAAGCTGTTCTTGAGGTATCCTCTCTCAAGTGAAGGAGGCATCATTCATCCTCCATGGCCTGTGAGACTAAAGCCAGGTCTGAAAACAGCATCATGGAGTCTCTCTTGGAGCGAGCCAGCAAAACTATGCTAAGCCTGTCTCTAACTGGAACTGCTGATCACTGGGGAGCAGTCATCTGGAGGCACAGACATGTCAAATTAATTGTCACATATCTTCATAAACTTAAACTAGTCCCATAAACTTGATAAGGAGGTGCCTGGTGTGCTGAGACCACTGCCTATCTGGCTGGTCAGTATTGTCTTATTGTTTCCTTGTGCATCCCGTCCATCTGTCATCTCTTTCTTATATTTAGATTGTAAGATTTTTGTTCTGTGTTTGTGTAACACCAACAGACCCCAGTCATCGGTGGGCAGGATCGAACCGGGGACTTTTGGAGCTTAGTGCACGAGCCTCTATATCATGAGCTAAAAGCCAACTGGCTGTTACCTAAGGCTGTAGAGCAGATTCATTTTCTCTCTCTTTCTAAGTGGTCTTGGTGCCACTAGATGGGATACAACACCACACCCAGAAGGTGTGTGGGTTACATTTGTACAGCACCTAGCACAATGGGGCCCAGTCCATTACTGGGCCTCCTCAGTCCTACCACAACTACAATAAAATAAAATAATAATAAATAATAATAATAATTAACCTTCCACATGATGGAGTTACACACCCGCACCTCCACCCCGAGCTGGTTACAAAAATGGGACTGTCTGGCCACACGATTCAGGAATGTAGTATAGCGAGGGGGCGTGGTCTCCCTCCCTGAGAGATGAGGAGAGACCCACGAGCCCCCCCGGTAGGCAGAGCTGGGACACCCATGGCCGCCCTGCTGGAAGCAGAGGGGCAGGACAGGAACAGGGACTATAAAGACCAGCCCTCTAGCTCAGTTGGGGGAGAGTTGCCAGAGGACCAGGACATCTCTCCTCTACTGGTGGAGCTTGGAGCTGCCAGAGGCTGCCACCGTGCCCGAGACCCAGAAGAGCTGCCAGAGCTACCAGACACTGGGGACACCGATGAGCTGGTGGGGCTGCCGCTTGCTGTTTACCCGAGCGAGACCAAGGACAACCCCGGAACTCATGTACCCCAGGACCAGGAGGGTAAGAAAAATCCCAGGGAAGCCAAATAGGGTTGAGCTGTGGGACTGATTGTAAGCCAGCCAGCGTGCTGCAGGCAGACCACTCCCCTGCTGATAGGGCCCTGGGCTGGGACGCAGTGGAGTGGGAGGGCCTGTGTCCCCCTACCCCAGCCACCCCAGCCCTGGAGGGTGGCTGTCTGCCCCGTTAGGCCAGGAGGCCTGTATTGGTCTGGAGCCCACAGGCGTTAGGGTGCCAGACAGGTTTGGTTGTCGCTCCCGCCGAGAGCCGATTCCGCCAAATTGCTGTGTTGCTCTGCGTGGACCCCAACCAGAGCTGTTAACTGGATTGCCCACCCTGATTGAGGGACCTAGGCAGATAGACTAATTGCTGCCCTGACTGATTACCAACCAGGACTATTGACTGTTGGATAACCAGCCCTGCTTGAGGGCCCTGGGCTTATAGACTCCCTGCTGCTCAGACCATGCTGAAGGGGTCCGTATTGACCAGGATAAAGGACAATCACCATTGTGCCAGCTAACTGTGACCCTACCCTGGCCTACACCGAGGAGTCAGTTGCATGTCCAGCATAATGTCAGCTAACTTAATTGTTCAATTATGTTGCATTTTGTCCCTTGGACAAACCCAACGGATGATCACTTAAGGGTGCACCATCAGAGCCAGTGTGAGAAGGAACAATCCATTGCCTTCAAAGAAACTGACTGGGTTGGAAATGGGACACGTGGCCTGGCAATGCCAAGTAACTGGTTTTAACTGAATGCAGATCAGGTTTGCAGTGACTGAAGGTCGTTACTCTCTGGTAACTTGTGAAATCAGTTTCACAGCTTAGTCCAGTTCCTGGTGGATCGATGCCCACACTGCATGGTAGGTAACTTAAAACCTCACTATCTTTGTTTTCAGTGTTCTGTACTTTAAATTTCCATGAACTCCCTCAGTGTATAGAGACAGCAACTATTCTTGCTGTAACCTACAGAGAGAAGAGACGCACACTGAGCTTTCGCACTGCAGACTTGACTTTTGTTCTTTCTTGTTCTGGCTTTTGTTGAGGGAAACATGACACATCCTTGGCTCATGTGTTGGAAGGGCCCCAGGACAGTCGAATGGACACCATTTGGGACCACTAAAGTCAGTTACAGAATCTCTCCCTCCCTCCCTCCCACACACAGGCCTCGGAGCAGTGACCAGACAATTTTTTTATTTGGGAGGACACTGGAAAATGGAATGTCTCCCCTCTGACCCTGGAGAGGATTATACGGATGGCTTCCAGCCCCAGCCAGAGGACAGGAGCAGGGATAATTCCCATCTGTGTTAGGTGTGCTGCTTGCTCTTGTGTAACTACTAGAGCTGCACAGCTGTAAGTCAGAGGGCCGGTGTCCTCATAAACCACAAGAGTGGAACTGGAGGACTTTGCCAGAGGAGGAATTTACTTAGAATGTGTGTTTAGAGAAGGACAGACCTGAGCCACCCAGTTCCCATCCGGATCCCAGCTCACTCAAAGCCTTGAGTATCCACAAACTAAGCCGTAGAAAACAGGCTAGAGCGGGAGTGCTGTTGCAGAGCACGACCTGCCCCCAGTGAGTGAGTGAAGCACAGATGAGTTCCAGCCCTGCTGCATAGCCCAGCCACAAGCCCCCAGAAGGAGCCTTGCCAGCCCCACGTGTGCACCACTCACGAGTCAGACAGACACCAAACATGGCTGGTTTAAAATAGCAGCAGCAATCATTGGGCTGTTCTTTTGACTTGCTTTCTGGTCTGAGCTGGACTCTAGCTAGCGCAGATAACAACAGCAGTGAAGACGAGGAGGCACAGACCTGAGTGTGGGCTACGCTATGTACCCACAGGTCCCACTGGGCGTGTACTCGGGTAGCTAGCCCACGCCGATGCCCATACTGCCGCATGTTCACTACTATTGTTACCAGCACTAGCTAGATTAAAGCGAGCACAGGTAGGCCTACCCACACTGCAGTCACCGGTGTGGTAGAGGTACCTTTGGGGAGAGGCAGTCTGCAGTGGGGCACGGCAGAAGCCCATTCGTTGTTACCCAGAGACGGGTGGAATGCATCACTAAAGAGGGATCTCTTTTGAGTACCTTAGGCCTAGAGTAGGTCCTGAACACCACAGTCAGTGACTTGTGCCACTTTAGCATGGATTCCTTGCATGCCCTCGATCGAAACACTTAGCCCCTTGCTGCCTCAACTTATTCTGTTGGTAAAACAGAGGCTCCGCATCCCTCCTGTTGAGATCTACAGCTGAAAGACACCCTAGAAGTGCCAAGTATTGTTACGCACACCTGTGCCCACTAAAGATCCTGCCCCGCTCTTTGCAAGAGCAGGGAGTTTAGTGCTGGCATCCTGGCCAAATTCTAACTCCTGAAGTTGCAGTTTGCCTCCTACAATCCCCCTGTAGTGTGTTCTTCCTTTCCCCTCCCCAATAAACTGTTGCAAGGTGTGGGAGGGGCACAACTGCTGCCCCAGCCTAGCTCAGGGGTGGCGGTTCTTCCCTTCTCGATGAGTGACACTGATCTGTACAGCCTGAAGGCACTTTCCTCCAGGCACCAGGAGTAGTGATTGCTTGGTCAGCATGCCTCAGAGAGGGGCTACTGCTCAGGTAGGACAAGAATGTAGGGGCCTTCAGCCGGGTTTGCCCATGCAGTGATCCTGCATTCCTGACCTTCGTTGGCACGGAACCTTAGAGCAGAGGAGTTGCAGAAGGACAAAAGGCCCTTCCCCCCCAAAAAAGCCTTGTAATGCCTCTGAGAGATCCAGAGAAAGAGCAGCACGTCCAAGGGGACTGCGCAATAGGAATGACCCGAGCAGTAAATGCCGCTCCGTGTTAATGGGAAATCAAACAGGCACCATGGCTGGGAGCTGCTGAGTGGTTTTGATGTGCTTGTGAAACCTGGCTCTTGAGCAGCCGCTGACTATTTCCAGGAAGATTCACGCAGCTGCCGTACAAACCAGCCGCAACGCTGGCGGCTTACAGAAAACACAACCCCGTGCTCCTCAGAACAGGCACGCTGCAGAAAAACACATTGATCCTTTGCACCGACTGACGTTTCATCACAGAAAGCCCAGAAAGAGCTCGCCCAGCAAAGAAAGATACACAGAACACGGCTGTACAACCCTTCCAACCTGGCAAAATCCAGAGGCTGGACAGGCAGGGATCTGGATCAGGGCCGTTGGCTTTTAGGATTAAAAGTGACCGAGCTGGGGAAAAGGAAGCATGAAATCCTCGGTGCAGGTTTGCAGGGCTTGTAAAAGACGGAGGCTCTCAGGATCTGACTTGTGTCAAGCTCACTCGCTGCAGCTGCAGGCTGTCAAGTCTCTCAGAGGACCTGCTGACAGACCACAGTTAAGACCTTGCCTTTGGTTCCAAAATTCAGTGCAGTGATTCCAGAGTCAGCTCATAGGCAAGCCTAAAATAACAGCTCTGCCATAGAGAACAGCTGTTCACATCTGTGCGCGTGCGTGCACGCCTGTGCTGTGTGACTGTAGTGTCCTGTTTGTGCCTGTTGTGTAGTGAGTGTTTTACATCTCTGGGTGTGTCTGTAATGTGGTTTGGGTGTATTTCTCTGTGCATGTGTCTATAGTGCTAGGCATTGGCCTGGTTCATTGTGTGTATCCAGTGCATCTATACGGATGTTTATAGCTCTGGTTTTTGCAGGGTGTACATGCTTTCCCATTCAGTGTTGATGTTTCAGTTGTTGTGGGTCTTGCTCTGGGTTTATGTATGTGTGTCTGTGCGTGCCCCCATAGATGGCTGGGTGATGTGCTTTGGTCAGGAATCACTGTTGGACGGGATGGGGGTGGTAAGTGAGCTGTAGGGACTATTGCAGGTATCCAGGCAACACTGGCTAAACTCCAGAAGTCCTGTCCCAGCATGCACTGGGCCAAGTGCGAAACCTGGGATGGATTTTCTGGAAGTGGTCTCAGCTTTGGTTGGCCAGAACTCTACAGATCTTCCCTGGACATGCACACACACTGGCTTATGCTTTGCCCCCACCATTTCGGCTACTAAGAGATAGAGCTGGGCCTGTGACTGAATTTTTTTTACAAGTTTATTTAAAAATAAGCTCCACTGGGATAGACAAGAGTCCCACTCCTCCAATGCTACAGAGAGCAACTTCTCTACATCCCAATATCCTGCCAGAGAGTACAGAGCCATGATTTTCACCCTGGACCATGCTGGGAGTTACATCCCCCCCCATGCAGCCTTCACTTTTGCAAGGACTTTCTGATTATGAAATTATATATATAGTATTTTAAACATAGGTAAAATTCTGGGCATAGACCCCCCCCCCGTGACAGAATCCCCTCTATTTCCAAACCAAAAGGTAAACGAGTGCGCAGTCCTGTGAGTGGTGTGGCACTTGTTTAGAGGCGTCTCAGCACAGCGTTATGCAGCTGGGAGTGTCTCAAAGTATCGACGGGTAGCAATCGATTTATCTGGGATCGATATAACACGTCTCGTTAAGACGCGATATATCGATCCCCGAATGCGCTCACCGTCAACTCCGGAACTCCACCAGACCGAGCGGCGGTAGCGCAGTCGACGGGGGAGCCGTGGCCATCAATCCCGCACCGTGTGGACCCCAGGTAATTCGATCTTAGATACTTCGACTTCAGCTACGCTATTCGCGTAGCTGAAGTTGCGTATCTTAGATCGATTTCCCCCCCCCCAGTGTAGACCAGCCCTAAGTGCTGCTGGAATTCCAGAGGAAATGGCAAAAATGCTGCTCTTAGCCAGGAAGAAGCAGAGCAGCCTATGGAGCATTTCCTGTGCGCTGGACGCAGGATTCTGGAGTGCCTGCCACGCACAGCACTAAGCGGTGACTCACAAGTTACATGTTGTGGAAACAGAGCATGTCAGTGTGTTACTTGCAGATTTAGCCACTTAAGCCTGAAGTTCCAATGGCGAGGAGCCAGTGGAAGGCACTGCAAGCTGCCTCTCTCAAGTTAACACACTTTAAACCACTGTGTGCCAGGCCACAGGTCAAGGGTGGAGACAGACGGATACTACAACACAGTGATTGCAAACATTCATTTTAAGTACTGAACTGAGCAGCTGTCCAGTCACGTTCATGCCCTTTTTAAAATTATTATTAGCCATTCATGGACTGCTTTTTCATTGCACAAGGATTTGGGGAATGGCTGTTCTAACATAGCACCTGGCTTTTTGTCATTTTGACTTTTATATTTATGTTAGGGTATTAAACATTAATATATTAAGCAGAAGTGTTTTGTTTCATTTCATTTTAACACTGGAAAAATGAAGCACTGTGGTGGCCCCAAATCAAAGTGTCCGGATTTTAGTTTTGTAGGAAAACGTAGCTTTTCATTCCCATTCGTAAAGATTTTTTTTCTCCTAAAGTGTAAGAATTTCCCAGGGAGCAGAAACTCCAGTTTCCCACCAGCTGTTCTAAAAATACATCTATATGCAACATATAGTATCATTTCTTAAAGCAGAACTCCAAAGTGTACCACATAAAACACTGTATAGAACTGCACTGGAGTGAAGTTATAATTTTGGTAAATCAATCCTGCCAGAGCTAGCTATTCAGCTTTTCCCTATAGGGGGAGCAGTAGAGCCTCTTTTCTCTGTAAACCTCCTCACGCTGGGGCTTAGTGAATGCTGGATGCTCTTGTTGCACAAGGATCTGCTCTTTGTTTTTTCCATTAGCATACACATTCCATGCAAAGTGAACAGTTCACAAGCTGCCTGCCCCAAAGGCTGAAACATGCTCACAAAACTGTCCAGCGACCAATTCCAAACAGATACATTTGTAAAAATAAATTTAAAAAAAATAAAGGTTTGTCTGAACAGAACAAAGGCTAAAATCATGAAGCGAGCTATTTACTAGGACTTGCTCCTCCAGCTCTAGGGATGAAGGTCCTACTGCTGCAGTGAGCTGACACCCAAGAGTTGGACACGGTTTCATAAATTCGCAGATTCTAAGGCCAGAAGGAACCATTATGATCATTTAGTCTGACCTCCTGAATAACACAGGCCAAAAAAACTGCATTCAATTTCTGCAGCAGGCCTATAACTTCTGTTGGAGCCAGAGCACCTCCTTTGCGAAGATATTCAGTCTTGACTTAAACCACAAGTGATGGAGAATCCGCCATGTCCCTAGGTAAGTGGTTCCAACAGTTAGTCATCCTCACTGTTACAGATGTGCACCTTATTTCTAGTCTGAATTTGTTTAGCTTCAGCTTCCAACCACTGGATTTTATGTCTTTGTTGTCTCTACTACATACATTTATGGTTTATTACAACAATATATAACTGACTGAAACACCCCCCTCGCAGCGATTTTCTTTTTCCCCCTTCCTCCCCTATGTCTAGAGAGGTGTTAGTGGTCCACTTCACCTTGAAAAGGTCCCTTGAAATATGTATTAACTACTTATGCTAAACAATCTGTTCCACCTTGTATTTAGCTGTGACACTGAGTACTGTTCCCAGATCTGACTGATAAAAGACAAAAAAAAAGGACACAATGTTATCACCTGTGGGTGAACACTTTTCACAAAAGTGATCGCTCTATATCTGACCTCTCAGTCCTCCGCCTCAAAGGAAACCTGCACACCTTCAAAAGGCAAACCTGGGAGCTTAAATTCATAACTTTGCTAGACACTAAAAATCATGGTCTTCCAACACCCAGGCAACAGCTCCAGCTATCCTTGATCAGGAACAGCCCAGAGGAAAAGAGCATGCTAATTCAAGGCATCTCCATGAGTTGTCCTGTATGAGATATGACCATAAACCTCATCTCACAGAGAACTCTGGAGGTACCAGGAAGAGCATAATGGTTCACTCTCCATGCCTGATGTAGCCAGAGGCAACTGGCAGCAATGTTTTAGCTCAGCCTGAAGATGATGCAAGTATGTATATTTAATTTCCTGTGATGTGGATTGTGTACCCTGAAGGCACACTCATAAGGAGAGGAATCTCAGCTGGCTGAGCAGAAGGGCGTTATTGGCTTTGAGTGCTTGGATGAGATTGTCCTTGGGTATTGCCCTCCATGACACCTCTGGAACCAGGCTAAATATTACCTAGGAAATATCAGCAAAGCTCATTTGAACACAAGACCCTCTGAATATTAATCCCACCTTGCAGATCAGTCATGAACATTTACTAGCCCATCCACAACAGTTGGCTTTTTAATCCATCCTTCACAATGAACGGTGATACTTTACCTTATTGAGGTAATATTTTTTACTGGACCAACTTCTACTGGTGAGACACTGTAGAGTTGCCAACTCTGACTGAAGCTATTCTGGGAGATTTCTCCACCCCCCCATTGTAATGTCATTTTCTTAAAATATCCTATTGAAATCTCCCAGATTGCTTTCAATAGTCACTGGGAGATAGATGCCAATTCCGGGAGACTCCACACCAATCCTGGAGGGTTGGCAACCCTATGAGAGAGAAGCTTTCCAGCTACACAAAGCTGTTCTTCAGGTCACTGCCAACATTATTACTCACTGTGAACTCGGGAGTGAGTAGACTTTAGCAATGCTGTACTCATCCTAATTCTTTATACTGCGGCAGGTCTGCCTCTGCTCTCCCTCAGCAAACTGACCTTAGAGTTTCCCTGGCCACATCTACTTTTAGGTGTGCGTCCCATTGGCCATGAACGTCAACATTGGACAGACGAATGGGAGACAAAACGATTAACTGCATCTCCAAGAGTTTAGCTCCCAGAGCTTTTTGCTTTAGACGTAGCTGCCCCCCGTTGAAGCGGATGGTGAAGTTCCCACTGGCTTCAAGGACAGCAGAATTCGGCCGAGGCCGAGCACTTTTTGAAAATCCCGCCTTGTGTGTGGCGCGCAAGACTGATTCAGCACCTCGCTGCTGGACTGACACGCGGGCCAAAAACACACTGTGCTGGAACAGCTCCCAGGGCTCGGAGATACAGGGTCAAGTTGCCTTTGCTTGAAATGAGGGGGTGGGGGTAGATGTAATTGCTTTTCCTGCTGTAGCTGGAGGCCTAGGCAGATCATACAAACAAGCCAATTACAGACATTAGGTGGAGAGTCCTCGGTAGCTCAAGTGACAGGGCAGCTGCAGTCAGCTTCACAGGACCCCGATTCAAATCCCAACCAACGCGGAGGCCTCACTCCACAAGGCGCTGAGCGTTTTGTTTATAAAGTAGCTGGAGGCTTCGCTGCAAGGCCTTCAGCCCCTTGCAGGAGAGAGCCCCAGGGGCCTGATCTTGTAAAGATATGTGCACATGCTTAACTGCGTCAGCCTCTGCAGGATCAGGGCCAGCATCCGCAAACGTGAGGGCTGCCATCTCAGTTGATACACCAGAGCCGAAGGCACGAGCTGCTGCAGCTTGCGCTAGAGACCCCAGGCTCATTAGTTGTTGCTGTAACCGATTCACATCTTCTGTGGACCGGCTTAGAGGGGGAGCTTCTAATAAACTAGCCAGTGGAATACACAGACAGCAAATGGAAACGATAAAAGCCTGTGATTCGGGAATGTGGTACTGGAAAGAGCAACTGAATAAGGTGGGTATTTAGCCCACCTCCGCAATGTGGAGGAACCCTAGCTGTTTATTTCATACAACAGCCCGTTTCCATCTGCTTCTACTGGCCCAGCCCCTTTTCATGGCGCTGCTTGTGGAAAATAACCAGCCAATCCTCCAAAGTGAGAGATTACCAAGGAATTTAGGTGGATGGGGTCTCCAGACTTGCAACCTGATTAGGATGACCAGACGTCCCAATTTTATAGGGACAGTCCTGATAATTGGGGCTGTGTCTTATATAGGCGCCTGTTAGCCCCCATCCTCTGTCCTGATTTTTCACACTTCCTGTCTGATCACCCTAAACTTGATCTATGACAAACAGGAGCAGTGAAGCTCCTTTGGTTCCATGAAGCAGCAGCAATGCAGGGCACAGAATGAAATCTCACAATAAGCAGCATTTATACAAACCCGGGCTTCGTCCTGAAACCTCCACCAGAAACCCAGTTCAAAAAGTCTTCTCAACAAGCCAAATGCTGTGAGTCTCTCTCTCACACACACACACCCCTGGCATCTGCTTCTGCCCATTAACTAGTCACTCATACCACTCAGTAACATCATTGCGGTGAAATCACATTCCTGTTATATCTCCCTTCTCTCATAGCAGGCACAGAGAGGGAACTTTAAAGGAAGGAGAGACGGTTCCGGTTGTTGTTTCTCCATGTGTCATCCCCTCTGCAATGTGCAGATGGGCAGAAAGGGAAGGAGATGGCATGGCCAAACATGACACATAGCAAGGGTACGTGCCCCCCCGCACCGTCCCCCCACCACATTCTTCCCCACTTATAGGCCCAGTTGTATTCTCTTCCCCAAGACAAACAAGGCACAGACTGGCAGGTTGTTTTTAACACTTTCCACATTTCATAACTGCTTCTTGGAACCATTCCCAGGAAAAGCAGAGTCCTTCCAGAAAACTTCGTTCCACAAGTCGCCATTTTCCTCACTTCCCTGCCTCTCGCTAACTAACGTAACAGCTCCCTCTGCTGTTGGGAACCTTTCAGGCAACCAGAAATCTATTCTCACAGCGCAGCCAAAATGGAAGTGTCCTACGTGCAAAACCGCACCTTGCCACTGAAACGCTTAGTGAATACGTCACTGCAAAGAGTGGGTTAAATGACATCACATCTCCTCAACTGCTGCCCCTGATTTGCCCCAGATTTGTCCGAGCAGCAGTGGACACTGTGCTCCTGCTCCATTGCTTCTCCCACCGGCAGAAGTTTAGAAGCTATGGCTTTGCCGTTCTGCTCCTGTTCTCCTGGGGTCTTTGCTCTTGTGGC
The DNA here is from genome assembly GCF_002925995.2 of Terrapene triunguis. Lineage (NCBI taxonomy): Eukaryota > Metazoa > Chordata > Testudines > Emydidae > Terrapene > Terrapene triunguis. The sequence goes on from NW_020664543.1 coordinate 21,815,589, forward strand.
TTTAAGGAGCCTGCTGCGGCCGCTGGAAAGTAGCAGTGGTACCCACAGGCCTACAGCGTATCATTCCATTTGTGACAGCCCCACATGGCTGTTAGAGGGGGCGGTTTGTGAGGCTTTTCCAGCCACGTGTTTAAGATGTGAACTGAGAAGGTTTGATTAAAAGAGATAAACCAAAAAATTAGTCACCTGTGCATCATCCCAACCAGAGTTAAATTAGGGCGTGAGCAGACTGCTGCGCCCACCTGCAACCCTGCAAGAATCCCCATGCAGATCAGAGTTCAGGATTGGGGCCTACAGATTGGCCCAATGCAAAGCCCCAGATCACTGCACTTTTGGTTCTGGCTCCAAACTTCATGCCTGAATTAAACCAAACTTCTGGGTTTGACCCTGTTGACCCATAGCACCTGCACCCCAATACTAGACTATTCTAACAGCGCTGTGTGGCAGTCACATCTCTTCTGTCTCTGTAAAAGTGTATTCGGCACACTGATCTTTATTAGGGACAGCCTTTGGGGACTTCACGTGTGTGTACAGTACCCAGCACAGTGGGGTACCTGGTCCTGACTGGAGCCTCTGGGCATTGCTGCAGCATAAACAGAACAGTTCTGACATCAAAATGGAGCCCAGATGTGAACTGTGAAGACAGCCTGGGATGCTTTACAAGAATGCCAGTGAGCATTATTAGAACAGTGCATGAGCCAGGCTCCAGATGTGCTGCATAGCCTCCCCTCCCTTCACAGGGCAGAGAGAGGAGAAAGTACCACCCATCCAGCTTGCTGACTAAAGGTGCCAAATAAAGTGGATAAAGCTCCAGTATCGGAGATTTCAGAATTCAGTGATGTGTGACATGAAGACCTGCTGCATTCTCATAGCATGTACTTTTGAAGCTTGCCTGGTACAATTCAGTCTGGGCGTCTATTTCCAATATTTTAAATTACACTTAGGCCTAGTTGGTCTACACTTAAAAATGACATTGCCCTAGCTACATTGCTTGGGGTTGTGAAAAACCTTGCACCCTGAGTGTTGTAGCTAGGTCAACCTAACCCCCAGTATAGACAAGGCTAAGTCGACAGAAGAACTCTTCCACCAACCTAGCTACCACCTCTTAGAAAGGTGCATTAACTACCATTAAGTCTGTGAGTCTGTCACAGGGGTCATGGATTCTGTGTCTTTCTGTGACTTCTGCTGCGGTTGGTGCTGGCTCAGGGGCCTGAGCCGGGCAGCCCCTGGGCCAGCAGCAGTAGTTTGGGTGTGTGGAAGGGGGCTAGAGGCAGGGGGTTGGCGGCTGTGGGTGGGGGACTCCCTAGCTCACACTGGCATGGCCCCCCTGCAGTTCCTAGGTGACGGAGGGGGATCTCCGCACCGCAGGCCACCCGCACCCACAGGCCCCGTCCCCGCTGCTCCCATTGGCTGTGGTTCCTGGCCAATGGGAGCTGCAGCAGCCAGCACTTGTGGTGGGAGCAGCGGAGCCCCTGCCCTGGCCCCTGTCTCTGCCATCTAGGAGCTGCAGGGACACAGAGCTGGATAGAAAGCCCCTGCCAGCCCCTCCAACCCTCCCCCAACACCAGCAGGGGTCCCAGGCTGCGCACTGCCCCTCCCCAACCCCCATCAGGGACCTGGGCCATGTGCCACGGTCACCCCTCCCCCAGCACCAGCAGGGGGTCCCGGACCACCTCCCCCACCACCTGCAGCACGACTGGACCACCCCTCCCCAGAGCACCAACATCCCCCCGCCCAAGTTTTAGTCACAGCGGGTATTTTTAGTAAAAGTCATGGACAGGTCATGGGCCCATGAATTTTTGTTTACGGCCCGTGACCTGTTCATGACTTTTACTAAAAATACCCATGACAAAAATGTAGCCTTAACTACAATCAACACAAAAACCCCTTCTGTTGATATAGGAAGTGTCTGCTCTGCACTGACACAGCTGCAGCCCCTCAGCTGTGCCGCTGTAGTGTACATATACCCAGAAGTTTGCAGGTAATTTCTATATCTAGAAAAATAGTCTCTCTCTGATGCCACACACTCTAATTTATAGTATATCCCCTGGAAGGTTGAATCTGAAATCTGATCCCTTACCAGCATTTGATTTCCCCCCAGGCCATGCACACATCACTTTTATTACTATAAAAGTTAGAAATAACTGGGTTCTTGTTATCAAGTGAGAACTGAGCTGCGCCTATTGGTTTGCTATTCCAGGGTTGCTCACGAGTTCTGAGCTGCTAACTTTGAAAGGTTTTAAATTCCTTTAAAGAATAAATAGGTCACATTTGGGGGACCTTTTTTTTTTTTTTTTTTTTTTAAGTTCAGAAGATCCCACTTAACAGTCAGCACTCATGTGGCGTTTTAGCTTAAAGGGAATTTGACAGTAAGGGAAATCTCAATTAGTCATAGGCTAGGTCTACACTACCCGCCTGAATCGGCGGGTAGAAATCGATCCCCGAATCGATGCTCTTACTCCACCAGCGAAGGTGGGAGTAAGCGCCGTCGACAGGAAGCCGCAGAGGTCGATTTTGCCACCATCCCTACAGCGGGGTAAGTCGGCTGCGATACGTCGAATTCAGCTATGCTATTCGCGTAGCTGAATTTGCGTATCTTAAATTGACCCCCCCCCCCGTAGTGAAGACGTAGCCATAGAAATATAGGAGTGGAAGGGACTTACTGGGTCATTGAGTCCAGTCCCCGGCTACTGCAGGCAACTCTGTCATAGAATCTCATTCATAAATTCATAAGCTAGTCCTTCTATACATCACTCTTGAATTTGGCCTACCATCTTCAGTGATGCCAACTGAATTTTTGAAGTCAGTGGCATGGCACCAGACATGAATTGGGCCCACTGAATGGCAGAATCACATTTGATAGACAGCTGCCTACAGTACCCATGTTCATGCTCTAAGCTGAGGTGTCCAGCTAGTGATGAAATATCTGTTCTTGAGGTTCTCATCTCTTTTCTCTGAAGGGTCTTATTCCGATGGAAGGTTTCCGACCTAATTCCTTCACCGAGCTCCTAGGCCAGGCCCAGTACAGCAGCCTGATATTCTAATCTGATGGGAGAGACAGTCTTGTCTTTTCATTAGCAGATCACTTTTTTTTTTTCTTCTTCCAAGCCCTTAACCCAACCCCGGTGACTTGTGATAAGTGGCCCTAGTTATGTGTCTTTTTGTGTCTGAAAAGCACATCAGACCTGTTTCCTTTCTGCTGGACAGATGGTGAAGTATACAGGATTTTCTACTGACCCCGATCTCATGAATTATCTTTAAACAAAATCACTACGAATTTGCACTTGGGTAAGAGTTGTAAATCCATCAACCTCGCGGAGCTTTATAAAGATGGAAAAGGATCGTTATCCCTATTTTACAGATGGGGAAACTGAGGCCCAGCAACGTTAACTGTCCGAGGCAGAGCCAGGAGAGAACCCATGTCTCCAGGTACCTTTCCCTGCCCTTTTGCCCCTTGACAGCATTTCCTCTTAATAACCATTTTCATAGGAGGGAGCAGCAGAATCTCCACTGCAGGACTCGCTGCATGAAATTCTCTGGCCTACATCATGCCACAGGGCAGCCTAGATAATTGCAGTGGTCCCTTGTGGCAAGATCTGACCAGACTCAGCTGGGCAGGGCCGTTGCAAGACGGTGGGTTGGTGTTAAACCGATTCCATTGCACACACGCCATGGACAGGAGACAGAGCATCCTGTAACACAGCCCTGGTTTATGCCAGCAAACCCACAGACTTGCCCCAAATGGCTGGGATCTTACTTAATGCTGTTGGGCAACCCAGCTGTTCCTACATGGCTCAGTGAACAACCAGCTCCTTGGTTCGTGTCTGTTGCCCCCAGGCTACTCTGAAATGACTCTCCACTTGGATCTTTTCTTATTATTTTCAAGGGTTGTAAAACTCATTTCAGTTTGGGACATAAAAATATTGCAGTCCATCAGTCCAGCCAAAGGCAGAAACCTGGGCAGCTCCCCTCTGTTGCTGGGAGTTGTAGCATATGAATTCCACATGCTGCGCTCTCCTTCCCAACTGTGGTATAAAACTCATTCTTCACATGGCTGTGGCTTCTCATCTGCTGGCTCAAAGCTCCACAAATTCTTCTGTGGCTAAACAGCAGGTTGGGGGTGGGGAGCACGCAGGGTTCCTTGGATTTGCTGGGAGAGACTGCATTAGACTTGCCAGCTTCCTTTGCACAGCCAAGAGCAGGGTCTTTCTACAAAGGTCTTATTAGGTGCCGATGGGCTATTTCACAAGCACAGAATGTCTGTGCTTGAGCACAGCACTGCTCCAGGTTTTCTTTTTAGAACAGCCATCCTCCAAAGTGGACCCACTGTGGGAATGCTGGAAAATGCAAAATTACAATAAAAATTGCCTCCAAAGAAGGAGGCTCTAACTAAGGAAGCAAAGAGGGGCCATTTCAGGGGTGACCAAATGCTAGTCCCTAGAGATCAGGGATGCTAGCCCCTTTGTGTAGGGCTAGCAAGTCATCTAGGACTTCTACAGAGAGACAAATGTGATGCTCAGCAAGGATTCAAACAAACAGCAGGTTGAGCGAGTGTAGATATTTCCAAACCAAACACTAGTGCGTTCACCAAAGCCCTTCTTGAAATGGCAGATGTCACCTGTGCCTCCTCTGATCCCACTCAGAGTTGGGGAGAAGGCTCTCCTCGTGACAGCATCTAAGGGCTACACAAGAGAAACAGGAGTGAAATTCACCCAGTGGACCGCTGCATTCTGCCTCCCAGCAGATCACATGCTGAGATGGCTGCAGAGAGTAGACACCACAGCACCAAGGATTGGGCAGGCCAGGAGCTCGACAGGTCAGCAGGATGCTGGGGTTTAAAGGAGCATGAAGGAAGCTGTGATTGCATCCCATGCGATGAGATTGCAGAGGGGTGGATACTGATAGGCCTTTGTTCTTCTCAACCCTGTTATGAGTATGCTGGCATCTACTGACACTCTGCTTATCTTGTCTGTGCAGATGGGGAGCTGTTGAGGGCAAGGACTGTCGCTCCTTATGTATATGTACAGCCCCTAGCACCATGGGCCCTAATCTTACTAGGCATGATTGTTCTGTCCTGACCAGCACTGGTTCCTATTGGGGAACTCATTCCCTGCCAGCAGGTCAGAGATCAGAACACCCCCAAGTGCTCAGAGATGAGGTCTGGCTCAAACCCCACCTCACCGGTCTTTTTAAAGGGGCCAACCATAGATCTGTGACTCAGCGGTCATTAATGCTGGGTTTGCAGCGGGGGTGTGGCCAGGAAGGATCACAGCCAAGTTGCTATTGCCAGGAGGGCTGTCCTAACATCAAGTGCTTTGCGTGAGAAGAGGGGAGAGGGGCTGGAAATCTGCTCCTGCCTGGAGTCCCGGAACCCAGCCCTGTGACTCAGCCTGCATTCCCACTTATCTCCCATTTCCCTGCACACATTGCTCTCACACAAGGTCACTCCCCCCAATTACTCACACTGGCGTTTTGTTTAGGGAATACCAGCTAGGATGTCCTGTCCCTGTAAGAGGGGGTGACAGGGGCCTCTGCCAAGAGAGCATAATCCAGCCTTCCTTGCAGTGCTCTGAGATGGGAAAGTCTGCGACACCACAGATGCCAGGGGAGAGGAACATGTGCTGCAAATTAGCAGTGCACGAAACAATGGGAAGCCAGTCAGTCTGGGTGAGAGAGTCCAGTGGGGCTGCCAGGCCTGAAGCTGGAGAGTCAGCGCCACAGGGGTGCGCCAGGGGAACTACTAGCTGAGCTGGGTGGTTCTCCAGTCTCTGCTGACTTCTTGCTTGTGCAGTCTGAGCAAGTGTCCTGAAGGCAGGGTCCCCACCCCTTCCGGACAGACACAGATTGTGTGCACTCAGGGCATTTCCCACCGTACTGCGTCTGTCCTTCACCATTCTCGGTGCTTCTCCTTTGCCTCCAAGGGCAGACACACACACACACACACGCACACGCACGCGCACACGCACACGCGCACACGCACACGCACACGCACACACGCACACGCACACGCACACACGCACACGCACACGCACACACCAGCATTGCTTCCCAACCATCCACAGTGTCAGGCTACCCGGAGCTCACCATTAGTGACTTAACACTGAACTTTCAGCCCAGATGACCCCAGAGGAATCATTTCTCCTACCACTGAAATGCAGCCATCTCTGTGGTGGTGCACAGCAGTCACCTAATAGCACAGAGCAACACCACATTTTAGAACAAGGAGGAAGGATGGGCTTGTGGTTGGGGCAAAGAGTCAGGCAATTGAGGTTCAATTTCCAGCTCTACCACCCGCTCCTAGTGTGATCCTGATGTTTAAAATGTCTGTGCCTCAGTTAGCCATCTGTGAAATGGGGATAGTATTTCCTTTGTCCAGTCCTAGTTAGACTGTAAACAGCTGGGGGCAGGGATTGTCTCACTGTGTTTGTACAGCCCTCACCCTCAGCACAGTGTGCGCCTGTAAGTGCTACAGGAATGCAAAATAATTACCAAACACTAGGTTTAATGATAATAAACTGCAGAAACCTCCTGTAGCCTGTTGCTTTCACTACCTCCTATGTTGGGATTAATTGTCATAGATCTTGCATGAGCCACTTGCTTCTAGCTGGGCAGGGCTATCTAAGGTCCTTACCTAGCCCCACATTGCCATCAAGTGTGAGCACCTCACAGTCTTTAATACGTGTAGCCTCACCACCCTCCTGTGAGAGGATGTGTCATTACTCCCATTGTACAGATGGGGAACTGAGGCACAAAGAGACCAGCTCCAGATCCTCAAAGGGGTTTAGACTCCTAATGCCCCTTTAACTCCTCCATAGACACCTAAATACCTTTAAGGCTCTGGGCCTCAGTCCCTGTGTGATCTTGGGCACAGAAGTCTTTATCACAGCAGGGACTCAAACCCAGGTCTGCAGAGTCACAGGTCAGTGCCTTAACCACAGGGCCATTGTGCTTCTCTGGGCTAGGCAGAGCTCCCTGCCATGTCTCTCCGGTGCTCCAAGGGACAGCGCAGGAACAAGAGCGCTCAGTCTCCTCAATGGGTTAACCAACAAGACCACTGGACTGATAGTTTATAGCAGGAGGCACCTTGCCTAGCTCACTCCCAGAGACTGACACGGGACCAGGCCACCATGAGCCTCCCCAACCAGCCCATGCTTCAGGACCCCAGGCTCAGACCTATCTCTGCACAGCTGCCCACCTGAAGCCCTTCCCCGAAGCAATGCTGCTCTCTCCAGTTACCAAGTCCCCCTCTCTAGTGGGCACAGAAGGGGTAAAGGCAGCTGAGAGTGGGTCTGAGGGGGGCTGAAAAAAGAGGCCTGCTCAACCCCCCACTGCACATGGGTCACCTCCTCCACAGTGCAGCAGGGCTTCCAATTACGGCTAAGTCTCGGGTGCGCTCTGACGGGGGTGGAAACTCGGCTCACATATTCCCAACAGAAAGTGACTCTCCTGAGAGTCTGCAAGCCCAGCTGGCTGCTGCCCAGGTAGCCGAGTCTGGGCACCTAGTTGGTTACAGTGGGGGAGTGGAGCTGCTTGGCACCTGTGCCGCCAGAGGCTCCCAGAGCCATGGGAGTGAAGCTACCACACACCTAACTTTTAGGGGCCTAGGAAGTCACCAGGATTTACAAAGCCTGAGCACGGCACCCAGGCTCCCTATGCACTGCGAGAGACCGGCACCTCAGAATGGGAGTGACAAAAGCCAGAAGGCCAGGCAGCTCCCCACCTAAGCTAGCCATTCTCACATGTGCCCACTCTACGGGCTGGTGGTTAGTGCATTCACCTGGGAAGGGGGAAACCCAGGATCCGCTCCCCCTGCTCCAATGACTTTGTTAGATTCTTTGTCTCCTGTTGAAGCTGTGCCACTGTGGCTAGAGTGAGGGAATAGTCCATAGCCCGGGCACTCACTTGAGAGACAGGAGACCCCTGCTCCAATCCCTTCATGGAGCAGAAGGGTCTGACCCAGAGTCTCCCACATCTCAGATGAGTTACCTTAACCCTGGACTATGAGGGTGGTCCCCAATCCTTGTGTAAGCTCCTCTACTGGGGCCTGAGCCAGCACTGGCAGATGCACTGGGACCCATAGGCGAGTTAGGTGGAGGAACGCCTATCTTCCCCCGGGTCATGTGTTGCTCATGGGGCTTAGGTGTCGAGACACCTGGTGTGGGGCTGCAGCCCTTTACTCAGAGGCAGAAACACAGGCACCTAGGGGACTTTTACTGCAAACATGATGGCACTGAGTAAGTTTAGGAACCTACAAGGTATGGGGGTAGCTAAGCAGGAGTTTTGAGAGTCTCAGTGGGGCCTGATTCTGGGATTTAGGCACCCTGAGTGGCAGGTGCCTAAGTCCCTTGGAAAATTCAGCTCAGTGTCTTTAGTGGTTAGGGTGTAGAAATGAAAATCAGAAGAGGTGGGTTCTGTTCCCAGCTTGCTGTGGCACCTTGGCCAGACTGCCCTGTGCCTCAGTTTCCCAGCAGTAAAATGGGGGTGATTCCCTCCCTTTGTAAAGTGCTTTGGGATTCTCAGGTGAAGTGTGCTATTAATATTATCACTGCTGCTGGAGTATTCGCCTGGTTATTCATCTTCACCTTTGGAATGTAATCACTGCCTACCCCTTCAGTTCTTTGCTTTAGATACCCTTAAAGAGTTACTGCCCTTAAGTAACTGGCTTAGCGAGAATCCTCCCAATGTCTCTGGAAAGCACGGAACCCATTCAGGGAAATTCTCTGTGCTGCTGCAACTCCCATTTCCCAGGAAACAGTCACAGGCTCAAAAAATAAAATCAAACAGCCATCACACCGAGGTGGAAGAGAGATAAGAGACTTGGTTCTGACCCATGCCGCAGTGCAAAGCAATCACATGCCAACTTCCGAAAAGCTACCAGCTTGGATGTTTGTCAAGAGGCTAAATATAGACCAAAGAGGGCTACATTTAGAGGTATTATTAATAAACTTTCCTGGCCTTGATGATGCAGTTAAGTGCACTTCCCATAAAAGACTGGGTGTGTCTCATCTTTTCCAGGTTAGCATTAGGATTACGCTAGGACAGATGCCAGAATTAAAACAAAAAAAAAATTCCTATCATTCAAGTCCAGCAGGAGCTAGAGGGCCAGATCCACAGCTGGTATACAGCCTCATAGGACTATTGAGCTCAGTGGAATGCCACCAATTTACACCAGTTCAGGATCTCACACACTTGGTTTAATTTATGCTGTATGGGCCAGCTTCAATGGTCATTTATACCCTACGTGGCTGCACTCGGAGCCCTGATTTCAGTAATTTGCGAGTCTGGCAGTTCACCTTTATTATTGCTATTATTTGTGTTTCAGTAGCACCTAGATTTCCCAGCCAAGATCAGGGCCAAATTGTGCTGTACATGCATAAAGCTAGAGATTGTAAACTCTTTGGGGCAGAGACTAACTAGACAAGACAGTGCAAGTATTATTCTCCTTGTTTTACAGAATGGAAATTGAGGCACAAAGAAATTAAGGGGGGAGATTTTAAGGCTAATTTGGGAGTGGAGAGCTTAAGTGCCTTGGTTAGTCCCCCCTTAAAGTGATTTAGCCATGGGCACACAGGAGAATCTGTGACCTAATCAGGAGTTGAACTCTAAGGCATGAGACAGGGACATAGGCCACCAAACACAAGATCCTCTTTCCTCCACTCACAACTTGAAAACTAACATTGAAATCCATATTAAATCCTTAGCAAGGTTTCCCCCACACCCCATCTCCATTTTGGGGGGCATCAATCCATGAATCCCTTACCCTATTCACTTCAAATTTGGTATAAAAATTCATTTTCAGCTCCATAGCTAGCCTACCAATTTTGAGGTTAACATGACCTGCACTCCCCTCCCCCAGAGGCATGGGCCCCCAAACACAGACATGTAATAGAAATACAACTGACACCTTAGCTATGGAACATTCACCCATCTGCCACTCGGCAACTGAAGTACAACCCAAAGTTGGTGGATTTAAAGGGGCTCAAAATTCAGGACATGAAAGAGTCCAGGTTCTCCCATTAACTAAGCCCAAATGTATATTTAAAAATCCACATTTACCTACATCAACATTAAACACACCACTGATTAGCACACATTCAAAAAGATGACACAGAAAGGAAATACAAATTATGTCCAGCATGGCAAAGTTAACATCGCTACAAAAATCTGGAGTTTCTCTCCTTAAATTCACCAGATTTGTTACTGACATACCAAGCTGTCTGGTATCGCAGGGGGGTGTGACATCTGGCCAGCTGGCATGCCAGGCTGCCTCCAAAAATTGAGTTCAGAAATGGCAGTTTTGGAGGCACACAAAGATGTTTATTTCATCCAAATCCAAAAAAGTTGACTTTCAAAGAGAGAATGCCACCTTGCATTCAAGGAAGGAACACAACCAACAGGAGGAAAACAGTACCTCGCCTACCTTGTCTCTATCTTTTATTGGACCAACTTCTATTGGTGAGAGAGACACGCTTTCGAGCTTACACAGAGCTCTTCTTCACAAACAGAAGTTGGTCCAATAAAGATAGTACCTCACCCACCTTGTCTCTCCAATATCCTGGGACTACCATAACTACAACAGTGCAAACAACAGACAAGGACAATAGTCATTTTGAACAGTTTATAACTCCATTAAAGCATACAACTGCTTCTAACAGTTGGTGAATGGAATGTGATCAGGTAGAGAAAAGGTACTTCACCAGCCGGAGGGATTTTCTCTTGCTGAATTTCAAAGGCCTGCTGCAAGCATAGAAGGTGTTGAGGCATCTCAAAAAAAAGCCTGCAAGACTCTTTTATAATGGAAAGTGTTTGGCAGACTAAATTATAGGAGGTGCTACCCACTCCTCCCATAACGTGTACAAAGAAATTATTCACAAACTGGAGATTGAGGGGGAAGAGAGAAGCGCCTGCAACAGTGGGTTTTCAGCAACCCCATGGTCTTTAGAGTCACTGCCACCAAAAAATCCCACCTCTTCAGGCTCTCACTCAGTATAGAAAGGCAGCTATTTATATGGTAGAGACTCCACCCCTAATCCCAGCCTGCATTGTAGGTTAGGCACACAAAGATGGTTAAAATGGTGGACCACATTTCCCATGATGCCTTGTAATAGGCAGGCTTTTTAACCCTTACATCACTTAAAGAACTGGAGAGCTCCAGCTTCTGGTCCTCAAACCAGGGCTAACAGGAGGGGCTTCCGTCCCATACTATATTCCCTAGGCTACTTCCTCTTCATCAAGCATCCATTTGCAACAGAAAAACACTGAATTTGTGTTTTTAAAAAGAAGCTTTAGTTTTTACATTTTATGAAAAAATAAAAACATACACTGTGGAACCCTCATTATCCTATCTAATTGGGACTGGGGCGAGATCCGATCATCAAAAATTTGGATAATCAGGAGAATGGGCAATGCTCAGGCTGTGAGCCTTGGGTGGCGGGGCTCTGGCTGTCAGCTTAAAAATTGTAAATATATCAATTAAACATTGTGTTCAACTGATACCTATATATATTGTGACTAGGGAAACCAAAGTTCCATGTTTCATTTTAATTGCGGAAAAACATGGATTTTTTATGTTCTTTTTTAATCAGAGAATTTTGTTTATTTTATCATGGAAAACTAGGATCCCTGCTCATCCTAAGATTTTGTATTTTAATTTCCCTGTTTCTTCAAGAAAAACAAAAGAAAGAAAAATCTAAAGCAACGGGGCTGGAATATAATTTACAAGGTCCACAGTTTGTCTCCATGCTCACAGCAACTATAAAAATCAGCAGTATACAGGCTCCCTCTTGTGGAGGTGATAAACTGTGCAGATGCATGAAGATTTCAGCAGTCACTGCACTGAGCTCTGCCTACGGACAAAGTTCTCTTTGTTCTAAACTTTCTTCATAGATATTATCTACAATATTTGGTCGCACTGTTAGTATCCCAGCTCCCAGCATTAGCAAGGATTACACGGCTGGGCATGAATGAAGCTCAGTTTTTAAATGTTTATAACGAAGCATAGGTGCTGAAACTAGGGGTGCTGCCACACCCCCTGGCTTGAAGTGATTTCCAATATATACAATTTGGTTAAATGGCTCTCAGCACCCCCACTATACAAACTGCAAACACTCAGACATGAATTTAACGTTTAGTATTGTGTTTGCAGAGTTAGGGTCCAGAGATACGTAAATCTAGATGCCCGAGTCTCACACAGAAGGTCTCGATCACAGGCAAGGATCCTGGAGCATTTCAGTTTTAGCAATCAGCTGTTCAAAAAAAAAAAATCCTCCCCTAAATCATGTAATAATATTGCCTGCTACGCAGCTATGTTTGACCATGTTTGCAGGCGCACACTGCCAGTTAGTGGCAATGGAGTGAGGGATACTGAGAGGGATAGGAAGCCAAAAATTGGCTTTCCTTGGTTAGAAAATAGGTATTTGGAAAGGGAAAAGACAGTACAGGAACAGCATCAGAGCAGGGGCTACTAATGGAACAAGGGTGGGGAGGGGTCACTATAACTTGCAAGTCACCTATTTTTAGTGTAAGGTATTTGCTTGGGCCCTTGGCAACCTTGTGTTGGGGTTGCTAAAATTCCCAAACACTTATTTTTAAAACCTTAACCCTTGTTCTATTTAAGTTTCCTGCCTCCCATACCCCCACTGCACTCCCTGGTCTGTCATATAGATAGTGTACTCCTCGGACCTGGGTTTGGGGCCTGGGTCTCCTCTTCCCAAGTGCTCAAAACTCATGAGTAGCCCCCAAAATAGCATCAGATTCTAAAAGCAATAGGTTTGGGATCTTTTTATTTGCCTGCTGCTGGTGGAACTTTTAGAGGGTCACAGTTGCAAACTTTTCTCTGCAGCTACAAGGGCTAAAAAAAAAAAAAAAAAAAAAAGGGCATTTTTTTTTCAAAATGGAAGCTGAGATTCTCACATATCACATGACTCCAGGAGCTGCGGCTTCAAGAAATCAGCATGAGATAGCAACATTCTTTCCCTTACACAGGTATGAGATAGGAACAACTCTAAGTCACTGATGTTACACTCATGTAAAACTGGCAACAGCGGAGGCAGCCTCTTTTACTTAATCATCTGAGAAGTGATATGCATAGTAAGGATCAAATTCAGTCCTGGTGAACTCCAACTCTCAGGCCGGGTTTTCCATCTCCTTACTCCACTGATTAAGCTGCACCAGTATAAGGCCAGAGTGATGCAGCAGGGAATCAGGTTCTAGCAGCCCTAGCAGGTGCAAGGAGCATTCAACACCCCCTACAACCTAGCACCTTTGAACAGGCATCTCCATGGGAATTGAGGATATAGATGTCATTGCTCTCCCACCCCCAAACCATGAGGGCACAGAGCTCCAGTGCCACCTTTCTGTCCAGTCTAGCCAATAGGCTTGTTTAACAGCTCCTGCTGCCCCACTACCCTCCATAACAGTGACACTCAGACCCAGGAGCTGCAAGTGACTCTTCACAGTGTCCTGCATCTCTTTGCAGCTCATGATATTAAAACACTGACAATTATTAACCCATGTTATTAACCAATCAGAAGGCTTTTACTATGTTATTAACCAATTCTAGAGTACTTGTCCAGTCATTTTGCTGTGATAATATGTTTATTTATAAAAATAGTAACTAAAACAATGAATTCAGACTCCTGTGGCTCTTTTGGGTAATGCTGATTGCTAACTGGGCTCCTGAACCACAAGATCAAACTGCAAAGCTAGTACTACCCCACCCCAAAATTAGACAACATCTGTGGATACCTGTGGTCATCCTGGTATGACACCTAGTGGCCCAGGTATGGACCCCCCCCATACTTCACCAGGACCACACCCCAGCATCCCTTAATAATTAGTGCATAGGCACTTTTGTATGAGTCAAGTAACTCTTTTGCTGGGGAGTTATTTAGTTTTCTCAGCCAAACCTATTATACCAGGTTCTTCAGCCTTTGCCCTTTCTTGGAAAGAAGAGATTTTTTCCTGCCCCCTCTGAGGGCTCATGGTTAGCTTACATGCATATCTCTGCCCTCCCCAGGCCTACTTCCATGCAGAGGTTTTATGCTGCTTCTTGCAGCTAGCCACAGTTCTTCCCTTCCTAGGCCTACCTTCTTCCTGATGGGTTTGGCTACTCCTCACAGCTAGGCAGTTTATTCCTGCTCACCTTGGGCCTGCCCTCTTCCTGAAGGACTCGCAGGTAGTTTTTTCCTCTTCTCATCCCCTCCAAACTGACTTAGGCCTGCTGTCTCCTCCCTATTTATACTCCCAAGCAGGTGGCACCCCACCCCCTCATCAGGCCCCAACAGGGTGCACCTGGTTAGTCATCAGGGTGGCTGAACTCACTTCATTTAAGGCTGTGATACCATCCTCTTCATGGCCAGTGTAGAGATCTCTTCTGCAGCCCACAAGGTGTGGTGCTCTCCCCAGAAGTTACCTCACCCAGCCCTAGCTGCAGACCGGGTAATTTAATTGTATAGCCTGTGTTATTGTGTGGTAGATACTGGGCCTCAGGGAGTGATTTTTGTATTTGTTTTCATTACTCCACAGACTGTAGAACCATTCGGATCAACTACAGGGTACTGGCTCGTATGGGTGAAAAAGCTGGGCTGGTACATTCAGTTGCATATCTTATCTATGTTCCTGTTTGACTGTATTATGTGCAATAAAACAATTGATTTCATATCACTATTTTTGTTAAAAAATAAAACCACCCCAGAACAAAACACGCCAGCATTATCTCTTTAGTGCAATAATGTGCCTTGTAAAAGTACTATCCAGCCAACCTACGTCTTCATGCATCTCTCTCTCTATGGACTCACAGTAGTCCAAACCTCACTAAAGAGGAGGGCTATATTTTGTATTTGTTTACCACTAGACAATACTTATTCCTTTCACTCAGCATAGCTCATGGTAGAATGGCTGCAGCTGAGAGGAGGGGACTTACAAGTGATTCAATGGACAAATTGGTTTCTCTCTTCAACTTCTCCCCACTGAACCCTATTACCCACTCTAGAGTGGGATTTTTCTTATTGTTACTCACTGCTTTGCAAAGATCAGTTTTGTCACTGTTATTCTTTCCTGTGTCCATCCATCGGTTTCTTTGCACTCAAATATATTTTAGAGTGGTGTGGTGGATGAAGCACAGAGCTAGAAACACCCAAATGTTAACCTCTGCTCTGCCATGATTTGCTGAGTTGCCATGGGGCACATCAGTTTCCACATCTGTACCATGGGAACAGCAATACCTACCTCAGGCGGGTGTGGTGTGCACTAATGTAAGCAAAGCAATTTGAGTTCCTCAGATGGAAGGACCTATAGCTGCCCTTGTTAAGAACATGTGACTCAACAAGCAATCCTTGTTAAGCTGTGTTGTTATTCCATTGCCTGTTGATCCAGTGTCATCAGTTTCTAGTAAGGGCACCCGATCTGGTAGACAAAGCATTATTTAATTTCAAGACTTTATAAATATTTATTTACAAAAAGATATTAGTCCAAAGAGTTTAACAAATGTACAACGCTGGAGTTTGAAGAGATTTTACAATTTCAATATATTGCTTTAGTATAGGAAGAAAAACATTGTTAATGCAATCCCACGATTTAGATCCAAAAAAAAAGACTATGCTTTTAAATTAAAAATACCCATCCACGGTTATATTCTCCCCTCTGATGTAAAAGACCAATCCCCCTTCAACTGAGTTACAGGATAAGGGAGAATTGGTCCCCTCTCGACGCCGCTTTTCAAGCAAAACACGTCACCTTCCTCCATCTAACTGAACAACATAACCCAAAAGTCCACGAGCACACAGCAGATGCAGATTTCTTACCAACCCCAGTGAATTTGTTGGCGGGCACAACTTGAGGAGCATTACAGCATGGATTAGTGTAATGTAAACCTTTCTGCCAAATTGGCATTCAAGCATTAGGTTTCTTAGACAGCTCCAGAATATGAATTATTCAGATTGCATGAATCCACCCTGCCAGCAAAACAGTGAGTGAGAGGAAAGTGGCCAGTTAAAAGTTTGGAATCATACCCTGAATTTTTAGTGAGGGCTGTTTTCAACTACTAATAATGTTCAGCTGCACTTTACTAGCAAGTGAGCCTGAGCATTTCTCTATGTGTGTGGAATACAGGGGTCACATATGCATGTAGTGTTATATATATAGTACCAGTGGGGGAGAATCAGCGGTCAGTTATCTCCAATAACAGCAGTGCCATCCTTTGCAGACAGACTGGCAGTCAATGCAGGTCTGCAATACACCATTTTCTGCAGTGGCAAACTTACTGATGCACTTATCAGGCATCACCACCCCCCATCTATCCCAGGGAGCCTCAGATACCGCCTTGGGCACAGTGTAGATGTATCATGGTCTGTTAAGGCAGCATGAAGTACTTTGTTTTATTAGTGATGGCCAGGCAACAACCACTCACAGCTTCACTTTGCTGCTAGTATTTTGCACGGCTTCCCCTGAAACCCACTGCCCATTCTCATGCTCTAAACTAAGGGTTTAGTTCCACACCATCCTAGCTCCTGCCTTATTTGGGAAGCAAAACTTATATAAATTGAGCAAGGTGGAATCAAAGCTGCAGCATAACCTCTCAGTCAGGTGGTAATTGGGCTGTCCAGAAGATCGAAGTATCATTCATAAGTAAAGTAACTGAGCTGCTTAGATGTCACTTTAAGATCCCACCCAAGCCAATGACAGAAGTCCCATTGAATTCAATGGGAACAGGTTCAGGACCAACATCTGCTAACAGGTCATCTTCTAGCTACTTTCAATGTACAGAATAAGAGTGGGATTTAGACAGCAATTACCTCCAACAGCAGAATTACTTCTGCAGGTAGTAATTCTGCAGGGTGAATTTCTATTTGATGCAACTGCTGGAGGGACGGGGGAGTTCTTGAATGATATAAAACCTGCCTCATTTACATTTTTCACACTGACAAATTATGAGGAAGGATGCCCAGTAGTTTTATCTCTTACTTCACCCCGGACTGTTTAGTTCCCATTTAGGCTCCAGATCAATGATTTTCTTTTAATTAAAAGATCAGGTGAATTAACTCAAGTGCCTTAACCAAACAAACTATTAGAAGAGCTCTGAAATGCAAACTGTTGCAGAAAAACTGAGAGTAATTTGCTATGAGAGTTGACCTGAAGTCTTACAAGATTTAATTTAAAAAAAAAATCCACACACAGTTTATGTAGCTCCTAAACTCATGGTCAGAAAACATTTACTGTTGTTCACCAGTATAAATCCAATCCAATTTTGGATCAGTCTTCAGGATTCGGCTTGGTCATCTTTAACCACAGTCTGCGGAAGAAAGAAAAGGGGCATTACTTCAGAACTAAGCTAGCCACAGCTGGACTCCTAGGGCAAATGCTTCAGAAAGATGGCCTGTGCCTTCTTGGATAGGAAACCCTTGACAAATCAAAGAGGTTGACTAAATTTGAGCCAAAAAACTGAGTTAGGCTAATGTCTTCACTGCAAAATGAGGTGTGTTTTTATACTGAGTCAACTATTTCAATGTAAAATCCTAGTGAAGATAAGGCACAGGTAGTTTTTACCTTGATGCAGCTAGTCAACCCCAGGTGAGGGGGTAGATTGTTGACAATGGTGTGCTACAGATGGAACTTAGTCCCAAGTATACCACAGAGTATCACGCTAATTCATCAGGACGTCAAGCTGCGAAGAGGGCAAAGTACTAATACCCATGCTGGGGAACTCCTAATAAGGAGTTCTTCCACCCCTCACCCCATACTCTCTTTAGGCCCAGGCAGGGGAGGAAGTTTGTGGACAGAAACACAGATATGGTATGTGAGAAACAGCCTTCCTCCCCACTCCTGCAGCAAGAGATTTGCAATGAAACCACCACTTTTTACACTGCCCAGCAAATTGTAAAACCAACCTAAAATTATTGAACGGTACAAGCTTTTCTACATGCAGCAATAAAGACGATAAAACTCAGCCCAGTTAGCTTGGTCTTGCTATGGCACTGCCAGCTGAAAGCTACTGGGCTAAAGAAGACTGCTCCAAAGTAACTTGGTTAATGAGCCAAGTCTCAGTGTCCCATGTGCCCTATTTAAACACATGCTGAGAAGGAACATTTAGGCTTCACTCAGTAACCTGTGGGATCCTCACCTGCCGCAAGAACTGTCTTCCAAGATAGGAGGTAGCCATGCTGGTTAAATTTGTTCTTCTGCCCACTTTACACTTGATATAACCATACAGGTTGGCCCCCTGTAGCACCACTCCCATTGTAACCACTGCCTGTGACAGAGGAGAAAAGACACAAGGAACAGGGGTTTATTGTCCAGTTCTCTAAAGTCAGAGGTGACAAATCTGTCCAGGTATTTAATGCACCCAGTCACTATAGGATTGAGGTGCTAAACTCACCAGCCATTTCACTTTGAATGAGAACAGGGCACTGAAGGCAAATATCACCCAGATGATAGGACAGGTAACTAGTCCTAACCAGAAGATTCGGGACTCTGCTTCAGATGAAACTTTTTTCCCTTGAGCCGATGCCTGGAAATGGAAGGAAGTAGAAACTGAGCAGTCTGTTTCCTTGTACAGCTCACAGTATCATTAAAAACGACCCAGAACCAACATCCCACAAGTGTTTGAATCCATGCTGCAGCGCACAAGTGACTGCTAAGATGCACTCCTAAAGCACGTGGGAAGCTTTCTAGCCCTCTTGGTGCTGTGGAAACATGGCATTTTTTTTAAAAAGGACTTTTCCTGTCAGTTTTCTGGCTGAAATGAAAAGTGTGGAATACGCCCTTTGCTATTTTTAGGGACTGGATAAGGGACATTTTTGAACTATTAACATAACACCCCAAGTTCCTGATAACATCAATCACCAGAAGAGCGTATCAGTGGCCCATCATCACATGCCCTAGTGTACAGTGTCTCTATCACAAACCAAGGGGGGGAGGAGGGGAGAAGGGAACTAGTGATACATCTTATTACTGTTAGGAAGCTGGTGTTGCCATAGCCAGCAAAACTTCCCCTCAAAACAATCATCAGCTAACTGGACTGCCGCATCTTTATTAACACTTAGCACTTGCTTATTAAAAAGTCCCTTGTAGTGTATTGCACTGTATAATTATACAGCACGAGACAGGCCAAGACATACTGCAGAGCCCTTGGTATATTTCAAAGCACTGTATAGTCAACTATGTCTAGCTGTTCCCAATAGATGCAAAATTAAATCCTTATACCCTTGGTAAGCAGGCCAATGTAGAGTAGTACAAACAAAGGGGACAGTGCTAATTCATACAAACTTACTATGTTTATATGTTTTCATACTAGTTCCTAGTATTACTAAGCCTGAGGTCATGTCCACCAGATGTGGAAAGAATCGAGCCTGAGAGCACAAGCTCTCAAGCAAGCATCCATTCCCTATTTATATATTTTCCCCCAAGACAATATTAACCTAATATAGCTTTAGGAGGTTCAGACAACTCAACTGAACTGCAAGTATTCTATTTCTTTTCCTCTGCTCTAGTTTCTCTAAACTAGTTTGATCTGGAGAAAGGGTGGTCCAGTGGTTAAGGTGTTAGTCTAGGATTTGAAAGACCTGGGTTCAAATTCCTGCTCAACCACAGAATTCCTGTGTGTCCTTGGGCAAGTCACTTAGTCTCTCTGGGCCTCAGATCCCCATCTGTACAATGGGGATAACAGCCTTCCCTGCCCCACCAGGGAGTTGTGACAATAAATACATTGAAGATGGTGAGGTGCTCAGACACTATGGTGATCGCGGCCATATAAACATTTAAGATTAACAGACAGATCTTTTAAGAACATAATGGCCACACTGGGTCAGATGAAAAAGGTCCATCTAGCCCAGTATCCTATCTTCTGACAGTGACCAATGCCAGGTGCCCCAGAGGGAATGACCAGTATAGGTAATCATCAAGTGATCCATCCCCTGTCACCCATTCCCAACTTCTGGAAAACAAAGGCAAGGGACTGATGAAACATTATGAGAGTTAAAATATTTAATATCAGAAGTCTTACATTGACTTCACACAGTGAAATGGTCTCTGCTCTTGGGATCCCACAAATGAAAGCTGGGGGCATGGCTGGACTCTAGCTATCCACGATGACCCGTTTCACATTTACACCAAAGGACATACAGAGCCTCTAGGTCACTGGCTCCATATCATATCAGGACAGGATAGTGACTGAGAACCATTCAGAGAGTGGCTGAGGGTTAACAACATTTGATGGCCATGCACTAGCCTGTATGAAACAAACTGGTGCTTTCAGCCTGTGACTAGTGCCAAATGTCCACCTCACAAAATCCACCTCTCACAAGTGTCACTCCTCGGTACATGGAGATTTTTACCAAACTGCAGCAGTTAAAACACAAACATTAAACATTTACCTTCCTGGCTTCAAACACCCAGTGACTCTTGCCATCATCATCCACCTGGTTCCACCAGCGAAGGCCGACCATCAGCCGACCCGTAACATTCTGGAGAGGGTTAAATACAGGAGGAAATGGGGTTCAGAGAGATTTTAGCCCTATACCGCCAACCAAAGAAATCCTTCCTGTATCTTGCCCATGAAATACCAGAATGAACATTCAAAACCAATTCTTCCCATGTCTTCTAAACTCCTAATGTCTTCAATTGCTATGGCAACCTCAACAACCAATGCCACCACTTATTATATCAGTTGCTACCAGACCATATTCCTTAAACTGTATTATAGGTGATGCTGGTAGTTATCGGCATGGCTTATATTTATGGCTGCCTAACAGTTCCCATTATAAGACAAGGAGGAGGACATACACTGGAATTTGTAAGACTTTGTGATATGGGCCTCATCTGTCAAAAAAGTCATCAGCTGTCACTGTTTGAACTGAAATCTTCCAAGTCAGTAGTCTGCCTCAGGGTGGGAAGACTGGGGCTGGCTGGATATCAGTGGGATGAGTGGGGAAGTTTGGGACAAGTAGCCTCGGAAGTGGACTGGGGATGGGAAAGACTGGGACAAAGAGCCTGGAATGAAGATTTAGGATCACAAATAGCATGTGATCTTGTAATTTAAGACTGTATCATAATTCACACATACTGTACTGTACAAGGGGATAAACTAAGATTGCACAGGCAACCTTAACTCTAGCATCTCCTAATTTCTGAGAGTGCTTGACACCGTAATCTTAACGTTCTTTTAATGTAAAGTTTATGTGTAATGCCATGTGCTGTAGGCTTGCACTAGGTATTCTAACTGGGCTCCAAAGATAGCTTCTCGGTATCCTTACTCTGTCCAAGGCATTAGCAGAGCTCAATTGGGGCATGCTGTTGGGGAAGATCCTGTTGTTTCAATATTAACACTTCCAGTAATAAGGTAACTCATCAGTCTGACGGGCTAGGCTACAAAGTCACCATATACATAACTCTGCTAAGAGTGACAAGCAGAAGCAGCTTTAAAGAGAAAGCAGTTTATTAGTACCACCAAGCAGCAGAACTGTGCACTCCTGTTTTAAAGCCCAATAATGAATTTGTATTAGGTGTGCGTTAGTAATAATAATTAACATGATATTCCAGGGCAAGCCACAGCAACAGCCTGGTAGCTTCTCTTGAGGTGGGAACTGAGAATGCCTTGTCAAATGCTAGTGCAGTAAAGCAAGGTGTCTTCATTAGAGGGTAATGGAGTGGAAAGCCAAGTTCCTAACAGTATTGGGGTAGTACTTTATTCTTGAATTTGGTGATCTCAATAAGCAGAGTCAAGTATAATGCAAGTAGGCATTGTTTAGGATCTCTCGTGGCCATGCCAATGTATTTTCTAGCATCTTCAGCCCAACAACAATTAATTTCAATATTAAGAAAAAATGTGGGTTGGAGTTTTCTGGCAAGTCTTGAATCTGAAGGAGACCTCATCATTTCTGTTTATGAAGCCTATACTGCATTACGTGAATCAAAGGGAAGTCTGAGATTAACCCCCACCCCATCCACCCCTCCAAAATAAATGAGAGAGAGACATAATTTGAGATTAAGAGATTCCCAGAATTTCTAAAGTTCTTAAAGAAACTGTAATGTTTCATAACTTGCAGGATCTAAAAGAGTTGACTTTATTTTTGAACAAAGCCAAACATATTCAGACAGTTTGACCTGGCCTATTGCTCTCTTGAAAGAATATTTTAAAGTGATAAAAGGGGACTTACCTTTACTGCCCAAAAGTCACACGACAGGAGCAGGATAATTGACACCATGCAGGCAATAAAGCTGCTGCTGATCAGTTCACAGAGAAGATAGACAACTATTGCACTGACTCGGAAGAACAAGTGGAAAAATGATGCCACTGGGTGCCTGTAAACAATACATCAGAAATACAATTCAGTCATATGTCTCTGAAACAAGACTGAAGCCACTTGGTAAAGAAATGACATGTTCTCTCAAGGCAGAAGAGGATTTTTTTCATCTGCACAGCCTAGGAGGGCAAACTCCTTTAAATGAGGCCGATTTGCAAAGCATGCTGACAACAGTGGCAAAGATGAGCATCACAGCGCTAGTACACATCATTCTATATAGCATAACAAAGTCCTCTAGGTTAGAGGTTCTCAACCTTTTTCTTTCTGAGGCCCCTCCCAACATGCTATCAAAACTCCATGGCCCAGCTGTGCCACAACTGTTTTTCTGCATATAAAAGCCAGGGCCGGCATTAAGGGGTAGCAAGCAGGGCAATTGCCCGGGACCCCACACCACAGGGGAGACCACAAAGCTAAGTTGCTCAGACTTTGGCTTCAGCCCCGGGTGATGGGGCTCGGAGCCCCAGACTGCAGACCTGGGCAGCTGGGCTTTGGCCTTCTGCCCTGGACCCTAGCAAGTCTAACACTGGCCATGCTTGGTGGACCTCCTGAAACCTGCCCTCCGCAGCCCCCCCAGTGGAGAACCACTGCTCTAGGAGATAACTCCACAGACTTATCCTGCCTGTGGCCATTGTTCAAAGTGCATGCAGGATTTGAGGTGGGAGAGAAGAAGGGAGCAGGTGAAGCCCCCCAGAAGTACTCAATATGTAGCAGTTTTTGAGTGGTAACATTAAGACAAACACTCTATTGAGTTGAACAGAACCAGAACACACCTCTCTATAGGGAAATGCTGCTCTTTTCTCGGTCTGCTCTGGTGCATTTCCATTTCAAAGAGGCTTTACTCTACAGGAGCTCCCTGCGTATGGCTGTACAGCGCATTTGGGGGTAAAGCAGGAGTGAGGCTGCTGGATCAGCCACTATGATATGGCATGCAAGGGGAAGAAGGGTAACAGAACAGAGGCTATTCCAGACATGAGACTGGAGAAAGGCTCATGGAGTGGCCTAGAAAGAAGGATTCCTCCCTCTATGTCCTGAAAAACTCCCTATTACACAAGACGCAGTGCACTGGAGCCAGGATTTTGGCCAGTTCACACCTCTTATTGTTTCAGACTGTCTTCCTGAGTCTGCACACAGACAACATAGGGACCATCGCAACCATAAAGACGTGGACTTTTTTTAATGGAAGATTAAATTCTTCAGCAATTCATGAGTAAGCCTCCTACGCTCCCCATTTGCCAGGAAACATTTCTTTAAAACATGACATTCACTTCTAAGAGAGAAACTCACTGCTCTTGCACCAATAAGTAGACAAGAACAAACACACCAGTCCTGCCTCTGCCACATTTCTGGGTGGAACCCATGAAGGAACAATTTCTACTGATCACAGACCTTATCTTTGACTTTTTTGATCTCGTGGATACTTCTTCATCTGCGTCAAACAGTGACACATCTTCAGTGTCATCATTACTGTCCTAAAGTGGCAGACAGATACGAAATGTTACAAGAGAAGTAATTGATACAGTATTTTCAGATGCAAAAAGGGGATGGTTTTGATTATCCAGAATTATTCTGATGTGGCCTTAAGGTCAAAGAACTTGGAAATTAACCAAATGCAACAGAAATTACACATACACCCCAAACTGTTTAAACACTGTCTCCTTCATCTTGCATCACGTGAAGACCACCTTAAACACATGCTTTGAATCCAAAGGGCCCTTTTGCAAACAGCAGGGTAATCTCAGGTCTTAATATAAGTCCTTTATGCACACAGCCTCAGTCCTTTTGAGCATTTCTGGACTTCTTGTTTATTTTCAGAGGCATAAACCTTGGCTTGTCCATGTTATATTAGGGTTCCACAAAGGACAGAAATGGTGAAATTAGGGGCTGTCTATTTCTCAGAAGTTGGAAGTTACTTGTCTAAAATCTGATTTACACATACTTTTTGCATTGGTATAACTATTTCAGTAAAGAGTGTGATTTTTTTTACCAAAATAGTTATAAGGGTACAACCCCTAGTGTGGACAGTTATGCCAGTATAAAGGGGCCTTCGCTGATATAGCTTATTCTCCTTTCCATGTGAGAATAAGCTATACTGATGTAAACACCTTTATACCAGTATAACTGCATTCACATTAAGTGGGTTGTATCGCTTAAACTACACAGATATAGTTAAATCAGTACAAATTTTATGTGTAGACAAGCCCTCAGATATCTCCAGTGAGGTAAATTTTCCTTTCAATGGGCACACTTAACTACCATTAACACTAAATCAGGCATTTGTGTGACAGGGTAGCATTTTAAAAAAAACTTCTGGCACATCTTTATCACAGAGTTTACAAAACTAAGATAGAGGATCTTCTCCTGCCTTCACTGTACAGCAGATCCTTTCTGTAAGGCCTGCCCAAGTCCAAGATCTTCGGAGTCACTCGCATGCAGAATGCTGCAGCGTTGCTACGCATACAAAGAAAATCACATCATGCATTCTTCAAAATCCTTCTGGCTTCCCATTCAATTCAGGAATCTGCTCAAATTTGCCCTAACTGTTTTTACGACTCTTACCACTCGGCACAGTGGACCTACCGCAGCTCAATACACAGGTCATGGGTCAAATTCAGTGTTGATGTAATGCAGTGTTACAAATTAGTCTTTATTGAGAGATCTCAGGCATTCGCACAACTGAGCTTTTTTCAAAGTTCCATGTATCTGTCTGCATTGGCTTTATGAATTTATATTAAACTTGAGTTATGCTTGTAAGTTCATGTCCCTGAATGTCTGATCCCGGATGTTTTTTTTTTTTTTAAATTATTTGATGAACACTACACAATACAATGGCACATGTCAGCCCTGATTTTGCAAACAATCAAACAACTGATTAAGTATATGAGTAGTCCCAGGGACTACTCACATGCTTAAAGTTAAGCATGAGTTTAAGCATTTGCAGGATAAAAAAAACATAATCTGGTCATTTTTTGTGTGTGTCATTTTCAAAATTTGGCATAATTCCTTGGCATCTACAAATATATCACATCACTGTTAAGACACCTTTCCTATAAGAGTTTCTATAGTTCTGTTAAATAACTGATTATTGAAGATTGCAAGAGGTTTAATAAAGAAACGCATTCATGTCTTTGTTCTTTGCATTTACTTGGCTCAATGAAATCCAGATCCCTGAATAGGGCCTACTGATGCTACCACAATATAAATCCTAATTAAGCAGTAATTGGCAAATGGTTTAGTTAAGACAGGGATCGGCAATCTTTGGCACGTGGCCTGCCAGGGTAAGCTCCCTGGCGGGCCAGTTTGTTTACCTGCCGCGTCCGCAGGTTCGGCCAATCGCAGCTCCCGCTGGTTGCGGTTTGCCTCTCCAGGCCAATGGGGGCTGCAGGAAGCGGCGGGAAGCGGCAGCCAGCACATCCTTTGGCCCGCGCCGCATCCCACAGTCCCCATCGGCCGGGAACGGGGAACCGCGGCCAGTGGGAGCTGCGATCGGCCGAACCTGCAGACGCAGCAGGTAAACAAACTGGCCCAGCCCAGCAGGGAGCTTGCCCTGGCAGGCCGCAGGCCAAAGGTTGCCGATCCCTGAGTTAAGATTTCCGGTTACTAGTGTTTCTCCATGTGCGTTTATTTTCAGGTCAATTATTGCTTATTTTTAGTAAAAATATTTTGGTGTTTTAAAAGTGTTTCAGCTAAAGCATTGTTTTAAAAAAAGGGCTCCTCACAAGCCCCCTACCTCCAAGCAGCGGTAGATCCCTGGTATTCATATCTTAACCTGCCCCCCCCCCCCCCGTCTCCTAGTAATTCTTTTGCTATGCTCCCACGCCCTGAAATAACTGCTCTGACCCGATCACCATCTGCCCAGAATCCCTTCCATCTGGACCCTGGCCCTCTGACCTCAGCTAACCGCCAGCCCTGAACCCCCTTCCACCCTGACCCCTGCCCTCCGACCCCAGCTCACCGCCTACCCTGAACCCCCTGCCCTCCGACCCCAGCTTGCCGCCTACCCTGAACCCCCTTCCACCCTGACCCCTGCCCTCCGACCCCAGCTCGCCGCCTACCCTGAACCCCCTGCCCTCCGACCCCAGCTCGCCGCCTACCCTGAACCCCCTGCCCTCCGACCCCAGCTCTCTGCCTGCCCTGAACCCCCTTCCATCCTGACCCCTGCCCTCCGACCCCAGCTCGCCGCCTACCCTGAACCCCCTGCCCTCCGACCCCAGCTCTCTGCCTGCCCTGAACCCCCTTCCATCCTGACCCCTGCCCTTCGATCCCAGCTCTCTACCTGCCCTGAACCCCCTTCCACACTGAGCCCTGCCCTCCGATCCCAGCTCGCCGCCTGCCCTGAACCCCCTTCCGCCCCGACGGCGGCACCGCCAGCTCTGCTCATCCTCCCGTGGTGGCCTCTGAGCCATGAACCCTCCTCCTACCTCTTCAATCACCGACCCCTGACCCTTGGCCTCTGACCCTTTGGCCCTCCCCGCGCCAGGCCATTGCCAGCAGAGACCGCGGGGCAAACCCACTAACCCCGGGCTCCCCGGGACCCTCCTCACCTGCCGTAGCATCGTTGGAGCCGCCTCACTTCCGCCTCCCGCCACGTCACCGCCAGGGGCCAATCCCTCACGTGAGCCCCGCCCGTCGCGTGGCGTCATCACACCGCGCCAGGTGGGCGCATGAACAATGCGTGAGTGACAGCCCCTGGGCGCGGAGACGAGAGCGGCTGGTTGCCCTGGCGGGGCGCGGGCTCTCGGCAGGACCCCGTGTAGGCCCAGCGGCTCCTCAGGGCCTACCCTGGCGCTGGGGCGCTGCAAGGCCGTCCTCTCCCCATCACCAGCCTCTCCAGGCTCCCTGCCCCGCCCCCCCAGCTCTTTGTGGCGTGGCCGGGCCGGCGCCTGTCGGCTGGAAGGTCCCCAGAGCAGCCCCCACCCCCGTGTTAGGGGATCGGAGCCGGGCGGTTTCCCCACGGCGCGTCGCCCCGGGTAACTGCATGGTTGGGAGGGCCTGGTGCTGGGGAGAGGTGCCATGTGCCAGGGAGCTGCAGTGCTGTCAGCCCGGCACCACGCATCTCCACTGCAAACCCTGCAGCACCCAGTGTAGACACTTGCTGCAGCAAGGTAGTAAATCCTCTCGAAAGGCAGCAGCTAGGTCAAGGGAAGAATTCTTCCATTGGCCTGTCTGCATTACAGGGGGGGTTAGGGGTTACCATACATCCGGATTTTCCCGGACATGTCCGGCTTTTTGGTCCTCAAATCCCCGTCCGGGAGGAATTTCCAAAAAGCCGAACATGTCGGAGAAAATAGGGAGGCATGGTAAGGGGACTCCGAGTGCGAGTGGCTGCAGCAAAACTTACAACTCCCACGATCTGCCGAGGCACAGAGGCAGCGGGCGGCATCCAAGCACGCAGCCGCCTCCTCCCCGGGCTCCAACTTTCCCAGCTCCCGCCGCTCTCCACCGCGCGCTGGGGCCGAAGCAACTTCCCCAGCGCAGCAGCAGCCGGAGCCCAGGGAGGAGGCAGCTGCGCACTCGGATGCCGCCAGCCACCTCTGTGCCCCCGCAGATCGGGGGAGTTGTTAGTTTTGCTGCAGCCACTCGCACTCGGGGTCCCCGAGCGTCTTTTGCCCGAGTGCTACTGGCTTCACGGTTTGCAGCGCGGTTGGGGTTGGAATGGGAGCGGGGAAGGGGCGGAGTTGGGGTGGGGCGGGGCCCCTGTGGGGTGTCCTCTTTTTTCAGTGTTGAAATATGGTAACCCTAGGTTAGGTTGACTTAACTATGCCTCCCACGGGGCATGACATTTTTCACAGATCTGAGTGATGGAGCCAGGGTGACCTAAGTTTTAGGTGCAGACTAGTCCTGAGGTAGGGATTTGTAGCAATGTAGTGACTCTGATGTGAATTCCCTTCACATATGTTGCTTTCTCTTTACTGTTAAGAAAGATTCATTCTTTAACTCAAGGTAACTAGTACATGAGAGCTATCTTGACTTAAAAATACAGTCATGATGAGACAAGGCACTTCAGATTGATCATGGGTACACTAGGTGAGGCCAACCCCAGATGGACCTGTCTAGTTGACTAAAATGCCTTGATTTCACTGTATTTTTTTCCCTTGGGATTGCTCATGCGCATTAGTAAACCTGAGGTAAAAATCACACCTTTTTCAGCAGCAAAGACAAGGCCTTAGAAAGTGCTCTGCAGTTACAACTACTGCTAAGTCAGCCCTGCTCCTAGTTTTGGCACACCAAGATCCAAATTGTGATGTTTGGTCCTCAATGTTTCCAGCTGCTCAACAGCATTAAAAGATACTAAAAGTATGTTCAGCATTTTCCAGCTCTTTCCTTTCCACATGAGCAATTGCTGTAGTTGTCAGAATATGTTTTTCAGTCACCACCTGAAGCAGGGTGGCATATGCAGTTGATGAAGGGAGGGGAGCAGGCATCTCTGTTAAGGTGCAGTCCAAGCAATGAAAAAGTAGGAAAAACTCCTGGCTTAGCAAGCTGTTGGGTATATACAGCTGCAGGTTTCTATGCCAAGTATCCTTAGAGATGTCTTCAAGATTTATCTTGGGTTGTGTTTAATCTTCTCTGACTCTTAGGACCAGATTCTCTTCTCCCATCAGTTTTACACTCAAATAACTCGACTTCAGTTGAGAGATTCCTGATTCAGACTCGTGTATGAGAGGTAGAATCAAGCCTGTAAGCCTTGTGTGTGCCAAGGAATGTAAGGGAAAACTTCCTATTGGTGCTATTACTGATGGCTCCTACTGCTCCAGATACAGATATCTCTCTATTTTAGAAGTAATTTGGTTTGTTTGGGAATCGCAAAAGATTGTGGAAAGAAAACAAAATTACAAAGTTATTTTAGGAAGCAGAAACTACTTTTTTTCCATCCTGCAAGTCATAATAAGTTTGGTATAGCACAATGCCTATTACAGACCTTACCTGGCACAGAAGGTTTATATTAATTAATGGAGATATCCTATCTCCTAGAACTGGAAGGGACCTTGAAAGGTCATCAAGTCCAGCCCCCTGCCTTCACTAGCAGGACCAAGTACTGATTTTGCCCCAGATCCCTAAGTGGCCCCCCTCAAGGATTGAACTCACAACCCTGGGTTTAGCAGGCCAATGCTCAAACCACAGAGCTATCCCTCCCCCCCACTTTTATGAAGACAATCAATTTTTAAAATCACCAATTTTAAAAACATTTTTTCTGCTTTTCGTTGTTTGTGAATCTTTGCAGAATTACTGTAGGTGACATCACTTTATTCTGCATATGTGAAGTCAAAATTAGTTTTACTGCAGCGGGAGTAGTATGGGGGCTTAACTATTTTGTCAAGTATAAGAAAAAATACTTAAGGCTTATTCCTCACCATCTCTCCAACCTGGAGATCTGCGTGGGTAAGAATGAGTTTGCTCAGCTCTTGTATAATATGTAGAATCAGTAATGATTTAATTTTTTAAAAATGAGTAGTTCAAAACCAGTGAAAGAATCAAGAAGTATTTTCATCTTGCAAAGTTTTACCCTTGCTTATTCCCAACAGTGTCAGCTTTCTACTAATTTGTACTTGCCCCTGAGTGAATGGAACTTCTGGGAATGAGTCTGAACATCTATAGCAATATTTCCTATTATCTCTATAAATAAATATTTAAAGCACGTAACTGGTTGGCTCAAGCATCCAAATGCTAGTGAAAATGCAGACAATGAGTGGAGAAAAGGCCTGGGAGGAGATGAGAACCCACGTTCCCTTTGATATGACTCAGAGTTATGGGTTGGCAGCACCTGTCTGGATCAGGCCAAACGTGGTAATAAAGAGCACTTCACAAACAAGGGCCTTGATCCTGCAGACTTGTATGCTCCAGAGCAATAATGGAGACCCAAACTACAGCACTGTGCTAATGTATGAAAACCAGAATGTGAAACTGACTACCAGACAACTTAATTACCGCATCCAAAATAAGTGAAATGCAAACAAAAATGAAATGTGGAGCTTAAAATAAATTTTTAAAATTTAGTTCAATTTAATAATCTCAGGTCACATGACCGACAAGGGATTTAACATGATTTTGAGGTTAATGGTGTCCATTTAAGTTCTAATTAAAACCAAAAGTGATTTAATTTTGTAAACTACAGGTGGAGGAAAATATTGCAGCTGAGAGAGGGAGCTGAGCACAGTTGAACACACTGAGATTGTATGTCCTGATGCTATATAAGAACCCTGAGTTGACTGGTTAATCCACTTACTGTGGTTGTCTGTGCCTTGCAGATACCAAATATAAAGCCATGGTCTAAGTAATTTGACACATTCCTATAGTCAATCCACTGGGTCCAATCCTTTCAATGGGAAGAGGGTCTCATGCACTCTAAGGGCTTGTCTTCACTAGGAAATTTAATCATGTCTAAACATGATTTTTAATCTTGAGTTAGGTGACAATGCTGACAACAACTGACTGGTCAGCATCCGCAAGGATAAATCGTGTTCCACATTGTGTCAGATACTGATGGGTAAACCCTAGTACATCTGCACTGACTGTCAGCAGTGTGTTAACTAACTCAACTGTTAAAAATCAAGTTTAAATGCAACTAAATTTCTAGGGAAGATAAGGATGAAATTCACCCCTGTGCAGAGACCCAGCACTAGGCCTATGCACTATTTTCATCCCTCTTAAGCCCTCAAAGTAAGATTTAAGCAAGACACGGCCTTGTGCTGACCCTTTATTCAGGGTGAACTTGACACTAATAAAATTGGTCTCAGGAAAATCCATGTAAATTTTTCAGTACGGAAGCAATCTATGCTAGAGTAGAGATGTGCAAGGCTCCTTGATGCTGTCTGCTTGTATTTACAGTTCTCTCTCTCAGAACAAGCAGTTTCAATTACAGTCCAACAAGGAAGATACAAGTACAAAGAAATGTTATGGTTGGGTACATTTATTTTGTATAATAAATATGCACATTTGATGTGGCTCAGACACCTGGTGAATTGCCCCCAGGATTGCAAGGGTCAGGCACCCCTTGCTCAAAACATAGGTCAGATGATCAGCCTCTTGGAGCTTGTCTGAGGCCTCATGAGGAAAACTTGCAAGAATAGCACTGTGTGGTGATCACAAGGGGAGATGCTGATGATCACATTTAAATCAGTCTACAGTAACACTAGGCCCAGCTGAATAATAATCTCATAGGCTGTTGTGAGGACTATTTAACTATGTCAATAATATTTTCTTGAAGAGTCATGCAGTGTTCCTTATATAATCCCTCCCCCAACAGAACATTGAAGGCCATGAGATGGTATCCTCAAATGGGGACCAGAGCTGAATCAAACAATTTGAGCAACCCAAGAAGCCCCAAATCCCATCTATTTGTTTGCATTTATTTCTTTAAAAGAGCTGGTAGTGTGCCTTAAGGAGCTTCGCTCAGACATACACATTAAGCCCAAGTTCGGGGGCAGCTATTTTTCCCTCCTTGGTGAAATTGTCTATGGGGAGGCCTTTAATTTTCTTTAACCAGGCCTTCCTACACTCTTTTTGCTGGTCTGCTATACGTTTTGTTCGGTGAGCTTGATACTCAACAGCTGTAGCTTCTTCATACATTTTCATCTGCTTCACTGTCAGAAGCCTGAACCCGGTGTTGAGCCGGTAAGGATTTGCGGTTTGTAAGAAGAGGGGATTTTCTCTCCGGGGCCCTGCTTCAATTTTAGTTTGTGCGATCATCATGCGTGTCGATTTGATGGATTCAGATGAGCTTGTTAAGTGGCCAATCAACTGAGCCCCACCCTCAGATAGGGAAGTGGCTCTGCCATGGCCAGTATGAACCTTCTTCTCGTCTGGCAAGCTGCAGCATGACTTGGAGCGTACAATCACGGGAGCAGGAATGAAAGAGTGCACTGCAGACCCATGCAAAGAGTTCTTCAAGTTGAGCTGCAGTCTTTTGGTTTCAAAGGGTGTGGACATTCTTTTCATAATCAGAGAGCCACTGGCAGATTTAATGTGTCTGAGTTGGGTGGACTGATCCTTTTTCTCTTGCTTAGGGATTTTGTATGACAACATCTTTTTAGGGCGTTCCTGGGGGCGCAGCCGAGGTCCCCAGACATCTCTGATTTTTGCAAGGGGTATCATATTGGAGCTGACTTGGTCTGGCTTGTGGGCGTGCTGCAGCGTGCTAACAGTCAGGAGGATCTGGTCAGGAGAAGTGGGACAATGCGGACCTCGTTTCTTTATACGCTGTAAAGCGGCCTCTGCGTTTTCAGCAAGTGAAGATGCATGGACCGGAGAGTCGTAGCCAGATTCTTTATCTATTTCCAAAGATAAACATGAAGAAAAGACAAAAATATCTGACTCTATATATATATATATACGTATATATGGAAGTGATTTTACAGTGAGCTGGTGGTGGTGGTAGCCTGTTTGATCCTTCTTGGAGAGATGGAATCCCCAAAGGGGGCTGATAATGGGCACTAAAGTGACAGTCCTGGAGACTGAGTTTCCATGTTTACCCACAGAACAAGCACAGCATGAGGAGCAGCAGAGCAAGCTTCCCCAAGGCTGTCCTATCTGATGTGTGTCCATCCTAAGGGTAGCAGAGGACCCTCTTTATGGACTCAGTCACCATCATTCTTTGACCTGACTGCCAACAGTGGTGACAATTCTATGTTAGTTATCTATAGAGTGCCAGTTGCAATAGTCTGTAGGTGCTAAAATAATTTATGACACTGGGTGGATGATTGTTTATGGGTGCTTTGACACCTGTCCCGGTTTCCTTGAAGTCATGGTTTCTAATGGGAGCAGAATTGGGTCTCATGACGGAGATGCCAGTAAGTGAACTCAAAATGCCAAGTCAGTTTCCAACATAAGCCGCTGAACAACAATCAGATGGTAACAACTTTTGGCCATTACATATCTGAACTGGATTAGAATTGGAAAGCTCAAGGTGAACAA
Source organism: Terrapene triunguis (assembly GCF_002925995.2). Classification (NCBI taxonomy): domain Eukaryota; kingdom Metazoa; phylum Chordata; order Testudines; family Emydidae; genus Terrapene; species Terrapene triunguis. The sequence goes on from NW_020664543.1 coordinate 21,848,798, forward strand.
GGCATGGAGCTTCTGATGTCTGAACATTTTGGAGAGTGGTCTCTGTTGTGTGATGAAGTGGGCCAATCACCGTCTTTCATCATCATTCCAAGATGATCTGATTATGCCCAAAGTTAAGAAATGCTAGGGATTTTAAAATGAGAAATATAGCAATATAGAGCACACAGCATTAAGGACACTATTCTTGCCAGGTATAGGTAAATGTGGAGTATTAACTTAAGTAATCTCCAGGTAGAGATGGGCCTGATGCGAACCCATGATCCAAACACCTCTGAATAGTAGGGATCAGATCCTCAGCTAGCATAAAGTGGTGTCGCGCCGTTGACTTCAGGGGAGCTGTGCCAATTTACACCAGTTGAAGATCTTGTCCCATGGGAGTTTGAAATCCAAATCCACACAGGGATTCAAATTTTGCCATTAAATCCCACTTCTATTTATTAAAAGTTATTTTCATGACTTTTCTGTAGTTTTTACCTTGCTGGCTCCAGATCTTTTGCTTCTTGTTCAGGTTTTCCTATTTACGAACCCTTTCTTTGTGCCCGTTTCACATGCTTTAACCTATTGTTAATATTACTTGTCTTTTTGCCCTCTCCTTACCCCACTTCATCCTAACCTATCTTTTCCATAGTCTAGGTAGCTTACCAACATGTCCACAGCTTCTCTTCTCTGTCCTCAGACTCTTTGGGATTCGGTTATAATCCCCAACCAGTTCTGAATTTAAAACTCATCTGCCAGTACATAAAATGCCATTGGCTTCTCTAATCCACTGTGTTAGCCAATGAAGCACTCATTGGAGTGGGAAGAGTCATTGTAAGGTTTCCCTTTATCACAGCTCATTTCTCCAGTGAGAAAACCATTAAGACCCATATTCTGCTCTCAGCTACAGCCGCCATTGAGGACAGAATGTGATCCAATACAAGCCATAGGAAATATGAAAGTTGTCGGAACATCATGAAGGACTGTATCCAGCCTAGATCTATTCTAAAAAATAATAAAGCCCCAACCAATGCTCAGGGCTGCCCAGACAAAATTAAAATACACTAATACAAACAATATAACAGAGAAGAAAAATGATTTCCATCAGATCACCAAGGAGCACACCTGTGATCTCTAGATTATCTTGTCAAATTTCAATGTAAAACCACCTTGCTGGCTGGCTCAGCCATGTTGGAACAAAATGTATTTACAGAGTGATTTCTTGAGCAAACTAATATTGGCATTTAAATAGTAGCTAACCATTTCTTCTGAGAACTTGTGTGTGGAAACCCTCTCCTTCCCTCCCCAGAAAAAGTTACTTTTTTAGTAAATCAAAGTGACTTTGACATTTAAAAGGAAATCTAAAGAGTAGCAATAATTGCATAGGGGAAGAAATGGGCCCAAATATTACATAACTTTTCTAGGCGTCACAGTTAGAAGAGATCACTTGATTTAATGTCTGTTCATCTGCCTGACCTAAAACAGCCTCATAACCATTGCAGGCCCCAAAGAGATCCACTTACCCAGTGCAGACTCCAGATAAAACTTCTCATTTACTGCAGGCCTCTTACCCAGAGCATATTACCCCTTACCATATAATCTATCTATCTTCAATATTTCTAATGCAACCATCACCATAGCCTCTAGCCACCAAGATCTCTTACCAGACTCTGACAAGCTTTGTGGTGTTGTTGCACCGTATGTTCGACCTGAGTCCTCTGAATCACTGCTATAGGCCTGTCGTTTCCCAGGAAGAGCGGACCTTTTCTTCTGGTCTGGCTTTATATCAAGGCAACCCATGCTCCTTTGCAAAGTCTGACTTGATCGGTGAGCAGGTGCCTTCACAAATTCATAATGGAGACCTGCAAGAAATGGATTAATCCTGTAGCATTAAGATTTTAAAGCTAACTGTCTTTTATCTACCAAGGTCGTCATTATCTATGTATTTTTTGAGTCTTCTGGCTTTCGATTACTATTTTGTTTCTAGTTCCAACTTCTAAAGTTAGCGAGCCATGGTTGACTGAAAAATATCTACAAATGTTTGAGAAGCTAAAAGTATCAGAGAAGCTTGGAAGATAATGATAGCTCCATGCCTCCTTGTTGGGAAAGATTCAAATCTGGATTATGCTGGTGTAAATCCATAGATTCTACAATCACTGACTCTGAGGATTTACCGAGGTTGGAATCTGGTTCATTCCCTCTCTATTGCCTGTTTCCTTGCAACGCATGGGTCTTCAGACAGGTGAATGGCTGTGTTGGGTGTTAATGCCACACGACTGTTTTAACAATCCTAAGTAGCTGAGATGGCCCTGCATTTATGACATTAAGACATTTAATGGTCTTGCACTAAAGGACTGAAATAGAATCTAAGCTGTGAATTTCTTCACAATGTTTTTGTTCTAATAAATATTTTAGGACTCAAAGACACAAGCTTCGCCGTGTCTCAGACATGTGGTGTCTGCGATATAGAGCACAAGCTCAGAGTTGCAGGTTTCTGCATCACAATTTGGATTCAGTAGCCACCCATAGACTCAAACTGCATCGGAATGTTACAGTTTGAAGAGTGTAAGCCTGTGTGGATTTAGTCTTCATCTTGGTTGTGAAGTCTGATCACAGATGCTGCTAAGACTTATACTGTGGGGGGAAATTTTAAAATAAGTAATAATTGGTGCACCACTCAGCAGGTACTTAAGCATATGCCTAACTTTAAGCACATGAGTAATCCCACTGACTTCAGTGAGACTACTCACATACACCTCTACCCCGATATAACGCTGTCCTCGGGAGCCAAAAAATCTTACCGCGTTATAGGTGAAACCATGTTATATCGAACTTGCTTTGATCTGCCGGAGTGCGCAGCCCCGTCCCCCCGGAGCACTCCTTTACCGCGTTATATCCGAATTTGTGTTATATTGGGTCGCGTTATATCGGGGTACAGGTGTACTTAAAGTTAGACACTTGAATAGCTTGCTGAATTAGGGCCTCAAGTTTCTAATGCACCCTGCTTCTCAGAGGATCCTAAAGGGCCTTACAAAATATATAGCATTGCTGAAATGCAGCAGCCGTCTAGCACACATCCCCGGACAATGGTGGGGGATTGGGCAAGGACAGTGGGTACCTGAAAATATTTCCTAACTCATTTTTTTAAACTGACTAGATTTCAGGTTGAGGCTGCCCCTTTAACACAGTGCACTGCAAGAGGTGTATATGGTACCTGAAGGTGTCCCGGAACCCCTTGTTGATCGACGGCGAATCAGGTATGCCAACATTAGCTGGTCCTCATCTGGTTTCTTGTCGGAATAATATATCTTCCTGTGGCTGGCTGCATCCCGTTTCATGTGCTGAGCGCGAACATATGGATAGGGCTGCACTCTGACCCTGATTTCTTTGTGCTTTTCCTTATCCTTTGTTACTTCCTCTCGGTCAGCCTGTAGCGTGTAGTCCCACTCTACATCCTCAAACTGGAACATCAGTACGCTGCTCAGAGCATTGATCACCATCCTAGGAAGGGGAGAGGAACAGTGCTAAGAAACACACATTGTAATAATGGTGTAGCAGTTACCTGTTGTGCCAGATTGCTTGTGTGCACTGTTACAGATGCTGAGGTGCATAACTAGAATTGAAGTTGCAATTGCTTGGTTGGGGAAAAGAAAATGAGCAGTGTTTAGATTGTTGCCAGCCCTGGTGATCAGACCCAGCACATTCCAATTAATGTAACCTGAATGTAAAGAACACTGTTGAGTTCATTCATTGCTAGGTACAACTGGGAATAATGGGATGAAATCATGAAAAGGAAAAATTTTCTGACTGTTAGGCTGTGAAATAGCTCCCAAGAGAAATGGTGGTTGTCCTGTTGCTAGGGTCCCTTGAATCTGGGTGAAAAAACACTGGGAACAGACTGTAGGGAACAAGCCTACTCTTGTCTAGAAGGATGGATGTGACGAGTAGGCCTTTTTGATCTCCTGCATTATGAAAATGCAGTAGAACACTGGTGTGTTAAGAGCGCACGTGGGTCTGATCCTGAACCCACCCAAACTCTGAGGAAATTCAGATCGTAATCTTGATCCCACTTTATAGCTTTGCCCTATCTCTAAAATGGGCCTGAATCTAAACATCAGGATGAATATCCCATGTTTTGGGGAAGTTTGGATTGAAATCTGAACCAAAACACCACACCTACTTAATAGAATAACATATTGCAGTGATCCATAGTCAATAAACCAGCAGAATCCTCTAAAAAAACCCACCTGTTAGGGCTGTAAAAAGGACATGATTTCTTGAGCAACACGATCTGTCTAACTGGCTCAGAGTCTGAGTGCAACTGCTATTACCCACCTATTTTCTACAATGCAGAAGGACACCACAGGGTCACCTCTGCTATTGGCCCTCATCACCTTCAGGCAGGTCCCAGTCAGGAAGTTAAATATACGTATTTTTCCATCAGCGCAGCCACTGATGACTCGGAGATACAGAAACGCCAGATACAGGACTTCCCTGAAAACAAAACACCGAGCATAAGCACATTCCTTATTCCTACATGAGAAGATTGAAGTAACAAGGTTCTTTGATGGTGAGTGAAGCAGGTCCATCTCTGCCTGCAGGGTAGATGAGAGAACTAGTCAGGTTTAAAGGAGGCTGGGGAGGATGAAAATCACCCAGCAAATTCCCTCCTAATCATTACTGTCTTCGGAATGGAGAGATGGCCAAAATTATGAAGTCCAGACAATTTATTGGACATATGCATGCTCAAAAAATGAATGAAGCAGTCATTCGTAGCAACCACTGTGTTTAAGACCAGTCGCGGCTTATTAGCTTTGCCAGTAGGCATTTTCAATCACATCTCTTCCTTTAAATAACCTCTGAAAGTAAATGCAAACAGTATGGTGATGTAGTCTTATCACAGCACAGTTAAAATCACAAAATGTCATGATGTGCAAAGGGAATGGTTTCCACAACAAAACTAATGCCTCCATGTTTCACATATGCACTATCTTCTGTTTGTCTTTTCTGCCAAAATATGTAGTTTAACATGCTGTTGAATATATATTAGAGGTTCCTGAAATTTTGGTGTATCTGGATCCCTTTTTATCTTAAATCATCCCTGCTTCTATGTCAGTAGCAAAGAGGTGGGAATGATCTTGTTTTCCTGAACTCCTTGACTCGCAGTGGGTTATTTGCTCCTGGACTGGGATAAGAGCACCCCAAATTTAGGTGGATTGAGTCCTAGATGTTAGCATTCGTCATGGCTGGGCGCATTTGCATCTAAGTCTTTACAGTTTACATCCAGAAGGCATAAGATCTGAATTAGTTTTTCTGCCAAAGAATTGTGTTTTGTTTATTCTGTTTTTTCACCTGCACTCACATCATACTAATTATAGGCAGGATTAGTATTGCCACCTATTTTTAAGGTTGCCTGACACTTCCTGTTATAAGACCCACTTTCCAGTGGCTTATAACTCTGTCTAACTGTAACTGCGCTGAAATTTACCATGTTGGGTGTCTGCCTCACGTTGAATGTTTTTGGGAAATTTCAGTCAAAATGATTTAGCTGTTTCGATAACAAGGCAAAGGAAAAACACATTGTTTTTCTCCTTATTAAAAATGTTGTGACCTTTTATTGAACAACTCTAGTATCACCATGCTTTGGAGCAGGGACTTGACATTTGGCAGTATATGAACATGTACTAAAATACCGTATCATAATGCATACGCGTAAGAGGACTGATTTAAGGTTGCACAGGCAACCTTAATTTTGGCATACCCTAACTTTGGAGTTTTCGACTTTGCAACCTTAATAATGTTTCGTGAAGGTATATTATCATCATGGGTGAAATCCTGGGCATATTGGAAGTCAATGGCAAAACACCCATTCACTTCAATAGGGCATGGATTTCACCCCTTGTATTTAGTCGATCAGTGCTTTTCTGTACACTTGAGGACCTCTTCATCACCATATATAATATCATACATAATAGTTTTCCCAAATGTCTAGCTTTATTGTGTCATGGGACAACATTGAATGCTGCTATTCCCTTGTGAAGGTAAGAGTTTTATGCAAGATACACAGTCCTAGGACTTTGATTCCATCTGTTCTGCGGGGATTCCTTACTCGGGAGTCACTGTTCCATTGAATAACAGTGAGTTCCTGGAAAACAAAAAACCCCTCCCTGCAGGACAGGGAAAATTTTAAAGTGTTAGGACTGTGAATTAACCCATTCTATGTAGATATATTCCTAAGCAGGTAACAGAGTTCACTTTATTGAGTCAGAGCTATAGGAGACACACAGACATTTGTTATCTGTGGATTCCAACATGTGAATGATACCTACTGTGGATGCCTGAAAGCCATTAGACATCGCTTATGTTTTCCCACCATGCTCCATCCCAGGACAAATCCATCAGAGCTTCCTGTCACTAGATGCCATTGATCAAAGGCCAGGGATTTTATTGGGCCTTGGTGCCCTTCTAAGGTCTGGAACATGAAAAAGCCATATGTCACATAGTGTAACATACTATAAGAATTCTGGGCATACACATAGCCCTAATCATTCTCATATTACAATCACAATACTGCCCTCCTATGCTTTATAATGGATTCTATAGAGGATTACAATATGCCCTTTGGTAATAGTTTTGATTCAGTACTCACTGTGAGTGAAACATGCCAGGCTCACTCTTGGTGGCCAGACACTAATGTGGACTTATTCATTCATTGGCCAGGATCACTGTGTGTACTATGTGTAGGGCCCTATCAAATTCACGGCTATGAAAAACGTGTCACGGACCGTGATATCTGGTCTCCCCCCATGAAATCTGGTATTTTGTGTGCTTTTACCCTATACTATACAGATTTCACAGGGAGATCAGCGTTTCTCAGACTGGGGGTCCTGACCCAAAAGGGAGTTGCAGGGGGGTCACAAGGTTATTTTAGGGAGGTTGCAGTATTGCCACCTTTACTTCTGCGCTGACTTCAGAGCTGGGTGGCCGGAAAGCGGCGGCTGTTGGCTGGGTGCCCAGCTCTGAAGGCAGCACCCTGCCAGCTGCAGGGCAGAAGTAAGGGTGGCAATACCATACCATGCCATCCTTACTTCTGCACGGCTGCTGGCGCTGCCTTCAGAGCTGGGCTCCCGGCCTGCAGCCACTGCTCTCCAGCTGCCCAGCTCTGAAGGCAGCGCCACCGCCAGCAGCAGCACAGAAGAAAGGGTAGCAGTACTGCAACCTCCCCCCCCCCACACAGACACACATGCACTCAATAACCTCACGATCCCCCCACTCCTTTTTGGGTCAGGACCCCTACAGTTACAACACCATGAAATTTCAGATTTAAATAGCTGAAATCATGAAATGTATTATTTTTAAAACCCTATGTGCATATTATTGCAGCTGAGAATTAAACTGAGACCTTTAGGGTCTGTTAAGTGAATAATCAACCAAGGAAGACAATATGAAACTGCCCTTAACCAAGCTAGTAGGAGCCGTATGTAAACTTGGGTCATCTAGAAATGGAATATCTTACCCTTGATACACATCTGTACATGCAATTCCATCAGACTCTTTTCCACCAATAGAAACTGCTTTTCACCTCTCAAAGAACACTTACTCTGAGCATACACTGGTATAACTGAAATCAAACTGGCTCTGATCTTTAAATTACAGTGCAGCTGTCTGGATATCCCTAATCTTTATAAACTGTTTTTGTTTCTGCTAGAAACAAATTTCATTTCTTGGTGTAACTATGCGTCATCCCCAGCCCTGAAATACGGCTATCATCCAGAAAATCCCTGCTTGTGAACATTCACCCAAACAAAAGCTCAATCATATAAATATCTGCAAACAGCAAAAAATTAAAGACCAGATTAAATGTCAATTTTTAATTTGGTGAATTGTTTGCCAATAGGCTCTTACACAGGTCAGCCATCACTAATTCTGTTGATCATCAGTTACCAGTTTCATACCTTTTTCTTTCTTTCTTTTTAAAAAACACCTTTGGTGTAAACAAAAAGCCATGACTAGTTGGGGTGAACAGATATGTAAAAGGTTGTTATAAAGAGGACAGTGATCAATTGTTCTCCATGTCCACCAAGGGAATCAGAGACTCATAGGGGTTAGAAGGGACCACAAGGTTCATCTAGTCTACCCCCTCCCCCCCCCAAAAAAAAAAGATTTCAGCTGTCCACATTGGCTTAGCTTGCAGCAAGGCAGATTTAGGTAATTAGGAAAAACTTTCTAACTTTAAGGATAGTTGAGCACTGGAACAGGTTACCTGCGGAGGTTGTGGCATCCCTATCAATGGAGGATTTTAAGAACAGGCTAGATGAATATCTGTCAGGGATGGTCTAGGTAAACTTAATCCTGCCTCAGTGCAGGGGAATAGACTAGATGATTTCTTGAGGTCCCTTCCAACTCTACATTTCTATGATTCAGTGTGTAGTAGAGAGAGAGAGCCTGGTGTAAGATCTGAGGCTGTGAATCAAAGTCAGGCCTTGTATTAAAGCAGATGTTTGCAAGTTCACTGTCCAGTACGTGAATTTGGCAAAGTTGTTGCTAGTGTACTAGGCTCTAGATATTTGCATAAATATATTCCAGCTAGTACAGATACATCCCCCATCTAGTATAAGATAAGATGGTTTGACAAAACAATGAATAGGGATGTTTTGTTCCAGATATCAGGAACCAGGGGAGATAACAAACAGATGTCATGAAACACATAAGGTGGTGCGTAAGATGTTTTTTCCAGTTGTTTGTCTCAGTCTATAAATGTCAGGGTACCTCGCCTTAACCCTTTGTCCAGCCCAGAGGGCAGCAGAGAGTCCTGCTTGCTGACTGAGCTGAGTCCATTGTAACAGGCCTACATGTGTTAGTGTACCCATAGACATAGATTCAGGGAGCTAGTACTGTGCTTTGTTGACAATAAACCTTGCCGAGCGCCTTCGCCACTGAACCGAGTCTGTGGTCTTTCTAGGTAGTACTATCGAGGTCTGCTGGGCCAGCTAGCTGCTCAGAGCTGAGACAGCACACAGAGAGGAAACACCCAAATACGTTTCCAGAACACGCTACGATTAGGAAGAAACATACCTTGATCAACACGCATGTATCAACGTGCCACACTTTCACCAACCCTTTTTCGCAACCGCTCACAATGTGGGTGTTGTTGATTTTAGCTGTCCAAATGGCATCTTTGTGTTTTAAAGTTTTGATGCATCGCCCGGTGCTTAAATCCCACACTGTTAGGAGTGAGAGGGAGAAACATAAATAATGTCCACATTTATTTGTCCATATCACTCTGGAAAATGTGAATATAAATTATTATTTGAGTCACAGTTGCACCTAGAGGCCCCAGCTGAGTTCAGAGCCCCCTTGTGCTAGGTGCTGCACAGAGACAAACCCTGCCCTGAAGCATTCACAATCTAAATAGAGAAAGCAACGGCGTATCATTATAAGCCCTGTTTCACAGGTGAGAACCTAAGGTCACCACAGGAAGTCCGTAGCAGAGCTGAGGACTGAATCCAGGTCTCTCAAGTCCCATTGCCATAACCACAATGCCATTCATATTGTATAAAACCACTCTAATAGGAGTTGCATGCGTGGCCATTGCTTGCAAAGCAAACTAAGCTCCATTGTGAGATTGAAATCCACCCCCTGGTTTCCATGCTGGTTGTCAGGATCACACACTGTCTGTGCTATAAAGATACATATTGGGCCACTTTCCCTGCTGGTCTAAGCCAATCCAAACCCCTTTGCTGTTACCACTGGGATTTGGAATGTGGCTGGCGGTGGCCCCCCATCAAAGCCTTGGGGCTATTTCAGCGATTGCTTGCTCACCTTTGACCATGCAGTCTCTTGCTCCTGACACAACCCTGTTTTTGTACACGTCCAGGCAGGTGATGGTCCCCGAGTGACCGTTAAGGATCTTCACACAAGCCCCAGTGAATATATTCCAGCATCTGCAGAGTAAGGGCCAAGAAGGGGAGAATCCTGTGATTCGTTAATTGTTAATTAATGACTTATTTGTTATTATTGCCTGGTTCTCCTCGCGCATACACTGGTGTAAGTCAGGAGTAATTCCACTGAGGTCAATGAAGTAACACTGAGAAAAGCCCGATGGAAGGGCAGTAGAATCAGGCCCTAATATTTAGATACTCGATCTTATATTTTGTTCTGGTGGCACCAGGGCTGTCATGGTCACATACATCTGGATTGCTTCTCTGGCTACCCAGCAATGGCTACCTCTGCCCTCCAAATGTAACAATCCTTCAGACAGCCCCATTTCCATCTAGCAGCTGCCAAGAAGACCTACAGCTGCTTCACTGAGAAAACCCAAGCACATGGATACAGCAAAGACCATCCCATGTTGAATCAGGTGGGAGACAAAGACTCCATATCTGTGTAGACTCTTTCCCCTCCTATTAGACTGATGTGGCCTTTGAAACAGGCCCTGCCACTGTCATCCCAGAGCAGGAGAACCTGACTTGGGTTTCCGCTTTTGGGCATAATGCAGGGCTATTGTGGCAGCAGATTATTAGTATCCTAAGAATTAGTGACAGAGATGACATAATAAGACTTCCCCTTCCCCAACTTCAATGAGGACGTATCCTGACCTACACCAGTGTATGCCTCTGCATAGTGTAAAGCTGCCTCTATACTTTCTTCCAAGTGCACTGGAAGGTCGTCAGATACCATGGCAATGAGTTGGTATCAAAATGATGGGAAGATTAAAAAAAAAAGCCTCCCAAACTTCAGGGGTGAATTCCTGGCCCTATTGTACTGAATGGGAGTTTTGGCATGGACTTAAACAGGGCCAGGATTTCACCATGGATGCTAATCAGAAACAATGTCTCTGGTTTAGAAATATCGCAACAATCGGTTTTCCTGGCGTACTTTGCTACTTCTTCTTCCAGTACTGGATGAAACGGGAAAGCACAGAGGGGAAATGTCCTGCATGAGCAAGGGAGTACACTAGGATATCTATGATGTGTTTTTCTTCTCCCCTTATTACAGTCAGAAAATGGGGGGAGGGGAGGATTCTGGAAAAAATGCCCAATGTTGGGTTTGGTTTTGGGTTTTATGCTTAAAATTTCCGTTCACTAGATCATTTCAAACTGGATCACTCTGCCCAGTGACCCTCGTATCAGCACTGCTCACCGGATGCTGAGATCAAAGCTCGCGCTCAGCACGAACCCTTTCTTCTCATTGAGGAACACTGCCTTGATGCTCCCAGCATGGCCACTGATCACAGGCGGCACTTCCTTCAGCTCCAACACGTCAAGGAACCTGACTTTGCGGTCCAGTGAGCCAATGGCAAGCAAGTTCCCACCACAGTAGTGGATTACCCTGTGTGGATCTGACCTGGGTAAGCAAGCAGAGACTGAGGAGAGCATCTGCCAAAGCATTACAGGGCTAGCCAGGAAAGCACTGTAGGCTGTTATTTACAGGCACCTCTATTGTGCTCAATGCTGCAGTATCTCAGCTCAGTGAACAGAATTGATGGGCCATCCTGGAAAGGTACCTGGAACCCCTCAAGGTGCCAGTGGGAGGGTTGCTGACAGGGCCGTCCTTACCCATACGCAAAGTACGCAGCTGCGTAGGGCACCAAGAAATTAGGGGCACCAAATTTCCTGGTGCCCTACACAGCTGCGTGCTGCTCCAGCCCCTGCTCCGCCTCTTCCCCATGGCCATGCCCCTGCTCTGCCCCAGCCCCGCCCCCACTCCACCCCTTCCCCCAAGCCCCCGCCCCTGCTCCTCCCCCGCCCTGCCTCTTCCTGCCCCTGCTCTGCTCCAGCCCCGCCCCCACTTCACCCCTTCCCCAAGCCCCTGCTATGCCCCTGCCCCCACTCCACCCCTTCCCCTGAGGACTGCAGCAGAGGTCGGGCATCCTGCACTCACCGGGCGGTGGTAAATGGAGCGAGACGGCCACAGCCCGCTCCGCGCCGCCGGCTCCCATCCGCACCGCTGGTGAGTGCTGGGGGCGCGGTTCCCCCCACCCCTCCAAGACCCAAGGCTGGGAGCCAGGGGAGCAGAGCGGAATGGGCTGGGGCTGGGTCGCTCCACTTCCCGCCGCCCGATGAGTGCGGGGTCGGGCCTGCCCTGCACTCACCCGGCGGCAGGAAGTGGAGCAACCCGGCCCCAACCCGCTCCGCTCTGCCAGCTCCTGCTGGGGGGTGGTTCCTCCCTGCCCCCCAAGCCTGCTCCTACCCCCTTGTGGAGGCCTTCCCCCACAGAGGCCTGGGGCCAGCCTCCCTTCTTTCACCTCCCCCCCCCGCGAGGAGGCTGCGTAGGGCACTAGAATGGCTAGGGATGGCCCTGGTTACTGAGACCCAAGGTTTCAGCTGATGTTTGTATATAGAGCAGGGGTAGGCAACCTATGGCACGCATGCCGAAGGCGGCATGTGAGCTGATTTTCAGTGGCACTCACACTGCCCGGGTCCTGACCACCGGTCCAGAGGGCTCTGCATTTTAAATTAATTTTAAATGAAGCTTTTTAAACATTTTAAAAACCTTATTTACTTTACATACAACAATAGTTCAGTTATATATTATAGACTTATACAAAGAGACCTTCTAAAAACGTTAAAATGTATTACTGGCATGCGAAACCTTAAATTAGAGTGAATAAATGAAGACTCGGCACACCACTTCTGAAAGGTTGCCGACCCCTGGTATAGAGAATAAATCATAGCGGGGAAGGGGATGAGACCCACTGGGGACTGCTGACCCCACTATTTCTGAAATTGAGTCACTATAAAGCCTTTATACAAGGGCATGTTTGGGGGTCAGGGTTCCCCGGACACAGTTTTTTTAAATGCCAATTCTTGCAGCAACAATGTATCGAAATATACATATTTCAGGTTTTGCTTATACACATGTCCACACATACTGAGACACATACCCTATGATACACCCTTACACACACACACAGCTGAGACGCAGCCTCACACACACACCAAGACTCACACAGGCTGATACAATCGCCCCCACCCCCCCTCTACACACACACTCACACTCACAAACTGACTTGCACACACAGTAAGCTGGATCCTCATATAAATACACCAACTCATATGTGCATACAGTCAAAGGGGAGTCTCCTCCTTTAGATCATGTGGCAGGAGCATAAGTGATGGGAGCAGAAGTTTCTGGGTTCTAATCCTGCTTTGCATATGTAATGGGCGGCAGAAAGTGCTGCTTAGGGACTAGATTTTGCTACCCTTGGTCACATTGGGTAGTACCTTACTATAGAAATACTTCCACTGATTCCAGTGAAACTAATATTGGGGAAGGCATGCGTAAGAGGGGCACAATCGAACCCTGAAATTTGGACGCAAATCATGAGTAAGTTACACACCCTGTAAATAATGTGAACCTTATTTTTCATGCAGGGACTTCTACACTAGTTCCATCAAAACTTTGAATAAATAACAGCAACAGTTACCCTTAGAAAAATAAATATGCATAGGAAACTATAGCCTTGTCCACACTTGTGCACTAATAATACTCAGCACTTACTGGGCCTGATTCGCCGCTGGCTTGTACCTCGTGTCTGTATTTTCACTAGTGCAAAGTGGGTGTAAAACACTATCATTCTGATCTGGTGGTGTTTCACAGCCCTGCTGCACAGGTGAAAATGACAAAAGAGTGCAAAGTTGTTGTAGCTGTGTCTCATAGACTCATAGACTTTAAGGCCAGAAGGGATCATCATGATCAGCTAGTCTGACCTCCTGCACATTGCAGGCCACAGAACCTCACCCACCCACTCCTATAATAGATCCCGAACTTCTGGCTGAGTTACTGAAGTCCTCAAATCATGGTTTAAAGACTTCAAATTACAGAGAATCCACCATTTACACTAGTTTAAACCTGCAAGTGACCCATGCCCTATGCTGCAGAGGAAGGCAAAACACCCCCATACTCACTGCCAATCTGACTTGGGGGGAAATTCCTTCCTGACCCCAAATATGGTGATCGGTTAGACCCTGAGCATGTGAGCAAGACCCAGCAGCCAGACACCTGGGAAAGAATTCTCTGTAGTAACTCAGAGCCCACCCCATCTAATGTCCCATCAGCAGCCATTTGCTGCTAGCAGTGGCAGATCAGCTACATTCTGTTGGTCCCAGGATATTAGCGAGACAAGCTTGTCTCCCTCACCAGCTGAAGTTGGTCCAATTACAAGATATTACCTCACCCGCCTTGTCTCTCTAACAGAATGAAGGCAGGCAAAAATTAGGCCCAGTATCTTCAAAGCATTTCCCAGACATTCTCTGATCGCTCCTGTCAAACACTACCCCCATTTTACTGATAGGGAAACTGTAGTGACTCACTTCAGAAGCAGTCGCATCAGAGCCAGAAAGAGAATGCAGGAGTTCTGGGCTCCCATTCTGGTGCCCAACCATTAGGCAAAGCTCTTTCCAAGCCTCGCTAATTTTGAAAGCTGATTTCGCGATGTGGTTCCTATGCAGTTAACTGCCAGCTTAGAGTGTCCAGGGAACTCTCCCTGAACAGCCTGATGGCAGAGGCATGGTCAAGGCTAGTCCTTTTAGCAGGATTTGGATATAGTTCTGCAACACCCTTGTAGCCCACTTGACCAATAGTGTAGTGTGGATGCAAACTGTGCTACCCACTGGTGAAAACAGGATTTAAGGGGAGGCAAGGCACCTGCAGGAATCCCTGGGTGACATGCCTGACCTGGTGAAGCCACCAGTTGGCCCTATAGGTTTATAAAGAGCTTTGAGATCCCCGGAGTTGGAGAGGGGTTGCCAGTGCTAAGTGTGGTGACTGAAGCAAGGGTGCGTGGCATGTACATACTGGTCTGTAAGGACACGAACATTGTAGGAGCCGCAGAAGATGTTTCTCTCCTCCAGCTGGACAGTTTCAGTCATCTGGCCATGATAAGCTGACTGTAGGTTGTTCTCCTCCTAGGGACAGAGAGGAAATAGGAATAAATAACTCTGTTGGGAAGAGATTGCCTATTGCTCTTGCTCCTCAGTTACACTAAAGGGCCTTAAAGGTGATGGGGGACTGACCCCAGAGAACATGCCCTGTGCAGGCCCCTCCCCAGCCAACATAGAGGGCATGTTGGGGGCAGGACAGGGGCGTTCCTTGGAGTACAGTGTAGTAGAACTACTCTCAGAATGTGTTATGGACAAGTCTTTGAAGGCAGAAAAAGTAAGGGGGTGGATATTTTAGATTTGATTCTGACTAACTGGGAGGAACTGGTTGAGCATCTCAAAGGGGAAGGCGACTTAGAATTGATCACGAAATGACAGACTTCATGATTATAAGGAAAAAAAGGAGCAAGAGCAGCAGAATAAAGACAACTTCAAAAAAGGACACTTCAACAAACAGGGAATTCGTAGATATGGGCTCACGGGAAAGAAATCTAAGGGAAAAAGATGTTCAGGAGACCTGGCACTTTCTAAAAGACAAACTTTACAGCAAAACAGCAACCTATCCCAATGCAGAGGAAAGACAGGAAGAACAACAAGAGACCGATATGACTCGATGTGGAGCTCTTTAATGACCTGAAAATCAGAAAGGAGTAGTACAAAAAGTAAAAACTTGGACAAATTGCTATGGATGACTATAAAAGAATAGCACAAGCTTGTAGGGACAAAATCAGAGTGGCTAAGGAACAAAATGAATTACAACTAGCAAGAGACGTAAAAGGCAATAGAAGAGATTCTGTAAATGCATTAGAAGTAAGAGAAGGCTGAAGGAAGATTTAGGTCCATAACGGGGAAAGAGAGTGAATAATGGATGAAACAGAAGGCTGACATGTTTAATGCTTTTTTTGCCTCAGTCTTCACTAAAAAGGTTAATTGTGACCAGATGCTTAACAAAATTAATATTAACAACCAGGGGGAAGGAACACAGGACAGAATAGGGAAAGAACAGGTTAAAGAATTATTTAGATAAGTTAAATGTATGCAAATCAACAGGGCCTGATGGATTTCCCTTCGAGTTTTTAAGGAATTAGCTGAAGCAGTCTCTGAACCATTAGCAATTATCTATGAGAACCCATGGAAGAGGTGTGGGGTCCCAGAGGACTGGAAAAGGGCAAATATAGTACCTATATTTAAAAGGGGGAGGAGAGGAAGAGCGGGGGAATTATAGACCAGTCACCCTAACTTTGATACCCAGAAAGATACTGGAACAAATTGTTTAACAACAAATTTGTAAGCATCTAGAGAACAATAAGGTGTAAGTAATAGACAACATGGATTTGTCAAGAACAAATCATCCCAAAACAATCTAGTTTCCTTCTTGGACAGGATGACAGGCCTAGTGATGGGGGGAAGCAGTAGATGTGATATATCTTGATTTTAATAAGGCTTTTGACACAGTCCAACATGACATTCTCATAAGCAAACTAGGGAAATGTGGGATAGATGAAATTGGTATAATGTGGGTGCACAACAGATTGAAATACTGTTCTCAAAGAGTAGTTATCAATGGTTCACTCTCAGACTGGGAGGACATATCAAGAGGGGTATTGCAGGGGGTGTCTTGGATCTGCCGCTATTCAATATTTTCATTACCAACTTGAATGAAGGAATATAGAGTCAACATAAAATTTGTGGATGAAACCAAGCTTTGGAGGACAGGATTAGAATTCAAAATGATCTTGATGAATTGGAGAATTGGTCTGAAAACAATAAGATGAAAATCAATAAGGGAAGTGCAAAATATTACACTTAGGAAGGAAAAATCAAATACACAACTACAAGATGATAACAGTCTTCAAATATGTTAAGGGTCATTATACAGAGGATGATGGTCAATTGTATTCCATGTCCACTGAAGGTAGGACAAGCAGTAATGGGCTTAATCTGTAGCAAGGTTAGATATTAGGAAAATCTTTCTAACTCTCAGGGTAGCTAAACTGTGGAACAGACTCCCAAGAGAGAATCCCCATCACTGGAGGTTTTTAAGAAGGGGTTGGAAAAATAGCTGTCAGGGATTGTCTAGGTTTACTTGGTCCTGCCTCAGCACAGGGGGTTGGATTTGATGACCTCTCGAGGTCCCTTCCAGCCCTACATTTCTATAATTTCTATGAATTGGGGAATAACTGGCTAAGCAGTGGCACTGCAGAAAAAAATCTGGGGGTTATAGTGGATCACAAACTGAATATGAGTCAAAAATGTGATGCTGTTGTGAAAAAGACAAATATGCTGGGATGTATTAATAGGCGTATCAAATGCAAGTCACGGGAGGTAATTGTTCTGTTCTATTCAACACTGGTGATGCCTCAGCTAGAGTATGTGTCCAATCCTGGGTGCCACACTTTAAGAAAGATGTGGAGAGATGGTAGAGAGTCCAGAGGAGAGCGACAAGAATGATTAAAGGTTTAGAAAACCTGACCTATGAGGAAAGGTTGAAAGAACTGAGCATGTGCAGTCCAGAGAAGAGCAGATTGAGAGGGGACCCAATAACAGTCTTCATATATGTAAAAGGTTGTAATAAAGAGGATGGTGATCAGTTGTTCTCCATGTCCACCAAGGACAGGACAAGAAGTGACTGGCTTAGTTTGCAGCAAGGGAGATTCAGGTTAGATATCATGAAAACTTTCTAACTATCACGATCATTAAACACTGGAACAGGTTGCCAAGGGAGGCTGTGGAATCCCTGTCATTGGAGGTTTTTAAGAATGGGTTAGACAAAAATCTGTCAGGGATGCTCTGGGTATACTTAATCCTGCTTCAGTGTGGGGGGAAGGACTAGATGACCTCTCAAGGTCCCTTCCAGCCCTATTTTTCTATGATTCTGCTTCCCAAGATCCATAAGGGGCTGCTCTCTCTTACCTTGAAAGGCCCTTTGGATATACCTGCAACATACCTTTCCTCTGCGTTTCCATCTGCGGCCTCTTGCTGGGATGATGTCCCCATCTTTATTTATCCTTGGAATTACAACATTGGTCATTTTAGCGTAGCTGGGAATGACTCCCCTAGGACATGACCCCTGGAATAAACATCAAAGGACGTTGGTGTCATTACTACACAGGCCAAATGTACAGCAAGAGAGGGAATAGAAAGCAGCACTTATTTTCTTCAGTTCAGAACTACATACACTTCTGTGGGCTCATGTATAGGAAGGCTGAGCTGCATGCACTGGTTTGTTATTGATGAGTTTCTTAAGCACATTGGGCTGCACACACTGATTTTTGTTCTTGTAGGGTTGCTCCTCAGAGCTGGTACTCACACACCGGTTTGTCATTGTAGTGTTGGGCCTCAGATCTGCTGTGCACATGTTTATTTATAGGTTCTCAGGAGCTATAAATGGGATAGACAGCAAGACACGCAGCCTGACTTTTCACTGAGATGTTTTTACTTCGAGCTGAGTGTGATGCCTTTATCATCAGGGGCTGTGACTAGTGATCAAGGTCATTTTTTCCAAATCAATTCTAATGAAATTTCATTGCTAAATAATGACTAACACTTTTTTATTTGAGAGCAGTTGTCTCACAGCCCTGCCTCCTATTTAAAGGTGCAGCTCTCCAGCAATGGAATTGTAGATACATACTACATAATACGCAGGAACATGACCTTACCAGAGAGGAGGAAGCATTGCAAAACAGCTGAATTGTTTGAAACCCAAATATTTCTGACTCAACCTGAATCCCCGGCAAGGAAGAGGATTGTATAGATCTTGGCTGCTGGTTAAAGGGTGCCTGGGCTGGAACCCAGTGTAGAGGGTGGGCCTGGGTTCTCCTCCCAATCCCTAGGAAGTGGCGCAGGACTGTTGCAGATGCCAGCTGGACAGCTGGTCCACTGAGACTTTGATACCATATAGTGACCTAGACGGAGGGCTGAGTCATGAAGGTGGAACAGTGTGAATTAAGGGAGGAGAAACCACTGCAGCAACAGAGTGCCCATTGGCAGAGGGCACCATATGGGAAGAAAGCTGCTATGCCATGCCTGGCCAGGAGGAGGTGCTCTTGTAGTGAGTGATCGCTGTTACAGGGCCAGTCACATTAACAAAACTAAAGTCAGCTCACACAAGAGGACAATTGCTATTGCAGCTTGGCAAGATGTTTGCTGGAGATTTTAATAAAGCATTGGCCAGTCACTGATCAAATAATGCCATATAGTTAGCTGCTCGGGGCCAACATATATTCCAGGTATCCCACACAGTGCTTAATTTGTACCAGGCACCTCTGGCCTTGCCAGTTCGCAGCCCTGGCACCTCTGGCCTTGCTGCATCAGTTACGAATGTAAAAAAATTGCTTGAACCTCTTTCATTACAAATTAAGCACTGATCCCACATCATCATGAAGGTCTATTGATAATGGCTTGTAGGCTGATGTCAACTCCCTAGAGAATAAGTTGGTCAGCAGACTAGGATACTCACAGGTGTTGTGTCCTAGGGAGGAGCAAGGTGAAAACTACCATCATCAGCCGCCAAGCAGAGGTCTGAGACTGAGAGAGGAGAGGAGGGGATTCGGGGAAAGTATGCCTAGCATCACAGAACACCATCTTCTCCAGATTGTTAGGCAGTGGCGTTGAAGTCTGCTGTTCAGTCCTTCTAGACTGAGAGAATAGAGACCCACCCCACACCAGGCCCTGGTAGTGGGAGCATATGTGATGTGTGGGACAGCAGTATGTTTCCGAACCCATGTAGAAGGGGCTGCCTGCCTGTCTGGTTCCTGCTCTGATTCCCTCTGATCGGTGCAGATGGTGGAGGGGTCATCACAGCCAGGAAGACACACTGAGTGATTCTTTGTTCCTGGAATTCATGCGTATATTTTCAGTTCCCACCTCCTTGCTTTGGGGGTCAAACAGATCCTACATCCCTAAGTAAATCTCATCCCAGGCTGCCCTGTTCAGGCAAAATTTGGAGTCAAACCCATAAAGGTATGTAGGGCTCCCAACCAAACCCGCTAAGGGGGCAGAGCCCCAAACCGTATCTGTATCAGCTTGGGCTCACCTAATACTCACCTTAGGTTTGCTGAACATATAAATGAACTTTTCATCAAGCCTAGCTTGGGTGTCAGTGTGAAGGGAGTGGGTTTCCATGCTAATCTCCCTCACACAACATGCACCATGGAGTATAATCCTAAAGGTTATCCTTTCCTGGGATTTGCCTCTATTCTTAACTTAAGCCCTGTGGCAGGACTGCACTTACAGATATAAGCCTTTAGCCCATATTTCTGTTTTTTAGGGCTTTCTCCTTCAGGACCGTCTGTACATGTGTAGTGAGGCTGAGTGGCCTCCCTCTGAGCAGGAGAGCAAGGGAGCCTTACATGCCCCTTGGGGGGTTGGAGCCTAGATCGCTCCGCCCCCCTCGCCAGAAGTACCAGGGCGTGGCCGGAAGTATAAAAGGCCGGCCCTGCAGCTCAGTTGGGGGAGAGCCTGCAACGGAGGAGAATGGTCGGCCTGTTCTCCAGAGGCCCCGAGAGGAACCTGCACCTGGCTGTTCCCGATCCCCAGGCGTGGATGACGACTGGCCCGGAGTACCTGCTGCCATTTACCCCGAAGAGCTGGAAGAGGCCTGGAGGCTGCAGGTACCAAACCCCGGGGAGGCAGGAAGTAGCCCAGGGGCAGCCACGGAGCAGTCGGCTGCAGAGCCCGGCATGGCTCAGTCGGCATGTTGCGGCCGGATCCCTGCTGACACGGGCAGCCAATCCTGTCCCTGTCAGGGCCCTGGGCTGGGACGCAGTGGAGTAGGGTGGGCCCATGTCCCTCTGCCACCCCACCCTGGGTGGCTGACCCTCTACATGGTGCAAGGAGGCTCTAGCCCAAGACAGGAGCTCCCTTACCACTCACCTTAGAGACTGTTTGTTTGCTGGCTGCCTGAGCTCTGCCCAGGCCCCAGCCAGCCCTGATAGACTGTAGTTAAGGGCTGACCACTTGAGCTACCCCACTCCAGGCTACAGCCTGATATTGACTATTTACTGCGCAGCCCTATTGGGGCTTTTGCCTGTTTTAGACACTCTGGTCCTGCCTCCAGAGGACTAGCCTGAGTGGCCTCCCTCCGACCAGGAGAGCGAGGGAGCATTACAACATGCCTCTAGCTTTCTCTTTCCACAAAGAGGCTCTCAGCACTCTTATGTTCCTGAGTGGATCTAATTAGACCCACCTGGTCTGGGTTCCCTCAGGGAGTCAGTAGAACAGCTCTGCATCCCCTTACAGGGCCCTAAAATCCAGCACATGGTTATGCTCTCATCTGTGACCAAAATCTTTGGTACCAATCTTGCTAATAAGCCCCTGCTCAGAAGTAGCAGACTCTCAAAGGATGAGTAAAGGCTTTTCCACTTCTGAAGGTGTGATGATGACTCTAACCTAGCCTGGCTCTGGAGAGTGAGGAAGAAGGAAGAATACAACAGGGTGAAACTGGGAGGAACATCCCCAAGGCTCTAAGGCATGTTGGACCCTCCCATCTATTTGCTAGGGGCTTGAGGGGAAAAGGAGCTATACTGTAAGAGCCAGGATGGCAGAATGAGAGGCAAAAGCCAAGGCACAGTACCTGCAAGTACACAATCTCTTCCAGGACTAGGCTATGCGACAGATGTTCCTGCTTGACCTGTTTGGCCAGGAAAGCCCAGTGCTGGTTCACAGAAGTGCACCTGTTCAGGCTCTTTGTATCCAGAAACCCTGAGGAATTACAAGGAGAAGCTGGTTAACCCCAAGCTATGGTCATATAGCATTGATGTGCCCATGGGGCAGCTGTGCTTGGGAAGGAAGAGGGGCCATACCCAGGATGTACTTGGACAGATGGGTCGGCAGGCAGCGGATGAAGTCCTTATACTTGTTGACATTGGAGGCTGACGGGAAAGCTGCAGGGACAACGGCGGGGGCTGGGACGATTGAAGACATGGAGGATATATCATCATCCACTAACGCAGCTCTCTCACAATGCATGTGCGCCAGGTCTCTGGGCCAGAAGCACGGTATCTGCCCTTGGACACCTATGCCTGGGGCAGCAGAATCAATAGCATGTTAAGGTCTCCCAGGAGTGCCTGAGCCTTGGGGTATAGTCATAATATCAGTTATTAACTACCAAACCTGCTCCCCCTAATTTCTCATTACCCCACAGCTCCCCGGGATATTTTCAGCACTCTGAGTTCTATGGTAGCTGAAGGTACGTCATGAAGAACAACCCACCCTGTCCACTCTTGGGCTTTGAAGTATCTTAGATAACACCCCACATTAGCTCCTTTTGTTACAGTACCTATATCACTAAACAGGCTGGTTCCTTCTGATGAGACCCCACTTTCTAGGGCTGTGGAAGAAGTCAGGAAGGATTGAGATGTGGGTCGCAATTGCACCTGGGAGCTGGATTTCGTGTGTTCCTCTAGCTTGAAGCTGCTTTGGGTCTCAGTGAAGACCACAGTGATTTTGTCTTCCTCGTCCTCTGAAAGAATTGCGCAAACATAGGAGCAATCAAATCAAACAGAGCTAAATCATGGGTCACAGAGGTAGAGATGAAAGGGACCTGTTAGGTTATCTGCCCCATTCCCCTTGGCTAGTGTAGGATTGGTTCCTTCAGGGTTTTGTCTAGGTGATTTTAAGGACTTGAGCATTTATGTCTACCATTTCGCTTGGAAGTCTTTTGCACAGTAGACCTCATATTAGAAAATTATTTCACCCCATTATTGCTAGTTGTACTCATCCCAGACCGCCCTATACAATTCCTCTCTTCCCTGGGTGTTCATCTCTTGCAGACAGTTACCGTGTTCCCACACATATATACCCCATCCAGTTCCTATGGGCTGGCTATGTGAGGGAGTCCTAGTTGCTTGCTAGAAGTAAACCTGGGTCAGGACTCCTGCCAGGTCTGAATCCCATCTGGCTCTGTCTGCCCACTGCCAGGGTTGCCTTTCTCCTCCTTCAGCTTCTGCTCTGCTACCGCCCATCACCAATCGCTCCCTGTGCTTGGAGACAGGAAGGATCAGGGAGGGGAAAGTTCTTAGGGATATAAGGGTTAACCAGAAGGTTTGTGATATAAATACAGCTATGAACAATATCTACAATCAATTCTGCTTTGCTCTTCAGCAATGATGCCTTGCGTTGCTGGCCCAGTCACTTCACCATCTAAGATGACAAGCATGTCTAAGGGGAGGATAGTCAGAGCTCAAGCATCAGGGGGCTAGCTGATCACTGCAGGGGGACAGGAAGGAATCCGACCCCCATGTACCGCACATCACAATTGGCAAAGTGCATTATGGGTTTCTTTCCTCCTCCCTCTGAAGCGTCAATATTGCCCACTCCTAGCTGCAAGATTCCATATTTGAAGCCACTGAACCAGACCCTCGGCTGCTATATGCTAGTGTTACTCACCCCCACTTCATCTGACCTGATGTAACAAATCCTGTGCTTGGAGTGAGTGTGTGGAGAGAGCATTATCAGGAGAAACACAGGCTTTTGGTATTGGGACAAGAAAATAATTCAGTCAAACTGCAACAATCCAAGCTCCCCAGAGTCTCTGGTGGTTTCATTTGATGCAGGTGCATATATTCCCAAGCGGCCTGGTACCTCTGTCCCTGCTTCTCACATGCTGAAAAGAACCACTCTGTGCAAACAGCTTGTTTCCTGGAGAGGAAGGATCACAAACAAGTCCCAGGGCTAAGCTGTCATAGCCTCGATGAAATGCACAGAGCACCTGGGCTCCAGCCCGAGTGGGAACACCTACACTGCTGGTTTTAGTCCCATAGCATGAGCCCAAGTCAGTTGACCTGGGCTCTGAGACTTGCTGCCATGGGATTTTTATTTTATTTTTATTTTTTTTGCTGTGTAGACGTACCCTAAGTCTCTTAATAACCAGATTCAACGAAATGTTGTTAATTGCAAAAGCAATGATGTGCCAGAGAAAAGGTCATCTCTCCGTGACGCGGGGCATGGAGAAAAGGAAAGCAAAGGAAGGGATTCAAACAGTGGGCAGAATCCTGGAAAACCACATTGCCTTCCAGTCCCAAATAAAGTGATGATAAGTGAAAGCAATTGTCCTTTCAATATCACTAATGTGAACTAGAAAAGGCAGCAGAAGGGAAACAAACAAGCACACCAGTAAAACTCAAGAGTAGATCTGATTTCACTGGATGTAGCGAAGTTTGCTGCTAGAGCTCCTGTTCTATCTAAATTAAAGTTCATGGACCAGATAACTAGCTGGTGTAAATCCAGGGAGCTCCACTGGAGTTAATGCAGCTGCACCAATTTACACCAGATAAGGGAGGATCTGGCCAGGTATTTGTGGATATTGTGCATTATTTTTATGGTTCTCATATCCTTTACTTTCTTCCCTCTTACCTATGTTCATTGAAAAGTAAAATAAAACCCTATTTGAAAATCTGTCCTATGGTCATGATGTTTCCAAACTTGTACTTAACTCTAGTAACAGCATTTGCACCCCTAGGTACTACTTATAACTGGTTTTTAAAAACACAGGTAAGTGAATAGCAGCTTTAGGACAGGTTTTGCCACCATTACTCATAGTGAGTTAGTACCATACTCTGCAAGTGGCCTTTGAATTCAGTGGATCATATCCTCAGCTAGTGTAAAGTGGCAGACAATGGAACTACACTGATTTACTCCTGCTGAAGATCTGGCCCGATGCAGCTATTTGTACAGTAAAGTATCACGCAGTGGTAGGGAATCAGAATCTGGCCCTTTGACTTTATCCTCTCTCCTTGGTTAATCCTGAAAGCCAGGGGTCAATCTCTCCCGCCACCCAGCATATCACTCTGTTTACCTGTTTCTCTTTTTGAGCTGGCACTCTGCTCTCTGACCAGGAGGACTCTGACCAGGTTAGCAGCTATAAACAGTAACTTAGGGTTACACATCTGAAGCAAGAGCAGAGTGTAGTTTGCTTTAGTCCAGTAGGAACTGTTTTTGAACCACTTCCAGGTCTCCGACATGGCTTTCTCTAGAGTTACTATATTCAAAGCCCGGTCAGAAGTGGACGTGGTCATGTCTTCTTTGAGGCTGGGGGTGATTCGGGACCGGCTGAAAGTGAAATCCTTCCCGTGGGAGGTCTGCAGGACTTTCTCAGCATAGTTTAGCAAATCCAGGCTGTTGAATCGCTTCACGATCCCCACCAGGAACTTCCTTTGGGAGACATCGCTGGCCCGCAGGAACCACTCTTTGGTAGAGAAAACTCTCCAAGCCAAGACACATGTCTCACAAATTTGGCAAACAGGCACTAAATCTGTTTTCTTCTCACACCGCAGATCAGGAGCACAGTCCAGCCTGTATTCCAGGCTCTCCTGGTCCTTTGAGGTCTCTTTCATTGTTTCAGATCCAATTCAGCAAACAGGGCACCGAGCTGGGCAGTGGGAAAAGCAGAGAAATATAACCTGCTTTCTAATCGTCCGCTTCCATCCTGTGACATTATAAAAATAACACTAAGAAACTGACTGAACCCTGCGATGGACGAAGTAGCCACATCACACGCTGCTGTTTGTAGAACTCTTGTCTTTTATTGTACAGAACTCCTAGGAGACACAGTTGTTACCGTAAACCTCCTAGAATTTGCATGAACAAAATATCCTAGCAACTACTATACCGTATAGCTTGTAATATCCATGATGCACCAGTATCAAGACATTCATGGGATGATATGAAAAATTAGACACTATCCTTAGTTTGGATTGGTACCAAAGGTGTCTAGTTTGCGTGTCTTATTAATTATTATTATTATTTTGTCAGTATTTATGTCTAAGGAAATTCTGCCTCATTAAGGGTTTTAAAAATCTGGTTTTATTAGAATTGTTTCAAATACTGGTCCCCACAAAAGTCCCATAATCCTGGCAATTAGCTCCAAAAAAGGAAGGTGAGGGGGATTTTTTTCTGCCTAGGTTTGATTACTGCAAAAAGTGAAAATACAGGTTTTGGGGGGGCTTATATCTCATGTAATTATATTCTTGAAGTTTTGTTTTGAAGGCTTTTTATTGGGATTGATGAGTTTTAGCCTAAAACTGGCAGGCCAAAGCATTGTGCACAGATGACTGTCGTGCCCTCAGTTTAAAAAGAAAAAAGTAAAGTTTTGCAATAAAAAGTTTCCTTAATAAAAAAAGGATAATCATTTGAAAACTGTAAATGCGTGAAATATGAATGAGCCTCCTGCCTCCAGAATGCATAAAGCAGTGCTCTCAAATAGTTGGGAACCACATGCGATGGCCCCAAATCAGAAAGCACCTAAACATGTGCTTAAGTTTAAATCATGTGAGTAGCCCTGCTGAAGTCAATTTGATCTTGTGTTGGTAAAGGATGTGTCTTGAGCTCAACAAGGGGTAAGATGTTAACGAAATCCGTGTTCACTGTTCCAACATTAAACAGTTCAGTGTGGTCCGGGATTTTGTGTCAAGTTATTGCCGGCAAGGCAGCTCCCAGTATAATGACCACCATTTAAAATATTTTAAACCTTCTATTAAAGACCCAGACAAAGAAGGAAAAACTGTTAAAGCATTTGAAATATAAATTCTTAAGTAAGATTTTTGTTGTAACAATACCCCTTTTTTCCCTTTCCCTTTAACTAGATAGAGTTTTTATTGGGAGAAACCCATGCTTGGCAGCCTTTTCAGTGTTATTAAAGATTGTATTTACTATCCTTTTGGCAGGGAAAGGGAAAAGGCTAGTTTAGATGGGCTAGAGCTGTTGTTGGAGTCCAATCCTGTCTCCTTTTAAGATGAAGCACAAAAGGGGAGAGAAAAGAACATCGATGAGAGAGAGAGAGAGAGAGAGAAAAGGCAGCTTCTGTGTCTGGTGCTGATTTTCACTTGCAGCCTTGCTGCTGGAGGAACACAGGCCCAGCACATGGTCTCGTCAGCAGCTCCAAGACTTGGCAAACTTGTACCAGAGTCGGGCTGTTTAAAGCATTGCTTTTAGCTGTCTTTATGCCCACAGGCTTACAGCAGTGTTGCAAAAGATGGAGTTGTCTTGGCTCACTCAGCCAAAGTCTTATTAGACAAAGGCAGAAGGAGAAAGACAATGACACAGTAGGGAGCGGGTGACAGCAGGAACCCAAGGCTCACATTCCAGGTGTAGTTCTGGATTTAGTCAAAACTGGTGTAGGTGGTGATGTCATTTGGATCCCTCTCTCTGGCCTAGTCTGTTCAAGAGGCCTTTTAGGACCAGGATAATGAAGGCCTAATGGTGGATCTTGGGGTCCTAGGAGATGGATGGGGTGGCAGCCATGATGGTAAAGTTTGCTCCTTCCAGTCCACCCATCCTCCTGTTCCCATTTTAGGGACCCCAAGACCAACAATGTCCAAGACAGGGCAGCAGCCTCATTCTATTAGAATTAACCAATCAACACATTTCTGTTATTTCAACTACAAACTTTCCCTCCCATTTCTATAGTTGTTTAGATCATTATCATTCCAACCCCTGACTTTCGTAGATTCCAAGGCCAGAAAGGACCATTGTGATCATCTAGTCTGACCTCCTCTGTAACGCAGGCCTAGAACTTCCCCAAAGTAATTCCCAGAGCAGAGCTTTCAGAAAAAAATCCAGTCTTGATTTAAAAATGGTCAGTGATGGAGAATCCACGACAGTAAATTGTTCTAGTGGTTAATTGCTGTCAGTATTTATGCCTTATTTCCAGTCTGAATTTGTTTAGCTTCAACTTTGCCAGGAGCCTTGGAAGACCAATTATTACTGCTCTTTTAACTGAATTCAGTTTGTACTCATCTGTTGGTCTCTAGTTGTTGCTTAATTTCACAAACATTTGCCTGTAACAGGCTATGTTATGGAACCTGTTACCTTGAACAACTTAAAGCAGTGTTTCTTAAATGATGGGTCATGACCCCAGGGAGGAGGGTGTCACAAAATGCAACCAGTGGGGTCACAAGGCATTAAACATTGTATTACAAAGCAAAGAGAATCTTGCTCCTCCTCTGCGGGCCTAGGGTTGCCAACTTTCTGACCTAACAAAACCGAACACCCTTGCCCCGCTCCTGCCCCGTCCGTTCTCTGAGGCCCTGCCCCGCTCACTCCATCACCCCCACACACACTGTCACTCACTCACCCCCACCCTCCCTCACTCACTCATTTTCATCGGGCTGGGGAAGAGATTTCGACTGGGTGTTCGGTTGAAAACTGGACACCTGGCAACCCACGAGTCCCCGCGTATCCTTATCCTACACGATCAAGTAATCTTTACCATAAACATAAGGAAGTTGTGAACATTTTTAACTTCAAATAAGGACTTGCCAACCTGGAAAGGCTGAGAAATACTGACTTAGAATAAGCAACAAAGAGTCCTGTGGCACCTTATAGACTAACAGATGTATTGGAGCATAAGCTTTCGTGAGTGAATACCCACTTCGTCAGACGCTTGTAATGGAAATTTCCAGAGGCAGGTATAAATATGCAGGCCAGAATCAGTCTGGAGATAACGAGGTTAGTTCAATCAGGGAGGATGAGGCCCTCTTCTAGCAGTTGAGGTGTGAACACCAAGGGAGGAGAAACTGCTTTTGTAGTTGTCTAGCCATTCACAGTCTTTGTTTAATCCTGAGCTGATGGTGTCAAATTATGCATCTGACGAAGTGGGTATTCACCCATGAAAGCTTATGCTCCAATACGTCTGTTAGTCTATAAGGTGCCACAGGATTCTTTGTTGCTTTTTACAGATCCAGACTAACACGGCTACCCCTCTGATACTTGACTTAGAATACAGGCTTCTGCACAATAGGGACAACTCTTGTGTTTAAAGTTAAGCACATGCTTAAATGCTTTGCTGAATTGGGACTTAAGAGAGTAAATGTATTTGTGACATTTACTGATTTAAGTTATTTTTCAGAAAGTGGAGTCTCTCAAAGGGCCCCTACTAACTGTTCTGTGGCATGGTAAAAATTATTAGTTATCATTACAGTATTTTTATTGCATTATGAAAATGGCAACACTCTTCCAAGATCTCACTTTTGTAGCTTGTATCACTTTGAATAAGCCTGTTATAAGACAAGGCTCCTATGTTTCAGATGTGAAACAGCATGAAGGCATTTAAGA
This sequence comes from Terrapene triunguis, assembly GCF_002925995.2. NCBI lineage: Eukaryota > Metazoa > Chordata > Testudines > Emydidae > Terrapene > Terrapene triunguis. The sequence continues at coordinate 21,877,708 of NW_020664543.1, forward strand.
AGCCAACTCAAAGAGTTCCTCCTACACAAGCATTCAGGTCTTGAGCAGTCCAGGCAAACAATACACGTTACAACAAAGCTTAAAATTTTTCATAATAATTTTAAAAACAATACTAGCTGCCTATATAATTTTAAAAACAGCAAAAAATATCCACCTTCCTTTCCATTTCTTATAAGGAGTCTTGAAGTTTAAATATCCTGCTTACTTTGATCTGCTTAGCTCTTGGAAGTCCAGGGGCTCCAGGCTGCTGGCCCCATGCTGCCCAGGATCCCTAGGGACATCTCTGACCGCCATTAGAGAATTTTTTCCCGAGAACCCCCTGTAACATTTTGCGAACCCCCAGGGGTTCACAAAGCCCAGTTTGGGAACCACTGCTCTAGGACCATGGTTTTCAAACTTTTTTTTCTGGGGATCCAGTTGAAGAAAATTGTTGCCCGTGACCCAACGGAGCTGGGGATGAGGGGTTTGAGGTGTGGGAGGGGGTCAGGGCTGGGGCAGAGGGTTGGAGTGAGGGCTGTAGGGTGGGGCTGGGAATGAGGGGTTCAGGGTGTGGGAGGGGGCTCTGGGCTGGGGCAGGTGGTTGGGGTGCAGGAGGGGGTCAGAGCTCTGGGCTGGGGGTGCAGGTTCTGGGGTGGGGCCGGGGATGAGGGGTTTGGGGGGGCTCAGGGCTGGGGCAGGGGATTGGGGCATGGACTTACCTCCAGCGGCTCCCAGTCATCAGTGTAGCCAGGGTGCAGAGGTCCACCTGTCCTGGCACCGTGGACCTCACTATCCTAAAAGAGCCTCTTTCAATGTGTTGTAACCAGAGGTGAAAGTAAGCCGGTACGCCCAGGTACGGCATACCGGCAAGAGCCGGTTTGCCATACCAGGGCAGCCCGGCTTCCCCAGGTGGCAATATAAAGGGCCTGGGGCTCCCAGCAGGGGCTGGAGCCCCAGGCCCTTTAAATTGCCACCAGAGCCCCACTGCTGGAGCCCTGGGGTAGGGCTGCAGGGCACTGGGGGCTATTTAAAAAGTCCAAGGCTCCCGCTGCTTCTACCGCCCCGGCCCTTTAAATAGCTGCCGGAGCCCCACCGCCACTACTCCAGGGCTCCAGCGGCTATTTACAGGGCTGGGGCAGTAGAAGCAGGGGAGCTGCCGGCCCTTTCAATAGCCCCCAGGGTTAGCAGGGGGCTCCAGGAGCTATTTAAAGAGCCCAGGGCTCCAGCTGCCTCTGCCGGCCCTGTCCTTTAAATAGCTGCTGGAGGCCCGCCGCTTCCCCAGGGCTGCCACTGCTATTTAGCGGGATGAGTGCAGAAGCCCCATCCCAGGCCTGGGGGGCGCCCTGGGAGAGGAACACAGTGATGGCCCTGATGGACCGAGGGGTGGTAACTAGTTCCTGAGTTGAGGGCTTCTACTTAAAACCATCTTCCAGGGACAGACCATAAGCAGCAGGCAGCTGGAATGGTCACATATTGCGAGCTCAGCCTATCGTTACACTCTTAGCTGCCATAGAGAGGGCCCAGAACAGCTGCCAGATTGCAGATGCCACCTCTCTTTGGGAAGGGTTCGGATCGGGACCAGTGCAGCACAGCTACGGTGTCTCTATGCTTTTTGCAGTGGGAGCTTCCAGGCCGTGGGGCCGGACTCCCAGTCCTCACTAAGGGCCAATTTGTGCTGCTTCAGCAGGCTTTGTACAAGTGAAAAGGTCATTTCAAGCAGCCCTAGGCAGGCAGCCAAGGATTTCCCCATGTAGGGGAATCCTTAAATAGTATACAGCTGGCATCAGCAGGTTTTTGCATCACCTGTTATCTCATAGACTCACTGACTTTAAGGTCAGAAGGGACCATCACAATCATCTAGTCTGACCTCCTGCACATTGCAGGCCACAGAACCTCACCCACCCACTCCTGTAATGGACCCTTAACCTCTGGCTGAGTTACTGAAGTCCTCAAATCATGGTTTAAAGTTACAGAGAATCCGCCATTTACACTAATTTAAACCTGCAAGTGACCCATGCCCCATGCTGCAGAGGAAGGTGAATCCTCCCCACCCCCACCCCGGGGTCTCTGCCAATCTGACCTGGGGGAAAATTTCTTCCCAGCCCCAAATATGGTGATCAGTTAGATCCTGAGCATGTGGGCAAGACCCACCAGGCAGATATCTGGGAAAGAATTCTCTGTAGTAACTCAGAGCCCTCCCCATCTAGTGTCCCATTTCCAGCAGTTGGGGATTTTTGCTACGCCATAGTAGGCAGTCCTATCATACCATCCCCTCCATAAACTGATCAAGCTCAGTCCTGAAGCCAATTGTGTTTTTTGCCCCCACTTCGTAGGAGTTGGGGCTTGTCAGGGTTAGGCCAGAGGTGGGAGAGATGAGACTCTACCCAATCTTCAGCTGGTGAAACTGTCCCTGTGGGAATCACAGCCGCCAGCACAACTTAGAGCAGCCCTGAGACTGCTCTGAGTTACACCAAAGGTCATTTTAGCCCCCAGTTGGTCCAAGAATTAGGGAGGCATAAAGTTGGCTGTGAGGAACAGTAGACAGGTTGGGGCAGAAGCCTCCACGAAATGTTGGTGATGGGGGAGAGTGGTGCCTGAAGAGGGTTTGGAAGGATTAATAGATTTGGCGTGGTGTGACGGGCCTGTGGGACTGATGATGTCTGGACAGGTGCAGAAGGGGATTGGAAGAGTATGGATCTGATTAAACTTGTGGGGCTAAGCCCATGGAATGGAATCACAGAACATTTAAGGGGGAGTCATTACAGCCTTAGATGTGCCAATAACAAAAAAAAAAAAAAAATGACTGAAAGGACTGTCACTTCTGGATTCCTGCTAGGCAAGCTCTGCCATGGGCTTTGCAGTGCGTGACAGGACCAATCAGCAGATTCCTATACATCACACACTCAGCAACGTTAAGAAACAAACCATTGTGTGTTATATTAGCTGACACTCAGTGAGCTGACACAACTCGACATGATGGATTATATCACACTTGGGCCACCAGTGTGTCATACTAGGCTCATGAAACAGAGACCTGCAGGGACAGGCCGAGAGACAGGGGGTTAACTCCCTGCTCATGTCGCCAGCTTCACACGCAGACATTGGCAATAACAGCATCCCCTGAATCTGCAAGGCTCAGGCTTATAAAATGATATTGTACTACAGGACTCCAGGAGACAGGCCGGAGCGAGCAAGCCACCCCCTCCTAGGAGTCACGCAGACAAAAGAGCTTGTAAACCTACTTGAGAGAAAAGTTCCACTTCCAGGTGCAACTGAGCTCAGCGATTTCTCCTGCTGTATTTGGCTTGATTCTTTGTGCCATGGCTGACCTCAGCTATTGCTGCCTCGCTCACAGAGAAGGCTCCAGGAAATTTGCTGGGCAAACAGAGCAATGCACTTTCTGGAATAAATTGCAACATTCCCCCCTCTGTCCGCCAAAAGCTTGTGCATAAAGAAGTTGTAACAGGCAAGGTCAGGATCTCGCCTACCTCCATGGAGGCTTTGTAGGGAGGTGCTCAGTCTAGCAGGTGCAGATTGCCTATCAGAGGCCAGGGTGTGGGGCCTGGAGGCAGATCTTACTTCTTCTTCCATGAAGACAGGAGCTTTAGCCCCACTAGACCAGCGAGAGCCCCTGTGAGCAGCAGGGAGATCATTGCATTGCCTGGCACCACTCGGACTGCAGATCCTCAGGCGCTGGCTTTTCACATTCTGGGAAACAGCAGCCCAGTCTCTACTCTCCACTCCAACCGATCCCACTGCTGCAGCTCGACCGAGCTCTCCCCTGCACAGAACATTTTACACCCTTCGCGGAGAGCGCTCCCCAGCGCCGTACAAACGACTTCTCTCTGGCTCCTCCCCCATCTCGGGAGTGAAAGATTAGCTTTGAATAGAGTCACCCTAGGGCACCAACAGGAGGGTGCTGTGGCACTGCGGCAATTGACCTCTTTTGCCTTTCTAGAAGTTTCCATCTGTGCGCCAAAATCAGCAGTGTCGGACTCCAACGGCTCTTCTCCAGCCAGCGGCCAATGGGAGCCAGACTAAGTGCATCGCTTTGCTTTGCTGGTGGCAAACGGTGACAGTGAATCACTGATCACGGCGTAGAAAGAAAGGAGGTGAAAGCCTCAGGCCGCTGGTTCCTCTTCTTCCACTTCAGTCTCCAGGCTGCCCCCATTTGACTTTGCAGCTCACCCTTCACTAGGGTGGATCCTGGTGCATCTAGACCAAACCAAGGATGAGGCCACCTGGCTCCTTCTCTCTCCCCGGAGATAGAAGATGTGATGTTGCACTCCATAATGCTTTATAAAAGTATGTTTATAAATGTGAATATGATGCAACTGGAATATGCTTTAGGCAAAAGGTCTCTTGTAAGGTATCATTACAAAGCTTATAATCTATTGAGTGTGATCATCCTATTTGTATGAATGTATCATTCTTGTATCTGAAACTAGGAATGTGTAGCATAACTCTGAGGTCCTATTGTAATTATGCAAAGTGTGGGCCATGAATGGTGGTTTAGAATCTTAATGGCTCCCATTGTCTAGGACAATTGACTGTAGATGGCTCTGTTTACCTTCAAGTCTCCACTGCATACCTGCAGGCCAGTCATGAAGAAATCCCCTAGTTACCACCTGAGCTGGACTAACCAGGATTGTGCCAGGGGAAAAGATTGGGCCCAGACTAGGAAGGAGTCCAGTCTGTGAAAGAAGCTTACTGGAACATCTCTGAGGGTGAGATTTCATCTGTAATCAGTTTCTTAATGTATTAGGCTTAGACTTGTGTGTTTTGTTTTATTTTGCTTGGTAACTTACTTTGTTCTGTCTGTTATTACTTGAAACCACTTAAATCCTACTTTTTATACTTAATAAAATCACTTTTGTTTATTAATTAACCCAGAGTAAGTGATTAATACCTGGGGGAGCAAACAGCTGTGCATATCTCTCTATCAGTGTTATAGAGGGCGGACAATTTATGAGTTTACCCTGTATAAGTTTTATACAGAGTAAAACAGATTTATTTGGGGTTTGGATCCCATTGGGAGCTGGGTGTCTGGGTGCTGGAGACAGGAATATTTGCTAAGCTGTTTTCAGTTAAGTCTGCAGCTTTGAGGACATGGTTCAGACCCTGGGTCTGTGTTGCAGCAGGTTAGCGTATCTGGCTCAATAAGACAGGGTTCTGAAGTCCCAAGCTGGCAGGGAAAACGGGCTCAGAGGTAGTCTCAGCACATCAGGTGACAGTCCCAAGGGGGTCTCTGTGACCGAACCGTCACAGAAGGGTTGGGTTAATCTTTCCAAAGACAGTGTGTTTCTTAGTAGAAAAAGGTTTGCTGGAAGATTAAAAGCACCGAGGAAAAAAATCAGATAAACTTTAACAGTTTCTTTCTCCACTCGATTGCGGTAGCACCAAGATGCCCCAGTTGAGGTTGGGCTAATTCCTGGACAAACACATAGTAGAAGGCAGTCTCTGCCCCAAAGAGCTTACAGTCTAAATGGACCCAGCGCATGGTGTGGGGGAGAAGGAAGTCTTACTATCCCCATTCCATGGGTGAGGAACTGAGGCTTGGTGAGAGGTGAAGTGACTTGCCCAAGGAGGCTGTGGCCAGTCCGGCCTGCTGGGTGGAGCAGGAGCCAGGGAAGCGGATCCAAACTAAAGGTCAGGCTGGAGTCAGGAACCAGCAGCCATGCTAGGAGTAAGAGCTGGAACCAGGAACTAATAGCCAAGTCAAGGGCCAGAGCTGGGATCAGGAACCGTGGTCAGAGTGAGGAAGCTGGAACCAGGAGCAAGGTAAAGAGCAAGACAGGGGAACAAAGTAAGAACAGGACTAGGAGCAGGGCTGGAGCAAGGTAGGAGCAGGGGAAGAGCAGCAGACACTGGGAGGATCGCAGCACAGATGTGAACACATTGAGCAGCCAGAGAGCAGTTGCTGCTGCTGTGCTTAGCCAGCCAGCCAGCCAGCTGCCTTTTCTGACCAGTCAGGTGGTACAGTCCATCAGGCAGCCGGCTGCAGGCCTGCTGTTGGGCTTGCCAGGAGATTGCCTCTGCTGCAGGCCCTGATCCCTGGCGCACAGAGATTGACGCCAGCTCCAGAGTTCCAGTCCACGCTTTAACTTCCAAAGCATCCTTCTTCCAAATTCACTGGGAGCTGGGGCCAACCATGCTGGCAGGAAGCAGTGGGACACTAGTTCAGTCCCCCATTGACTTCAGCTGGAGCTGTGGGTGCTCAGCGTTTCTGAACATCTGGCCCATGGTGCCTCAGACAGACACCCAAAATCACAAGCCACTTTTGAAAACTGTAGTTTTTATCCCTTTCTCTGGTTGTTCTAGACTCCCCTTTGCCGAGAAATTCCATTAATGCAGCTTTGGGTATAATTATGGGTGAAAAAATGACTGACGTCTCTCATTCTGAGTCTTTCTTGTTGTTGCAGAGAGATCAATGATGTGTCCCCACCTGGCACACTGGTGACCCCACCTCCGCCAAGGGCCCAGCATCGCAAACCTCCATCCCTCCTCACAGATAGGTCCAGTCCACCCTCCCGGTACAAAGGAGCAGAGCTGATGACACAGCAAATCTGAGGATCAAAGGGGGGTTGAGCGGGCAGTCACAAATTTGTGCCTGCAATGGAGCCAGCAGTCCCTTTCATGACAACCCAGTCCAGGACTTATGGGAACCTGGGCCTGGCCCTCCTCTACCTTACACTGGTGAGCTGGGCACCCAAAATCAGAGGCTGCTTTTGAAAATGTCCCGGGTCTTCATTATGAATGAACTTCAGTCCAGTGCCAAGGGAACATGCAAGACCCACAGGGCTTCAAGGCGGCTTGGAAGGCCTCCCATGAGTCCTCATAGAATCATAGAGTATCAAGGTTGGAAGGGACCTCAGGAGGCCATCTAGTCCAACCCCCTGCTCAAAGCAGGACCAATCCGCAGACAGATTTTTGCCCCAGATCCCTGCCCCAGATCCCTAAGTAGCCCCCTCAAGGATTGAACTCACAACCCTGGGTTTAGCAGGCCAATGCTCAAACCACTCAGTACTGGGGAGAATTTTACATGAATACCGGTATGTTCTGCCATGGGAAAATCCCGGACTATTGACAAATTATTGTACTGACAAGTAAGTGGGTGGGTGTGAATATTTACCAGGGGTGTTTTTATTAAGAATTCTGCCTGCTAGTTACATGGCCTCAGGCATGTCTCTAAAGATGTGGAGTAAAAAGTTCAAAAATGCCTAAATGACCCAGGTGCCTAATTCCCATAGACTTTCAATGGAAGTGAGGCACCTAACTAGCCACTTTTGGAAATCTCACCCTTAGGAGCCTAGGTCTCTAGGCTCCTTAGTATCTAAATCACTTTTGAAATCTCACCCTTAGGAGCCTAAGTCACTGACTGACTTAGAAAATTGCACCCATTGAAACTAAACCCCCAGCCTGCTAGTGCAGTTTTAAAGCTTGTATTTTACTTTTAAATCCTCTTTTTTCTGTACAATCATCCGCCTCCACCAAGGGGTGTTTGCAGTAGACATGGGCAGTGATGGGAATTTGTTTTGCATTGTTCTTGATTTGAAACAATGAATAGGGTACACTGATGTGACAATCCAGAGGTGGCTGGTATTATTTCTGTTACAGTAGGGTATAAAGGCCCCAGCCAAAATTAGGTTCCCATTGTGCTAGATGCTGTACAAATATTTAGCAAGAGAGACAGTCGCCATTATGTCTAAGTAGAAAAGACAGACACAGGATGGGAGAACAGCAGTACTATTGTCATCTGCATTTTATAAATGTGCCACTGAGGCACAGAGAGATTAAGTGACATGCCCGGGGTCACACAGTAAGTCTGTGTCAGAGCTGGGAACTGAACCCCGATTTTTTGAGCCCCAGTCCAACACTTTAGCCACCCTTGCTCTCAGCAATCAGTTGTTAGCACACAGTGGATGTTTCCTCTGCATTCTCATTTCTCCAGCCCAGTACATCCCAATTGCTTTGAATAGTCTAAGCGACTCTCTCCCTTCTTGCTCACGCTCTCAGGCAGACGCTTAGCGTCTGATGACGTGGAATTTACAGTATGGCCCCTTGTTCTGGTAGTCCACCCACAGAGACAATATGTCCATCTCTTTGGGATCAGTCGCTAGCTTGAAGGTGAAGTTCTGTAGCAGTGTGCTGAAGAAGAGAAACAGCTCCATCCGGGCCAGACCCTCCCCTGGGCACATCCGCTTTCCTGGGAAAGAAAAGGAAGTGAGACAGACCGACAGAAACAGGCTAAAGGCCTGATCCTATACCCACTGAAGTCAATACGAGGCTTTCTCTTGAGTTCAATAGGCATGGGTTCCACCAACCTACCCTCTACCCAAACAAAGCACAACCACACATTACTTTAATGGCCAAAGGCCCTTCCTCCTATGCTGTGTGAGCAATAATTCAGGGCCCCCACAGCTATTCTTTATCGAAAGATCATTGAAGCCTCATAGACAGACATGAAAACCAGGACTCTGGGGTTCCACACACAGTTCTACCACTGGTTTGCTGTATGACTGGGTGATGGGAGTATTTATTTATCTGTCTTTTGCCATGATCAATGAGAGATTTCTGTGAGATCTGAGCAGAATGGAATCCTGTTACAAGGACAGACTTGGGAAAATCCCCACTTCGGCCAACCTGATCATGCCACCCAAATAATCCCTCCAAATGAAACCAGGAGCGTCCCAAATCTGACATTCCCAGAAACAAGGGGAGAGATTTTCAAAACCGTCTGAGTGAGGTGCTTAACTCCCATTGACTTTCAATGGGGCTTGTGCCTCTAACTCCCTCAGGCACTTCTGAAAATCCCACCCAAAATATCTAACTTGCAAAGACAGAACAAGTTGTGCTTGGCATGTACTGCCAAAACAGGTGACACAAAACTGCGCCCCCCCCTTTCCCGTCAGATCACTGGGAGATGGAATTGAACTTGCAACCTCAGGGTCTAAAAGCATATTCTGCTAATGTCTGAGCTAAAAGATTCAGCTCCGCTAGGTAACGTTGTAGTAGCCCCATCAACCTACCTAGAGGGTTCTGCCACCACTTGAGGGGAACAGAGCATTCCCCTGAGTGTGTGTAGTTTACACATGGTATAATCAGCCCTCCCCAAGCATTGCTTATCTGCAGACAAGCAGCATCCAGACAGGTGTGAAATTCTTTCCTCTGAACCACCACATGCAGTCATTTGCAATCTGATCCCTTACTGAACATCTCAGCGCCAGCTGGAAGTGGCTTTGGGAACATAATTGTCCTACCCTACAGTGGAATGCTTATTACAAGCCGTGATCATGGTGAAATTCAGCCCTCTGCAAAGGAGCCAACACAAGGCTCATGCGCCAGTTCAATCCCATTTAATCCTGCAGAACTGGTGCATAGGCCAGGGTTGAAATGCACTTCCCGGGTATGTCTGCACTGCAATGTAAGCCTAGGGTTAGCAGACCCTGGGTTTGTTAACCTACGGCTTGAGCATCTACACACATTTGTAACCCAAGGTTAGGAATTGCTGAACCCTCGGTCCCAAGCTGGGGCTCCACCATCTCCACTGCATTATGCAGGCCCAAGTCCAACCACCCAGGTCCGAGACTTCCTAGCGCCCTCTCAAAATGTGGCCAAAATGTAGCCCTTTGTTTGAGGTGCAGTGTGGGAAAATTTGTCCACCAAACTTGACTGTCCAGAGGACAAAGGAAGTTGGTCATGGGATACTTATGGTGGACTCCCAAAGCATGAATCCAGTGGGGATGCGTCTACACTGCAGAGCTTGGACCCTGGCTCCCGGCTTGACTCAGGCTCAAACCCTGCACCCCTGTGAGGTCCAAGCCATGGGTTCACATGAGTTGTGTGTAGACAGAAAGGGGGGTAGGCTTGAGCCTGTGTTTGAACCCTGGGCATATATTGCAGTGTAGAAATACCCCAAGAACTCCCATCCTACTCTCCTTAGCATATGACTTCATTGCAGAGTTAGCATGGGTGATCGGCACCCGGGTTAGCCTTGCCTGGGTGTGAAAATCCCTACCCGAGTTGCTCTGTCCTCACTGGTGCTATACTCCCCTGTGTGAGTTGCTAGGATTTTGGGGGGCACATCCCATGGTGCTGCAGTGAGCTGCGCTGCTCTGTGATTCTTTCCCAGTGACTTGTGGGTGAGCTTGTCTGTCCTTCCAAACAGACAGGGGAACTGTGGGAAGGAACTGGGGGACCACCAGCACTCTAGTGATTTAACCTGCCTCCTCATTGCAAAGTGGGCAGGTTACCAGCCCGAGTGAAAGCAGCACCCGAGTGCTAGCCTATAAACCGAGCTGGGCCAGCTATGTGGGGTTGAAAGCATCTTTACACTTGAGTGAGCGTGGGTCATGTGTGGACAGGAGGGGGGTTAGGGACAATGCCTGGGGAAGAGCCTGAGTTAACTTTGAGGTGAAGACAGACTCAGACGGGCATTTTGCTGTTGGCTTTGCTGGGAGCAGGAGCCAGGTCATTGACACATTCTCATTGTACAGCAAAAAGCAGCCAGAGACCTTTGTAAATCCCAGGCTTTACCTGCAGAGAAAGGCATAAAGGCCTCGTTTGGCCTAAATTCCCCCTTCTCGTCCAAGAAATGACCTGGGTTAAACTCTTCTGGAGTCTCCCAGTGCTTTGGATCTGAATGCACAGACGTGAACACTGGAATAACAGCTGTGCCCTGTGAAGATAAAGGATAGAAAGAGACAGGAAAAGCAGACATTAAATACGGTAATGGATTAGCTTGATTATCAGCGGAGAAGCAGCCTGCAGTGGAGACAGCTGGAAAGTCTGGTTGTGCACAGAAGGTAAATAAAGGGGCCAAGGCAAGTAACAACTGACGTCCCATTCAGGGAAGGCTTAAGTGGATCTTCGTTGTTGTGTAGCCCCTCTGCACAGGGCTGGCTTGGAGCCAGAGCTGTGTCGCAGGAAATTGAGACCAGGCCAGGAATTATTTATTTTAGATTTATAAAAACCCCAAGAGGTGCCCATGCGAAGCTCAGGATGCTGACCCCTTAAAGATTAACAGACAGGGCTGCCCCGCCTACTTGGACACAGGAAAGTCACATGAGCCCAGGCCTGCAGCCCACCCTCACTCCACATGCTTGGGAAACAGATGGGCTTTACGTAGGGTTACCATATGTGGAGTGTCCCAAAAGAGGACACCCCACGGGGCCCCGGCCCCGCCCCCCGCCCCGCCCACGCCCCCGCCCAAACTCCGCCCCCTCCCCCAAAGTCCCCGCCCCAACTCCGCCCCCTCCCCTGCTTCCTGCGAACATTTGATTCACGGGAAGCAGGCAGCAGGTAAGGGGGGGGGAGGGAGGCGAGGCGGCGCGGCGCGGCGCGGCGCGGGCCAGCCCCCGGCCGAGCACCCCCCGGCCGCCCAGCACCGCCGGCGGCCCGGTG
>NW_020664543.1:21889489-21923668 GCF_002925995.2 Terrapene triunguis
GGGATTTCCCCCCGGACGGGGATTTGAATCCCCAAAAGCCGGACATGTCCGGGAAAATCCGGACGTATGGTAACCCTAGCTTTACGGCATGGCCGGAGGCTCCAGGAGATCAATGGGGGGGGCACATTCCAGCATAACACAGGCTGTCAGTCTAGCAGCTCCCTGCCATGGGGAGAAAGGCAGGCCCGGCTGGAGCACCTGTGCTGCTCTGGGCTGCAGCAGCATGGCTCATGGGGAGAGGTGAGTTCAGATCATCAGAACCCAAAGCAGGTGGAATCACACTCGCCACAAACTCGAAGCAGCATCAGTTGCGAGAGTCACAACCCTTTGCCCACTGTGCTGAAAAGTGCGGTGCTGCCAGAGACTGGGAAAGAGCCAGGACCTTTACAAACAAGCAAACAATTCGGTGGGGAGGGGATGCAGCTCCAGTCCAAGGCTCGCCCTCCACCCCTCCCCTGAGAGCGTCCTGAGGAGTTACTGCACCTGGGGGATGGTGTAGCCCCGGAACTCTGTGCACCGAGTCACTGCCCGGGGGAAGTTCTCGCTCTGCCCTTTCTGGCTGCGCTGCATCTCATGGATCACTGCATTGGTGTACGGCATCCTCACCCGGTCCTCCATGCTGGGGGCATGGGTTGCCCCCACCACCTTCTCGATCTCCTGCTGGACCCTGGCTGCAAAGGATTAGACTCAGAGCTGTTGCTTTGTAAAGCTGCTGCACTGACCTCCCCTTGTCTTCGCTGTGAGGGAGCTTGGAGATTAAACACAGAGCAGCCTAACCGGAGTGAAAGGCCTCGTTTTAGCCCCTGAGGGTACGTCTACACGGCAGCCAGAGGTGAGATTGCAACCGGGTAGACCTGCCCACGCTAGCTAAAAATGGCAAAGAAGATGCAGCGGCATGGGCTGTCCAAGCACCCCTGGGTCCATGCTCATGTTGCTAGCCCAAGATGCTGCTGTGTCTTCACTGCTATTTTTAGCCGCACTAATGAGATTAAAACTAGTGTGGGTATGCCAGCCTGGGCTGCAAGCACCTCCGATTGCAGTGCAGAGACGTTCCCGAACAGGCACCAGAAAACGCAGAGCTCTGGTTCAGCCTCTGTCTGGTTAGCCTGGCACCTGGTAGCCACATATTACGGAGCATGCCATGGGCACCCACCCCGGCTCAGTCAGTGTATCCTGCTCAGGCAGGGTGCGAAGAGAGAAGGGTGAACTGCGACTAGACCCTGTACAGTACCTTAACCGTCCAGCCGTGCGTGTGTGTGTGTGTGTAACGAGCCTGATCCAGCAAAGATCTCTGCACAAGCCCCTCACAGCACAGGGGTCCTTGGACAGTGTTAAGAGGACCTACTAGTCTGTTCTTATAGGGCACTTCAGCTGAGCACACTCAGAGGGACAGAATCTGAATCAGTCCCCTTGCTGCATCATGGCTTAAAGCCATTGAAAAGAAACTCCCCCCCCCTCCCCAACCTCCGTTCTTTGTACCTTGAATTTGTGGGAACTTTGCCATCACCAAGAAGAAGAACAACAGGGTATTGGCAGTGCTCACTGTCCCAGCACCAAAGAGGTCAAACACTGCCATGAGCAGGTTTTCATCGCTGAATACATCCCCTGACGTGCTCTTTCCCTGGAAATGGATAGAGGGGTGGCTTGGTGGATTTAAAGAAAGTGACAGCTGTAAAATCATCCCCAGGCTGCACAGCATGCCTGCGATGGGAGTTTGGATCACATCCAGAGCTCTAGGCAGTGAAGACAGGGGTTCATTTGATTGTGAACAGCAGCTTTGCTGGATTCTGGCATGCTTTGGGATTCGCCTCGCCCTCAGCATTATCTGGGGTCCTCGGCATTTCATAGCCCTGAGCAGCATCCACCTCCCCAGATAGTTCTATAAAATACACGGGTCACTTAGCTCACGAGTAGCAACTTCTGTCTTAGGATCACAAAGTGCTTTGGGAATGGCAGCTAAGCCTCACCACGAGCCTGGGGGGTAGGAATTATTACTGATATTTTACCGAATAACACACAGCAGGAAAGTGAATTTCCCAAGGTCTCACAGGCAGTCAGTGGCAGAGAGAGGAAGAGAAACCAGGATCACCTAAATCCCAGATTTAGCTGCTAGGCCAAGATGCCACTTAGCTAAGACTCAGAGCAGGCCAATCTCATAGCAAAGCCCTTGATTGGGAGTCTGCTATTACTCTAGCACCCAGACTCAGTTTACCGGCTGAGCTGGAGATATGGGGCCAAGCTGGGATTATGATGTCCCTGTCATCTATTAATCCGTAACATGCTGATCAATCAGTACCTAGGTCTGAATGCAATGTTGTACAAGCCCATTGAATGGGGTCCCTGCTTGTTAGTGTCATTAGAGTTAGAAATAGCCCCAAGGCATTCAGGCCCTGCTGTACCTTCTCTGACTTGATAAGGAAAGAGTCAATGTAGTCCCGGGGACAGCTTGGCTCCAGGGTCCGCTTGTGACAGTCAATCCTTTTTCGGATGAAGTTCTTCAACTTCTCACTTTCATTGAAGACCTTGTTGTGTGGTCCCGGCAGGTAACGCATGATGCCAGGAAAGGTGTTGTACACCTGGGAACAGGAGATGTGATAGGGCTGTTCTGAGATCGTGGGTGCACCCCTTTCATCCCCCCGACTCCCAAGATGTGGTGGCAGGGCTTGATCATTTCTCTGACATGTGGAGTCACATGTGGTTCCAGCCCTGATCCAAGGGTGACAACACCTCACTCCGATCAGCCACACCTTTGACAGCTGCGTTTCCAAAAGTGGCCAGTAAAAATGGAGGCCCCATAAAACTCAATGGCCACTTTGGAAGATTTTGGCCTGGGACTGCACAGGGCCAGCTGATGCACAGCAGGGCTGGAAGTGGGAAAATGCTCTTCATGGCCCTCATTCAGGGCACCACTGAAGCACATGCATTGAAGAGGGTTGCTTCCCTGTATCAGGGCCTAGGGGTCTGATCCAAAGCTCTTGAAGTCAGTGAGTTTCTCCATTAACTGCAGAAGGCTTTGGATCCGTCCAGCTGCCACTGATGTTAAGGAGAGTTTTTCCACTGCCTTCCCTTTGAACTGAACGGGGAGATGTATCAGAATGGGGAGGCGCCCCACGGGCTCAGAGGAGAAATACCCCGTGGGCTCAGAGGGGAGGTACCCCATGGGCTCAGAGGGGAGGCGCTGGTACATACCTGTGAGACGGGAGACATGAAATAATGGCTGTAGTTCCCCATCATGTCCAACAGCTCCAGAAAGGCCTCGTCTTTGTAGCTGAAACGACTCCCAAAGACAACGGCGCAAACCACGTTAGAAACAGCGTGCCTGACGCTGGATATGGGATCGAACGCCTCACCTGCGGCATCCATGGAGGCAAGGGAGAGCACAACGAATAGAGTCAAATGCAACATGCATCTCTGGTTTGTTCGCAGCTGAGTTCCTCCCTGCCCCTGTAAACATAATGCCCTTCTTGCCCATCACTACAATTAACCCTAGGATGGAACCCTTTTAATCTAAAAACCACCAAGATAAAGAGTCCTGCCCAGTCACTGTCCAGAGAAAGGTCCAATGACTCACTCAGCTCCCTGGCCCCATCCACTCCTACCTGCACGGTGAGACTGAGAAGGGGCACACAGATCTCCTACCCTCTCTGTAGGAATGCCCAATAAATACCCCACCCATAATCTTCTGAGCTTGGGGTCCAGAAGGCTTCCTCTCCTTTGCTGGCATCTAGGAGGCCCATTTCTCACCTCTGGATCTTCACAGAAAACCTGCTTTGTCTTTGTGCTTCTTGTAGCGGGGAGGAAGGATGGAACTCATTCACCTACCCATTACAGTCCAGCACGTGGCATATTTAGCTATGTAACTCTTCTGTTTTTATTTGTGCTGTACATTTCTACGCTCTCTCCCTCTGTGGAGAGCTCTGCCGCCATTTTTGTTCTCAGAGCTCAGTGCAGATTGTCAAAGGAGATGCACATACTGTGCTCTCTCTCGCTCACTCTCTCAGGGAGACACTACATTTTTGTTCTCTCTTATTTTAGATTAAGGGAGCACCCAAACTAAAGATCGTTCTGGATGAAAGTATCAGTTTGCTCTTTGGATGTGGAAAAATACATCATCCAGTGGAACATAGGAACACTCTGCGGGGTCCTCACAGTTCTTAGCCCTTTAGGTGGAAGTGCATTCAGGGGCTGGGACTCAGAGTGAAATGTGTTATTCTCACAGCTGTCGCCTTGTGAAATTTAGCTTCAGATTTTTTTCCCTTTTGCAGGGAACCTTTCTATGAGAGTTACCCAATATCAATCCGATTTGTGGGCAAAAGCTACAGGGTCCATCCCCAGTCTCTCCCGCAATAACTGTGCTAGGTGCATTTGTGCTACCCTATCTGCATCCAGGCTCAGTGATGCACTGACTATTTTACAGAAGCAGGTTGTCAGGAAGGAAGGGAGGGATGCTAAGGCTCAGGTCCTCAAAGGTATTTAGGAGTTTAAATAGGAGTTAGTCTCCTCAATAGCTTGGAGGGTCTGGGCCCAAAAGCTTGGCTCAGAGCACTGGAGTCTTTCCATTGATTTCAAAGGGCTTTCCAGCAGGCCCTTAATCATTTAAGGTAAGGGCATAGGTCCCTGTTCCTATAAAGATCTCTCCCATTTACTTATATGAGTTGCTTCTTGAGACAAGGCTATTCTGTATCTTCTATTTGTATCAGCACATTGAAATGAATAGGGTTCAAATTACCTTCCATGTCTGCCACCACCTCCACCAAATACTGAGCCTCCTCCTGCACCCGCTGTGCCATTGTCTTCTTCCCCATCCCAAAATCCCGCAGTGTAGCGATTGTGAACCTGCGGAGCTCTCTCCATTTCTTCTCACTACCAGTGATGAGCCCTGAAAAGATGCAGTTAAAAATCTGTCATTTGACTGTCAAAACCCACAGCAGGTTACTAAAGACAGAGTCCAGAACTTCTGGAAAATTAACTATGAGCAGCATATCATTCAGCCAGTAGATGTCTCTAAGGTGTGCTGTACAAAATTCCAGACAGGATGTGGTTCCTGGTAAACAAGGGTGACAAAGCTGGAACTCAACCTGTGTGGAAGTCTGTTTGTTTGGGTCTGTAGTTTGTAGCTGTTTTATTTAATAAATGCCTCTGGTTTAAGATGGCCTGTGATTCTATGTAACATGCCAGAATCCACATATAGTGAAAGCAGCTTCTTTTGTGAAAAATTGTTGAGGTTAATAAAATTGTTCACATTTTTTATTAAAAATAGCTATGGAAATGTTTCATTTACGGAAAACCTGGTGAAAAAATTCTATGAAAAACTGAGAAAAAGACCATTTCAAGCCAAACAGAATGAAATCAACTCCTGAAAACTTTCTTAGAATGGTCTTTTTTGACTAGCTCTTCTTTGTCCCTTGCATAAGCGGTGGGGAAATGCCACACCCTTGGGGACTGCTGTTTTCCATAGGTATGCATTTGGTCCCCATTACCCTGTTAGCTGAACATTTCACAATCTTCAATGTATTTATCCTCCTAACACCCTTGTGAGGCAGGGCAGTGCTATTATCCTGATTGTACAGATGGGGAACTGAGGCACAGAGAGACTAAGTGACTCGCCCAAGAGTGCATAAGAAGTCTGTGTCAGAGCAACAAATTGACCCCACATCTTCCAAGGCGCAGGCAAGTCCCCTAAACACTAGAATATCCTTTCTTGTCTAGGGCTTTCATCCATTCTCTTCTCAGATCTCTGCAGTCAGGGACTTCACCATAAATCCAAGGCGCAATAAAATAACCTAGAAGAGGAGAGACCCAAACACCCACCGTATCCGTCCGTCACTCTCTCATGAATGGCAATGGCAGCGCGTCCACCAAATTCTTCAGCGTGACCCACCAAAGCGTCTCTCACCGCCTCATACCCGCAGAGCACCACAGCCGGTTTTGGGCCAAGCCAGACGGTGAACACGGGACCATACTTCTTGCAGAGCTAGGGGCAGAGGTACAGAGAGGGCTCCATTAATCAGCTAAAGAAATCACTGACAATCTCTCCAAGAGCCATAAAGCTGCGATAGGGGTGGGATTTTGAATACTGGGGAAGCTCTGTGACAAACAATGAATATTGTAACCAACTGAGCACAGAGAGGTGGAGAACTAAGGCCTACGTTTGAGAGTGTACCTAGCCTTTGGAACAACTTACCAAGGGCATCCCAAGGCCAGGAATGTGAGACTAGCCTGCAAGGAAGTCCCTTACCTTCTGGTAGGATTTGTGCAGGGGCAGAACGTCTTTCTGCCACAGGTTGCCCAGAAGGAACCACGGGGCTGGTCCTGGAGGGAGCTGTTCTCGTTTCCAGTTGTTTTTCCAAAGCATGAAGCACATGATGGAGAGGATTAAAACGAGACTCAGGATCCCAGCCACTCCAGCATCCATCCTTGTCTGTTTCCTCCCTCACAGAAGGGCAGCAAAAGAACTGTTTTCACTTGCCAGAAAGGCTGGGTGAAATGCTGCACTCCACTGATGAGTGGAGAGGTGCCCAGATCTGCTCTCCGGCTTCTCTATATATAGCACCCTCTTCCTGGGCGTCTCTGTCCCCTCCAGTGACACACCGACCTGTGTCTACATGAGGTTACTTAATGTAATTTCTTATCGCATCTTGGTCTCTGACCCCTTATCTCCCCTTCTAAGGGTCAGTGACACAGAGATGATGTTGTGTCATGTGTGTGACTAATTGAACACATCCGCACTGGAACGGACACCAGCAGGAACTGTTTGTTTGAAAAAGTTTCCCTATTGCTGCTACGCAGAACAAGATGTCTATAACCGAGAGAGCATGGAGATAAACATGTCCCCCCACCCCCACCCCTGTCTCTTGGTTTGTTGGTTTTTCCATTTGCTCTGCTTTGTGTATTGTTGGTTTCATCACGCCCCTGTATAATCAGCAAGGCTCCAATCCTGCAAAAGGGTCCGTGCAGGCCGTCCTGACTAGGAATCTGCACTAGTGCGAGGAATTGCCTGTACTTATCCCATTGCAGGATCAGAGCCTTAGTTAGGCATTGCCCCTCTTGTTTTTATGAACCTTGGGCACAGTAACAGGGGAGAGAGCCATTGGTCAAAATAGGAAACGAGATTGTTAAGCCACAACAGTTGGTAGAGCAGTCAGGGGTTGGGGCCACACCTGAAACGGCTTGGAGCCCATTCCTTGAAATTAACTTGATTTGGTGTTGCCCCTAGAGCTGGTCAGGAGTTTTCCATCACACTGCGGGGTTTTATATATATGGAAACATTTGCACAATCAACATTTTTCCATGGGAAAATTTCAGTGTTGCTGAATTTTTTTTTTTTTTTAATTTCCTATTGGGAAAATTGAAACTAAATA
Source organism: Terrapene triunguis (assembly GCF_002925995.2). Lineage (NCBI taxonomy): Eukaryota > Metazoa > Chordata > Testudines > Emydidae > Terrapene > Terrapene triunguis. The sequence goes on from NW_020664543.1 coordinate 21,896,851, forward strand.
TTTTGTTTTGGGTTGGGTCAACCTCGAATCAGACTTGTTATGATAGATAGCTTCCCAGTAAGGGGCTATATAGTATGACAGCATGCATATGTATAGAGTAATTTCTAGGAACCTAGTGAATTCTACTTTCAGGGACTGTTTGATAGGGTTACCATACGTCCAGATTTTCCCGGACATGTCCGGCTTTTTGGTCCTCAAATCCCCGTCCGGGAGGAAATCCCCAAAAGCCGGACATGTCCGGGAAAATAGGGAGGGAGGGGTCGTGGGGCTTGGGTCCGGGCTGGAGCCGCTGGGGCCAGAGCCGCTGGGGCCGGCGGTGCTCGGCCGGCGGTGCTCGGCCAGGGCCGGTGCCGGTGCCGGTGCCAGGCCAGAGCCGCTCGGCCGGAACCGGGGCCGGGGGTACCCGAGCCGCTGGGGCCGGCGGTGCTCGGCCGGAGCCGCTCGGCCAGAACCGGAACCGGGGCCAGGGGTGCCCGAGCCACTGGGGCCGGTGGTGCCCGGGCTGCTGGGGCCGGCGGTGCTTGGCCAGGGCCAGTGCTGGGCTGGAGCCGCCGGCCGGCGGTGCTCAGCCAGGGCCGGTGCCGGGCCAGAGCAGCTCGGCCGGAACTGGGGCCTGACCCGAGCTGGGCCGGAGCCGCCGGGGCCAGGGCAGGCCAGAGCCGCTCGGCCGGAACCGGGGCCAGCGCCCCAGGGCCCAAGCCGAGCCGGGCGGGAGATGCCGGGGCTAGAGCCCCTTGGCTGGGGCTAGAGCCCCTTGGCCGGGGCCGGCTGGCCGCCGGAGGGAGCCGCTCGGCCGGACTGGGCCGCACCTCCTCGCGTACAGCCCCAGCCCCAGCTTACCTGCTGCCTCCCTGTTGCCTCCGTTTCAGGCTTCCCGCGAGCATTTGATTCGCGGGAAGCAGGGGAGAGGGAGGAGCAGGAGGCGGAGCGTTCAGGGGAGGGGGCGGAGTTGGGGCGGGGACTTTGGGGAAGGGGTGGGGGCGGGGCGGAGTTGGGGCGGGGCTGGGCGCGGGGAAGGGGCGGGCCCCGTGGAGTGTCCTCCTTTTTTTAAATTAAAATATGGTAACCCTAGTGTTTGATGGGACAGGGCAGTGCACAGAGAGGAAGAAAAAAAGACCGACTGTTGTACTGTCTTGGCTCTGACTTTCTTCTTGTGCTTGAACAATTACAAAAATATTCTAGTTTGTCAAAGAGAATTGAAATTTATCAATTTGGGACAGTTCGATATTAATATGTCTGCCAGAGCTGCCATATTGCCTCATGGGAATTGTAGTTTGGTTACCTCATGCCCCCATTTGCCGCTATAGGCTGGACTCCCAGGCTGGACTACATCTCCCATGATGTACTGTGATGCAGTGAATTGTGGGAGTTGTGTGACCACCTCGCGTCATGGGAGGTGTTGTCTTGCTGTGGAATCCAGCCAATTGAAGAGAATGGGGGCATAAGGCACTCAAACTACAACTCCCATGAGACACCATAGCTGCTAGGGGACACCGATTAACGTTGAACTGAGCCAAAATGAAAAAGTGGAGAATGTTGAAATGTTTTGTTTCAATCGGAGGTTTCGTGCTCATAGCAGGGCGATTTTGGATCTTTTTGACCACCTGTCCTCTGATTTGGATGCAGCACAGTTAGGAGAACTGCTCTGACCCTTCTGCAGAGGCTGCTAGTGCAATTGTGCTTTCTGGGCACAGTCATTTCTGTGACACGCAGTAAATGTGAGAATGGTCTAGTGGCCCAGGCACTGAGCTAAGGCTCAGGACATCTGGGATCAGTTCCTGGCCCTGCCACAGTCACTGGGGTGAGTTATTCAGTTGCTCTGGGCTTCACTCCCAATCCTTCCTTTGTCTGTTTAGACCACAGATTCTCAAACTGGAGGTCGGGACCCCTCAGGGGGTCACGAGGTTATTACATGGGGGGTCGTGAGCTGACAGCCTCCACCCCAAACCCTGCTTTGCCTCCAGCTTTTATAATGGTGTTAAATATATAAAAAGTATTTTTAATTTATATGGGGGGGGGTCACATTCAGAGGCTTGCTATGTGAAAGGCGTCACCAGTACAAAAGTTTGAGAACCACTGGTTTAGACTGCAGGTTCCTTGGGGCAGGGACTGTCTCTTACTGTGTGTATGTAGAGCACCTAGCATGATGGGACCTCTGGTTGCTGCTATAGTAAATATATAATAACAATCCTCTGCAGTAAGAAGCATCACCAAGTTTACTGCTGCATTAAAGAGGTTTTGTGGGAACATCACTCAATAAAAGGTGGCAGTGGATGGAGTAATAGGTTTCCTCCGTGTCCTAGGTGTCACTGGTTGCCCCAGTGTCGCTGTGTAACCCCCTCCATAGCCCTGCAAAGGGGCAGTAGCACAAGGGACTATCTGGCCCCAGACTGTGTTTGCCATGACTAACAGCGTGAGCACAAACATCCCTGTACATATGAACTGTCTGTGTAAAGAAACCTGACCCACCACATTCTGACTCCAGGGAGCAGGCAGAAGATAATTGCAGTGGTGGTGATGCAAACCACCTGGCTGGCGGGCTGAGGGGCGGGAGGGGGTGGGTGGCAATGTTTTCCCAAGGTATTCTGCACTTTTTAACCCACCGTTGCCAGGCGGCATTGTGATTGTTTGCAGTTTGGGGCCCTCCAGGAATTGATGCCGAGGCTGATCGCAGCCTCCTTTCTGTGAAAGTCCTGCTCCCCTGTGTGTGTGGCGGGGGGGGGAGATGTCAATTCTGGGTTGTGGTCACAGTTTGGGGGATTGATTCTGAGCGTCGCCTGCTGAAGCTCATGCCAGCTGGGGCTCGTCCATGCAGCTACAGGGAGACTCAGACAAAAATGAACTCACCGCAGTGTTGCTGGTTCTCGTGATTTGATCATGAGTCTCACAGTCATAGAATCATAGCACTGTAAGGCTGGAAGGGACTGCGAGAGGTCATCAAGGCCAGCTCCCTGCACTGTGGGAGGACCAAGTAGCCCTAGACCATCCCTGACAGGGGTTTGTCCAACCTGTTCTTAAAACCCTCCAATGACGGGGATTCCACAACCTCCCTTGGGAGCCTGTTCCAGAGCTTAACTGCCTTTAGAGTTAGAAAGTTTTTTCCTAATATCTAAGCTAATTCTCCCTTGCTGCAGATTAAGCACATTACTTCTTGTTCTACCTTCGGTGGACATGGAGAACAATTGATCCCCATCCTCTTTACTACAGCCCTTAGCATATTTGAAAACTGTTATATTGTCCCCCAACCATCTTCTTTTCTTAAGACTAAACAAGCCCACATTTGGTGATTTTCCTAAAGCCCTAGCTTCTGGAGTCATGGGATTTGGTGAGACTTTTAGTTTTCTTTTTTTTTTTAAAGTACATTTCTTGCCCTCATGGTAGCAAAGAAAAGCTGGAAAGCAGGACCCATGTGTTCTCTAGAGTCTCAAAAACCAGAAGGTAAATATAAAGAACCCCATATTTATTGTCTTTAAAATCCCATGATTTTGGAGGACAGGGGTCTGTATGGTTGGGGTTGGTCACCAGTTTGCCATCTGCCCCCTGCACCTGCTTGACTGCAGCAGTGAGAGCCAGGACCATTGCAACAAATATAAAGCATGAGTGGCTCAGATCCAACTCTGAGAAGGGTGGGGAGATGGAGCCTGTGGGCATTTGAGCTGCCTGTCCCCCTACTGGAAGACACTACTAGTCTTCATCAAAGGAGAAGAGAGGAGAGTGTCACCTCGTGTCTGAGAAGTGAGTTATAAGCACCTCCTGGTGTCAGCGAGGAGCATCAACAAGTCGCCCGAGGGCCTGTCATGACAAATGAGTGACAGCACCTCGTATCCAAGCACCCGTTCACTGTTAATCTGTGTCTATTTAATACTCTCAGAGAGAGGCTTAATTACCTACTTTGGATTGGTCCTTGTGTATGGACAGCCACCACCATCGTGGCTGATGCACCGGGGATTGAACTAGGGATTTCCAGGCCTAAACGCATCAGCTAAAGAGCCAACATTCCTGAGGTGGGATGTAACAGGCATGCATCCGCTGCACAGAGGGAGACACAGCACACATTCACCAATGGGTTACACTGTATGTCTCTGCTCAAGACTCCTGGCCTTTGGCAAAGACTGGAGATCTCCAAGCATCACAGGCTGAAACCTGTGCTGTTCCAAAGCATCAAGTCTCAGTGCCCCCTGCCCTCCGTCACTGCACCTCCAGAACCTAGCTCTGGCCCCACTCCCACACCCAGTGTCACAGGGATTGATTGGGGCAACACTGGGCCAGATCCTCAGGTGATGTAAATCAGCATAGCTCCACAGACTGCAGTGGGATTGTGGTGATTTATACTCTCTAGCGGCTTGTACCACATTTTGTTTGGTTTTGGCAGACGGCAAACAAATAAATACAGAAAGTATTTAGCTCTGTGGGGCAGGGACTGTCTTAATCTCTGTGTTTGTACAGCTCCTAGCACACTGGGGTCCTGGGCCTTGACTAGGGCTCCTTGGTGCTACCACAATACAAATAAATAGTAAAATGATTGGCCAGGTAGTCTGATCATAGTAAAAATGTTTTCTCAAGTTAACTCCAGTGTGAAATTCCCTCTTTTATGGGCAGAGCTCAGACACATCCAGTTAGCGGACCTCTCTGATCTCTGCGTATACCACCTAATAAAGCCAAAATTGACCAGATCCCAAACTTTACTAGGGCATACATTAGCTTGGATAATATTTCAATATCATTCTCTTTCAGTAATACATCATAATGTTTTGGAAAAAATCAACATTACCAATGCCCAAATAAATCATAATTTAAAAAAAAGTAAAACAGTATTTTCATTAACAAAATAGAGCAAGCAAAAGATCCCCAATTTGACTTCATCTTGAATTTGAAGAGTTCATAAAACTAGACAGCAAGGCTTTATTTGCAGTGGTGGGAAGGTTTTAGCTTTGTCCTTTTACATTATTAATTGATAGTTTGCTATAAGCATCTTCCCTTCACTTTTAATCTACAAAATGGACTAAAATCAAAAGAATTTGCCAGGATGCAAAAAAACCCCAAGTGATAAAATGATGTCCACTGGATAATTTGATACCAGAAATGTTCATTCAGAAGAAGACATTAGGTCTAATACTGAAGTCCTACTTACCCTGGAATAAATCAAGAATAATCCCATTGATTTCAGCAGAGTTACACCAGCCAGGGATCTCCAAATAAGGCCCAAGGAGTTCTTAGGAAAAGATGAAGAATCATTCATTCTGCTAAGCATAAATAGCAGTAAGGCACCTAACTCCTGGTGACTTTCAGGGGGAGTGTGTGATGGGGGGGTATAAAACCCTACACTAGAACTGAAGGGGTTGAGGGGCAACTCTGGGCCCCAGGCAGCCCCACCCTTCCCACCTGCAGAGCATGCACCAGCCCCCTTCCCCTGGGAGGACGAGACTGTCTGCTGAGCCCAGATGGGCTTAAGGTCCAGTGACTCTCCTTGTCTTTGCTACTGTGTCCAAGTGTAAGACCTGGTGGGGTGGTGAGTGGTAGGAAGTAGTCCAGGGAGGCAGCTTTAAAGCATGCTGGAGGCCAGACATTGTTGCTTCTCACAGGGCCCTGGGCTCACTTCCCAACCACCTGGTTATGGAGGGCATGGATACCCTCTCTTCCAGACTCCACTCAGGGAAACCCTTGCAAACCCCCTGGCTGGGACTAGACACCCACAGGGGCTGCTAAACAGACTGAAGTTCTTCCCGCCCTGGGAGGGTGTTGGACCTGATGTCTTCCTGGGACTCGGTTACCCCAGACAGGGATACGGCCAATTGGTGATGAACAGAGGGTCGGGTCGACACCCCCCCTGGGATGTGACAGTGGCCACTAAGAGGCACTGGAGGCAGGGCAAGTAGAGAGCCAGCAGCCTAACCACTAGGTGACACTGCCAGTGAGCACCACCCATTACAGAGTTAGACACCAGGATGCCATTTGGCTCTTTGAAAGTCTCGCCCATGAATAGTCCAAATTGACTCCACTAGGACTAGTCATGGTCTTAAAGCTGGATTGAGGCCTAAATTGTGCCAGAATATATATATATAAAATTGGAAACGTGTTTTTGAAAACAGTTTTCTGTCTGCAGGTTTTCCTGTGTGGGTTTTTGGAGAGCAATTCGGGGGTTTTCTCATGGCTTTGTAGAGAACACAGAAATACCTGCAGGGCTGCGTCGCCCTAGCTAGTCTTTGTCTTATTTCAGGAACAGCCTGTGAGATCTTCCTGCCAACAGAAACCTTGAATGGTAGAAAAGACTCATCAGGAAAACAGAGACAGACCTGTGTGAAGCGTTACGTAAATGCCACTCGCTCTGTCCTGCCGGCAGTGTGGATTTCCTGCTGCAAAAATGGTTAGTCTGACTACCGGTGCTGTAATCTCAGCATGGGATCTGAGAGTCAAGCTGGGCTCTTTCTGGCTAATATATCACCAGAAATAACGATTGTGCTGTCAGGCTTCTGCTGATGATCCATGAGTCAAAATAGAATCGAGCCCCCTCTCCCAGCGCTATGTTTGCTCTGAGGGGCTAGCGTGGGTATAAAGTAATAAGACAGATTTTAGTTGGTAAAGTAATGAGATCTGGCTCTGAAGACAGATAGGGACCAGATGTGAGGAATAAGCAGGGGGCATTATTGCACAGTTACTTTACAGAGTAGACCTGTCGTTGAGCCAGATCTCCGAAATCCCTGGCCAGCACTCTATCCATTAGGCCACACTGCCTCTACTATATAAGAGTCTTAGCCACAGAGGAAAGTGGGATAGGAAAAACCTTCCATCCAAATAATCTCCATTTAATTCCACAACTGACCTCACACTAGCCTCACCCTACAGGCTGAGCTCAGCAGCTGATCAGGCTCCTTCCATACCTGTATATAATAGACATGAAAGCAGTGCTTGCGAGTGATCCAATCCAATATACCCAGTGGTTGTCCCAGTGACTGGACACCGAGGCTGGGTCAAAGGCTTGGGCTATATTCAGACAGGATCCCGAGATGGAGCCACTGAAAGGAGAAATCAGGGATGTATTTTTTAAGGCATACGGGGAAAGTGCCTTTGGGTGGGATTCACAAAGGAGTTAGGCACCTACATACCCATTGTGGGAGTTAGGTGCCTTCACAGCCTTGTAAATCCCATCCTGCCGTTTTAAACCTGACTTGCAGAGCCCATTCCCCTCTGGGCTTGCTAAGGGCAGGGTCACTTCCCGCTCTGTGATTAGCTGAAATCAGTATTGCCAGCCCCAACTGCTTTAAAATGTTGTCTCCCAAAATCATGGGATTGTCTTAAAAATCATGAGGTTTTTTTAATTTGCTTCCTAGTTGTTGAGCCTTGAGGGGTCAAGTTTTCCAGCTTTTCTCTAAAAGCTAGCAGTGCACTTCTTTTTAACAAGCTGAGATTCTCATGTAATCACATGACTCCAGGAGCTGGGATTTTGAAAATACTCCAAATATCGTGACGCTCACGCTAACATCACACGACCTGGCAGCACAGTGAAATCACAGAGCAGGTCCATTCCCAGCCTGCAGGGGAATCCAAAATTCCCAGTGTCAGCAAAAAATACATCCAAAAATGAAAGTGCTGTATATCATCACCAGGAATCAAACCCAGCAACTTTCAGAGCTAAGCATCAGCTACTGCAGAGTGATCTTAAGAACTACCCTTTAGAGGGGGCAGCTGTAGCAGACTTGTATCATGTGTAGCTCAGGCACAGAGCAGGACACAACACACTGATTGCAGGCAGACCCACAGATGTGTACGTTTTTTGATTGGGCTCATTGGCAGCCCTACCCCCACAGCAGGGAAGAGGGATCTACGCTTATCTGACCAGAATGCCCGTGGTGAGGGTGAAGCTGATGCAGAATGGAGCCAGCTGGGTCTTGCTGTGCTCAGCCAGGGCTCCCATCCAGACGGTGAGGATGAGGAGAGACGAGAGTGTCAGTTCTGTGCCGACCGCCATGACCACCGTGCTGCCTTCCTGCACCGTGCAGCCCCCTTCAGTCCGGTTGGAGAAAACGTCCTCCACCACCACACTCTGCTCCCCTAGCTGGACCCCGGAGAGAAGAGACGGTATAAGGCTCGCCCTACTAGGCTTTGCCGGGAGCTCCCTTTGAGTGACCACCTTAGTCTTTTGCTCCAGAGGCTGGTCAGAGGTGGGGGAGCTTCAGCTTTGCTGGCTGGGGCATTGGAAGGACTCGATTGCCTCATTCAGCTGATTAGAAGGGGGATGTAGTCCCCAAAAGAAGGCCTGGGTCCTGCCATGTATGGCAGATGCTAGGGCCACATAGGACAGACAGGGCCTGGCACGCTGGAGGTCAATGCTATGCCCTGATAGGGACAGCTGATCCTTAGTGCTATGGAAAGGGCAGCTGAACATGGACAATGCAGCCTGCGAGCAAGGACCCATCACTATAACAAATCCTTAATCTCGCTCCCATTCTTCATGGGGCGAGAAACAAAAAGCAAAGCAAACACATTGCAGCGAATTCTCGGGTTAACCCGGCCACAATTAACTTGCCAGCGGGACGTTGAAGCAACTAAAGTTTGATTTCTCTGCCCCCTGGTGTCCAGTTTGCAAGCGTGCATTTGGAATGTTCTGTCATCCACTGATTTGGTCAACTGTCGACTTCATTCCATATTATTGTCAACTTGTTGAGTTGTTAACTCTATTCCAGTTGTAATTTTGATTTGTGATTGTGTTGCTTAATGCTTAAGGAGGCTAGTAAAGGTTATAGTCGTTAGCTTTAGTGAGGAGTTTAGTTGAGATCAAGTTTGATTTTTATTAACTTGTAATAAAATCTATGAAAGGATATAGCCCCAGATCCACAAAAGTATTTAGGCTCTAAATGTCCATGGATTTCAGTAGAAGTTAGGAGCCTAAATACCTTTGTATATTGAACCACAGAGCTGGCTTTTCCTGCAGAATTACAGCAAGGGTCCCAACATTCTCCCCAGGGGCCAAAGATCATTCATTGAAGTATCTCAGGGCTCCTTAGCTCTGTCCCTAAATCACTACCTATGTCCCTCACAAATCAATACACTTCATGTTTCAAATACTTTTTGCAAACTATCTAGAGACCATGAATTATTAGAAGAATTTAACTGGAGAGTCACTTCAAATGAGGAATAAATTGGAGAAACCCCCAGTGTGTTCATGGACAATTTGCAAACAGATAATGAGGCAAAAATAATCAAATACAGGATTTATTATGACTGTTTGGCCCAGGGTTAGGTGAGCTCCATCAGTTTCTCCTATGGATTTGGGGAGAGCTCCCAAATTGGACTGGGCTGGACCTTGTCACTGATGCTGTCTCACAATGTCTTGTAACTTTAAGGCAGGTGGGTTAGCCCCACCTGTGACTAATTAACTCCTCCTAGGTGATGGGTCTGAGGCCAGGGATCAAGTGATAGCCTGCTGGCCACCTGCTGCTTAGATTAAAGGCCAATAAGCTGCTCAGGGAGAAGGTCGGTTCCCACAAGGAGGGCTGGGAAGGAGCTCTTTGATTTCTAGAGGCCTGTTTCTGTTTCAATAAATCAAGGGAGGGAAGTTCTGCTGCTGTTTGGTGCTTTATTTGGTGCAGTACCTGGTGAGTTGGTCCTGTAGCTCACATCTAGGTACTTACCCGGCCCTCTCACCCTGGTGTTGGAGAACTGAAGCTGCCTCTCAAGTAGTTTTGTTTCAATAACTCCAGTGCTTTCCTAACTTGGGGGGAGGGTCCCCCATGCCTGGGTCTCCCCCACCCCCTGCAACATGTGCAGATACCAAGTCTGTGATGATCGGCGTAAGCCTCCAGCTAGCTGCTGTGTGTGTCATATATGCACCCATGCTAGGGGTATTTTGGGGTTTTTCACATACCTTGGCCAAAAGGGCTCCCTGTATTCCTCCTGATAGCTGGCAGAGCCAGTAGGGGACTAGGAGAAAAGGGAAAAGGCTCCTACAGCAAATGCAGACAGGGTAACAGCTGGGTTGAAATGGTCTCCACTGCAAAAGGAAAGGGGTCAGTTGTGTACCTGGTAACAGAGAGGAAAGGACCTTACTGGATCCTGCCACAGGTCCTGGGCAGCTATGCAGCCTAGATCTGGGAGAAACCAGGACTTAGTCCTTGTTTGGTTTGAATGGTCATTATGCACAGAGACTCAATACTGCTGTACACCAAGGAATTATATTATAGACAGGGCCAGTTCTAGGGGTGGTCACCCTGGGCACCAACCTCTAGGGGGTGCTGTGCTGCTCAGTGTCTTTTTTCCTCCGCTCTGATTGGCTGGCTGTTTTTACATTGGCCCTGCGTTTTGTTTTGTTTCTCTCCCCACTGGGGGTGTAACAAAATGGCTGGGGCCACTCCTGACTATAGATAGGGGATGTGCTGGCTCTAGAGTGGAGCCCTCTCCTTTAAGTCTGTATCCAACCCAGGACAGTAGCAATGCGAAGTTGCTCGCTGTTTGGTTGTGTCTAGGCCTGATTCAAACTCTACCGATGTCCACGAGAATCTCGGGGCGTGGGTGTGTGTCGGTGAGTCTCCCCGCAGCTCTCCATGGAGAACGGGGCAGGGCGCAACTGGCGCTGATTGCCCTCTCACTGCCATCTCAACAGACAGGCCGCGGCTCGGAGAGAGACTGAGCTCTGTTCTTGGAGGTGAGCCCCCTGGAACTGGAATAAGGCCAGTAGTAGGGCCAGTCTGGCACTGTCATGTACATGGAGGACAGATTCTGGCAGGGCAGTCAGCCTGGTCCCTTTCACCTGCGCCCTGCAATCTGGAAGGGAAACCGCTGAGCATCAGAGAGAACTGAGGTTGGCATGATGGCCCTGTGACGTTGCGCTCCATATGATTTTATGAAAATAAGCTAATGAGTGTGAATATAATGTAACTGGAATATGCTTCATGCAAAAGGTCTCTTGTAAGGTATCATTACAAAGCTTATAATTTACTGAGTGTGTTCATCCTATTTATATGACTGTATCATTCTTGTATCTGAAACTAGAAATATGAAATAGAACTCTGAAGTCCATTGTAATTATGCAAAGTGTGGGCCATTAATGGTGGTTTGGAATCTTGATGGCTCCCATTAACCAGGACAATTGACTAGATGGCTTTGTTTACTTGCAAGCCTTCCTGTAAGTAGGCCAGGAAGAATGAAGGCTTGGGGTCTCACAGGACATGTGACCATGTCACCTGGTACTGGAATCCATCTTAAACCTGGTGCTTTTCCATGTAGAAGGAGGGGTGGGGACCTAGAGAGACACAAGATTCCTGTCTTGTGCCAAAGCTATAAAAGCGGGTGGAACAGAACCAAGGAGGTTGCAGTCATGTGAAATCCCCTGCTTTTCACCTAAGATGCCTGCTGGAACTAACAAGATCTGTACCAGGGGAAAGGATTGGGCCCAGACTAGGAAGAAGTCTAGTCTGTGAAAGGAGCTTATTGGAACATCTCTAAGGGTGAGATTTACCTGTATTTCGTTTCTTAATGTATTGGGCTTAGACCTGTGTGTTTTGTTTTATTTTGCTTGGTAACTTACTTTGTTCTGTCTGTTATTACTTGAAACCATTTGAATCCTACTTTTTATACTTAATACAATCACTTTTGTTTATCAATTAACCCAGAGTAAGCGATTAATACTTGGGGGAGCAAACAGCTGTGCATCTCTCTCCCTCAGTGTTATAGAGGGCGGACAATTTGAGTTTACCCTGTATAAGCTTTATACAGAGTAAAAAAGATTTATTTGGGGTTTGGATCCCATTGGGAACTGGGTGCTGGAGACAGGAACACTTACTGAGGGGTTTTCAGTTAAGTCTGCAGCTTTGGGGGACGTGGCCCAGACCTGGGTCTGTGTTTGCAGCAGGCTAGTGTGTCTGGGTCAACAAGACAGGGTTCTGAAGTCCCAAGCTGGCAGGGCAAACGGGCGCAGAGGTAGTCTCAGCACATCAGGTGGCAGTCACGCAGTTTTAACACTGCCTTCCTCAATGCACGCAGGTTTCCATGAGCGAGGGCCTGTTTGGTGCTTGCCCTGCCGTGATGTTATGGTACTGGTTCCTCGGCATCAGACAGCATCCAAGCAACGCTTGGAAAAGCTCCACTGTCCTGTGCTACCAAGCTCCCGTCACGCCCAGGGCTCCCAGATAGGCTCCTGCCTCTCCAAACATCTTGGTGGTGTCAAACTGACCCCTGCAGAGCTCCTTGGGCCAGATCCTCAGCTGGCGCAAGCTGAGCTCAGCGGAGTGCTGCTGGCTCTGGCCCTATACTCAGTCCCCATTATCCAATAGGGCAGCAGAAATGGCCTGAGTGTCACTGCACACACAAAAATCCCCAGAAGGAGGCAATGTTCTAGTCACCTCCCACAAATTCCTTTTGTGGCTTGTGAGCCATGGTTAGGGAAAGACCCCCCCCCCCCCAAAAAAAACCCTTCCTCCCCTCCCTCCCCCCAAGCACTATTCCCCTGTAATGTCACAGTGATATGCTGGGTTACAGCCTGCTAGGTGCAAGAGGTGGCAAACCATGCGGTGGTGTAGGAGAGCTCAGCACTGATCTCCAGTACCAGCTAAGGCCAGGATCCTACAAACGCTTAGGCTATGCTTCGTGTTCTGCGCACGTTTAGCTCTCGTGAGCTGGAAGCTGAGTCTCTGCAGGGCCAGGGCCTAGGAGAGCACCCGAGGTGCTAGATGGTGGCTCTAGCTGCCTGTGTATCATGCACCCACTACCACTGTATCTAAGCTCCAGCCCTGTCAGCAGAAGAAGGGACAAGAGCCCTTACGTGCCCCTTACCTTATTTTCCCCAAAACTGCTATCGCAGTCCCCAGTGACAATCCAAGAGCCAGTGCGGTGGGTGATCACGGAGAGATGTGCCACCACCACGAACAGGGTGCTGCCCCCCAGTTCGGCCAGGCAGGGCTGGATGTACTTCTCAAAGGCAGTGGGGTTCTCTGGCTCTTTCCCGGGGTCTGCAGGAGCTCGAGGGGAAGCCATGGAGTTTCCCTTTGTCTCCGAGAAGTGTTTCTGGAAAAGAACCATCCCCTGAAGGCCATGTACCTGGGATGATGCCTCTGGGGAGGAAAAGGAAAACAGGGTGTCCGTCCATCCACTGGAAGCTCCTTTCCCTTCAGCAGGGAATGTGGGGCCCTATTCACCTCTCTGCCCCCAGGGTTGGAAACAGAATGCTCCCCAGCCCTCCCTTCTGAGTGCCTACAGACGGCACAGGGGTCTTGTCTGTCCTGACATACAGAGGTTTCAGCGCATAATCGACAATGCGCCTGATTCTTGGTTACACTAAGGCCAGTTCAGGCTGATTTGGCAGTGTAAATGGTCCTTAAAGTGGGAGAGAATGGCCCCCCTGAGGGCTCCTCCCTGGACAGGGGCCTGTAGCGTTTACCTAAGTGCTCTGCGCTGGCCTTGCCCCCAGCCCTGGCTATAGGAAGCAGATCGGGGGCATGGGCAGTGTGTGCTCTGGCCTGGCTGTTGTCTGTTTCGCAGGGCCCATCGTCGGAGTGTGAGGTTCAGCAACAGGAGAGCGCTACACCAGGATAACTTAAATCGGTTTTTAAACCAATAGTGAGATCTGTGGCAAGGGCATGTTTCAGTAGGAGCCTGGCTTATTCCGGTTTAATTTAAACCTATCCCTAACAGACTTAAGCTAAACCAAAATAAGCCACTCTTACACCAAAAAAAATTTCCACCCAGTCTTTGGCACTGACTTGACTGTGTTGGTTTAAGTTAACACCTTATGTTATACTGGTGCAACTTTCTCATGCAGACAAGCCCAAAGTCAGAGTATCCCTGAGGCTGCTCTAATTTACATCGGGGGCCAGGCAGGCAAGCAGGCAAGGCCTTGGCTGCCCCAGAAGTACAGGGAGACTGTCACCTTTTGCCCCCACTACTCTCTCTGCCCCAGACACAGGAAGGGAATAACTTGGCATCACCACCAATGCTCCTACTACCTAAATGACTTTGTCCAGTTAACCAGAAAGACCTTGAGATTAGATGTTCCTCTTTATAGTATAATGGCTATGGTTGCACTGGGGTTACGGTGTAATTACACAATGGATATACTTTTGGATATCTGTGATTATAACTCTACTGGAGTGTCAACTACATGGCTCAGGATATGTATGATCACTGCTTTAATTTCAGGCTTCAGAATAAGAATGTTAATATCTTTAGTACTTGTTGCTCCATGGATCTAGTACAGTCACATAACTAGAAAATTGTCATTGCAGGGCAGCTACACTACAGCTACTGATTCCAAATGGAACCGTATTTTCCAACGTTTACAGTGATTTGGTAACAGCTGCCTATCGTGGGCCCGATCCTCCTCTCACTTCCACCAACTTCACACCGATGGACAGGGCCGGCACCAGCATTCCAAGCAGGTGCTTGGGGCGGCAATCTGCAAGGGGCGGCAGTCCGTGTGTTTTTGCCGCTCCAAGCAGCGTGCCCAATCGCCGCTGCGGACGGCGGGGGCAGTTCATGTGCCGTTAGGGCAGCACGCGCATTTCCGCCGCGGCGGCAACTTCTATGTTCAGCCGGAAGACAGAAGCCACCGAATTGCCGCTGCCGCGGAAACGCGCATGCCGCCGTAACGGCACATGGACTGCCCCCGCCGTCCACGGCGGCAATTCGGCGCGCTGCTTGGGGCGGCAAAAACAGCAGAGCCGGCCCTGCCGATGGAACACCTTTGACTTCAGGGGAGCTAGTCCTGATTTGCTTCAGTGGTAGTGAGAGGAGATTCAGGCCCCATGTTTTGACTCATTTTAAAAATGCAACCAGGATCAGTTTGTACCAGCCAGATCCTCAGCTGGTGGAAGCGGGCATGACTCTTGGCATGGCATAGACCAGGCGTGGCCAAACATACTGACCCTCCTGAAGATTGGCGTATGCAGCTCGAAGTTCAAGAGCTGGGGTGCACCTGCCGGGGCTCAGGGCTTCTGCCCCATGGGAAGCGCCTGCTGCGGCTCGGGGCTTCAGCCCCACTCCTGCGCTTGAGCCCCAGCAGGTGCACCCCGCAGGGCTGAAGCCCCAAGACCCCCTCCCCACTGGGCGGGAGCCCCTACCCCACCACCCCACTGCAAGGCAGAGGTCCCGAGCTCCCCTCCCAGTCTGGTAGGTGGAGAAAGGAGGGAGGCATGAGGGGCTCCGCAAGCCTCGCTTTAACAGTAAAAGAGCCATAATGTGGCCACCCTGGCATAGACACATGCCTTGCTGTAGCTGCATGCCACAGGCGGGTAACTGATTAAGTCAAAATGGCTCAGAACATAAAAACTGGACTGTAGCAGACCGTGAATTCCACTGTCAATTCAACCTGGTGATTGAACGCAAAGAGCTCTCAGCCATGCTTGTGGCTGCTTCCATTGCTTCACGCTGGCTCTGCAAATATTTTAGGCTTCTGACTGATACACAGAGTGACCATCCTGGAATCTTCTATCGATTTAGCCTTTCAGAACATCCGTTTTGCACTGCGCAAGTATATCCCACACACATTCTGTGCTCAGCAGCTGTCCAAAGCCCTGAACGTTCTAACCCAACGGCTCATTTTAGTGAAAACTCCAGAAAATTGGCCTAGTGGGTGGAGCATTAGACCAGGATTCAGGAGACCTGTTTTTAGCTCTGCCACTGGCCTGCTGGGCGACTGGCCAATTCACATCACCTTTGTGCCTCCGTTTCCCCATCTGTAAAATGGGGATAGTGATGCTGACCTCCTTTGTAAAGTGCCTTGAAATCTACTGATGAACATAAGACTGCCATACTGGGTCAGACCAAATGTCCATCTAGCCCAGTATTCTGTCTTCTGACAGTGGCCAATGCCAGGTGCTTCAGAAGGAATGAACGGAACAGGGGAATTATCAAGTGATTCATCCCCTGTTGTCCACTCCCAGCTTCTAGTAGTCAGAGGCCAGGGACACCTGGAGCATGGGGTTGTGCTCCTGACCATTCTGGCTAATAGCCATGAGTCCATGAACTTATCTAATTTTTTTTTTAACCCAGTTATAGTTTTGGCCTTCACAACATCCTCTGGCAATGAGTTCCACAGGTTGACTGTGTGTTGTATGAAGAAATACTTCCTCTTGTTTGTTTTTAAAGCTGCTGCCTACTAATGGAATGCTGCCTGGTTCTTGTGTTATTCGAAGGGGTAAATAACACTTCCTTGTTCACTTTCTCTGCACCATTCATGATTTTGTAGATATTTATCATATCCCATCTTGGTCATCTCATTTCCAAAGTGAAAAATCCCAGTCTTTTTAATCATTCCTCAGATGGAAGGTGTTCCATACCCTTAATCATGTTTGTTGTCCTTTTCCCATTCTAATATCTTTTTTTGAGATGGGGCAACCAGAACTGCATGCAGTATTGAAGGTGTGGCCGTACCATGGCTTTATTATAATTGCATTATGATATTTGTTGAGATGAGTTCCTGTCTGCATCCTGTAAAACTTGCCCATACCGGTATTGCCCTGGCCTCTTCTTTTGTCATTCAGTGTTGCACACATTCTAAAGCAATATGCATTTCCTCACCTTTTGGGGGCGAAGCCAGACTTTGAGGCACCTGCTCCCCTACTTGGTGTATACTTTGCTTGTGCCAATCAGAAACGAACACAAACAGGTTTTGGGCCCCGTCCCCTATGACACTTCTATGATGTCATAGTTGGTACTTTATGGGCTGCCTGCCATGTGCAGGCAGGGAGAGGAGAAAGAAAAACGAATCCTGTGTATCCTGTGTACACCCGTAACCGAGCCTGATCACCTCGAAGCCTCTCTCTCAGCTCACGTGTTTCAAACAGAGTTTCTACGTTTGCCGGTCGTTATGCGTTGGTTTGTATTTGTAAGTATCAGTTATTACTAATTGCTGCATCTTTGTTTATAAATATTGTTAGTAGATATTTTAGTCATTGTGTGTTTTAAGTTTCATTAACTCTATTAGCTAATCAAACGCTGCTCCCTTACCCCTTGTAATTATCCCCAATAAAACTTTAAATTGATTAATTTTAGTTGTGTGTGTGTGTGTGTGTGTGTGTGTGTGTCTGCAGTTTGCATCGTGACCCATACTCTCCTTGCATCCCTTACCAATATAGTCTATTGCCACGTGCAGCCTGGTAAATAACAGGTCTGCATTTTCTTTCGCCCCTGCGTGCCCGTGGCAATCCTCAGGCCGTACCATGGCTTTATTATAATTGCATTATGATATTTATGCTACAAAAAGTGCTATGCAAGAGCTATGTAGTAGTAGTAGTGTGGTTAGATCAAAATTAATTAATTACATCAAGCACTTGGCCCTCAGCTAGGGATTCTATGCTGTTCTCGTTAGGTTTTTATGCCATGCCATGCCTATTACCACAGTATCTAGGAAGCTCCTAATGATGCATTGCATGATGTGACTAACATCTGTCATGAGTGGTTCTTTTCCCATTCCTCCTAAATTTCCCAGGAAAATGGTTTTCCCCCCCAACAAACCCAAAACAGGGGGGGGGGGGGGAATCTTGAAAAATGTTCACTTTTGAGAGGTAAAAATGTTCAGTTTTCAAGGCCTGAAAATTTCCTTTAGTGGACATGGAGAACAATTGATCAGTCCTCTTTGCAATAGCATGTAACATATATTGAAGACTGTTCTAAGGTCCCCCCCTCAGTCATCTTTTCTCGAGACTAAACTCCCAGGGTTTTTTTAAACCTTTCCTCATAAGTCAGGTTTTATCACTGTAGTCACTCTCCTCTGGACTCTCTCCAGTTTGTCCACAACTTTCCTCAAGTGTGGCGCCCAGAGCTGGCCACAGGACTCCAGCTGCGGCCTCACCGGTGCTGAGTACAGCAGAACAATCATCTCCCGTGCCTTACGTACAACGCCCCAGAATATTAGCCTTTTTTGCCACTGCGTCACACTGTTGACTCACATTCAATTTGTGATCCACTCTAACCTGCAGGTCCTTTTCCGCAGCACTAACACCCAGCCAGTTATTCCCCATTTTGTAGCTGTGCATTTGATTTTTTTATTTTTCCTTCCTAAGTGAAATACTTTGCACTTATCGTCACTGAATTTCATCTTGTTGATTTCAGACCAATTTGTCCAGGTCGTTTTGAATTCTAATCCTGTCTCCTTTATGCTTTAGGGATTTGCTTTAGTGAAGCACTTGTTGGGCTCAATACAGCAATTACTGGAGGTATAGCCTCACTGCAGAGCTAGCATAGGCGTTGGCACCAGAGGTAGCCCAACCTGGGTGAGAGTAGCCACACGCAAAAGCCCTACCTGAGTGACGGGTGCTGCGCTCCCCTCTCTGAGTTGCTAGGACTTCTGGAGGCACATCCCATGGTTCTTAGTATTGCAATGAGCTGAGCTTCTCTGATTCTTTCCCACTGAACTGTGGGAGAATTTGTCTGTCCTGGGCTTGTTGGGAGGGGAGTTGTGAGAAGTCATTAGAGGAGCATCAGCACTGGAGCCCTAAGTGTAGACGTAACTTGAGTGAAAGTAGCACCCGGGTTGTAACCTACTCCCAGGCTGGCCAGCTAGCCTGGGATGAAAGCACCACTAAACTCTGGTGAGGGGCTTTTTTTGTGTGGACAGAGAGGGGCTGGGGAAATTCCCAGGTGAGAGCCTGAGTTAACGCTGCAGTGAAGATGTACCTTTTGCCCACTAGCTGGCAGTGGTACTTGAGTCTGTTCACTTGTATATGTGGATCTCGGTGGATTTCATTTTTATTATCAATTAGCCAGGGTCTTTTCCATCCCAGAGAGTGGAGGCACGGTCCTTCGCTCGCTGCTTGGCTGCTTCACTGACAGCTCCTTGGATGAATCATCCGTCTTGGAGGCTGGCTCTGATCGTAGTTAGTATTAGCATTTGGTGAACTTTAATTCATGTTAATATTTTGCCTCGGAATTGGTCCATCTGCCTTCAGCCCCCAGCTGTAGTTTATGGGGGAGGAACATGGCAACTGTGTGTTGTTTCCACATGCAAAGAGCAATCATGTGCCTTGAGTGGCTTTTAATTTAGATGGGGGGGAGGAAACAATGGATGCGAATGAAAGGAAGAGACCACAGTGTGTGTGCCTCCCTGTGTGGCACTGCAGCTGCAATGAGGCCAGCATGGCTGCAGCCGGTGCACAATGGTAGAGTTCTTAGAAACCATGTTCCAAACTTCAGTAAATATTTGCAGCCAGGCTTTCCAAGGTGGCCTCTGATTTTGAATGCCTCCATTTTTGTGCCCCGGCCCACCCCATTCACCTCCCAGAGCTGAGGCACCAAAAATCAGTGGCTGCTTTTGAAAATCTGGTAGCAAATTCTCACAGAATGTCCATGTTGCTTTTTGCCTTTGGCAGCCCTTATCTCTTATCCACTCCATGATTATTTGGGGCTAGACTGTGTCTCTAGGACAGAGCCCCAGGCAAGGGGCAGTGCATAACTAATCCAACCTGGGAACATCCATTCTCTCCCTGCTTCCCCCTCACTCCAACAGTTCTGCTAATGCACCTTTGGTTTGACCTTTAGCTGTGCTATTATTCGTCTTCAATCCCCATCCTTGATTGTACTTCATTTAACACTAGCAGCCCTTGAATCTCTTCCCATCCCAATAGAGTTTATTGTATTGAATTGGCTGGAATAATAGCACAGCTGAACTGTTGGGGGGTGAATGGGCCTAGAGTAGCAGGAGTGCTGCAAGAAAGGATTGGGGTGCATTAGCAGCGCTGGCGAGTGGGCAAAGACCAGCAGTGGAATAGCAGGGGGTGCTGTTAATAAGGACTAAGGTGCCTAGTAGCGCTGGGGAGACAAGGGGAGGCCAAGAGTATAATGATAGCGGGGTTCTGCAGATTAGAATAGACGTGCGTTGGAAATCTGTGTGAAGGAAGCTTGGACAACAGCAGTCTGCACTATGCTCCAAATGCTGTTCCCATGTGTGGAGCCACTAGAGTTACCCCAGATTTACACAGGTGTAACTGAGCAGAATCTGGCCCTGTCTCATTCTAGCCAGTGATCTCAGTCCCTCACTATCATGAGCACCAAATTTATACAGGACTTTGAAAAACCAGGTTGCAAAATACATTTTCCCTGTATATCATCTAGGCTTTTTGATGGCGGTGGTGGTGTCTACTACAGAGGTTTCCTTCTGTCTTTCCAGACATCTGCTTAATTTTAGGAGACAGAATGCAAAGAGAACAGGAAGGGATTTCTGTTTGTACTGAATAGCAGGGGATTGGCAGAGTTGTGGGAAACAATCACAGATGCTGACAATAATCCCGTGGTCATTAACAGCCTTGGAAGGGGAAGATTTTAATCAGGGAATGTCAGCATGTGTCAGTTTCCCTTCAGCAGTCAAAAACATTTCTATAGTTGTTAATCAAAGTTTGCTGAGAAGGGACATTCAGATTTTTATTTTTTTATTTTTGAAATATCACGTGAGGGATAAGAAGAGCCCCAGGTAATGTGTAGACAAGGCACTCGCTCCCTGGGAGTAGGACAGCTCCTAGACTGTTCATACTTTCTCCATAGTGGTGAACCTGATCCTGAAAACAGATCCACACGTGCTGAACCTCCATGCTGTACAGAGGCCTATTAAAGGCAATGGGACGTTTGTGCAGTTCTATTTACAGGATCGGGACCCATGCCTGGCTATTAGGACACCAACGCTGCAAACGCTCATTGCTGTGCATAACGCTCAGTGCAGCTGAATTGGGCCCTTAGCTCTCCGGAGGGCAGGCACTTTAGAAATGCCACACCTAAGCAAACGGGCGCTGTCTAGCAATCCTGCCAAGTGTGGAGGATCTCCTCTGAGATACTGAGCCACCTCCCTGGGAATGAGGGACCCTCAGCACCTCACCGGGAGCACGTATGTCTTGCAGGACTGGCCTTGCTATGGTAATAAAGAACGAACCCTGGGGGAATAAATGTTGGTGTTATCCGTTGAAAATTCAAGCCCACCATGGCCATTCAAACTTTACAGCAACACTGGGGAGAGAACTCCAATCCCCTTGTCCCATGAGCCTAGGCCTCTATCACCCCATGAGCTAAGAGAAACTCTCCCTTATTTATTAGTATTGGGCCTATGACACACAGTTGAAGATCTGGGCCCATCCAGTAGAGGGCAGTGGTGGCAAATAGTCTCCAAACAGTTCACTGCAGTATTCCAGATTAGATGTAAACAGGGCTCGCCCAACTAACTTGCGTAAACTGAGAACCAGCTAAAATGTATTCTTCTCCCCCCGCCTCCACCAACTCAGACCTTAACTGAAGTTCAAAAATGTGATTCTATCTTTTTTTTAAATTGTTTTTTACTTTGACGACTCTTGCTGTCTCTGTCCGTGACATCAGCCTGACCCTGCCTAGGCTAGACAGGTTTATTCTACCTAGTGGCTTAAAAAGAGCCAGCTGTGAGCACTAGGAGCTGGCACATTTATCCCCTCACAAGGCTCACGACTCATAGCACCTCTGTTTTGTTAATGCTACAGCAGCATGAATCTCTTCCCATACTTCTCCTGGGAGCAAGGCCCATCTAGGGAACATCGGTACTCCAGTCATGTGGGGGGGGGGGGGGGTGATTGCAGCTGCTTTAGACACCCGAGCTAGCTAGATTAAAGATAGCTAGAGAAGTGAAGCCTCACCAATGAGCCCAAGTAATCACCCATGGTTCTGGATGAGCTTGTACAGCCCGTGCTATCACAGCTTCACCGCTCCGATATGGAGATAGTGAGATTAAAGGTAGCTCAGGCATGTGGATGTGAACTGCTGCCACACCCTGCAATTGCAGTATAGACATCCCCGAGAGAGAGAGAGGCTGGGCTTGTGGCTCAGACAGTAGAGTTGGTTTCAGGAACTGCAAAGTCACGTCCTGGCTGGGCGATAGTGGCCAGATCACTTTTTCACTTTTTGCCTTAGATCCCCATCTGTAAAATGAGGATGATGATTCTTCCTCTGCCTTCTCTATAAAGTGACCAGCCCAACGGGGTCCTGATCTCATGTGGGATCTCTAGCTGCTACCAGAGATTAAATAAAAGGTTACGTTCTAGCTCCCACCGCCCAGCTCAGCTGGAAAAAGGACATCCCAAAAATCGAAGAGCTTGCTTGCTGCAACCCAATGTCTCTCCCAGGAATGTTTGGAGAGGAGGCGTCTTGTGCTGTGACGCTAGGCAATTCCCTTGTCTTTAAAAAAGGGGGCTAGTGGCACCAACCTGAGCGAGGTGTTCTGAGGCTTAGCTGACGTGTCTGATACTTGGAGAGCCCTGGCTGGAAGAGGCTAGGAACA
Organism: Terrapene triunguis; assembly: GCF_002925995.2. Classification (NCBI taxonomy): domain Eukaryota; kingdom Metazoa; phylum Chordata; order Testudines; family Emydidae; genus Terrapene; species Terrapene triunguis. The sequence continues at coordinate 21,919,064 of NW_020664543.1, forward strand.
GGCAGAATATTGTTCTCTGCACCACTCCAGTCCTCTCCCAGTTCACCACGCCTGGGATAATTAGTCACTAAATATTCATGGCAGCCACCCAGGTTCTACAAGTGGGGAGAAAAATCTCTCCCCACTCCTCCTTTGTGTGACTACAGCTGCACGTTGTGTAAACACACCGAATTATTATTCAAGTGCCTGCTTATTGACTCTGTTAATTTTTCTTTCTTCATACGTGTAATTATCACATCTAAAAAGCTCATTAAAATATGCAAATTTCCAAAGGGGGGGAAATAGCACTTGGACTCATGCTGCTAGGAGAAGAAAAGGTGCATCAGAACCTGCTGAAAGACTCCTAGCCAGGAGGAAAGTATCTGGTTAGAATACAGTGAGCTTAAGGGAGGGAGCAAGGGTTAATGGGTAGAGGAGGGGCTGACCGGAGGGAGTTCTCTGAACCTCATTATCCCCATCTGTGAAATGGGACTGACAATACATGGCCTTCCTCACAGGAGGGCTGTGAGAGGTTCCATTAAATGATGTCTGTAAAGTAATTGAAAGCACTAAAGAACCTGCATTCCCCTTCCCCAGTTTTGTAGCTGAAGGTGGAAAGGCCTTTCCAAGCATGGATGAATTAACCCTTCACGGGCATTAATGAATTAACCCTCAGACTCCCACTGCAAGGACAGTGAGAATTGTCATCCTCAGGCTAGAGATTGGGATAGGGAGATTCCCACCCCCACCCCCCAGTCAGTGGCAAAGCCAGGAATTAAAACAAGGAAATAGACTTGCTGGCCTTTACTCTAACTTCTAGGCATGCGGCTGATTTTTTTTTTTTTTTTATATTACTAAGTGTGTAGGGCGAAGGCTTCCCACTGCCCTGGGCCTAGAGCACAGCCAGACTCCTGACTTCCAGTAGCTGATGCTAACCACTACAGCACACTTCCTCCCATCCCCAGGGTGCTGCGTGCCAGATGCCATCCTTCCAGCCAAGCAGGATGCTTTTCTGGACTCCATCGGTTGATCTCTTCCATCAGCTCTGTGACTCCACCAACACTCCCTCCCTGCTCCCCGTGGGGCTGGGAGTGCCACCAGCACATCGCTCGGGGAACATGGAACCCAGATCCAAGACAGCTGTTGAATCTGGCAGGCCAGACTAGTAATCCCCAGCCTGTGCGTTAGCCCATCTTAAAGGACAGGCATTGCATCTCTGGAAAAGCCGCGTGCCTGCTGGGGAAGGAGGGGCGGAGGCTGCTGGAGCGAACGCTGTGGCCGGAGTCCATTCAAACTCTTGGTTTCCAGCTGTTCATGAGTGCCAGGCTTTGAGCCTGAGCCATCTCCCCTGGAAGTCTCCCATTGACATCCAAGAGAGCTAGATCAGATCTTGCTCTGTACCTGGTGGTGCCTTTTGTTGACATGCCCTTTGTAGGGGGCCCAGGGATTCTCGGCAGCCCCCACCATGGTGCCTGCTGCTCTGGGGTCCATACGGTCGGAATGGTTTAGGGCACTGGAAGCACACCGGAGCCTTGCAGTGAGCAGAAAGGGCTCTGGTGTGGGCGCTGTGCGCGGAAGGTTTCCTCACTCAGCGAAGACCCTGCATGTGTGTTCTAGACTGTCCCTGACACCGGTGGCAGAGCAGGGACATAGCTGGAGCAGGCGGCACTGCGGCTGCTCTCCACTGCCCTGGCCCGGAGGAGGTAGAGTGTCCATTATAGCTGTGCCGACCGTGCTCTGCCTTCCACCAAGAGGCCAGGCAGACCCCTGCACAGCCCCAGAGCAACAGGGGGCACAAAGCCACTTCAGCCCCCCGCCCTCCAGCTGTCCCCCAAGCCGGGGAGTCCTGGAGAAGCAGGCCCTTCTAACTGAAGCATTGCCCCTGTGCGCAGCCTACAAAGCCAGCCCGCTTCCACTGGGCGCTCCAGAGATGGCACCAAACTGCAGTGAAAAGAAAGTGATCAAATTGCAGCCATTTCCAAGGCAGCCGGTTCTGTGCCGTGGGCACTGCAACGGGCTGTTCTCCATCCACACTGCCTGGCCAGGTACACACATGGCGTGGCTCTGCTCTCTTCAGGTGGGTGGCTTTTGTGTTACAGCAGCAGGAGCTAAATTGGAGTGAGCACATCAGACGTGCGCTGCTGAGGAGGAGGGGGCAGAAAGCTGCCCAGTTGTCTGGATTTGGCTGCATGATTAGGAGCTCTCTGGTTTTGGAATTCGTTGCTTTCTTGCTTCCTTATTGCCCAGAGTGCCAAAATAATTATTGACGCTCCCGTAGGAAGAAGTCAGGGCGCTGAAAGACGTCTGCCTGCTGATTAAGATAGGAGCTGAGTCCTCTGGCAGCCAGTGCTGGCTTTTGTTTTGGACAATGCCCAGGCTGCATTAGCCCAGCCTCGTGGTGTCGTGGGGAGGTTTTGCACGGGGTCGTGCGAGGGTGAACGTGTGTAGTACTTGCACATAGGAACGGTCCATGTCATGCTCCATCTTAACTCGCTGACTTCTCCAGCACTGTCGGTGTGAGCGAATACACGTGGGACCCTTCAGTCAAGCAGCCCCACCAAAGCGGTGACACTGGCATGGGAAGCTGAAGGGCAATGGAGGATTGAAGCCCTGAACGTGCAAGTTATGCTGCATGGGTGGCTCCCCCATGCAGATGCTGGGGGCTGCCCGTAGGGACTGAGCTGCAACTTCAAGAGCAGGGCTTTAGACAGGGGCAGCTGAAATGTCGCTCATCTGCCGCCAGCGGGGTGCGTCGAGCAGAGACTCACACCGGCCCCCAGGCCTTCACTGCCAGCTCGAGACAAGCTCCAGGTCTGCTCCCGAACTCCCTGCTGTGGCCCAAGGGCTCTTACGCTAGCCCAGGACAGGCGCGTTGTTGGACACTGTTTTAAAGTGGATGTAGTGCTGGTGAAAGGTGCCATGCAGGACGCAGCCCTGGGGCCTGGAGGGGTCTGTGTATCCTCTCAGCAGCAGGGCATACATCCCCTACATGGCCTCTGCCCTGCATGGGGACCTCATGGAAACAAGCAAGCGCTGGAGGGGGCTGCTGTCTTATTCTGCATCCAGGGCCCACGCCTGCTGGGGTCTGCACGGCCGTCTGTCTGAGTGGAGCTGGTTTGAAGCTATGAAGCCCTAAGTGGGGACCTGCCTACCAGAGAGATGCCAGACTCCCTGTGCCATCCTGGAAGTGCTCAGTATAAAAGGGACAGCCCCGCAGGCCTGGCGTTTGCCTCTGCTTTCAACAGTATCACACCAGCGTGAGATGGGAGCAGTGGAGAATCGGGCCCTTTGTAAAGCTTTGCCCCTGCCCATCCCCTCTCTGTGTCAGTCCTGGGCTCACACCTACCTCTCTATGGTTCTCATCTGGCCCCCGTCGCCCAGGTGTCTGAGCGTCTCCCCATCTTTAATACTTTTAGCCTCACGGCTTCCCGGGGGGGGCAGGGCAATGCTTCTATCTGCCCAGTACAGAGGGGAAACTGAGGCATGGAGCCGTGAAGTGCTTTCCTCCCAGTCACACGAAGAGTTGGCCTCAGAGCGGGGAACTGAACCCTGGTCTCTAGCGCCCAAACCACCAACTTGGCCTTCCTCTGCAGCCGTGCTGTTAACCCTTCTGTACTGAGAACTGGAGCAGGGACACCGCTCTGAGCACCCCCCTCTGAGACCTCCTGTACTTGGGACACAGAATTCCCCTGCCCCCGGTCACAGCTGATGCTTAGCTTTGTATATTGGCCTTTGCAGCCCGCAGAGGGGCAGGCAGTGGCGTTACAGGCTTGACTTGAGGGGGCAGAGAGCGGAGGAGCTGGGGAGGCTAGTCTAAAGGCTGGTTCTTGCAGGGGCCAGCGGGCTCCACGCTGTCAGGTGGCAAAGCCAAGCAGGAGACAGAGTCACTGCAGCACAGCAAAGCAGCCCTGATTCCCTGCGCTCGCCCGGCCGGTGTGTCCCACGCACACCTGTGCCTGGGGGGAAATACAGCTGTGGGGCATGCCGGCGGACAGCTCGCTAGTGAAAAAGGTGCTTTCCCTGGCATTAATCTGCAGGCTAGTGTAATGGCAGCAGAGCTGGCTAATCGCAAGTCTCTGTGAAAGCTGCCTTCCCTTTCTCCGGCAGGGGATCATGCCTGCCCCCATGTACCCTGCACGTCTTACACAACTGCTTGATCTCTGTCTCCTGGAACTGAAAACAAGGAAATATGATTAAAGCCCTTATGCGAGTGAGCCTGTTCTTTCAGTTATCAACCTCCGGGAGAGCCACTAGCTTAACGTCTGCTCCTTGGGTCCCAACATTGCCTTTGCAGCTGCTAACCTTCCTCCTGGAGAGCTGAATAACCCCCCCCCCACACACACACACACGCTACAGCCCCATCATTTGGAGCAAGCACCCTGGGGCCTAGGAGGAGCTGCTGCTCTGATGAAGGCGATTGTCAGGGAAAGGGGGTGAGAAGGTTTGGTTATGCAGACAGCCAGGGCCGGTGCAACCATTTAGGCGACCTAGGCAGTCGCCTAGGGCACTAGGATTTGGGGGGGCGCCATTTTCTTCTGCAGCAACTACGGCGGCTGGATCTTCGGCCGCCCCGGTTGCTGCCGGCATTTAGGTGGAGGGAGCTGGGGCAGTGGAGCGCGGGGAGGG
>NW_020664543.1:21923768-22116506 GCF_002925995.2 Terrapene triunguis
GGGGGGGGCGGTATGCAGGGGAACTCCCCGCCCCAGCTCACCCCTGCCCCGCCTCCTCCCCGAGCACTCCATGGCTGCTTCACTTCTCCCGCCTCCCAGGCTTGTGGCGCCTAAGCTGATTGGTGTCACAAGCCTGGGAGGTGGGAGAAGTGAAGCAGCCACGGCGTGCTTGGGGAGGAGGCGGAGCAGGGGTGAGCTGGGGCGGAGGGGGGGTGTCTCATGGTGGGGAACTGCTGTGGGGGGGGAGCTGCCGCGGAGGAGGGGCGGCTCAGGGTGGGGGCTCGGGGACGGGGGGCGCAAGGTGGAAGTTTTGCCTAGGGCGCGAAACATCCTTCCACCGACCCTGCAGACAGCTGCAAGGAATATCCTTGGGAAGGGGGCCGGGGTGTGGGCAGAGCGGGCAGCTTCCTAAAGAAGGGGGGGGGGGCTATTTGCCATCCCTGCAGAAAAGGGGAGGTGGGATTCTGCATTTTCTCCTCCTTTCACTCTTGTTTTGGGGCAGGACCATTGTTCTTGGCAGTGAGAGATGTGCATTAGCACTGGCAGGACCTTGCTGAGTGCAGCGGCCCTGTGCATACACACAGTGAGAGACAGGCCCTGCTCTGCTGAGTTCCCAACCTAAAGAGAGCACGTGGGCAACAGGAAACTGAGGCACAGAGAGGGGTGGTAACTTGCCCACGTACACACAGCAATAGATCCAGGACTCATGACACCCAAGCCTGCGCCTCACCCACCAGACCATGCTGCGTCCCTAACAAGGGATGAATCCTTCATTAACCTGTGGCCACTTTGCTGCTGACTTCTCTCGTTTCCCAGCCTGAGCCCTCTGCCTCAGCCCCCTCCTCATTGCAAATGGGTCAGCACGACGGGCTCAGAAGCGAACAAAACTGTAGTACATCCTTTCTGTGTTCCTTTCCCTCTGACTGGCAAATAGTAAATTCGCTGAAAAATGCTTTGTTGGGGATACCGAAACTATTTGCAAATTCAACTGAATGGGAAATGTTTTTTAGAAGACATCAAAACGGTTTGTAAACGTTTCCATTTTTCATTTTGCAACAATGTTTTGTTGGTAACTTGAGTTAGAATTATTAACCTCCTCCCCCCCCAGAAGGTGAAAACCACATGAAAACTAAACAAAAAACTGAAAACAAAAAAGTGCATTTGGGATCGAAAAACACCCTGAAAAGAAAACAAAAAATGAAATAAAAAAAAATCATTTGGTTTGGTTTTGGTTTTGATTTGGGTATTTTTTGGATCCCAAACTAATTTTTTTTCCGGTGTTTCATTTTGACGAGAAAAAAAAACAAAAAAGCTCAATTTTGGTTCAAAACAGACCAACATTTTTTTTTTTTTTTTTTATTTTTTTCTTTTTGGCTCCAGAAGCAGCTTTAGTGCACTCCCAGAAATCATGAGACCAAGGGTGCAAAACCAGGCAAACATACACTCCTCCCCGCCTGATGCAGACGGGAGCCCCTGTGGGGGGGACTAGGGAAGCGTGGGGAGCGAACCAACCCTTGACTCACCCTGCAGTGACATCTCCCTCCTGTCCCGCAGGACTGGGCCTGGCTCCTGGATCCAGGCACTGAGACAGGGTGACTGGGGTCGCAGCACCACTCAGCATTGTGATGTAAGAGCTGTTGGGCCAAACCTGAACGGAGCTGCATCCCTGTGTGCCGGGTCTCAACACCCGGAGCTGGGCACAGGACTCAGCCACTGCGAGGGTGAGAGTGGGGGCAAGCTCGCTCGCCAGCCTCCTCCCCCACCTCTGGGGTGTCTCTCCACACCAGGCTGGGAGTAGGGCCGCAGTGCCGGGGCCTGCGGGTGGTGGGTGCCCCTCGGCAGTTCAGTGTCTTGCGCCCATCGAATCAGAAGGCTACATCTGCCCCTGCTCAGCTCTGATCAGGATATCCAGCTTGGCTGGACTCTCCTGGGTCAGCTCTGGCTCCCATTACTGGGAATCCAGCCAGTCCTGGGCGCTAAGCACGGCTGGAATGTCATTGTGGAAGGAGGCTGCAGGTTATGGGTTTCTCTGTCCCACGGTACAGTCAGGAAATGAACAATCTTAGTCTGTGCTTGTCCTCGTGCCTCCCATCTGAGGATCTTAACGCATTTTATCAACATTAGCAAGCTGAGCCTCCCATGCGGCCTGCCGGGAGGTCGGGAAGGATCATTGTCCCCTAGAGCTGGTTGACATTTTTTTTGCAGCGATTTTTTCATTCTTTGATTTTTCTACAACAAAAAAAGAACACTGAAAACCCAAACAGTCTTCCAGTTTTACTGTCTTGTTCCCCCCCCCTTCTTTTTCCTTTTCAAGGCAGAAAAAAAGTAATGGAGGGAGGGAAAAACAAACAAATCAAAAAAATCAGAACCTTCCAACCTTTTTCACAAAAGCCCATTTCCCACCCAGCTCAAATTGTCTCCATTTCGCAACGGGGAAACTGGAGCACACACAGGGCCAAATCGTCAGCTGGCGTAAATCACCATAGCTCCACTGGCTTCAACAGAGCTACACTGACTCATATCTCCTGGGGATCTCCAGCAGAGCCAGGAATCAAACCCAGATCTTCCGTCTCTCACTCACGTGTTTTCCCCTAGCCCAGGGGGTTTCTGGTCACCCGAAGTGGGAATGTCTAGCTCCTGGCCCTATAGAAATCTGGGCATACATCTTTACAGACAATCCAGAGGTGAGTGCCAGGACAATTCAGGGCTTAGCAATCAGATACAGAACCTTTCATTTTCAGACTACATCCATATGTCTGCACCAAATGCTGGTGTAGTACAGATGTACTACAAGTGGGCAGCATGGGCCAGTGGTTAGGGCATGGCACTGGGGACCTGGAGTCTGCTCCCAGCTCTGACACTAATCTATTATGTGACCTTTGGCAAATCACTTCATTTCTCTGTTCCCTCTCCCGTCCCTTGTCTGTTTGGTTTGTAAGCCCTTAAGGGCAGGGGCTATGCATACACAGTGCCTGGCAAAAGAGGGCTCCCATCTTAGCCAGGGAGGTCTTGACACTCTAATGCTGCGCACAAGAAAGGCCGTTTTCAGCGGGGCCTGGGCAGCATTCTCCAGTATAACAGTATTGGACGTTGCAATTTAAAACACCCCCAATTTCAAAGCAGGGATATTGGCAACGAGCGTTTGCCGGAGTATAAGTCCCCACAAGCATAACACAACTGCCCTCCCGGAAGGGGAGGAAGAGTTTAATTCAGAGCATACTTATATGCAGTGGAGGGATTTCCATATTTCTGCTTCTGCCACACCGTACCTGCTCCATCCATAACCCCAGGGCCTGATCTAAGCCCTCACTCCTCCTTTGCCAGTGCTATACCTGGCAAAACGCACCCAGGAGAATAATCGTGGCTCTGAAACGTGCGGCTCCTTATCTGCCTGCACCAGGCGCCAGGGAGAGGCTGGGAGAACTGCCGGCTCATTGCTGACACTGGCTTTCTCCGCATCGGCAGAGGGGAAGAGGAAACAAACTAGCAAACGAACATTTGGGAAGATCCAGAATAGAAACACCCAGGCAGGGTTTTTTGGAATGAGTTCTGTTACGCCTACACCGAGAGCTCGCTGCACAGCCTGGCAAGCGGCTTGAGGTAAGGGCTGCCTGACTGATCCTATTCACGCTGAAGTCAATGGCTGCTCCCAGGACAGGATGGGGCCCTTAGTGGGGAATCTAGAGCAAGGAGCACCCACACCGTACACATACAAACTGCCCCCCCCCCGTACACACTCCCAGTCACCCTCCTGCATTCCACCCCAGAGACTGGGCTCCTACACCCAGCCACACTCCCCACTGTGCAAACACGCTGCTCTGTGCCGCATTCACCCAGACCCCACAGAGCAGAGCGGTGCAGTGGGAATGGGAAGATGAGCACAGTGGAGGGGGTGTATCAGAGAGGAGCAGGTACAGTGGCTGGGATAGCAGAGGGGATGGGCACAGTGCCTGATATAGGAGTGGGGCATGGGCAGAGGGGATGGTATAGCAGCGGTCCCAGAGGGCTTTGCTACACTAAACAGACTCCTTGGCTCCATCTGAAACCAGCACGGATGTGTGCGTTAACATGTGCTGGTATTTCCCTTATTCAAAAGAATAATACTGCAGTATCCTACAACGATGGCCCAGAAGACCATCGCTAGCAGCAGAGTAAGAAGCAGTTTGGGCCATTACAGGATGATGAGAGTCAAAGGAACATTCCGGACGTGAATTGTGATGTGCATGCTCCTTCCCCTGACCCGGAGTCTGGTAATGCCCCCGAATTCAGCTCTCACCTACCCTGTCTGGGTGCTGCCCCCAGCCCAGCCCAGCCCAGCCTAGCCCAGCCTAGCCCAGCCTCTGTCGATAGAAATGTCTGAGGAGCTATAATGACACCAGATGAAGAGAACATTAGACAAAAGAATCTATCGGTTGTGTGATACGCAACAATTGCCCATCCGAAATGAACAGAGATTACAGGGGAGAGTGGCAGGGGAGCTGCTGATTAATTCAGAAAGGGCCTTAAACAGTCACTGCATGTAACAGAGACTCTGGGGCTGGGGCTGGACCGGGGGCGTCAGGGGCTCCTGGGGTCCCTTTAGCATTTACCATGCAATCTGTTGGTTCCAAGGACAGGAGCGTAGTCTTCCGTAAATCAGCCATGCCGAGTACACACAGAGGGCTGGAGCTCCACTGAGGATCTAGCCCAGTGTCTGCGCCATTGCAAACACGCCGCTGGGAATGCCAGGCACAGTGGCAACAGGAAGCGTGAATAAGGTTTCGATAGAAAAACAAACTCTATCAAATCTCTCATGACTCCAGGCTGTGGGGCTCTAGGAGCTGTTTTCTGGTGCCTGGCTGATACTGCTGTGTATCTTGTGAAATCAGCTGCTGCCTTCATTTGCAACTGATTCTACAGCCTGTAGAGCAGTTAGCCCCAACCCAGCTGAAGGTCTGGGTCAGCTGGGACCCAGCTTCAATCAGCAGCTCTGTGTTGGACATCTCACAGTCTTCCATGTGTGGTTTTCCTGGGGCCAATTGGCTTTTCAGTGGCTTGTTGGCCTCATTTCAGTTCCCAGGGAACAGGTATCCCCATCCATCTGGCACCTTCATTGAGAGCCCCAGCGAAGTTAGTCTCTTCTCCACCGTGATGTGCTCTTTTGATGTCCACGGGCCAGTTCGTTTGTACAGCTCCACTGTATCCATTTCCTTTCTCCCACCATTTGCTTTGTCTATGTAGGCCCAGGTCCCGCAAAGGCTTATGCACACGCTTGACTTCAGTAGTACGTAAAGTTCAGCACCTGCGTAAGGCTTTGCAGGATTGAGGCCTTTGGCTGTAAACTCTTTAGAGCAGGGATCGTCTCATACTCTGCGTTTGTACAGCGCCTAGCACAATGGGACCTGTAGGCACTACGCTACTACAAATAACAACAACAATGGAAAGATGGAACCAAAGTATATTTATATCCCCAGTTGTGTATTTCCTGGGTGGATTTAACACACACACACACACACACACACACACGTATTCTTTCTTGGGCTGAGACCGAGTATCTTGGGCTGAGACTGAGTATGGAAAGTTTCCTCCCAAAACGGAAATTGCATAAATATTTCCCAGTGAGTAAAAACAAGGGATTCAAATGGCAGTTGAGTTGCATCCTTAGGGCTTGGCCTTGTATCAGGATCCACTATCCTTGGCCCCTGTGTTCATGCAGAGTCTTGATGGATCTCCACTTGGGCGTAGGGCTCCACGCTAGCAGATCCTGGGGTGGGATCAGGGCCTCGATTGTAGCTTTTACTTCCTGTGAAAGCTGCATGCAGTGCTAGTGTTGTTTGCAAAGCAACTTGGGATGAAAGGTGCTAGACTGGTATCAGTTTCTGGGCCTAACACAGCTCTGGCACGAGCAAGAGCCACACAGTCGAAATCGGTTGCGTCTCATACACCAGTGCTAAATTAGGCCCATTAGTACTATTCATTGTTAATGCTATTCCTTCCCCACAGCTACCAGCCTGCTACTTTCCCTGAGTGCTAAAGTCACTGAAAATATCTATTTGTGATGTTTCATGCTCTTCCTAGTAAATAACTGATAAAAGCTGCTTCCTTTCCAAAATACCACCAGCTCAGTTATTGTAGGGTTGCTCGTGAAAGTCCTGATCCTATAAACATGCCACACCCAGAACTTCATTAAACAGTCAACAGGAGCTGGTTTTGTCATGCAGGTGCTTGAAGGACTGGGCCCGTAAACTGGAGTGAAGACACTGGTTTGTTATTGTTAGTGTTAGTGTTTATGGCTGCACGGCTGCACACAGTGGTTTGTTATGGTCATAAACACTGGGTTACTGGTATAGATTCTCCAACCGGAAACAAATATTTTGGAGAAAAAATAAACCCCATAAAAATCCTACAGATTTTGCAAACAAATGTCTGGAGAAAAGCAGATCCAATTTTTCCAAATCCTCTTCCCCACAAGCCTGACTGTGTCCTCAAATCAGACCTAGGAAAGCGAGGAAAAACTCACACTGAAACAGGTTTCAGAGTAGCAGCCATGTTAGTCTGTATCCACAAAAAGAACAGGAGTACTTGTGGCACCTTAGAGACTAACAAATTTATTAGAGCATAAGCTTTCGTGGGCTACAACCCACTTCTTCTTCTTCACACTGAAACAGGCTACATTCTTAACTCACCACACTGTCCCCTATAGATCGCAAGATCGTTAACATATCAGATGGGCTGCAGTAGCTAACTCAGCAAGATGAGTTGTGGACAGAGCTTTACCCTTAGCACGGAATTTCCTGGCTTTTTCCATCAGGCAAACATTGATTTTTCTCCTGGGTTTCTAAAGAGTTGAAATAAACATGGCTGGGGGTTTATTAGTTTTTTAAACAATTTAGCAACCTTTCCCCAGTTTGTGTGAGGCCCAGGCATCTTTGTTTATGCATCAGAATCCTTCACCCCGTTAGCTCAGCCCTGTGCATAGCACTTGCTGACCAGTAGATGGAGCACTATGCATTGTGGTAATTTGGGGACAACAAAAATAGCTACTGCATTGTGTCTTCTGATTTCCTAGCGGTGAGTGGGATGTATTTAAAATTAAAGAAAAAAGAAAAAAAAAGTAAAATCCAAAATGATTTGCACCTCTTTAAGTGTCTAATAGAACAAAGAGATATTCAGTGGGCTCGGCTCTGCTGTCAGTTGTAATATGTTAAGTGCACACCATAGCCTACATCACAATAGCTGAATACCTAAAACTCCCATTGATTTCAATGGAGGCTGCAGGTGCTTTGACTCCCAGAGATAACAACAATACCAGCCTGTCATAGAATGTTTTTCAGCCACAGATCCCAAGGGAGGGTCGGTCTCACTTCACAGATGGGGAAACTGAAACATAGAGTTATTGGCCCATGGTCACACAGCAGGTAAGTGACAGAGCTGTGACTAGAACCCAAGTCTCCTGATTCTTAGTTCAGTGCACTAGTGTGATGAAGTGGGAATTTTCTTAATGTTTTGCATGAATACGGTGTGTGCCTCAGTTTCCCCTACATGTTGCACAAGTATCTAGGTGGTGGGACAAGGGTGTGTAGTTGTTGCAGCGACCCCTAGAGGGCAGGTGTGATTGCTGTCTAGCTCCCTGGGCCCAGATGATGGCCTGACACTCTGTATTCTGGGGACTAATGACTGGGGCCCATCCTCTGCAAGGGTACGTCTTCACTACCCGCCGTATTGGCGGGTAGCAATCGATTTATCCAGGATCGATATATCGCGTCTCGTTAAGACGCGATATATCGATCCCCGAACGCGCTCACCGTCGACTCCGGAACTCCACCAGAGCGAGCGCTATTTGCGTAGCTGAAGTTGCGTATCTTGGATCGATTCCCCCCCCTCCCAGTGTAGACCAGCCCCAAGAGCCTGCTGGAGGGGTTGGAGAACAAAGAGAGAGGTGGAGGCGAGGTGACCAGTTTGCCTTGGATGGAGGAGGTTCAGCTGGGCATGACTGAGGGTGGGCTGCTGGAAGCTGGGCAGTCTCCAGGTTTGGGACTCGGGGGGAGAGCCCAGGGCTCTGGGTCCCCAAGATGGACTTTACTGAATGTTCCTACTTTCCGTGCTAACAAGATCTGCTCTACGCTGTGTTCCAGACGACTAATAAACCCTTCTGTTTCACACCACTGGCTGGGAGTCACTGCTGACTGCAAAGTTGGGGTGCATGGCTCTTTGGGACATGTAAGGCTTCCTCAGGTGTCCCATCCAGATGGACTCACTACGGGGAGCTCATGGCACGAAACAGGGGTGCTGAATGCTCTGAGGTCAGACCCAGGAGGCGCTGAAGCAAGGAGGCTTGCCCTAGTGAGAGTGTGCCCTGGGGGGTGTCACATGACAAGGCAACTTGTCTGAACTTCATTCGGAGCTGTTCCAGAGCACCAGGCCTGCTCTCCCGAGACAGCTAGCCACTGGACCAAGTTGAAACACATATGTGTGTCCCCCGAGGATGCTAAGCTGGTTTCAGTGCAGCCTTCACAGCCCTGTAGAAGGCTTGCACAAACATATCATCATCATTTCATACCATTTTTGCTGGTGGAAATGCTGGCTGGAGAGAAGATCAAGAGGGGACATAACAGTTTTCAAGTACATAAAAGAGTGTTATAAAGAGGAGGGAGAAAAATTGTTCTCCTTAGTCTCTGAGAATAGGACAAGAAGCAATGGGCTTAAATTGCAGCAAGGGCGGTTTAGGTTGGACATTAGGAAAAACTTCCTAACTGTCAGAGTGGTTAAGCACTGGAATAAATTGCCTAGAGAGGTGGTGGAATCTCCATCATTGGGGATTTTTGAGAGCAGGTTGGACAAACACCTGTCAGGGCTGGTCTACATAATATTTAGTCCTGCCTTGAGTGCAGGGGACTGAACTAGATGACCTCTCGAGGTCCCTTCCAGCCCTGCATGTCTGTAAAGTAGATTGCCATGTATGGGCACAGATAGATAAGGTGAATTTGGCAACTTTTAACATTTTAAAGGCTTGCCTTTGAATTGGATGCACACAACCCCTCCTGCTCCCCAACCAGCCAAATAGGGAAAGTGAAGACCTAGCCAGAAGGAGTCCCTGGGCTGTGTCGCTGCTTTGGGGCAGAGCATTCCCCAGGCCCAGCCTGCTGCAGGCTGGAGGACTTTCAGAGGCTCAGGAGGGATGCTGCAGACAGCAGAGTACTTGCCCTGTGGGGAGTGGGGGAGCCCTTTGCTGGGCAGGGATCCCTTCCCCAGTCTGCTGGGCTCTTGGCTTGGGCCGTCCCTGCGATGACACGGAGAGAGGGATGGTAATTGCTAATTACCCCTCTTTGCAGCGCGCCCCCTTGCGGCCGGTTTGGAGGCGGGTGGGAGCCCCCGAACCCGCCGGGGAGTGGGGGAGGAACTACATCTCCCAGAGCCCCCGGGCCGGGCCGGGCGAGCAGCCGCAGTAGCGCCGCCATTCCCCCAGCGAGGCGCCCAGCAGCCTGCAGGGGCGAAGCGAAGGTGGGAGCAGGAGGGGCGCGGAGCCGCGCCAGCTCCATGCCGCAGGATGCGCTGAGCGGGGGGTGGGAGCTGCCGCCGCCGCCGCCGCCCGGGAGCATCGCAGCGCGGCCGCACGCGGGGCCGGGATGGAGGCGGTGAGACGCTGTCGGCCCCAGGCTGCCCGCTCCGCCCGCCGCCGCCGCCGCAGCGCCCGAGCCGCCGCTCTCCCGTCGGGAGCCATGTAACCGCCCGGCTGCTCGCGGATCGCTCCGGCCCCCGGCTCGCTGCCGAGATGAAGAAGCAATTCAACCGCATGCGGCAGCTCGCCAACCAGACCGTGGGCAGGTAAGGGGCGGCCCGGCCCGACCCGGCGGGGAGCGGGACCGAACCGGGGCCCTGCTGGGGGGGCACCAGCCTGGGCAACCCCCCCACTCGTGTGTCCGGTCACTTCCCAGCCAGGGGTCCTGCCTCCCGCTCCATGCCGCGCCCCTCCCCGTGGGATCGGGGCGCCCTGCTCGGTTTGCGTCTCTGCCCTGTGTTTGCTAAATCTCTCTGGCGGGGCTAGTGGCCCCGCAGCTCCCAGACCTGTGTGTAGCTTCCCCTCACCCCACCCAGCCTCTTTCCCCCGGGAAATCCGCCAGTCAATCGCTTGGCTTCTCTCTGTGTTATCGTCTTATTCCTCGGACCCCCCCCCGCCCATCGGTACCCTGCGCAGTGGGTGCCTGGTACCTTGTCAGGCTGCTCCTTGGCCTGATGGGTTGTGTTAGGAGCCTGCTGGCTTGGGCGATGGAACCGGTGCGGTGGATTTTTCCAGATGCGCCTCACCTGGATGGCTGTCCCCGCGTATTCACTGGCGTGCCCCATCCTTTATTCCTCCGTGGCGTTTCCTGGCGGGCGAGAGCTCTGCTGGCAGCCGCTCGCTGGGCTCCCACTCGCCTGGCCTTCCTGAGGGGGGCTGCGGCGGCAGGAGTGTGCAGGGACTAGAGAGGAGGTTGGAGCAGGTGTTGGAAAGGCTGGGCAGGGAGAGGTATGCTAGCAGCGGGCAAGAGCCCAGCAGTAAATGGTGCACAACCTGGCCAGCCAATGAAGTTTGCTTTGGACTCTGGAGTTGGGCCCCGATCCTGCAGTGAAATGGGGCTCCGCAGGGGGTGGGCATGCGCAGCTGTGGCCAGATCGGGGCCTTAGCGACCCCCCCACCAAAGATGGTGCCACTGATAAAAGGCATAAACAAGCCAGACGCTGGGTTTGGTTACATTTGGTTTTTGCCCTCAGGTATTGGGCAGGTGGAGAGTCTGGAGTGTCATGATGGGAATAGAGCATCAGCTATGCTGTGTTGTGGCCAGGCCTGGCCCAGTCCCATCTACCCGGACTGATTGATTAAGGAGGCTCTTTGTGGTGCCAATTAAACTCCACTGTGGGGATGAACATTGTTCTGTTTCTTTGATGACTGGATGTCGTTCCTGGACTATTGTCGCGGACCCCGTATCGGTTTCTCCGGGTTTTGGCTTTGACACTGAACTCATCTTGGGCTGAATCGGGTTGGCTGGTGGCTGGATGGAGCTGGTAGGGTTGTTCCTGATTCTGCAATGAGCTCTGTGCAGATGGAGCCCATCAAAGTCGGCTGGGGCGTGAGGGATGTCTGGGGCAACTCACCGTGGGATAGGATCTCGGTTGGTTGTCTTACGCCCATCCGTAGGGTTATGCTTGCTAGGATTGGATGGAGCTTGGGAACATGGGGAATACTCTGCGTGATCTGATGTGCTATCTGGGACTGTGTCCAAAGACATGGTTTGGTTTATTGTTGTATAATTCTCCAAGATTTTGCAATGGCTTTCTATATAGAGAGAAAGGGGGAGAGAGTTTTTTCTTTTTTCTCTAATTAAACAAGTTCTTTTAGCTGGCAGAGAGGTGCAGGGGCAATGGAAGGGGAGGGCGGCTGAGTGGATTTCATGGAATGTTATAACCCAGAAAATGCACCCCCAGAGCAGCGTATTTTGGCTTCTAACCTGTTTGTTGACAGAATCTCATACTCCTAACCTTTGGAGTGCTGGTCTTGAAAACAACAAGCCCGTGAATCGGCTCAATTCATGTCACACTTGTAAGCTGCCCAGAATTAACTTCACCATTCCTAGCAATCTGTTGGGGTGTCATGTCTCTGCCTCTGCATCTGTGCAGTTCACAACCACAAACAGTGACCCTGGCGGCCTCTGGTTACCCGGTCTCTGTGCCGGCTCTGTTTTGCATTAGCTCGCAGAGCTTTGTTGTTTTTATGTCTTTAGCTCTGAGATGTGATGTGATGCGAGGCTGTCTCGCCACATGCCCTGATTCAGGATGGAACTTGCACTCATGCTTAAGTGATTTTCTGAATCGGTGCCTCACTTTCTATGATACCAGATCACACCGAGCAGTGGCCCCAGTCAGTGCTTGGGGCCCCTTTGTGCTAGGTGCTATGCACACAACCAACAAAACATGGAGTTTACTCAAGGGCTGTTGGATGCAAGGTTTGAAATCCCAAGAAAAATCCAGTGAGCTCAGACTTGCAATGATGTCGTTTTATTTCTTTTTGCTTTTGGAGGAGGGGGGCTGAACGGCTCCTCTGTTAGATGTTCACCGTGCACAGCTAGGGATTGCATCGGCCCTGCTTTGAGTTGCTGTTGCACTATAAAACTGCATGGCACTTTGCAGAGAAGAAACGATAGATCCCTGCCCCAAGGCGCTTACGATCTCGGGTCTGGATCCTGCAGTGAGCGCTGCACAGATGGGCCCCTGAAGTTGATGGGTTTCTGCAGGGGCATCAGGATCCACCGGCATTGATGTCATTAAAGGGATCGAGTCTTAAATTAGACATTGCACAGGAAGGGCCTGAGGAGCTTGGCAGGGAACAACAGGGAAGGACCTTATGATGCACTTGTCACATCTGCCTATTGCTTGGTGTAGTTCTCAAGTGAGCAGATGGCAATTAGGAGCACTGTCCGGAGTGAAGGCTGCGGTGAAGCTGGGCTAGAGGGGAGAAGTGAGTTTTGAGGTGTGCTCTCAAGGAGAGTTAGGTACCATGGCAAGCAGCATCAGATGCTCAGTAGGGGGTGTGTGTGTGTGTGTGTGTGTGTGTGTGTGTGTGTGTGTGTGTGTGTGTTTATAGCACTGCCCGCCTCAAGTGTTTAGGAATCATGAGTCAGGCCCTCAAAATCATGAGAGTGCCTGAAAAGTCATGAGACGTTTCTCACTTTGGGGGTATTTCCCTTCTGGTTTCGGAGCCTTTGGGGATCACGTTTCTGGCTTTTCTCCACAGCCATGAGGGCTAGAAATGGAAGTTGTTTAAATGGAAGTTGAGGTTCTCGCATCATCACCTGGCTCCAGAAGCTGGAACTTTGCAAAGAGCATCAGCAGTGACGAGGCTGGGGATAAATTCGCAGGAGTTGGCAAGACTGGATTTACCATTATAACTGTGCCAGCCTCTGGATTTGAACTGTGAGCAGAGCAGACCCCGCTGAGACACTTGCTCTGTGGAATCTGGAATACTGACCGATAACATACTGCATGTATGGAGCCAGCTGTTGGAAGCCAGGCGGCTTGCTGAGATAGCTGGCGAACAAAGTGTGTGCTGATTTGAAGGCATGTACTTCTGCAACCTCAGCTGCAGCAGTGCTAAATCACTGTACCGTTTCTTTTGCAGTGTGAGTCTGTGGGGTCCTGGCCCTCCCTAAACAGATGGCTTGGTCCTAGCCTCGCTCTGCAGGATGCTTGCTTTACTCATTGGCTGAGAGCCTTCTGTCCTAGGAACGTATGAATTGCATCCACATCAGGCCCGCGTCCTGTATCCGACAGTGACCAGTATGTGATTCTTCAGAGGAAATTTCTTCCCACCCCGGTCAGTTAACGGTTGGCTTATGCTCCAAGCCTATGAGGGTTTGTATCTCTCAGCCAGTCTCTTTGGTATCTTGTCTAATGCAAGCATGGATATTCTCAGCGTTCAAATAGGTGTCTAATTCTCTATTGAATCCTGCTCTGCTCTTGGCCAAAATACTGTGGGGTGGCCAGGAGTTCAAGTGCCAGGAAAACAGAGGTTATTTAGTCATGTGTATTGATATTGGAGCCAACAAATTTTAAAAATAAATAGGCAGCTATTCTGGTTGGAATGAATTTTGTCAGTTTTTTAATGCCATTACGTATAACAGCAGGGGCAGCAAGAGACATGCCAGAGGTGTGCATGCAACTTGGTTCTGCTCCCTTTGAAGTCCACAAGTCCTGCCATGGATTTCCATGGGAGCGGGATGGGTGGGGCATGTGGTAGCAGCAGACCCAGGTGCTAATGCGAGGCAGTGGTTGGAGGCACAGACCTGGGGAGCAGCCCATTCGGAAGTGGTCCCACGAGGCGGTTCGTCAGTGCCGTCTTGGAGAGCAAGCAGGGCTTGGCATGGCCATGTGTAGAGCCGTGCTGGAGAGGGGCTGCAGGTGAAAGGGACTGGGCAGTGGTCAGAACGGGGTTGACTATGGAGGCTGAGGAATGGATGGAGATTGGAACTTCTGTTTAATGATCACGAAATGTGGTGCTGGGTAAAGGTACCCCCTGGATCGTCCTGAAGAGGTGATGTCCTCAAACAGGTCCAGTGTAGGTTGCAGCCGGGCGCGCTACCTGCAATGCATCTGAACTGGAGAGAGAGCTGTTCATCCATCTAGTCCCAGGTCTCAGTGCTGAGGTTGCCAGTTCGTGTCCGTTGTAGGAGGGCTTTGGCGATATCAGGACTGAAATTTACCAGTCCCTCCCACAGCAAACAGCTGTCGCGAGGTAACGACCTTCTTTCTGTATGGATTGTGTCCTCCCCCAATAAGTCACGTGCTTTCATTTGTCTGTAACGATCCCATGACATGGTTTGTAATAGCCGGGGTTTTCCCCTTTCCCCTCGTTGTTATTCTGCTTCACCCCAGAGATGCTGCATTTTAGTAGCATGTACATAATTTGTAATCTGCTCTAGGATCTTTTCAGACCAAAGTCGGTACCGAAGTAGTGGGCCAGATCCTCAGCTGCGGTCAATCGGCTTAGCGCCATTGGCTTCAGTACAGCTGATCTACACCAGCTGGGGCTCTCACTCGTAAGTGATTATTATAGAGGCGCTTCATAGAGCTTTGCCAATGAGTTACACAGCTATTTGCTAGACAACAGTACAATGGTCAGTTAGGGCTTGGGTGGTATTCTCAGTTCTGGAGGGGGAGTCAGGAATGCTGGGTTTGGTTCCTGGCTTTGGGAAGGTAGCGCGGTCCTGTGGCTAGACCAGCAGTTTCAGATGACACAACCAAGCACATATATTTGGCAGCTTCTTTCTGAGCGAGAGTGTGGCTGAGAGTAGTGGCTGTGAGTAGGGGCTGCCGTTATCAGGGGCCTGGTCATTAAAATGAACTTGTGTAACATTTCAGTTCCCTTATTTTTGACATGAGGTGGCTGATAATCGACTGCTTCCTAAGGTGGATGTACAAGGTGCGAAGGGGGTGAAGTGCAGGTAAATATGAACAGCAATGAGTGGAGCTGGTGAGACCTGAATTCATGGTATCCTGGCTTCCAGCTCAGTGCACCTTCCACTAGGCTAAAGGATATTTTGACATAGGGAGGGTCTCTCCCTCTTCCCCCAGGCCAAAGGCATAGGGGTGGCCTAAAGAAACAAATATGGCATATGCATGAGAGCTCTTCTTGCCATGTCAAAATGAGCCTGCCTGCCCCTAGTCAAGATGGCCCCTATGCTCTGTGGTTAAGAAATGGTGATAGCTCGCCTGTGCCACGAACCCCAGCTCAGGCAGAGAGCAGCACCCAGGGTTCTCCAGGCAAAGAGACTACACGTTCTGGTGCCGGAGTGTCTGGCCTCAGAAGCCTGGAGTCTGTTGCTATAAACCTGCTGTGTGGGCACTGAGGGCTTGGCTTCAAATCCAGCGTGACAGCGAGGCAGCTACACTGCTGGAGCGCTTTAGTGGAGATGCTCCTACACTGATAGGAGAGCTTCTCCCATTGGCTTGGTAACCCACCTCCCTGAGAGGCGGTAGCTATGTGGATGGGAGACGCTCTCCTGACGACAGCCCTGTCTATCTGGGGGGGAGCTAGGTTGGTATAACTATGTCGTGCAGGGGGCTGGATTTTTCACACCCCTGAGCGACGTACCTATACCGATATAGGTCTGTAGTGTAGACCTGGCCTAAGAGGCATCCCATATCATGGCGTTCCTTTGCTCTGGGTGGGCGTCACGCTTACCTAACCCTAATCCCTTTAAAGGAGCTTTCTCTCTGCCCTCGCTGAGATGAGTGGGGCCCACGCAGGCTGTGCTATTCAAGTTGTTAGTGGGCCCTGCAGTTACCCCAAGGCACTGAAATACGTTTCCATGTTGTGTTCATTCTCTCTCTCTCTCTCTCTCTCTCTCCCCTCTTTTCCAAATGCAGCCTAGCATTTTATTCGGCTTCCCCACTGCTGCCGTGCACTGAGCAGACATCGCCACTCAGCTGTGAATATAGCATAATAAATAAAAAGGACACGGTGGCTTATTTGTTTGTATGTTTCCCTAGGGCAGTTAACTCACAAGGAACAAATGATTTGATTTAACCCACTGGTTGCTTGTCTCTTTGGATCCAAGGTGTCTCACCGCCTCACCCACCCCAAAATCTCATTTCTGAGGTATCCTTCCCCCTCTCCCGTCTTCAGGGATAGGAGTCATGCTCACAGATAACAGCAGGCCTCTGGTCCACGTTCTGAAACAGATACAGACATCTGTATGGCTGCTCCCCTCCGTTCCTTTAAATATGTATTTGAAGGTCTTCACTTTGGCTGCTTTAAGGGGGAAGGATAATATCCTGGCAAAGAAAGATGAAGTCGGAAGAGGCTGGTTTAATTTGATTCAGGTCTTTTGAGGAACGTTTGTCCCAGAAAACAATTGAACCTTTCCAGAAGACTGGCAATTCCTTCCCCCCTCCCCCTACGTAGGATTTAGGGGAAATAAAGGCAATAAAGGATCATCTGTATTAGGAGCTTAGCTTTGGTGGATTTGCATCAAAATGTGTACGACAGTTCATGCTAGTGGCTGCTTTTTAGCATAGGAGTTAGAAACAGAAACAGTCATAGAGGTGTGAAACAGGCCTGCCAGTATCAGAATCACTATGGCTTCTGCTGCTGCATAGACCTTTCCCTAGCAGCTGCAGTGTGAAACTGCCATGATTCCTCACCATTTGGCTGTACCCTCAGGGTTCTGAATGGTGCTGCTGTGAAACTGACCTGAGCTTTGTCAATTTCACTCTGCTGCAACTTGGGAAAGCTTAGGGACAGTAGTAGAGCCAGGGAGCCTGCCTGCAGACTCTGGCAGACAGCACGGCATCGATTTATGTTTGGAAGATCAGTTTCATAACCCTGAGTCCTAGAGACATTCATTTTGTTAAATGGCAGTTCGTATTCTTCTGCACAAGCTGATGGTTTCGGCTTCCACTCTTGCTAGGGAAAACAAATGAAATTTTCCAGTTCAGCTCATTCAACAGTAAATAAATGAAATTAAATGCACTTGTACTTTTTTGCTCTGATATGCAAGTCTTTTATCTGAGGCCCTTTTAAATAATAGTGGTGCATTGGAAGGTGTTATTGGCGGCCAGCAAGTGGGTCTTTGGTCATTAGACAATCACTGACCTGGTTGGGGGTGTGCTAAGCGCCCTTCTTTTAGACTAAATGGAAGGAGCAATTAAGCCCTTTTACATAATGATGGCTAGAAACAATAGGAGGTTACTGGCCAAGGCAGTTGGCTGCATGGCAAAGCCTGAGCAGGGGGGAGGGATAGCTCAGTGGTTTGAGCATTGGCCTGCTAAACCCAGGGTTGTGAGTTCAATCCTTGAGGGGGCCATTTAGGGAACTGGGGTAAAAATCTGTCTGGGGATGGGTCCTGCTTTGCGCAGGGGGTTGGACTAGATGACCTCCTGAGGTCCCTTCCAAACCTGATAGTCTATGATTCTCTGAGGGGTTCCCGATTGCAAATGCAGGGGCTGAGGGATTGTTTAGCAAGCCCTCTGCATTGTGGCCAGGGGATGCAGAAAGCCAGCAAAAGACCAGAGAAGCAGCCATGAGAGGGAGAACTCCTGGGGGCACAGGACTCGCTGGAAAGGCAGGCTTGGACATAGTGAGCAAGGGAGCTGTCTGCTTCTCTGTTTCTACTGCCTTCAGGGAAACAGGACTTTGTGTACATTCTTTGTCAATAAACAGGATTGCACCAAAGAAATATATGACTGGTATAATCAATTTCTCCTCCCAATGTAAACAACCCAGCAAAGCCCCTGACTAACTGCTCCAGCCAAAGAGCAAACAATAACCCCTTCCAGTCGAGGATTTCAAAGCATTTTACAAGAATGAACTGAAATCTTCACTGATTGTTCTATGCACCACTGAAGGAATATATTGTCACACCATGCTGTCCAGTTGTTCTGTTGCTCAGTGATTACAATTTTTGTCTTGTATATGTTGCTAGTTCTAAAAAAAACAAGAAACCTTACTTGTGTTACTATTACCCCAGGAGATATGAGAATGAAAAGAAGCTACTTCTAGTGAAAGTAAATTAAAAGCAAACTCTGAACCTTGGCATCCCTGGATTTCAGGGAAATTTTAATCTGGGTCCAAGCTTTGTGGGTCATTCCCATCTCTACTTCTTGCTGTTTGTGCTGTTCAAAAGGTTTGTGCTGTCAGCTTGAGATGTAGTCACTTAAAAAATGTTTCCAAGTAGTTTCAGGTTTCACACCTGTCCCCGAAGGCCTCTGCCAATTCTTGTGCTTTCACAGTTCCCTTTTCCTTACAACCGTCTTCCTCTCCTTGGTTGCTGCATGAAAGACCCGCACAAACACTAAGGAAACTGACTCGCCATATAAGAAAAGGGTGAAACTGACAATACAGTAGTGCTGCCAAATGCCCAATGGAAACAAACTGAAAATGGAGAGGGGAAAATTGTTTTTCTTTACTCTCCCTTGGTTACAGTGGGCTGAGCTGTCACCTGTAACGTTAGTTAGTGAAATGTGTTCAGACAATTGACAGTTTTATTATTTATTACAATAGCACCTGCTGGCCCCAACTGAGATCAGGGTTCTATTGTGCTAGGCGCTGGACAAACACAAAGTGAGAGGCAGCAGTTTTAACTCTACTTTGTACTTTATCCAGCCTCATTCAGTAGCAGAGGGTTGTTATGTTTGGGTTTGCAGCATTGCAAGAGACATGCATTAGATTCCAACGCCGAGGCCGCGATCCTGCGTATGCTTAGGTGCTAAAGCAGCTGAGTGTGCCGATTGAAGTCAGTGGTCCTGCTCGGATGCTTAATTAAGCAAGTGCAGAAATGTTGACGTGAAAATTTACCTAGGCCTAATTCAGGACATAACTGAAGCATATACTTAAGCAGATGCTTAAATCTGAGTATGCACTAAAGTGCTTTCCTGAAGTGGGGGTCTTAGATGTTAAGTTCTTTGGTGCTGAGGTCTCTAGGTGCTATTACAGTATTACAATAATAGTAATTTTCAAGTATCAAAGGGGTAGCCGTGTTAGTCTGGATCTGTAATTTTCAATAGTCTTCTTAATACAGACTCACGAGAGATCCTTTGCTGGCTGGGGCTCCTTTTATGCTCTTCTAAAAATCCTCCATTTCCAACCTAAGCTACTCTGCCCTTTGAGGTCCCCTTTGAAGCGCTGTGTGGTAGATGCAATGGCTTCTGGCAGGGTGGGAGGAAGAAAGAACAGAGCCCCCCTCTCCCTTGCTAGCTGTTGTAGAGCCTATCTGTCTTCCCAGATGACTCAGGCAGGAATCATCTTTCTTAGTTCCTCCAGGGTCCATCCCATTAGTTACAAGTGGTGTCACTGTGAACCGATCTCAGATCAGCACGAGGGGTAATTTTGTGTGCAATAGTCCCATCCTCAGGGGATGGATGCTTCTCGTTGACTGTGCTGGGAACCAAATCCAGCTGCTGTGCTGGCTGCTTGGCCCCAAAAGTTACACGGGCAATTTGCAAATGCAGGGGACATTCCTATTAAAATCAAGGGCTAGATTCGCCCTCTGGGAGCAGCTATGATGGAGACAGAATTCAGCTCCAGAGCAGAGCAGGGGGCAGTACTGATCCCTCCCGAGGGGATTCTGCCAGCTTTAAATCAAGGCGGCGCTGCAGAGGAGCGCTACCCTGGAGAGATGCTGAATCCACGTACCTCCGTACCAGCCTGGCCCGGCCCCTCTCTGGCCAGCCTTGCCCACTGCAATGGCTTGGTCTGGACCCTGGGCAGAGCAGAGATGGTGTGAGCTGCTTGCATAGCTGTGTTCTCTATGCTGGCAGATTTACCCTCCCAAACCCAGGGAGTGATTCAGGCCCTAAATGTTTGTTGAAACCCTTGGAGAGGCCTGAATCCAAACTTTGAATCTGGGCCCCCTGGAATATTTTGGGCTCTGTCTCTTAGTTCCTTTGAATTGGTCACGGTCATCATCCAGTAGATACAAATGAGATGCTGACAAATTTCAGAATATCCCAGGAGTTAGAGGCTAAACTGACCTCTGGGTTACACCCGCGCAACCCAAGATCTGGCAACACCATTGACTTCGGGGGAGTTACTCCAGGCTTCTGTCAGGGTCTTTGGCCAGCGTGTATCATTTTATTTTGATTTTGATTTTAAATTTTTATTTTTATTTTATTTTATTTTCCCTTAGTAAATTTGGGCCCAAACAAATGGGGGAAGTGTCCCCCGACCTCAGAATTGGCCCATTTTGTGGCCGATCCAGGAACGGCTCCCCCTGCACAACTTGTTTCTGTGAAATGATGGCAGTTGCATTAGCAAATATCCAGAGCGTTCTCGATGGTGATTGACGTGCTGCAGTGAAGATGCTGTAACTTGGGCCCACCTAGCCTCAGTCCAGAGTCCATCGGGAATGGTGCCAAGTGCCTTGGATGGGCTTCTCAGGCACACCACGGTTTATTGCGCTGGAGGTCTGTCGTCCATCAGGGAAGAAGGAAACAAGACCTAATCTGATGCATTATAAACTCCAGATCACACATTGTCTGTTTCCTGTGGACCCTTTGGCAGTGAAATGAGCTAGTTTGGGGGAGGGAGAGTTGGATTCCAACTCCGTTTTTTCCTTTGCCTGCAGCCTTCAAATGCATTTGCTAATCCTCTAGTAGAGAGACTATCATAAGCGAGAAAAGCTAATCCACATGCTGAAGGAATCCAAGTCAAATCCGCTGCAGAAAGGAAAGAAAGAAATGGACCAAACGACAGCAGCTCAGATAACCTCGAAGGTCCTGACGCTGCACAGACACAGCGAGAGATTCCCTTGCTAATTCTGTCAGCAAGCAGGGGAATTACTGTTGTTTGGGTAGAGTCAACAGTAAAATACCCAGTGCACAGCCAGCATGAAGACAGGTGCTTCCAATTGGAGCTTGATCCTACAGGCTCCTGTGCACATAAGTAACTCTACTCATGAGAGTAGGTCCCTTGAACTCGAATGGTAATACGCAGGGCAGGATGTGGGGCCAGGTTGCAGGATTAAACGGCGAAGCTAATGCATCTCGAAACTCCTGCAGAGCTAGTCTAGATTGTTTTACATGCCACTGTCTCTTGTTCCCTTCCCTGGGGACTGCTCCGGGAAGGCTTATGTTCTCCAGTGATCCTGAGAGCCATGCCAGGGGGTGTTCTGATGGCTGGTAGGGCCAGACAGGTCAGAGGGCAGGGACCAGATGCAAAGCAGCCTGCTGGCCCTCCAGGTTGGGGTTTGAGTGAAAGGCCAACAATCTACCCCTGTAAAAGAGCGGCCATTCTGGCAAAGAGCTGGATGGACGGCCTTGTTCAGTCCAACGGCCCGGGGAGGCTTCAGGGTGTTCTCCATTTTTGTTTGTTCATGTTGCTGGGAAGGTGGGGAGACTCAAGTTTGTTGCGTGGGCATGGTCTGAGCAGAGGGTAGCAGCCTAGCAGGATCAGGAAGGGGCTCTCAGCCCGAGGGGGGGAATGAATGGAAGAGACAGACCAGTGGTGAGTTTTCATGAGCTGGATGAATGTGGCACGCATGGGAAGTTAACAACTCATCTTGCTGTTAGAGCCAGCCATGGCGTAAGGGCATCGTCTCCCACTCAGCAATGCCCATTGGGCTGTACCTGCATTCTAGGCCTGGGCATGCACACCTCTGCCAAGGCGCACAAGGCACTCAACAGCCGTCTTCCATTGGTCTTCATCCTGGGCTGCGTTTAACCTGGTGACCTCCAGGTGAAAGGCCTTTACCAGCTCCCCCAACCATCCGCCTTGCCCATGAGTGGATTATACCCAGCTGTCATTTTTGACAGTGTTCCTGATTTTTCAAGGGTGCTGCATTGATATCTGGCTGGTAAATGTACGCTCCCCACTCCTGTTATGGTCGGTAACGAATTCCCCAGAAAACCTGCTTTCCTTACCGTAGGGGGACCTGTTTCTTTTGTTCTGCTTTACACCCAGGGTGAATGGAGCCTAAGAAACCTGCCCCTGGTGATGTGTTGCTCATCTGGCTACCAGCACTGGTTCTCTGCTAAAATCCCAAGACCCCACTACCACAGATCCCTAGCAGTCACTAGTCACTATCAGTGAGAGTTCATTACCCGTGTACAGTGTTGAAAGTTTTCCCCTGCTGGACATATTATTGGGTTCATCTGTGCCTCCGGTCTTCAGGTTTAACTAGCCCACCCTTCTTTTCTGATAAACATCACTTGCGTCGGTGTCTGCTGCTCTTGGAGGTACTTAATGTCTTAATTATTGTAACATGCCATTATTATTAACTTTGGAGGGTTACTGGGACTGAGCTGGTCTTAAAATAATAACAGAATTCTCCTCTCCGCTTGGTGACTGCAGCTTGGTGGCCTAGTTCTCTAAATCCTTACGTAAATAGTTACGTTCTCAACAGCCCCTTTTTGCAGCATCTCATTCAAAAAAAAGTTGGTGATAAGCCATAGAGAGCATTGGTTTAATGGTTAAATCATACAACCCGGGGTCAGGAATTTTGGGTTCAAATCCTGTCTCCGATACTTACTTGCTGTGTACCCTTGGGGCAGTCACTTAACCTCTCTGAGTTGTAAAATGGTGATAATATTTGCTGTCTGCATGGTGGGGGAGGACGGGTTGGTGAGGCTCAGTGGCTGTAAAGTGCCTTGCAGATGCTCTCTAGAAAATGTTTTATTTCTCATTGCTCTATTTACCTCTGCCTTGATGACTTTATTGGTCTTTCTGGCATCTGTGCTTATGTTTGGTCTTGGTTTTCCTTAGGGTCACAGTGATATCGAGTTAGTAGCAGATACTAGGAAAACCTGCACAATTCCATGGTGGGTCTCGCTTGGATTGTCCTATCTTTAGGCAAAAATAACCCCCCAGAAACTTCCAACAATTTTTTTGAATGTGAATTAATTTGTTTTCATTGAATCAGAAAATGGGCACTTCACAATTTAATGAAAACTGGCATTTCTGGGTTTCCCGGTGTCCCAGCAGGCAGTCGTGAATGTATTTTCTAAGAGTCACAGTTTCCAAGGCCAGAAGGAACCACTCTGATCAGCTAGTCTGAGCTCCTGTGTAGCACAGGCCAGAGACCTGCCCCGGAATGATTTCTAGAGCAGAGCTTTTAGGGAAACATCCAATCTTGACTGAAAAATTGCCAGTGATGGAGAATCCACCATGACCCTTGATACATTGTTTCAATGGTTAATTACTTTTTTAATGTTAAGGGTGAGAGCTCAGGCGCTGACTTTTATTTTTCCTGGTGGCTGCTTCACCCCTGCTCTGTCCCAAGGCCCCATCCCCACTTTGCTTCTTCCCCCAAGTCTCCTCCCTTGTTCCGCCTCTTCCCATCCCTGCTCCTCCGCCTCCCCTGAAGCCCTCCCACCTGCTCACTGCTCTCCCCGGAGCGCCTCCCGCCAGCTGCCAAACAGCTGATCCGTGGCCTCACCAAACAGCTGTGTCTGGTGGGTGCTGAGCACCCCCTCTTTTTTTTCTGTGGGTGTGTGAGCCCCAGAGTACCCATGGAGTTGGCCCCTATGGGTGAGGGGCTTGGCAAAGGGGGAAATTTTCCCAACCATTTTTTCCATCCTTCTTGACCAGCGCTCTTGGATCCCTGCCCTGCATCTAAATTGTGTGGTAACGTCCCAGGGAATGGAGGGGAACCCGGCATTACTATGCGAATCATTGTGAGGATGTTTTCCGAGAGGGTTAGCGTCCCTGTGGATCTAGACGCAGGCTCTTTCACAAAAGCAATGGGTTACTTGTCCTTAAATCAAGTAGAGTGTGCGCCTCTGGTTTTTGTTCTCCATGGTTTGGATGTAGACTTTGCCTAATAGGAAACAAGGGCAGGAGATCAGGGTGGGGTTGAAAAATGTAATGACCATTGATCTTGGGTCCCTCAATTTTTCTGGTGCCCAGTTTGTGGCACCTTAAAGAAGAAATGCTGGGTACCCCCCAAAAAAATCCTGGCCCTTGATTTCAGCCATTCAGGTGATTGTCCTTGTTTGAACCGGGGCTTCCTGCCGACAGGATAGGTGCAAAGCTGACTGTGGAAAACAGGGAGGTGGGTTTGTTCTCTTGTGCCCTGGGAAGGAAGGCGGGACGGATTTTAATCCTCCTTTATAAGACAGTGACAGTGACAAAACTGATGATGAAATATTAATGGAGAAGGAAGAGGAGTGTTTTGTCCCCCAATTGAACATAAATCATGAGCTCCCGCGTCGCTGGAACCCAAACCCCAGGGAGACGACGGAGGTGCTTGCCGTGAGTTTGTGAAAATACTCGGACGCTTGTGAGCGCGGGGAGGGTAAACAGGGACGTGCCAGGGACGTGCTTGTCCCCAGGGTTTCAGATAAATGATGCTTCCCAGAAACTGCTGCTAGAATCTGACCTGACTTTGCAGAGAGCTCAGCACGCTGAGCATAATTCTGACAGTGCAAATGGCCAAGTACGGGAGCGAGTGGCTCGGAGGGGATTAGAGGAGGGGGTTGGGGTTAAGAGGTAGATTAGTGCAGTGGCTCTCAACCTTTCCAGATTATTGTACCCCTGTCAGGAGTCCGATTTGTCCTGCGTACCCCCAGGTTTTACCTCACTGGAAAACTATCCAAATCAGACATAAAAATACAAAAGTGTCACAGCACAGTATCACTGAACAATTGCTGACTTTCTTATATTTCCCATATAATTATGAAATAAATCAATTGGAATATAACTATTGTACTTGCATTTCAGTGTATAGTATATAGAGCAGTGTAAACAGTCATTGTATGCAATTTTAGTTTGTAGTGACTTCTCTGGTGCTTTTTAGGTAGCCTGTTGTAAATCTAGGCAAATATCTAGATGAGTTGATGTCCCCCCGGAAGCAGGGCTCTGGAGCGCAGACCAGTAGGTTTTTGCCCGGAGCCAGAGCGGAGCAATTCAAAAATTTGATTGCTCCAAATCCCTGCCTGGAAGACCTCTGCATACCCCCAGGGGAACGCGTATCCCTGGTTGAGAACCACTGTATTAGAGCATAGTGACACCCACCCCCCTCAAACGCCTCGAACAAGGAAATGCTTGTGCTGATGGGCTGGCCAGGACAGACAAAATGCTCAGAGGACAAGAAAAGCGCCCCAAGCTAACACACCCTCTGCTTCAATCGCAGACAGTCCAAGTGAGGATCAAGAGACTGTTTCTAGCCTATGTTGAATATAAAGGCACCAGCTGCTCATTCAAAGTGTGTGTCCTCACTGGCTGCAGCTAATGGGTTGTGTCTTGGGCCAGAGTGCGGATGGAACTGATGTCGTGTGTGCAGTGCCTAAAGGTGTGCTAGGAGCCATGCAGGACAGGCAGCGTGACCTGCTTCCCGCCCAGAGGAGCTTTACAACTGCAAATGTACATGTAATGCAGCAACCAGAGGTGATGGCGCAGCAGTGGGGGGTGGGGAAGGGTTTGCTGGGATGGCAGAGACAAGCTCAGTCTGAGGCTTGGTTTGTGCAGGCTATGAAGTGAACACAGGTTCTTTACGTTGTAACTAGCTGGTTCCTTGGACTCTTTGCAGCAGAAAGGAGGGTTGGATGAGGCCGGGGGGTTGGTCTGCCTGGGGAGAGTTCTCCAACCATGCTGGGCAGCCTGGGGAACGGGATGGAGGAGGAGCGGAGGGGATGTCAGAGATGCAGGCAGGAGCTGAGTATTCGGGGCCTCAAGGGAAGGACAGACTGTTTGAATGTGATAGAGCACTTTGGGGAAATGGCCTCAGACAGCAGCAGGCCAAGGACTGGAGCTGTTCCTTACCCTGCCCACCATACAAGGGGAGTTTTACGTCCAGCTGTCACTGAAGTCAGCGAGCAGCAGGCGCGAATGGCTCCGGGCGGGGCTGTGGCAGAAATTGCTGAGCCCGCGGAGCACTTCAGACTCTGAAAAATAGCACCGTTTCCATAGGTGGTGACCTGCAGCGACTGTGGGTCAGAGAGCAAGAGCAGGAGATCTGCTCACACCAGGCTCAGGGGATCAGGAAGCACCCTGGTATTTTCCCTTTTTCGATGCCACTTGTGGTTTTCTCCAGTACCTCTCACCTGAATGGTGCCAGCCAGCTGCCTCTCCCGCCTGGCTCAGGCAGTGTGGTTTCTGTAGCCCCCCGTTTGCTAGTGCTGGTGGGACGTTCAGGTGAAAGGCTGGACTTTTGATGTAGCCAGCTCTGTGTCCCTTGAAGCTGGACTGTGAAGCGGACTGGAAATGCATGTGTGAGAGGGTTCTGTGTCAGTAGCGTGCTTTTGGGATCACGTGTTCATCACTCTGAAATAGCAACAGTCATTTACCTGGCAGCCAGCGGGGAGTGGGGGGCTCCTTTTACAAGGCGCATTGTCTGTTAGAGTGAATGTATGTCAGAAGAGGGAGGAGAAGGGCCACCTGGGAAGCCAGCCAGCCAAGTGGGCAGAACGAAGGCCTGTTACAGCCCAGGCACTGCAAATAACCTTTCACCTTCTCTGTCATTCTGGGCCCAGCCTTGCAGGGACCTGAGCGCTTTCAATTCCTATTGGAGTCCACGGAAACTGAGAATGCTCATAGCCTGCCAGGATCGGGACCTTCAAGAACATCACTTAGTGCCATTCCCCATGCCCCTAATAGTGAGGCCTTGTCTACATGGGAAGGTTGTATCAGTTTAACTGAACTAGGTTTTAAAACTGGAGCTAGCCCCTGGGTGAACACTTAATATCAGCTGAAGAACGGCTTATTTTGGTTTAGCTGAAACCAATTCCCAGTTGTAGTAGAGAGAGAGACACTATAATGAAGCTACTAAGAGGAAAACGATCCTGCTAGCAAATAGTATTTATAATCGAGAGAATGGTGTTTTAAGGAACAACTAGGTTTAGACCTTTTTAAAGTGTGGTCCTAGCAAGGTAAGTGACTGTAAAACTGGAATTCAGGAGTCCCATGTTTGTCTCAGTGACTCCAGATCTGCTCAGTGACTCCAGATCTGCTCAGTTTATACACTAAGGGCCTCTCCACTCTGTTACTCTGGGTTTACACCCTCAAAACCTCAGTAAAATCAGTAGTTACACCGGCGTGAAACTGGACTAACACAGAGGTGGGTGGATGAAGCGCCAGGCTTTTTACCCTCCTGTTCTCTAATGCTGACACTGCAAACTCCACCCAGGAGCTGAGAGCCCCGGCTGGGTTGTGTCTGCCTGTGATGTCAGCACTGTTAATAAAGATTCTGCAGTCGAACTTAATGCCCCCTTGGCTGATGATGCATGAGGCAGAACAGACTGGGTATGTCTATGCTGCAATTAGACACCTGCAGCTGGCACATGCCAGCTGACTCGGGCTAAGGGGCTGTTTCATTGAGGGGTAGGTAGATGTTTGAGCTCGAGTTGGCATCCTGGCTCTAGGACCCTGCAAGTTGGGAGGGTCCCAGAACCCAAACCTCTACACTGCAATTAAACAGCCCCTGAGCTCGAGTCAGCTGGCACTGACCAGCCGCAGGGATAGTGTAGACATACCCTCTGGCTCCCTCTCCCATAGCCGAGCCAATGGACAGAGAGCCTTGGCTGTGCCAGTCCAGCCAGCGGAGGTGACTCAGATGCAGAGGCTGATCCGTGCAGTCGTGAGGGGCAGTTGTCTTTGCAGCTCAAACCCGTGCCTCAAAATGAGAGCTAAAATCTCAGCCCTCCAGCAAAGAAGGGGACCTGAAGCCGTTTTGCGACTGCTGCGGGTAGGTGGGGCCGGGCAGTTACTGCGCTGAATCTTTGGGGCCGAAAGAGGCATGGAGTCTTGAACCGGTCTCACTGCTTTGGGAAATAAAGGGCACCTTGGCTTTTCAAGCCCTGAGCGCCCTGGTGGCGCTGAAGGCGGGTGCCACATGCTGGAGATCAGCCCTGCTGCTCCTTGGCTTTTCTCTCTCCTGCCATTCCCGCCACCTTCCATCCTTCCCTCTTGCTTTCTGGTATGCCCTAATATCCTGCGCCAGCCAGGGCCTTCGCAGCCACATCATGGATATTAATGTTACAGTCACAAACGCTGGCATGGTGCTCTGGCCCCACCGGAGTTGCTTTGCCAAGAGCTGCATGCATCAAGGAGCACACGGCTGCTCCTTTAAATAAATCATCCCTCTTAATAATTCATGGAAGGAAACCATAGTGAAAGCCATTTGCAGAGGGAGGTGGATTCTGCGTCACGGGCTCCAGTTCCGGTGCTCATGTGCGGGGTGTTTTCATCTCCTTGCTCTTTCTCCGGGGCCTCCCTCCCATCGGCAAGTAAAAGAACCCCCCTAGGAAAGGCACAGGCTGTGGAAACAGCAGGAGTGAGCGGAACTTCCCCTCCCTTCGGGATCTGGGCCGTTCTGTCGTGATTGGCGCGTCAGAGCGTTAGTTTAACAGTTCCTTTCCCGCTGGCAGGCTGCGCTCTCTCTGGCTCTGCAGGGAGCTGGGGGGCAAGGGGCTGCAGTGCTGTAGTGGCTAGAGCCTGGGTCGAGGACTCCTGGGTTCTTTTCCCAGCTCGGTCACTGGGTGACCTTACTCTGTGCCGCAGTCGCCCTGCCTGTGCAGTGGGGACGATTCCTCCCTGCCGCGCAGAGGGTCCTGAGACTGTTGCACAAGTGGCAGAAGAGGGGGTTGCCCCAGAGTGAAGGTCGCCTGGGGGTTTCTTGGGCCCTTCCAGGATGTCGGGTGCAGCAATCTCCACCTTGTGAACAGCAGGGAATACAGAGCGAAAGTGCAGCCTGCACAATTGGACTGTGCCCTATGCCCCATTCTGCCCATAAGCGTGCTTGTACTCTGCTCTCGTAGTTACCTGCACCTGCCCTCCACACAGTCATGTAGCCTGCTCCTGGGAGACCCCTGTGAAGGATTGCTCAGTGATTTGAGCATTGGCCTGCTAAACCCAGGGTTGTGAGTTCAATCTTTGAGGGGGCCACTTAGGGATCTGGGACAAAATCAGTACTTGGTCCTGCTAGTGAAGGCAGGGAGCTGGACTCAATGACCTTTCAGGGTCCCTTCTAGTTCTAGGAGATAGGTATATCTCCATATATATCTCCCGTTGCTATAGGTGTTGGACCGTCCTGACCAGATGTCTGGAAAGGTTTGTCTTCATGGCTGTCAGGCCAGCACTGTTCGCGATCACTAGCGTTCAGTTAAGCCCTCCCACGCCGACCCCCCAAAACTGAAGGAACAGAGTTCAGAGGAAATCCCCATTTCCTTCCTCGTTTGTATACTTTTAGAGGAGATTCAGTCCCCTGGAAGCCAGGGTACCTTTCTTGGAATTCGATGCCTTTGGAATTCCATCCCCAGCTGGGCCAGAAATAACCTGGATCTGGTGACCTGTAGGTCATGTTTCAGGGCCCTTCCCTTTCCATGAGTGCGTCTTGGTGATGGGAGGAAGGTGGACACCCCGGGTAACCCTAATCTGGCGGGGCTGAGACCTGGCTGCTGGGTCCCTGCTTGTTAAATGGATGTGCGGGTCTCGAGGGACCCCTTTCTAGGTCAGATGGGGAAGGGGAATGAGAAAAGGAGGGGCAGTTTGGGGGCCAGCCTTTTAGTCTTTGCTGTGCCCATTTTCTCATCCCTGCTTTGACTCCGGAGGGTTCCTAGCCTGGTGTTGGCTGTGAGGGGTTGGATCATCCCTTGAAATGACAGCCATTGGCATGGGTGGCAAAGCCCTGGGGTTTTTGTCTAACCATTGCTGGGGGTGTCTGAGCGAAGGCAGGGAGATTCCCTGTCTGTGTATTTTACAGCTGTGAGAGCTGGGGAAGTGGGGGTGGAGGAGGGGGGGTTGGGAAGGGAGGGTGAGGGTGGGTGAGGGGGTAGGGAAGGAACCCCCACTAAGCCCTGTGGATCCCCTCTGTACAGAGCCGAATCAGGCTTTCCTGTTGTAAGTGAGTGGCCTTTTCCAGAGGAAGCCAGGCCTTCCCCTGTTCCCACAGCCAGCCTTCGACTGCCAAAGCAAAGGGGTGTGTGACTGCAGAGGGAGCAGCCAGCGCAAGCAGCCTGCTGAAGGAAAAGGAAATGCCCCTGTCCTGAGCAGCGAGGGCCATGCAGGGAGCAGGAGCTGAGCTCTGGCCCCTTTCCCCAGTGCATGCTTTTCTTGCAGCGAATCCCCAGATTAACCTTGTGCAGCTGCTTGGAAATAATGCAAGTGCCCAGCCCTCGGGGAGAGGAGGTTCTGATCAGACTTGTCCAGAGGGGGTGGTTCTGGCTTTCCCCACACGCGTCCTGCTCCCCGTAGCTGGACGCTGCAGCAGCATGGAGCTCCCTGCTCGCCCATCTCTGCAGCACAGGTGCAAATTCAGAGCAGCCCCTTTGGCGCTACTGTAGATTGTCCCCTCAGTGACACTGGTGTCAATTTGGCCTATTCTTGTTTACTTTTTACAGCCTGGTTGATGCTGGATCGCTCCGGGGATGGCCTGGTGGTGTTATTGACACGGGGTTTCTGTACAGGGTGTGGTGAGTGGGACAGGCTAGGTGACTTCAATCCTGCATTTATAAGGGGTGCAGAATCAGATGTAATAGACCCTCTCTGTGTGTATAGGTGAACAGTGATGTAGCTTCTCATGGCTGGCCAACACATAGGGTAGAAGATCTTCTCCTGCTCTTTGTTAGTGGAGTTCTCCTTTAGCTCAGCTGGAGGCCAGAGTTTGGTGCTGGAGATCCAGGGTTTGAATCCCAGCTTCCCGGCTGTGTGGGGCTGGGTGACTTGCACACACAATGTATTTTGTTTTCAGACCATGGATGTTTTGGGGCCCTGAGTGGGCAGTGGGAGTGCTGGGTTCTTGAAGGAAAAGTGGGTTAGTGATATGCAGTTTGCTTCCAGAGAGCTAGGCTGGCTCCAGTCTGCTGTAGCTCTGATCTGCTGACACATGTCACTGTGAAATTACGAAAGCGCATCTTGGAGAAGGCTCTTACAGAAGCGTAACCCATGTATCAAGGTTCCCGGGACTTCCACCCTTTGGAAGCCGAAGAGCAGCAGTAAATATAGAGCAAAGGAAAGGGATTGTTTTTCAAAATATTCTTTTAGCGAAGTGCCAGCTCTTGGCAACTCTAGTTTGCTTGGTGTGACCATGCTTTAGCCATAGGACTTGTCTTTGTGCACAATTAGTGTGCAGC
This sequence comes from Terrapene triunguis, assembly GCF_002925995.2. Taxonomy (NCBI): domain Eukaryota; kingdom Metazoa; phylum Chordata; order Testudines; family Emydidae; genus Terrapene; species Terrapene triunguis. The sequence goes on from NW_020664543.1 coordinate 21,954,783, forward strand.
AAGCTGGGGGGGGGGGTAAATCTACCCCGCACTAGCCTACGGTGTACTAAGGTGCACAAACAGTTCCTTATTGTGCTTTGATCCTCCCTGCATTGAAACGGGAATAGATCGAAGTGCACTCGGGAGCTTTTACTGTGTGGAAGCAGGGTCCATACGGACAGTTGGTGCACGGCAGGTCGTCGTGGGGTAGATTGATGGCCCAGCTTGCCGCACACTAACTGTTCATCTAGACAATTTCCCTTGTGGGAAAGCAGCTTGCAGAAAACTTGGCATTGGAGCAACGCCACAACTGTCCTTTATTAATACCTAATACGTTTGCTATTGTGCGTCACAGAGAGAAGTAGTGATGACGGCTGCGTCTCTGTCTTGCTGGACACGCACGACTCAGTCATCTCCGCCTGGGAGTCGAGCAGTCGTTCAAAATGTAGATATTTGCTCTAATCCCTAGCACCTTCCCTGCTGAAAGGCGTTTTCAGGCCTAGGAACGCCAAGCGTGGTGCTTTGCAAAGCAGTGGTTTGTGTTGCAGTCTCGGGGGTAGATTCCAACACCTCCATTGGCTCCAGTGGAGTCACACCTGCTTACGGTGTGCATTTGCTCCTGAGAGCAGGGTGACTCTAAGCAGACTTGGTGCCATTGCATGCTCAGCACCAGCTCTCCTACGACCATAGGTGTTAGAGAACCTGGGGATGCTGTCATTGGGGGGAAAGCTAAAGGCCTTAGGTGGAGGAAACACTGGGTCACTGGTCTGACCGAGCACTCTCTCGGCCACTCCCCAAGTTACTGTGAGAGGAATCCACCCACTGGATCCCAGATGTCTTAAGCCTCTGGAGTCTGTACAGAGCCCAGGCACTGCCCCAGTCTTGGGATCCCCGAGTGCACTCTTGGGGTGCAGACCCTATGTCTAGCACCCTGTCCTGAGAGCTTAGACTGTGTAGTCCCCTGCCCAACCCCTGGAATCAGTGCTGGCCTCTCAGACTCCCACAGAGCTTAACCACTCCCTTTCTCGGAGCTCCACCCAGAGCCTGCTAGCTTCCCTCTTTAGGGGGCCGTGTGGTAGGTGTAGCATAAACACACCGACACATTGCGCAGAGTTCTACAGCACTATTGCTCTTTGCTGAATCACGCAAGAAATGCACAGATCTAGTCAAACATCCTAAACCCTCTACTGTTCCCTCGCCGCTGTAGAGCATGCTCTGGGCTGGGGTCAGTATTCGTCCAGCATCCTTCTGTTGCATTGCTTGTGGGCCGAAATATTTAGCTTTCTCCCCCTGCTGAGTTGCTTTGGCTTTGGCCTGTCCTAGTCCCCTCTCCTGCCCAAACTTCCTGTGTGCCTGTGTCTCTCTTGCTCTCTCTCTCTCTCTCTAAATCCTTTTATCACCTCCTGCTTAGTCACCTCTCTCTTTTCTCCTGCTGGGTAACTTTTCACTGCTCCAGATCCCTAACTCCTCAGCAGATCAACTTCAGTGAACTGGTTTCCAAGCATTGGTCACCTCCTTAGCATAACTGTTGTCCGGTCAAAGCACAGTTGTTAAAGTTAAGCATTCCCCATTATCCCCAGCCTGGTGTGTACTTGCTGCAGGCCCTGTCTGCAGTGGTGGATAGACAAGCAGAGAGGTATTAATGCTACAGCTGTTTTCAGAGCAACAGCTTCATACCATCAGCCAGCGTTCAGAGCTTGTACACATGGATTTCTGAAATCGTTGGACTTGGATTCCATCGCTTGCCTTGCTCTCGTTCCACAGCGCATCAAGAAAACACAGCGGGCTTATCCAGCCCTCCGTGGCGAGGCCATAGCAGATTTGGTCAGCAGGGAAAACAAATGGGACGTGGTTTTGTTCTCTTTATTCGTCTCAAGTTGTCACCGTTCTAAGTGACCTCGCTTAGCAAGGCCAACGGCCTCCCGCAGAGAAAAGAGAAACTTCACTAGCAGAGCTCCGCCTAACCTTAGAAAAACAAGGCAACAGCATGTTCTCCTCCTCACCAAAGTGCCTGGGAACACTCAGACCCAGGCTGTCAGCTGATGGGCTGCGCCAGTCAAGGGACCAATGAAATTCTAGGGATTGTGCTTGGAGGTTACACACCTGGGACCTTAACTGAAGTCACAGGGAGCTTGGCACCTTAGAAAAGCCCACTGGCAGTGTCTTCCATTTAAAAATGGTGGGTGTGGGTGGGTGGATGGGTCGGTCGGTTGGTCGGTCGCTGCCCTCAGGCTGAGCAGGAGGCCCAGTGTATTTCACTGCACAGTAAGATCTCATTTATATTTTCAGCTCCTACTTCTGTGGCCATGTGAAGCCTCCTGCGCCCAAACCTTCCCCCTCATCCACCCACCTCGTCCACTGGCTCCCAGCCCACATCTGCTGTCCAGAGGCCAGGTGGTCTAGTGGATTTTAGCAGGGTGCTAGCAGCCAGAGACTGCTGGGTTCTAACCCGGGCTCCATTACAGACTCCCTGCACGCACGTTGCTACGGCCAGTGTTTTAAAACCTCTGCTCATGTGAGGTACCTCATTTTTGGCTGCTCAGCTTCAGATGCCCGGGGTCGGATTTTTTCCCCGGGGCGCTGAGCCTGGTAGCAGCCATTGACAGTGACATTGTGTGGAGCGGTGGGTGCTTAGGGCCTCTGGGAATTGGGCCCCAGTTGGGCATCCATAAACGGAAGCATCCCAAATTAGGGATTTTTTGTTGTTGAAAATGTGGGGGTTAATCTGTGCCTCCGTTTCCCCATCTGTAACATGGGAGTAGTGATGCTGCCTGCAGAGGGAGAGGGGCGTGGGTGTGTGAGAGAAGTAATTCATGTAATATTTGCAAAGTGCTTTGAGATCCTCAGGTGCAAGGTGCTGCACAAGGGCAAAGAATTTACTGTGGTTTACTTCTAAACTGCTCACTGCCTTGCACCAAGTGAATATTCCTTATGAAGGTGCATTGGTTGGGCCTGGGCTGGGGGTGTCCCTCGCTGGCAATGCCACTTTGCTTCTCCTACTTGGCCTTGTACTCCTGCTCTGGCGGGGAGGTCAGGGACGAGGGTCCAGCAGCGACGGCCATGGGATCCGGAGGGAGTTGCATCCAGCCCTGCCTCTTGTGCCTACAGAGATGAGAAAGTGGGGATGGGAGGCTGCATAGGTGCTGGAACTAGGGGTGCGGGGGGTGCTGCAGCACCCCCTGGCTTGAAGTGGTTTCCATTATATACAGGGTTTACAGTTTGGTTCAATGGTTCTCAGCACCCCCACTATAAACATTGTTCCAGCACCTCTGAGAGGAAGGCAGCGCCCCCTAGAGGTGCAGGCAGTGGTAGAATAAAACAGCTGTGAATGTTTGCATGCAGTGTAAGATTTAGGCCTTGGTATGCTTAAGTCTAGGGTTGTTTGTTTTATTGCACAGCTCTGTGTGGGGAGGGACTTTGTAGATTCATGGATTCCAAAGCCAGAAGGGACCATTGTGATCATTTAGTCTGACCTCCTGAGTAACCCAGGCCAGGGAACTGCTTCAAAATAATTCCCAGAGCAAATCTGTTAGAAAAACATCCAGTCCTGATGTAAAAATTGTCAGTGATGGAGAATCCAGCACGACTCTTGGTAAATTGCTCCAATGGTCAGTTACTCTCCCTGTTCATAATTTACTCCTTATTTTCAGTCTAAATTTATCTGAATGAATGACCAGAGCCACAATGACTCAGACAGCCACAGGATCGCTTTGGGGGCAGTTCATTCATAAACAAGCCCAGCGTGTCCTGACCCTGTGTTTCCTTGACCATTAGAGGCATTTTGCACCTTCCGCTGCCACGTCGGCTGTTAGCCCCGGCTCTAGGCAGGACGCTGGTATTGTAATATTCATACTACACTATTGCCAGCTGAGATTGGGGCCCTGTGGGGCAAACCTCTCTGTCTCTCTCAGTCCCACGAGCTAACAGCTTACTTGCCCTTTTAGAGCTGGTCACCCTCCTTTCCCCTCCCCTCCGAAGATGGCATTGGTCTCGCTCCACGTGCCCCTGCCCCACCCCCTGCACCCCATGCAGCCAGCCTGCCTGTTTTTTCCTTGCGATTGTTTTGAAACCAAACGGAAATGCGCCTGGGCAGCTCGCAGTGGAACAGATGGGGACAGAGCGCCGAGCGGCGGCGTTCTGCCCTCCCTCCGCTCCCCCACAGGTCGCAGACCTTTTCATTCCTAAAATACTTATGGTAGCTCTTGGGGGTGTAAGCAGCTCATGAGAAGAGCGGCGTGGGGGAGGGGGACAGGGCACTTGCTCAGGAATTGTTGCGATATTCTGTTTCCTCTGCGTTCGGCCCTGCGGGTCTCCAGGAGGTTTGAGCACCCTCCGATCCGTGGGGAGTTCCGATAGCCGTTTAGAATCGCACGTCTGCGGGCTGGGAAATTGACCCTTGAAAGCCCCGGGTGTTTCTCTCTGATCCCCGTTGTGCAGAATTCCAGTTCAGAGCCCAGAGGTTCTTTTATGGCAGAACCAGTTTCCATTTTGTGACCCAAGCTTTAACTTGGAACGGGATGTGTCCCCGCTGTCCGTAGCACTGCCGGCGTGGGGCGCGTCGCTTTGATCACGCGGGAAATGGGCTAGTTTCAGCTGGAGGAGTCCGCTATGTGTTTGGGGAGGGGAAAGAGAGGCTGAAGCTTACTTCTGATTCTCCTGGGTCCTCTGAAGCCCCTGATGACCATGGCTACTGATCAAACCCTTGCTGCTTAGCCACCACTTCAGAAGAGCTGTAGCTTGGCCTCCTTTCAGTACGAAGGACCTTTCTGCTCAGTTACAGGCAGGGCTTTGCTCGCTAGGGCTAGTGCTGGACTAACGCCCCGGGTGACCAGGCGTTAACAGACAAGCTGCCCTGTACCCACTCAGCCATGCCTGGCTAAGAAAGGGAAGCTGAACGCCTGGTGCTAGGGTTAGGTGTAAGAGCCCTCATCTTCATCCACTGCTCGACCCAACGCTAGTTCCCCTTTTAACTCCGCTGCCGCCCTTGGAGTCCGTGTGCTCAGGGCAGAACGTGCTCTAACTTCCCCTTAGTGCTTCTCTATTCTGAGAGGCCCGTTCCTAGGCCTGGCTCGGTACCTCGGTCCTGATGTCCCTTGGCTGGCAGCAGTCAGGCCTTGCAAGATGACGAGCCGTGGGGCTAGCTCCTGTCTGGTTAGCCCAGGTGCAGCATTGGTGGGTTGGACAGAGCAGATGTGACAGACCAAGGATCGAACCGAGGACCTCCACAGCTCAAAGCCTGAGCTGCTGCAGGGCCCCGTAGCTGGGGCAGTAGCAGACTCTGGATCGGGCACCGAGGGAGACCTGTGAGACGCACACCCCTGGGTTACAGAGAGGCCAGCCCTCCTTGGCGGGGGGATGGGTTAGCCCAACATAGGGTGGAGGATGGGAGGCGAGAGAGAGTTCTAAACAGAAGCACGCACCCCCCCAGGACTTTGCTTGGCAATCCTTGGATGCAAGGTGTGGTAGAGCCACAAAGTCCTTTGCAAATATTACCTCTCGCCACCCTCCCTTACCCTTCTCTCCCTGCTGAGGTGAGATGCTGCTGTCAGCCTGGATCAAATGGTCTGTGTATTGGCCAGAAGTGGGTGAAAAGGGAACATTTACCCATGCCAGCCCCTGTGCCTACCATGCCCTCCCTAGTCCAGTCTGCCCCTCTTTCTGCATTCATACTCCCCTCGCCAACTTACCCCTTCTGCCCTGCCCACAAGTAAATTAGCAAGCATTCTAATTATTAAAATGAATGGAGTGAGGAAAAATTGGGGCGTTTTTCCCCCCTCCAGGCTTCCCAGTGCGTGCAGTCCCCTCTGCTCTTAGCACTGGGTACAGGCTGCCTGTATTTTGTGGCTTTGTACAGCGCCTTGCACAATGAACGACACCGTACAGAGCGGGTTTGCTCTGAGCTTGTCCTTCAGCTTCCCTGGCTGGGTGGGGAACAGAGGGCAAAGTGCCTGAGGGGTTAAGGAGCCAATTACTGCAAATATTCAGTAGCTACTCGCTCTCTTCCTTGCCTCCTTCCGTTCCCACTGCTGAAGTACAGAGCCCCATCCTCCGAGTGGCTAAGCGAGTTGCTGTATTTCCCGGCATGGATGGCTTTGTGCTGGCTTGGCCAGGCTCAGGAGAAGCTAATCTGTAGTGATTGTACATGCAGCAAGGTTGAGAATAATCTGGGCTGAGGATAAAGGCTCCAGCAGCAGCAGGATTTCAGCAGGGCTGAGCAGGCTGTCTGCTTACGGGTCTAGCCTGACATTGTCAAAGGGACCTAGGGGAGTTAGACGCCAGATCTATGTTTACAAAGGTGCTTGCCATCCACCCACTCAGCATTTTCAGGCACAAACCTCCCCGTGCAATGGGGTGACATTTTCTGAAGCATTAAGTGACTTAGGCACCCAACACCCCATTGGCTTTCAATAGGCAATTTTGCACCTAATTCTCTTAAGCCCCTTTGAAAATCCCAACCCTCGAGCCTGATTCCCAGAGGTGCTGAGCACCCAGCTACAGCTGAGAGCCCCTCTAGACCCCCAGCCCCTTAGTGCTCTCTGATCACATAGGGGCCTGGTTCTACCTGTTGGACATCGATGGGAGTTTTGCGGTTGACTTGCATAGGAGCAATCAGGTTTGAAGCAAGTGTGCAGCATGACATGCAAGCCATGGTTCAGGGGGTGGGGAGGAAAAGGGGGAAGGTGACTGAAAGGAGAAGAGGATCAAAGAATCATGGAAATGTGAGGCTGGAAGGAACCTCAGTGGGTCATCTTGTCCACCCCCCGGTGCAGAGGCAGGACCAAGTAAACCTGGACCATCCCTGGCAGATATTTGTCTAATTTGTTCTTAAAAACCTCCAGCAATTGGGATTGTAGGTGTGAAAACTCCATGAAATCTGCTAGGGACTTGGCTATTGACTTTACGTGGAAGGCGCTGAGATACTATAGTGATGGGTGGCAGGATAAAATCCTGGGGCAGGTAGATAGAGATGAAGTGGGCTGCACGGGATCCTGGACTCTTGATGGTAGTAGAAGGGGTTAAAGCAGAACAAGGGATGGACCATATTTCGCTTCCATTTTACTAAAGTACGGCTTGGTCTAACCTAGAGCTTACTTCGGTATCTCTTACATCACTCAGGGTACGTCTTCACTACCCGCCGTATAGGCGGGTAGCAATCGATTTATCCGGGATCGATATATTGCATCTCGTTAAGACGCGATATATCGATCCCCGAATGCGCTCACCGTCGACTCCGGAACTCCACCAGAGCGAGCGGCGGTAGCGCAGTCGACGGGGGAGCCGCGGCCGTCGATCCCGCACCGTGTGGACCCCAGGTAATTCGATCTTAGATACTTCGACTTCAGCTACGCTATTCGCATAGCTGAAGTTGCGTATCCTAGATCGATTCCCCCCGCCAGTGTAGACCAGCCCTCAATGTGAGTAATCCGTCCCCCCGAGTGACATAAATTACACCAACCTAAGCACCGATTGTTACGCCGACGGGAGAGCTCTCTCCCATCAGCATCGAGCGTCTTCACCAGATGCGCTCCAGCGGCCCAGCTGCATTGGTGCAGTTGCACTGCTGTAGCACTTCTAGTATAGACAAGGCCCAAAGGGAAAATAGCCCCAGGGGACTAAAGCATCACCTGAAAGGGAAACCGATCACTGCTGGGTGCTGTGCACATAATGGGAAAGTGCTCCTGGGAGCTGTGCCGGTGTCTAAGGGTGGGGCTTGGCTTCTCTCAGAACCCAGGCCCCATTCCCCGTGAAGTCAGTGGAGTGAATTTGGCCAAAATGGTTTTAATCGGGCCCCTGACAGGTAGGGCTGCGTCTTGATGTACACAGTGACCCCAGCGGATCCCTGATTCGTTGATTAAACCCTGTCCCACGCTGGGCCCTTGGCGTGTCCAGTCTGTATTGGAGCATGCAGACTGGGCACGTGGCTTTGTCCGCATGCCCCATCCTCCAATGTCGCAATCTGCTTCAGAGGCTTTTTAATAATGGAATGCTTAGCACTTTTCCCATTCCGTGCGCTTCACCACAGGCACAAACCGCTCATGGAAAAGCGGTGTGAGACGTTGGCAGTATCCAGCGCTGTGGAATTAAATAATGTAATAGCACTGAAATATTTACAGAATTAGATAAAAGCTGTATAAAATTGAACACGGCCAGGGAGCAGCCGAGGGAGAAAGGCACGAGGGGGTTGGGAATGAATATATTTTCAGATGGGATTTGAAATGGGTGGCGAGAGACAAGAAGGCTGTTTTGGGTGTGGGGAGCAGCGGAGGAGAAGGCTCTTGCGCCAGCAGAGACGAGATAACGTGGAAGGGGGGAAGAGGAGAGGAGTGGGGTGGGAGCAGGTGGAGCCCAGCTATTGTTGTTGCTCAGCTTTCAAGAGCTGACAAGTATCTTTCCTCTATCGGCATCGCAGGGAGCCATGAAGTCATCATGCGGGTACTAAGCCCTGACATGCCTTGGAAGCCTCTCCTTGCTCTCAGTCCAGTGTCCCATTTGTGCCCCTCGAGGCAGCATTGTCTAGCGGTTGGTGCACTGGCCTGGTGGTCGGGAGAGTGGCTCTGCCATTGACCTGCTCCGTCACCTTGGTCATGTCACTTCCCCGCTCTGTGCCTGGTTTCACTCCCACCCTTTTATTTGTTTAGCTCATATGCACGTCTGGGCAGGGATGCTCTCTCTTTTGCTATGTGTAATGTACAGCACCTAGCACAGTGAGGCCCCAATCTCAGTTGGGACATCTGGACAGTATAGGAAAACTAATAACAATGGGGAGTGTTGGGGCATCTTGGAGTTTCTTTTCTTCTTCCCATAGCTTCTTCCCACACGGAGAAGGGAGAAGATGCGATTCCTTCTGAGTCCCTCATCACGTGTGCTTGGGGATCATTGTATGAGCGTGCATGCATTATAGCATCTCCTTAGTAGTAAAAGCTAGGGTCAGCCTTCCGTTTCGATCTCCTTGGTTGTAACGTTTGGAGAAATTCCTGTTGAAGCGGTTTTTGTTTGTTGTCAAAATATTTTGGTGACTTGTTTTTTAATTCTATTCTGTTATTTTTTTTTTGGTTTTGCATGCATGTAACTCAAAATCAGCGGAACTTCACAAGGTGAGGTTGTCCAGGGGGCTAGCGCCTAGTGAGGATGAACTCCAGACCAGTTTGTAAGGCAAAAGAAAAAAAGGTATCAAATGAAGGGATTTGGTTGCCCAATTTCCCATGAAACATTTAATCGGGACTGGGCATCCAAACTTCCTCGGCAGCTTTGAAAATCCCCCTGCTGAGCATTTTAGATCACTGGTTATGTTAACATCCCATGGGCTCAGTTCTACCCTTGGTTCTGCATGCACTGACTTTAGCGGGCGTTACACTGATGCGTGTCCGAGTGCAAAATTGGATCCTAAACGTACAATGCAGGCATGTTTACGAGACTAACCTTAATTGTTGCCTTTCCTTACTTTTGGGTGTTGCAAATAGCAATCTTAACATGACAACAACAACACACATTGGTACTAAAACATTTACATGCAATATTTCTCCGCTGCGTCCTTAAAGAGATCAGATTGCTGTATCTGACAGCATGACCAGCATCGCATCAGACATCATTGCTAAATAATTGCACACAAGTACTGTACATGCTGGAGCCAGAGAATGTAACGTTCTATTAAAGTAATTCCATGTGTGCTGATAGGTGTGGGATAAATACACAGGGAAAAACCATCCCCTGCTGTCAGAGCAATACTGACTGTGGGTTTAACAAAACAATCTGCGATCGTCCTCCGTTTGCCAGAATGTAAAATAGAGGGGTGGCCCTTAAACCGGTTATTGAGCAAGCCAGGATTGGCCGTACTTGGAACACTCCGTATCAATAGAAACAATACATGTGCAGGTACACACGTGAGTACTGCTGCTTGGTTTCTCATGACTGCCTCTAGGGTTTGGTCCTGTACCACTGAAGTCAACGGAGAGAACTGGGCTGGGCTGCATTGCTGTACCCAGAGCTGAGCAACACCTTCGACCCCAGATCTTCTTATTACAGTACTGAGATCAGGACCCCCCAGTGTGCCAGGCGCTGCGCCGACGCATGGTAAATAGTCCTTGCCCCCCAACCCCTGTTTTGTGGACTAGTAGTAAGAAGGGAAACTGAGAGGTGAAAGCAACATGCCCAAGGTCACACTGCAGGCTGTGACTGAACTGGGAACAGACTCCGGGTCTCCTGGTTCTCATGCCAGTGCCCTCTCCGCTAGATCACAGAGAGATTGAGATCCCCCTCCCCCCCACTCAAAAGGCAAATGGTGAAGATGGGGCTCCAGGTGTGCTATTGAGCTCTGGAGCTGTTTTACTGACGGCATCAAGGTTGGGGTGGGGTGGGGAGTGGATTCACAACATTCCCATTCACACACAGGATAGGAGAGCAATGCATTCAGGCCCCAGGCCATGTCTAGCCAACAGGGGCACCGCCTCCATGTAAGGTAAAGCAGCAGAAATGACGAAGAAGATCACGAAAGGCTGATAAAATCCAGCGGGGGAACAGTCTCACCTGGGAGATGGAGGCTTTCGCAGCTCAACTCCCATCAGCACTAACTGGCCGTTCCCAGTGCTGATCTAATAGGGCAAGTGTAGGGTCTGAGTCCTTCCCATTGGCATTACTGGGAGGGAGCCTGGGACACAGATGGACTCCTTTATAAGGGCCATTTCTCTGCAGTCTGTGCCAGATCCCTCCTTGTTCTTTAACAAGAGCCTCTGAAGCCTGGAGGTCTCTAACCACGGGCAGTGTCGAGGGTTTTCAGGCTAAATCCCACGCCCACTTTGTGGGAGCTGACTCAAGTAAACCAGTTTCTGCTGCAGTTTTAATTTATGAAAAGGAACAGAAGATGCCATACCCTTCCCCCACTAGATTTATTGTGGTTGTGTTGAAAATAAAGAGAGCAAAAGCACAGTGATGGGGAATAAACCGACACCCACTTGTGTCATCTAATCTGTCCCCCATGGTTTTATATTGTGCCCATCACCGGGGTATCCGAGCACTTCATGAGGTTATGAAATCAGAAATCAAAATATCAATAAATCTCCCTTTCCCTAGCAGGAATTGTTTGCTTGTGGGGAACACATGTACTGTATATGTAAAGTAGTGCAGGTGTGCGTGCTAATGCAAGTGTAGAGATCTATTCTAGATGTGTGCACATGGGGGGAAAGAGAACCAGCATTGCATGTAACTGTGAGCACCGAGTGTTCTGGGTCTCTCCTCTCTTGGGGGTGGAGGGGCGGGGGTGAATCCCAGGGCCTGGGCCCAGTCCCCACATGGGTTCTGCACTGCCCAGTAAGATGGTCCAGGTGGTCTCTTGGGGATTCAGTCCCGTACCGTAGAGGGCTTGGATGCTTAGAGACCTGGAGTTTGTCTCTTTGTTCTGTAGAGTCAGTGCAGAGAGCAGAGCAGCAGGGGTGCGGTGCCCTGCGTTGCGAGGCAGGTGGAATGCTGTGATTTGTACCAGCAGGAGCTTTAACTGGGTGGGTGGCTTTGTGTCTAGTTGGAAGGAATTACAGATGTTGTGGAGGTGGAGAAATGTGGGGATCGCTATAGCCAGATCTCAGCCCAATAGGGTAGGACAGTCTTCCACTGGCCAGAGGTGGAATGGGGAGATTTTTGCAGCCCTGGCCTCTACAGGAGGTCTCCTAAGGCCTCAGACCCATTTAACAATCTCAAGGCAGCTGCTCTCGTGGTTGGGGAGAGGGAGCTGTTTTAATCCACATCTCCTCTGGCTTGCCTGGGTTTGGCTTCAGCCACTTGCACGTTTAGTCTAAGCCTGGTGCGAGCTGGGAGTCGGGGCTGTATACATGTGATGGGAAGCGGGCGTTGTCCAGGTCAGGCTGTCACGTCCGTCTGTGTTGTCTTGCCAGCACAGCCGCTCTGTGTAGCCTGGAGGTTCCCACGCTGTGGTCCGTGGAGAGCGGGCTGGTCACATGGTGCTGGCTGCTCTCCTTGTTTGCAGCTGAGAGAGAGCAGGTGGGAGTGGGGGACGGGATGAAGAGCAAAGGCAGAGGGTGTGAGTGACACTCTCAAAAAGGGGGAAACACTTAGCCTATTAAAGACGGCTAAAAATGCCTCAGTAGTAGGGCTGGCCTGACAACAAGAATTGTGTCACTTTGGAGGTTTCAAAATGTTGGTGAATAAATGAGATTGAGAGAGAGAGAGAGAGAGAGAGAGAGAGATCTATCCTCCCCAGAAAAGCCATGAAGCCTCTGGAGTTACCTGTGCTAGGGTCCAATTGAGAATCTGAGTCTTTTAATCCCACACTCCCCTTGTACTGCAAATCCTGTAGAGATCAGCACCTTCCTGACACATCCTGGGAACAGCAGAGAATGACTGATCAAATGTGACTTGGATTTAGAATATTTATTTCGGTTTGTTGTTCAAAAACGTGCATGTGGAGGACATGACAGAAGGTGGAAACCCAGCTGGAGTTTTCAGGCCTGATTGTCAGTTACGCTAACATCCCTTACATAAGAACGGCCACACTGAGTCAGCCCAAAGGTCCATCTAGCCCAGTATCCTGTCTTCTGACAGTGGCGAATCCCTGCCCAACTTGGCTAATAGCCATTGATGGACCTATCCTCCATGAACTTATCTAGTTCTTTTTTTTTTAACCCTGTTATAGTCTTGGCCTTCACAACATCCTCTGGCAAGGAGTTCCACAGGTTGACTGTGTGTTGTGTGGAAAAAATACTTCCTTTTGCTTGTTTTAACGTGCTGCCTATTAATTACATTTGGTGGCCCTTAGTTCTTGTGTTATGAGGAGGAGTAAATAACCCTTCCTTATTTACTTTCTCCACACCAGTCATGATTTTTTCACCTCTATCATATCCCCCCTTAGTTATCTCTTTTTTCCAAACTGAAAATTCCCAGTCTTATTAATCTCTTCTCATATGGCAGCCGTTCCATACCCCTAATCATTTTTGTTGCCCTTTTCTGAATCTTTTCCAATTCCAATATATCTTTTTTGAGATGGGGCGACCACATCTGCATGCAGTATTCAAGATGTGAGCGTACCATGGATTTATATAGAAGCAGTATGATATTTTCTGTCTTATTATCTGTCCCTTTCTTAATGATTCCCAACATTCTGTTCACTTTTTTGACTGCCGCTGCCCATTGAGTGGATGTTTTCAGAGAACCATCCACAATGACTCCACGCTCTCTTTCTTGAGTGGTAAGAGCTAATTTAGACCCCATCATTTTATATGTATAGTTGGGATTATGTTTTCCAATGTGCATTACTTTGCATTTATCAACATTGAATTTCATCTGCCATTTTGTTGCCCAGTCACCCAGTTTTGAGAGATCCTTTTGTAGCTCTTCACAGTCTGCCTGAGACTTAACTATCTTAAGTAGTTTTGTATCATCTGCAAATTTTGCCACCTCACTGTTTACCCCTTTTTCCAGATCATTTGTGAATATGTTGAATAGGACTGGGCCCAGTACAGATCCCTGGGGGACACCACTATTTACCTCTCTCCATTCTGAAAACTGACCATTTATTCCTACCCTTTGTTTCCTATCTTTTAACTAATTACCAATCCATGAGAGGACCTTCCCTTTTATCCCATGACAGCTTACTTTGCTTAAGAGCTTTTGGTGAGGGACCTTGTCAAAGGCTTTCTGAAAATCTAAATACACTATATCCACTGGGTCCCCCTTGTCCACATGCTTGTTGATCCCCTCAAAGATTGGTGAGGCGTGATTTCCCTTTACAAAAACCACGTTGACTATTACCCAGAAAATTTTGTTCATCTATGTGTCTGACAATTTTGTTCTTTACTATAGTTTCAGCCAGTTTGCCTGGTACTGAAGTCAGGCTTACCGGCCTGTAATTGCTGGGGTCACCTCTGGAGCCCTTTTTAAAAATTGGCATCACATTAGCTGTCGTCCAGTCATTTGGTACAGAAGCTGATTTAAGTGATAGGTTACGGATTACAGTTAGTAGTCCTGCAATTTCACATTTGAGTTTCTTCAGAACTCTTGGGTGAATACCATCTGGTCCTGGTGACTTATTACGGTTTAGTTTATCAATTTGTTCCAAAACCTCCTCTAATGACACCTCAATCTGGGACCGTTCCTCAGATTTGTCACCTAAAAAAAAAGGCTCAGGTTTGGGAATCTCCCTCATATCCTCAAGCATGAAGACCGATGCAAAGAATTATTTTCGTTTCTCCGCAATGGCCTTATCTCCCTGGAGTCCTCCTATAGCACCTCGGTCGTCCAGTGGCCCCACTGGTTGTTTAGCAGGCTTCCGGCTTCTGTTGTACTTAAAAACAAATTTGCTATTACTTTTTGAGTCCTTGGCTAACTGTTCTTCAAATTTTTTTTTGGCCTTCCTAATTATGTTTTTACATTTCATTTGCCAGAGTTTATGCTCCTTTCTATTTTCCTCACTAGGATTTAACTTCCACTTTTTAAAGGATGACTTTTGCCTCTCACTGCATCTCTTACTTTGTTGTTTAGCCATGGTGGCTCTTTTTTGGTTCTCTTACTATGTTTTTTAATTTGGGGTATACATTTATGTTGAGCCTCTATTACGGTGTCTTAGAAGTTTCCATGCAGCTTGCAGGGGTTTTACTTTTGGTGCTGTACCTTTTAATTTCTGTTTAACTAACTTCCTCATTTTTGTGGCTGTGAAAGGGGCCATAAAGTGGTTGTAAATGACATTCACACTCATTTTGAAGCCCGTTGACACTGCTCGGGTGGTACAAAGGAGCATCAGTGGATCTGGGAGTTTGGCCCGTACGGTATAGGAATACCAGGACACTATACTGGCAAAATGCTCCTAGTATGGATGCAGCTGTTGTATGCCATACTAAACCCCCCCTCACTCCCCCCCACACAAAACAAGCAATACCACTAGGTGCTGTTTTCCCAGCATAGCTGTGTCTGCACTAGCGGCTTTGCTGGGCTAGCTATGTTGTGCACTCCTGACCAACAGCAGAAGTCTGTAGCATAGATATGTCATCTTGAGCAGGGCTTAGGAATCCAGACTGTGTCTTTCCCCCACTAGGAAACAAATAAGGGCTGTTCTATATGTAGTTGTTGTACCAGTAGAACTATGTCAGGTCGGGGTGTGATTTTCTACCAGGATGGTTATACCAATACAACCTCTAGCGTGTAAAGATGCCTTATATTGGTATAGTTTATTCCCCTTCCCTTATGGGAATTGCTGTACCAGTATAAGCATTTTATAGTACTTATAACTGCATCTACACTAGGGAAGTTACATGTTTGTGGACAAGGCCTCACTGTATTATGCCATAAAAAATGATGGTGCAGAGATTGTCTCTGTGCTAATGTATCCAGAATTCAATGCATGGCCAATACACAGCTTTCCTTGCTATCTCCTGATCTATGTTACTGATCCCCTCTATGGGCCAAATTCTCCATCCCAAGGGAAAGCATTTGGCTTCTCCCTTAATGCACGGTGCTAAAATGTTGAGTCCCCAGTCGTGGGCTTCCATAGTGAAATGTTATAGGATGTGGCCTGGGAGCCTCTTCTGGGCACGCAGTCCTGTAGCGTGTTGTTTATTGTTGCCGGGGGAAGGATCATAGAATGATAGAATATCAGGGTTGGAAGGGACCTCAGGAGGTCATCTAGTCCTCCAGCCCCCTGTCAAAGCATGATCAATCCCAACTAAACTAAGAAGTTTTTCTGTTGACTTCAGAGGGCTTTGGGTCACAGCCCGACAGAGCTCGCTGATTTCAGGTGGAGAAGAATCAGCAGCTAAAGCAGACTGATCCTAAGGAGCAAATGTCCTGCTTCCGACTCATCCCTAGGGTGACTCCAATAGAATGAATTTGGCCGCTTCTCTTTGCGCAAATGTCCCTAAAGACAATGAAGCAAGTGTGACGGACGGCCGACGCTCCGGGGATTGAACTGGGGGCGTCTACATCTAGAAGCATGAACTGCTACAGCCTGAGTTAAACAGCCAGGGCTCTCTGGATGGGGCTGTGACAGAATCCTGTTCTCCGTGGATCGGGCACAGAGGGGAGACCTGTGTCACGCTCACCAGTGGGCTATACGTACAGGGGAATCTAAGGTGAAGGGTGACGTCTGTCACGTCTGCTCTAGCCAATCGAGAGGAAGCACAGTTCTGTGTTCAACTGCTTCCCAAGTTACTGACTCCTGTGTAACTTTAGACCATCCCTTAGCCTGGCCAACCTTCAATTCACGCCAATTTAAAATCAGGGGTAATGAGTGCCTAAAAAGTCAGAGGCTTGCAGATAACTTGAGTCTCTTTGGGTAAATGGCTCTGAAATATGGATATCTTCATTTTCTTTTTCTGTTGTGTTTTTTTTTTTATGAATGTTTTCATTCCAGAGGCGCCTCACTCTATGCAGATCTAAGCAATTATCGTCCTCAGTCATCATCTGCAGACACTTGTGTTCCAGGCAAACATTGGAGGGGGAGACATGACAGAGGAGGAAAGGAAAATTAATACACAGAATGAAAATCAAATGAGCCGGGGCTGCAGCACAATTTGGTTGGCACCAGTTTCAGTGATAACTAATTAATTGCTGCCAGAAGAAATCAACAGCAATCAAGCAAATTAATATGATTTACAAATAAATACTACACACTCTCCCAACATTCTAATTGTGCATTGACCGTGGTAGCTTGGTACGAGGTTGCCTGCTTCTGAAGAATGTTATAATTTAATGGAGATATCATATCCTATCTCCTAGAACTGGAAGGGACCTTGAAAGGTCATCGAGTCCAGCCCCCTGCCTTCACTAGCAGGACCAAGTACTGATTTTGCCCCAGATCCCTAAGTAGCTCCCTCAAGGATTGAGCTCACAACCCTGGGTTTAGTAGGCCAATGCTCAAACCACTGAGCTATCCCTCCCCCCTTCCACTTGCCAGGATGAAAACGTAGCTCTAATGCAGTTGTGTCAGATTGCAAGAGAATGTTTGCTTTGTTAGCAACCGGGGCTCGAAAATGTTACCTGACATAGATTTATAGCTTTTAAGGCCGGAAGGGACCAATGTGATTCTCTAGTCTGCCCTCCTGCATAACACAGTTCAGAGATTTTATCTCGGTTATTCCTGCCTCCAGCACAACTTGTGGCTGAAGTAGGGCATCTCTTTTAGAAAGGTCTAGATTTAGAGATGCCGAGTGATGGGGAATCAAGCACTTCCCTTGATCTGCTGTTCTGATGGTTCATTACGGGTAGTCGCCCAGGGATCCGGTCTGTTAGCCTGGAGGGGGACTTGGCTGGGCTGTCCTGCATCCTACCATATGAAGGGATTAAACGGTTGTCATAGTGTTTGTATCCTTAGATTGCTGAGCCACAGAGTCAACAATTGTGGTTTGTGTAAAGGAAACAATGTGGTAGGAGCTCTAGAGACGCGTCCCTGCCCCAAAGTGCTTGTGGTGTAAAGCCTTGATCATGCTGTGCAAGTACCTGTGATCGCGAGGCAGCGTGGTGCAGTGCCCGGGGCCCTGGACGCCTGTGACCTGCGAGGCAGCGTGGTGCGGTGCCCGGGGCCCTGGACGCCTGTGACTTGCGAGGCAGCGTGGTGCAGTGCCCGGGGCCCTGGACGCCTGTGACCTGCGAGGCAGCGTGGTGCGGTGCCTAAGTCACTGGATGCCTGTGACCACGAGGCACCGTGGTGCAGTGCTGGGACCTCCCTCCTCTGATGGCTAGAAATGTTCCTGCCTACATTTAT
This sequence comes from Terrapene triunguis, assembly GCF_002925995.2. NCBI lineage: Eukaryota > Metazoa > Chordata > Testudines > Emydidae > Terrapene > Terrapene triunguis. The sequence goes on from NW_020664543.1 coordinate 21,972,460, forward strand.
TCATGGCCAGTTTATCCCCATTTGTTCTTGTGCCAGCACTGACCTCTAACTTAACTAGCTCTTCTCCCTCCCTGGTGTTTACCCCCTGACGTGTCTGTATCTTAGCCTCGTAGGCTCTCCATTGCCCTCATTATCCTACTAGCCCTTCTCAGCGCCTCTTCTCATTTCCCCTCCCTTATGGTAAGCTCTTCCGAGCAGGACCTGTCCTTTGCTATGCGTACGTGCAGCCCCTAGCACAGCAGGGCTCCGATCTCAGTGAGGTCCATCTAGGTGATTCCTGACCTAGTGCTTCCTACCAGGTGCAGCCCAATTGGAGTCAGTGGGAGTACGCAGCACACCCACTAGTAGCTGTGTGACAGGGTTAGATGAACAGCGCAGAAATATGGGCTCCCGGTGCAGCCGAACATGGTGTGACTGGGCAGTGAAGGTGAGCACGTCTCTGGCGGTTGTTTGGGTTGCATTAGTTACTCCAGAGATAGATACTGGGCTGAAGGTTTTGCTCTCGTCACCTTGAACTCTTTTCGGAGGGGAGGGCTAGGGCTCCATCAGCCTTCTGGGGAAAGAAGCCTTCGAGCAGTGCGGCACGGTGTTATCAGGTGAATGGCGTGTGCTCTGAACCATGCTGCTGTTTGGAGAACTGATGATTGGCATCTCATGGGGTTAGACCAGTTCGGATTTGGAGTAGGGGCCAGGTCGGGAGGGTTCGGTACCAGGTCACTGAGTCAGGAGGGAAATCTTGTTCTGGGGCACCACGTGGGCAGCAGGCCTGGTGCTGACACTAGGACAAGGAGACTGTCCTGAAGTGTGGAGGGAAGAAGCTAGAGCAGAGAGGCAGGTCGGAAACAGGAGGGCAGGAATTTGAGGTTGAGATCAAAGAGGAAGGCAAGGGCCCAAGAGAAGATCTGAGTGGAGGCTGGCAGCGGTCAGGGCTGCGGGGTACTAGGCAGAGGATTTGGTTGGCAGCCTTTTGGATGGATTGACTGGGGAGGGGGCAAGGTGGGTGCCGCATAGGGGTGAGGCATGATTGGAACATGGATGTGGGTTTGCTGAGGCGCACTGGGGGGCAGCTGAGGAGGGCTTGGGGATGTTGGAGAGGAGAAGTTGTGCGGGCTGAGGCGAGGGAGGAATCAAGATGGCAGAGGTGGTGAGCCGTAGAGGGAGGGGGATCCTGGCATGGCTGACTGATTGATAACAGCAGGGAGCTAAGCGCTCTCTTCTAGGCAGCTTGTTCGGGTGGCTGCAGCTACTGGAGAAAAGGGCTGAGCTGACAATGCCCTGGAGACCAGAACCAGCAAGGGGCAGTGCTGGCTCCTTGCGCTGAGCTTCCCTTGGCCCCCAGCCTGGAGGTACCACCTGTGTGGGCGAGGCAGCTGATGGTCCCCACCCACCTTCATTCGCGCCCTCTCTGATGCTACTAACAAGGTTAAACCACAGTTGATAGAACCTAAATACTGGATGGAGCCCGCACTGAAAGCCATGTGTGCGTGTGCGTGCGTGTGTGTTTAATGCCCTTTCAAGCGTCGTCTCCTATGGCTAGTCCCTCTCCTGCCCCCTCTCTGGGAGAAGGATTATTCCCATCCATCCTGAGCCAGCGGTAGTGACATCTTGTCTCTCTTGCTTAGGCTCACTGGGAAGCAGTCTGACATTCTGTCCTGCTCTGGGAAGCATCGTTTGCCCCTGAGCGCTGGAGCAGATCATGGCTCAGATATTTTAGAAGCAGTGTCTAACACGACCCCCACCGCACCCCTGTCACAGCAGCAGGCTCGGATTGGTCGTGACACCGGGTTTACAGTTGTAAACGTTGCTTTCTCGTTCCCAAGGCTCGCTTGGCCCCTCCTCCTCCCGGCGAGCTGGGATTCTCTCGCCCGCCCTAGCAACAACATGGGAGAAGAGTTTTGTTTCAGAAAATGCTGCTTGTTGTGTGTGGCCGGTGGTTAGGCTGGTCATGGGAGTGCAGGTTCAATTCCAAAGGGATGCTGTTGTGTCTTTGATCTTGTCCCACTCACTGAGCAACCAGTTCGTCTGTGCCACGTATGGGGGGAGCTGAATCACTCAGCTGGGTCAGACAGACCAAAGCCCATGTGCAGATCCCCAAGCCATGGTAACGGGACATGATGGGGTATTAATAAAGCGCCCCCATGCGTGCCCGCCTCTTGGCACTGTGTTCGTGGGGGCTGCCGCCCCGTCCAACCAGAACAACAGAAGTATCTACGTTTAAAACCATAATTCTTCAAACTCTCCAGCGCCTCGTTAGGCTAAAAATAATGCAATTAGAGAATGACCCTGTTCTTTAGCTCCTGGTGGCAGCCTTCTCGGGGCTCCCCGCTGATTAGAACAAATTCCAGTGCCCTAGAATCCGTTGTGAACAGAACAAGAGGCGCTTGTTCATAGCATCTGGCTTAGCCCTTTTTCTTGTGTACTGCTGAGCCCTGCCAGCTGTATAGTGATATCTCCCCTTCTCAAGCCCCTTTCATCTGCGGCTCTCAAAGCTCTTCGCAGGCGTGAGTTACTTGAGCTTCATAACACCCTCCTGTGAGCTAAGTGTAAGAGGGAAACTGAGGCACAGACGGTTGAGTAGCCTGGTCTTGCAGTGGTGCTGAGCCCCTGCAGCTCCCGTTGACTTTCCTGGAGATGTTTTTGCTCAGCACCTTAGAAAATCAGGATGAATCTGTAGCCAAGCTGGAGGTAGAACCCAGGAGTCCCGATGCCCCAGTACCTTGTGCTGGAACCACTAGTCACGCTGGTCCCTCACGTAGAGATGAGCTGTGCAAAGCAGGTGTTTGATGTAACCTGAACACAGTGAAGTTTGGTTTCGCCAAATTCAAGGGCTAGAGTTCCATGTGAAATTCTGAGTCCAGACCCTTTGAAGTGCTTGGTGGCCTCTGAGAAGCAATGACATAGAGATGCCATGTGGAGCCATCGGGCTGCCAGCAGACAGGGGGAGCAGAGACCCCTCATCCCACAGGGGAGAGAGTTTCCCTATAAAGTCTCCTTTCGAGTCCAGCCATCTGCTCCTCCTGGACGCCTTTACCTGAGAACCAACCAGAAGGCTGAGTGGGTTCGGAGTTCGAGTTCCGGCATGCCAGTAGGGGTAGGGATGGCTGCAGAAGACTCTGTTCCCTGGAGCGTGAGTTGGTGAAAGGGACACCTTCCTTTGCTCTTCAGTGATCCCTACTGGCCAGCCAGTTGCATTGACTGATCCAGAGGGAGACACATGTTGCCCTCCTTGACTAAAATAGGAAGGTCACCGAGATGCGGGTTTGAGGGATGTTGTGTGGAGGGTGGAAACAAGGGAGATCCTGATGGGCCATCCCCCTGGGAAAGAAATCCTGTGCCCAAGCACTCTGCCTCTTGTAAATAAGCAACGACTTCTAACCTCAGTTAGATTCCTCTACTATAGCTTCATCCTCCATTACTTCAGACAAGCATGTGGGATAACTGACCTGTTCTGAGCTCTTCCCCGATCTCTCGTGGCTCCCAGGAGAGTGCTGCACCGTGGAGGAGTTTGCACAAGGACGGTGACTCCCTTGCCGAATCACCAGGTGTGACACCTGATGGACACCTGTCTGGGCTGCATACGAAACTAGGTAAAGAAGGATCGAGCGGGCTTGAATGAACAATCCTGAGGAGACGAATCATTGAAAGGGTCCAGGAAACACCAAGTGAAGTGGGTTTTGATATAAAGGATGAACACATCAGCAAATGGGGGTCATTTACCTGCAGTCCATCTTGGTAGCTGGAAGCAGTCCCTGTCAGTGGCCTCATCGGTCAGACCCACAGCCCGGATTGCTGGTCACTCCCTGGGAGGGACTGGTCAGCCTTTAAGTTGCTGTTGAGCCCATTCGTCAGGTGGGCCTGAGACTTTCATGCCCAGCAGAGGTTCCCCCCAGATAGCCGAACTGGCTTTTGTTTTCCCTTCTGGAAAAACCCTTTGGAGTGTGCATTGGGGGTGAGTTTCCTTGGCAGCTGACATGACAATAACCATCACATTCTCTGGCTTGTGACTATTGAACATCTTACCTGCACCTTTCTCTCTCCGATATACTGACCCTGCGGACGCCTCCTGCTCCTTCATGATAAACCTTGGCTGCTCCTCGCTGCACTGTGCATCCTTCTCCAAGGCAGGGCTGCCGTCTTGGCCTCTGGCCATCTGCACTTAAGATGCAACTTCAGCTCCCCATAGGTGGATGGAGAGTTAATTCTGAGCACGTGCAACAGGAACCCCCCAGCAGTTAACAAGACCTGTAGCTATAGCAGGGTGCCCAGATGTCCCGATTTTATAGGGACAGTCCTGATATTTGGGGCTTTGTCTTATATAGGCGCCTATTACCCCCCACCCCCGTCCTGGTTTTTCACAATTCCTGTCTGATCACCCTACGCTATAGCAGGCTGGGAGCAGAGGTGGTTTTATGTCTGTTACCTTCTGAGCCCCTCCCCACCTGTGTCTCTTCTCCCCCCCGCCACACACTTGATCACTTCTGGCCTCTTCCATCTTATTTCCATCTCTCCCAATCTGCGCTTGGCAGCCCCAACCTTGTAAATTTCCACCAGTTCCCAGTGCTGAATGTCACACCCATAAATCAGCATGTCTTGGGGTTGACTTCAAGCAGTGCTCCCTGTTAGCTGCAGATGTGAAGCAAGAGGTTAGTTAGCAGATCATTGGGTACCTAAGAACCATGGAGATGATAAAGGTACCACTAATGACTGGATGGTTTTGCTTCCTAAAGCAAAGTAGCGGCTTTTTACCCTGCGAGGGGTCAGATTCTGCAAGGCTCCGTTGACGTCAGTGGGGTTCGAGTGCTCAGTGCCTTTCCAATCAGACTGGGGAGGAAGTAATGAGTGAATGGAGCAGAGAACAGTTGATATCAAATCTGTCAAAAAAATAAATAAATTAAGTGAACTTAGATTGACCAGCCTGGAGCCCAACACCTTGTTTATCTGTTACACACAAATCAACTACATTAAAAGGACAGGAAATCAAGCATTCGAAGATTAGGAAATGTCAGAATTAAGAGTGTCTGTGCAGCATTAATTCGTCCCCCTTGTGCGTGTGCATTACGTTACAATCTTTAATTACATGATCACATAGTGTTTTTTCCAAAGGAGGGAGGGAGTTGACTGGTAAAGTCCCTGCAGAGGAAGCAAAATGATCCTGGATTTGCCCTTTTCAGAAACGTCTGACTCTGAGGAGCCTGAAAAGCAAACCCCTCAGCATTAGGTTCAGAGTCAGGATCTGGTAGATGGCAGAGGCTTTGGTATATCTTCCTCCATCTCTGCACTAGCTGTGGCCCTGTCCTCACAGGGTTAAAGGCTGCTGTATTTTTATCCCCAGTGGCTGTGCTGGTTGGAATGGCGTTGTCGCTGGGTAGCTGGCTCCTACACTGCAGTATCACTTCAGAGCACCAAGCCTTTAGCACAGAGCTTCAGAGCAGCAGATGACTTGCTGTTTGTTGGTAATGCTGGTACATTGTAGACCCTGCAAATGTGGAGTGTAGGTGACAACACAGAACCTTCATCCAACAGGCCAGTCTTGCCAGCAGTATAACGTGTATATAAAACTTATGCTGAATGCACTTTTCATATTATTCAATGTCCAATTAATAGAATATATATTTTTAATCACATCTTTGAAGAGCGGACACCTTGGGAAGCGCTGTCACCCCAGAAAAGATCAGTACAGCTTCCTGGCTGCTTTGGAAAGCTTTCATTTCTAATTTAACAAATTGGAGGTGGGGATTTAACAATTAAGAGCAGTAACTTCCTCAGTGCAAAGTATTTCCTTATGATTGATGGCTGGCCTGAGTCCCTTGGTTACCTCCCAGCCCATCGACTCCATGCGGCCTGTGAATATTCCGCAGGAAATGTTCTGTAGCCAGGTCACTGTACGTTTTTAGTTAGAAGGCCATAGCCAGCTAGATTTAGATGATAAATGCGCACACGCACACACAGGGCAGTTAGGTTTACACAAGTAACCTAAACAGGAATGTTTTCCTGTTTTTTTTTTTTTTTTTTTAATTGTATTTATTTTCAAAAAAAGCCAATTATAACATTTTTTTAAAAACATCCTGAGCTGCAGTGGTTGGAGCCAGCTAGTGTGACAAAGCAGAAAGTGAAACTGACTAGAAACAAAAGGGAAACTGACCAGTTTTGTTTCTTTGTGAGTAAAATAGAAAAAGTAAACAAAGAAACATATGACTAGCATTGATTATTATTAATTTATTTCTTCTTCTTTATTTCCACAGAAAGCCCCATTCATGTGCATGCCGTAAATAGTGATGTAAAGTAGGAGCTCAATATTACGTTCCTTTATTCAGGCAAACTCTGGCTGACTAAAAACAGAGGACAGACTTCAGAATTTGGCCCTAGATTTCACAGAGTGACTCGCAGGCACAGCTGGGGATTCCGCACAGCAGTCTCCACGTTTGGTTTAAATCAGGTTCTCTGGATTGAATTTTATTCTTGTTTCAATCATCAGCCATATATAAATGAGGAGCATGTGGGGAACAACCCTGCAACAAATGAATGCTCTGACCTTTCCCAGTGGGCAAAAGGTGCTGGATTCCGGCTGCAGGGGTTTTCCCAGCTGATGGGGAAGGATCATCCCAGACAACTGGACAGCAAGAAGGGAGGGGAATATCCTGTATTTATTGTTAGAGCATTATCACACTTCCAGGGTCAGGAGGGTCCCAGAACCTAGGCCAGAGGGTCATGGGACACTACGCTGAGTCAGGTGGGAGGGTTGTTTTCTTAGTTATTACCTAGGGTTTAATAAGAGATTTGAAGGGATGCCAGGATCTCCGTCTAAGGCTACCACTTGCCCAGCTTTTGTTGGGAACCTTTTCTTAGCATGATGATGGGAAAAGACCTGCTAGGGTCGGTTCCCAAGCCAGGGCAGGATATGGTCTCCAAACAAGGGAAAGATGTAGCCTCCCAATAGCAGATATGTTGAATTCAACTGATGTTGCCCTTAGTTAAAATGCAGCCGAACATTCTTAAATAGAACAGTAATAATGACAGACCTTTTATGTAGCACTTTTTCCCTCAAAAAGCTCTGCAGCAATGAAAACACAGCTCTAGAATTGCTTTATTTGCCAGTGAAATGCAGCTACCTCTGGGGTGGAACATGGCAGCTGTTTACTAGTGCAGGAGTGTTGCATGACCATTTAGGACAAGAGATGGAGAAAGGTGTTGGAAACCCCTGAGCTTTCGGGGAGGAGTTTAGGCTGGCGGCATGTACCTGGAGTTGGAATTTGGGCCAAGTCACCAGAGCTGACCCCTACTCTTGTAACCAATGCCATTGGATATGTAATGATTAGGATAGGCCAAGACCTTGGGTTTGAAGTCATGGCTGAAAGATGGCTCCTCCAGCAGTGCAGCCCCCCCATGGCCGTGGTGGGGTGTCAGTTCACTGCTGACTCAGTGGGAACTGTGCTCACGGTTGCAAACAGTTTTCTACAGCCCCTGGTGAATCTCCTTACCAAAGAAAAGCCATTTTTGCTTTAAGAGAAAAGGAGAGGTATTTCTGGCAGCCTGCATTCCCCTCTCTTTTCTTTGGGCTTAGCTGCTGGCCTAGCCGGGGGTATGTGCTGCCAGAATGCCGGAGCACCTCAGCAGGGTGGGGTGTGTCTGTCGCTTTCCCCTAAGTTTCCAGAACAATTGCAACTACATGGAGTCACACAGTCATTAATCCTCCTCTGATGGGGCCCCCCAGCAAGCAGGCATGGATGTCCCTTCCTGCCACTCCCCCTACCTTCCAGTGGAGCATGAGAGAGGATAGGGTAGGCTCCTTTCACTTGGTAGGGGCTGCTATCCTGCCACCTTGTAACTGTGGATTAAGCACAGAGCAGGCTCTGTAACACACCCCTACTGCAGTGTGTGTGAGAGGCCCCCAAACGGTGCTTGGGAAGGAGAGGGGCACATGTCATTGGCTGCATCCTCGTCTCTCCTCCTCCCCCTCCTCTGGGATCCCTAATCTGTGTCGGTGCTTCTCAGCCCGGCTGTCTGCTCTCTCTGGGGAGGCTGCAGCCTTTTCCGAGAGAGGGCCAGACCAGACCAAGGTGGGTGCTGGAGAAGGAGAGCAAACCCAGCGCTAATCAGGCTGCCCAGCCCCTGAGCTGTAATAGGATACGCTTTCCAAAGCCACTGTTTCTCCTCATTGCAAGCACCTGATTTATTAACCCTTCAGGCTCTATCTTTGTCAGGCCTCTGGCTGGTCAGGGAGCTAGAAAGTCGGCCCTGTTGCCCTGATTCTGATGTAAGCAGGCAACAGTCCATTCATGCCACGGTCCCAACCCACAGCGTGTTGGGGGAGGCACCAGGCAGGACAACTCTGCTCTGGCAGCAGAAGGAAAGCTGCTTCGCTGTGGTTTCTCTAGTGACCGGAGGGGAAGGGGGCAGGAGGACCCAAGGTGGAGAAGCAAAGACAGTGCCGCTCCCAGCCTGCGATTAAACCACATGCAGAGGCAGTAGCAGGACTGTCTTTTGGTTCTGTTTGAACAGCACCTAGCCCAATGGAGTTCTGGGCCGCGACTGGGGCTGTGAGGTGCTATTGCAATACAAACAATAGAATCCTAGAAACATAGGGCTGGAGGGGACCTCGAGACATCATCTAGTCCAGCCACCTGCGCTGAGGCAGGACCAAGTAAACCCAGACCCTCCCTGACAGGGGTTTGTCCAACCTGTTCTTAAAAACCTCCAATGACGGGGATTCCACAACCTCCCTTGGGAGCCTGTTCCAGAGCTTAGCTACCCTTAGAGTTAGAAAGTTTTTCCTAATATCTGACCGAAATCTCCCTTGCTACCCATTACTTCTTGTCCTACCTTCAGTGGACATAGAGAACAATTAATCACTCTCCTCTTTGTAACAGTCCTTAACACAGTTGAAGACCATTATTAGGTCCCCCCTCGGTCATCTTTTCTCAGGACTAAACATGCCCAGTTGTTTTAACCTTTCCCCATCTGTCAGGTTTTCTGAACCTTTTATCCTTTTTTGTTGCTGTCCTCTGGACGCTCTCCAATTTGTCCACATCATTCTGAAAATTATTATTAATAATCAGCCACTCGCCTAGCCATGATACCATCCCCTGCTGTTTGAAAGCAACTCTCGTGATATTTAGTGTTTTGATTCAAGTGCCATCTCCTGGAATCATGAGATCAGGTGAGAGCCCTAGCTTTCATTAAATAAAAGGAAGTCTCTAGCCTTCCTGGCTGCAGAGAAGACGTGACCTGAATATGAGCCAATGGCTCAGAAACCAGAGTGCAAATAAAGAAACCCCCAATTTTTAATATAAAATGTCATGATTTTTAAGCAGCTCTCATGATTTTTGGGGGGCCTGGCTCATGAGTTGTGAACGCTTGGTGTGGGTGATACACTGCAGCGCTGGCAACGCTGCTGGGAAGCGAGGGCTGGGCGCAGATTCTGCCAGGAGAGGCACAGCTCAGCTTTGCCTTCAAAACTCCTGCCCGCACCAAGCCAGCGGGGAAAGGCCTGGCCTAATGGCCTTGCCTTGTGCTGCTCTTCACTGAGGTTGAAGGAAGGGTAAGTGGGGAGAAGCTCAGCTTTTTGTAGACACCCCCCCCCCCCCATCTCTCAGCGCTCTCTCCTCTTCCCCCTCCTCCCTGCTGGCACAGGGGGAGAGCGCCCCCTGCTGTTTCAAACTGCTCTAACCACTCCTCTGCTCAGCATCTCTCTCTGGTTTGAGCCTGGTTGCCCTGGGTGGGGCCTTCATTAATTAAACGGGTAGCATCAGGGGTTCCAAAGGAAGAGATCTGCTAGCTGGGGCTTTGGCAGCAGAGTGGGTTAAAGCTGGCGAGGAGGAGGGCTGCACAAAGGACAACGGCAGCTCTCGGGGCTCGAGTTGGGAGGAATAAAAATAATTAAGCAGCGAATCAGATACAGTCAGGTCAGGGTTTGTGTAGAAACAGCCACCCAGTTCTCCTCCTCCCCGCTGCTGTCGGGGACTGTTAAGGCAATCAGCATCCATCTGCATCGCGTCTGGCTGGTTTGTTTCTGTCTAAGACCTGAGCATCTTAGATCAAGGAAGCTTGTTAAAAGCTAAGAGCTGGAGTACAGGAAATGGGGGGGTGGGGGGAGCAAGCCTGTATGAGCTTCCATAGGCGATATAGTGCCGTCTGCTTTGCCGTAGCTCCTTTGTTTCTAGGATGCGGCTGGGTCCCAGGGTTTTGCCATTCAGAGATTTCCCTTCACGTTCCCATCAGGGAAAGCAAATGCAGGTTGCATGCTGTGGCTGGGATCCCAAGTCTCGTGCTCCATGTGCTGGTACGGCAGGACTTAATTGTAGCAAGGGCATGGTCACAGCGTTGGACCCTCTCCGCCTGGGGCGGAGAGGGGCCCTGGAGTCTACAGCAGTGTCTGGATACTGGTGCCAATGATCAAGGGTTCTCAGGCTAGGGATCCTAACCGTGCTGTCCTGGCTCAAGGGGAGGGATCGTGGTGAGGACCAAGCTAATGGAGAGAGGTGGGAGAGCCAGTAAGGAAAAGGGGATCTCAGTTTGGAACAGGGAGAGCTCACCGTGCTGTGGATAGATACGGTTCCTTGCATAGGCTACATTTCAGACACCACTGAAATGATCCCAAACAGCTTCCCTAGACACTAATTAGAATAGATTGCCTTAGGTGACATTTTCAAAAGTGCCTAAATTGCTTAAGAGCCTAAATCCCATTTTCAAAGTCACTTGAGCTTCTACGTGCCTGAAAATGGGTCTGAGGCTCCTAAATCACGTCGGTGTTTTGGAAAATGTTACCCCTACACAACCGGGAGCCACAGCACTAGCTTCGCTAACCGCTACAAGAGCCAGTATCTTGGGACTTCTCAGGGCTAGAAACATAGAAACAAAGGTCCAAGAGGGACCTCCCGGGTCTTTGAGTCCATCCCCCTGCTATTGCAGGCAGCCCCATCTTACAATCCCATTCAGAACCAGCTTAAAGTTTGTCAGGTTGTTTGCTCCCACGCCGCCCGTGGGGAGCATGTTCCTGAGTCTCACCCCTCTGACCGTTAGAAACGTTCTCATTTCCAGCCTCCATTGATTCGTGGCCGTTTATCCCCATCTGTCCAAGTGTTTTTGGGCATTGCCAAGTTGACATCTTCCCCTCCAATGGGATCAAGCTCCTGTTTCTAGCCCTCCCCAGTTGCTGGCTGTCGGTGCTTAACGTGCCACTGTAATTTTGAGGGGAAAGTTCCATATATTGTGGACAGGGGGAAGAAAGACAGGGTTATCTGGCAGGGTTTTGTTTTTTTGCTTTAAACACTGCTGTTTGAAGGTACTCGGGTGTGGGGGTGTCCGAATCAGTCCCAGGGGAGATGGCTCAGTGGGCAGAGTGCCGCTGAGGTGGGCAAAGTTGTGTAAAAAATTGTAGAGCTGAGTGATCAATTGCATTGATCACTTGGATGTGACCTTCATTTGCATAAAATGTGTGTGTGATTATGTGTATAATCTCGATGCACACGTATGCATCCTTACTGTATTCTACACTAATTGCCTAAACATTGCACTGGTACTATTATAAGCTGTATTGTTTTGGACCGTTGCTGCTAATCACGAGTGACTCACAGCAAGAATACAGCGCAGCAGAATACCAGAGGCATGTTTAACTAACTAATGAAATTCTCACAGACACATTTAAAACCCCCGTAGCAACAAAGACCGCAGCCTGGCAACGGCAGCTGCTGTGCCGAGAGACAAATTGGAACAATATATTCTTCTGGGGGGAAACAAATGCCATTCCAGTTTGATTTCTTTTGAATTTGCAAAATGAAATAAACAAGAGAATAGCCAGCATTTTAATTTGTTTTTAATAGAAGCAGCTTCAGTTGTATGGAAAGAATAAATGCCAGCTTATGTCTGCGATGACAGTTACCATTGCAAGAGAGGATGCTGTCTGATAGCCAGTGCCTTTGCCCCTTGCGTAATCAGTGTCCTTGCTTGCGAAGATAGATGTCGTATCGGAAGGAAGCCATTTGGAGTGATGTGTGTGCTCTGCTCTCAACTATCTGCCCAGAGTCCTGCAGAGCAGGATTGCATGGGAAGAGCAAGGCAGAGACACTGTGAACTGCGGCAGCTTTCTCTCCATGCATGGCGACCGCTGGAGAGAGGAGTGGTCCCAGCACTGTTGTCCGAACACCTTTGGGGAGCTGAGTGCTCCCCGGGAGGTTTGGGTGGCAGGAGACAGTGAGGAGCGCGCCCAGATGTACTAAATCCGTAACACGTGCTTTATTTTTAGCACTCTACTTTTATACAGCTTCCAGCAAACACTTTGCAGAGAGCGAGGCTGAGGATCTTCGGAGCCACACGGCTCTCCCTCCAGCAACAAAAAAGTCACCTCCTATTCCGTGTCTGCCCGTCCATATTTCCTCCTCGCCAAACCCAATGCATCAGCTTGACCTTCTTGCCAGACTGTATCAGCGTCTGCGCCTTCGCGACGGTGGCCTCATCCTGTAATTGCCGCATGCCTCTCGCGTGTGCTGCGTTCCGTGTCGAAGGGATCGCGTTATTCAAGGAGTGCTTGGCAGGGCCGGGGAGATGCTGGCTGAGAGAATTGTGCTTGGAGCTGCGTTGGGTGCCCTGTTCCTAGCTTCCTTTTCTCTCTTTCCTGGGGGGAAAGAAGCATTTCACGACATCCAATCTGAGACTGGGTTTTTCAAAGGGGCCCGTGAGAGTTAGGCACTCAGATCCCATTGATGTTCATTAGGATTTAACTGCCTAACTCCCATCCGTCCCTTTGAAAATCCCATCTAGAATGTCTAACTTCTAGTAATGGGGTACACGCAGTGCTGGGGCGCCCCTTTGTGGGTGCATCTGGGGATTAGTCCCGCCCGGTACGATGCCCCCTTTCTTTGGTCACTCGTGCTGCGGCCCCTCTTGTTCTCTAGGAGTTGCAGTGCCTTCTCTTTGTGGCTTGGCCCTCCGTCCAGGTCCCTGTACGGTTGTCTCCTTCTGGGGTAACAGAGTCTTGCCACACCGGGTGTCTGGATGCCATTCCAGGCAGTCTTCCGACTCAAGACTGTGCCACTTTCCCAGAGGGCAGTAGAGGAACCCAGACCCACCCGCTATTCCAGGTTCCAGCCCAGGGACCCTACAGTCTTCACCCAAGGTCTGCACCGTCTCAACCTTGCTGCCATTTCCCTGGGCTTCTTTCTACTCTGCCCTCTGTAGGTTTCCTTCTCCACCACACTCGGGGTAAGCCCCTTCCCTCAGGGTCAGGATCCCAAGGCATCTGTGCCCCTCCCCCAACCCTCCCCCCACCAGGTTTCCTCCTTTTCTCCTCACTAGGCCCAGAGAGTGACTGCAGACCTCCTGTCCTCTTCTGCTTTCCCTTCCTGGCTTTACAAGGTCCCGCCTACTCCTGCCCAGATGGGCTCCATGTTCAATTGATGCTTGTCAGTCAAGCCTATGTCTCCCCCACCAGCAGTCTACTATGTTAATTAGCCCTTTCTGAGCCACCTTAACCCTCCAGGGTGGGGTGGGGTGAACACCCCAGCATACATGGGCATCGCTATTTTCCATCCATACCCAGCATTTTGGGATAACCAATATTTCTGGAACAGAGTTAGTCTCTTTGGCCTGTTACCACCTCCCTGCTTGTAAATCAGCCACATTCCATTGGTTTTGGGAGAGGGGGTAATTGCCTGCATGTTTCCATGCTCAGGGCAGGGGGAGTGAACTGGCTCTAGATCTCTTTTGAGTCCCCAAAGTCGAGAATCCAGAAGTCCACCACTCGTAGGTTTGATTTCCTGAAGGCTGTGCCAAAATCCTTGAGGGGAATTGGTCCATGCAATACTTAGTTTCCTAGGAGAGCAACATTGGATCGCCAATGCAGGGTTGATGGATTGCTCAGCAAAGACTCCATCTGTAAACTGGCCAAGACAAGATCATGGAGGAGCAGGTACATCAAAGCCAACTAGCCCACTCAGCAGAGCAACGGAGTGCTCTACTCCCAGGGTACCCCCGATGGCTTGTCTAGAAGAGAAATCCTTGAGGTTGATGCTATAGATCCCTATTGTGGGTCTAGTGTGTGCTTATTCCCCATTCCGTAGAAGAGTATGACAGACATGGAGCTGCTCTGTAATAGTTTCTGAATACTGTGTGTTGACCGGGTTACTGGGATGTTCACCGTATGAATATGATGGTTTACTTTAATTGGGGCTGTTGGAAAAATAAGCTGGAAGGCAAAACAGTGACTGGAAATAAAACACAAACAATCAATTTGTGAGCACCTAGAGAATAATAGGTTTATAAGGAATAGCCAGCATGGATTTGTCAAGAACAAATCATATTAAACCAACCTAATTCCCTTCTTTGACAAGGTTACTGGCCTAGTTCATAGGGGGAAGCAGTAGCCATGATACATCTTGATTTTAGTAAAGTTTTTGATATGTCCACATGACATTCTTGGAAGCAAACTAGGGAAATGTGGTCTAGATGAAATTACTATAAGGTGGGTGCACAACTGGTTGAAAGACCAGACTCAGAGTACTAAGTGGCTTGCTGTCAAACTGGGAGGGCGTATCTAGTGAGCTTCCGCAGGGGTCAGTCCTGGGTCCGGTATGATTCAATATTTCTGTTAATGACTTGGATAATGGAGAGGAGAGTGTGCTTATAAATCTGAGGATGACACCAAGCTGGGCGGTGTTGCAAGCACTTTGGAGGACAGGATTAGAATTCAAAACGACCTTGACAAATTAGAGAATTGTTTTGAAATCAGCAAGATGAAATTCAGTAAACACAGGTGCCAAATACTACACTTAGCAAGAAAAAACCAAATGCACAACTACAAATTGAGGAATACCTGGCTACGGGGTAGTACTGCTGAAAAGGATTTGAGGGTTATAGTGGATCACAGATTGAATATGAGTCAACAATGTGACGCAGTTGCGAAAAAGGCTAATATTCTGTGGTGTGTCATCAGGAGTTTAGTATATAAGACACAGGAGGTAATTGTCCCGTTTTACTTGGCACTGGTGAGGCCTCAGCTGGAGTACTGTGTCCAATTTTGGGCTCTACAGTTTTGGAAAGATGTGGACAAACTGGAGAGAGGCCAGAGGAGAGCAACAAAAATGAGAAAAGGTTTAGAAAACCTGATGTGTGAGAGAGGTTAAAACAACTGGGCATGTTTAGTCTTGAGAAAAGAAGACTGAGGGGAGACCTGATAACAGTCTTCATATATGTTAAGCATTGTTACTGTAAGGGACGGGGGCATAGGCAGTCTGGCCTAGTGGTCATGGCAGGGCTGGAATCTACAAGTCAAGGACAGCCACCAGGGCCGCCCAGAGGATTCAGGGGGCCTGGGGCAAAGCAGGGGAGCGGACATAAAAAAAAGGCACCACCCGCTGCGGCGCTTGTACTCACCGGGCGGCGCTCCGAGTCTGCGGCGGTGAGTCCTTCACTCGCTCCAAGTCTTCGGCAGCGGCGGGTCCTTCACTCACTCCGCATCTTCGGCAGCACTGAAGGATCCGCTGCCGGAGAACTGGAGCACGTGAAGGGCCCGCCGCCAAAGTGCCGCCGAAGACCCGGACCGCCACCGGATGAGTAGCCAGGGAAGGGATTCTCAGCCAGGGCTCGTGGGGCCCCTGCGGGGCCCAGGGCCTGGGGCAAATTGCCCCACTTGCCCCCCCCCCTTTGGGCGGCCCTGACACCCACGAGGGAGTAGTCAGTGAGTAGGGATCAGAGTAATCACAAGACGCAGCGTCAGGGTCAGTCTGGCTGGGGTCAATGGCCGGAGATCAGAGGTAGTTACCAGGCTGGAATGAGGAGGCATGAGTCAGGGTCGGAGCCTGGAGATCAGAAAGCGAGGGGAGGCCTGGAGTCACAGCAGGCTGCCCAGAAAACGTCCTGGGTCACCCTCCACAGTTTAATAGTGAGCATGGGCTGACCGGGTGGCCACAGGGTGCTATTGCTCTGCACCCTTTCGGCAGTGTTTCCTGCGGCGCCTAATCTTCACAGTCTTCCTTGGATGGGATTCTGCATGGCCTCCTGCTGGGGGTGGGGGAACGTCAGCTCTCCCAGCCACCGCAGACCTGGGTTCTAGTCCCAGGGATCCTTACATTTGTAAAGAGAACAGTGCCCCATTGTTCTCCAGGCCCACTGAAGGGAGAACAAGTAGTAATGGGCTTAATCTGCAGCAAGGGAGATTTTAGGTTAGATATTAGGGGAAATCTTTCTATCGCTAAGGGTAGCTACGTTCTGGAACAGGCATCCAAGGGAGGCTGTGGAATCCCCGTCACTGGAGATTTTTAAGAACAGGTTGGAAACATACTTGTCAGAGACAGTCTGGATTTACTTGGTGCTGCTTCAGCACAGGTGGCTGGACTGGATGACCTCTTGAGGTCCCTTCCTGCCCCACATTTCTCTGATTCTACATACCTGCTGGTCACAGACTCCTGAAGGGAAGAACCACAGGTACCAAACCCTGTCAGATAAGCACGGTGGATACACAGGGTGTGGTAACCCAGCCCAGAGGGTGGGAGCACTGAGCTAGATAGGCCAAGATCTCGTTCAGTCTGTAAGATAAGGCTTGTTGCTTGGGACTCTCACAGACCAGTGGTGAGCAGACCATTCACTGATATTACCAGCCGTTTAGTTCTGGGCCCATCTGCTCAGATGCCTGATCTTGCAGGGCTGTTGATTGGATTGTCTTGATCAAATGAAAATTGCACTCAGGCCTAATGTCAAGGCGAAGGCCAGGGCCCGAGCTCTGGCTGCTGTTGATCCTTGGAGCGCTGGGTAAGGGAGCGCTGTTTAACGGCCGGAGGGCTGTGGATTGTACCCAGGGGACCATTCCTGTGCTGTCCCTGGTGAAGCTGGCGCTGGGGCTCTTTTTAGGGGGTGGAATAATCAGTCTGGCTCTGGAGGCTGTGCCAAACAGCAGGTAGGAGCTGCCTCTCTTGCAACAGGCAGTGCATGTTACCTGCCTTGAAGGCCTATTGCATCCCTTGGACTGCAGCTCTCCGCCAGGGAGTGTGAAAATAGCCCCTTCTTGCTCAGCAGAGATGCTGAGTTCAGTGAGAAAAGGAACTTCACTGCTCTTGACTCCTGTTAGCCCTGCAGGGCCCCTTCAGTCCAGGTCTGGACCCTAGACCTTCGGGCACCTCAAGAACAGAACGGTTACCTCCGTTCCAGCCAGTTCCACCTGTGCATGTCCAAGCACTGCTAGAGGGGGCTGCACTGGGCCTCATGCCGCTTGCAGAACCTTGTCTACGAGTGACGACGTGTGCGGAGGAATGATCTGTGGGGAGACTGCAGGGCTGGCAGTTAGGAGAAAAAAAATCTGGTAAACAGAGCAGGTTTGAGCTTGCAGACATCACGTGCTAATGGACATGGAGCCCCGGGACACCATCTTTACCATGTCACCTTTCAAAGTAAACTGGCACTTTAAGAAACCTTGTTTGCTCTAAAGTGCCCTGGAATTGTGTCTGCTCCATGGAGGTTGCTGCTGTTTCAGCTTGAGGGCTGAACTGTCCCATGTGGCACTTGCAGAGGATGTGTGGGCAGCACCCCCGTCATGCATGAGAACGGCCGTTTCCCTGCCTTGGATGGGTAACTGCATGTGCAAAGGGCAGAGCTACAGCGCTGTTCGCACCGGTGGCTCAGCACGCCAGCTCTGCTCGCGTAGGTGGCTTGCAGACAAACGTAGCCAGAACAGCTTAGCTGCCCACATTTACAAATTTGCTCGTGACTGTTCTGCATTCTCTGAAGACGATGACTGGAGCGAGATTAGAGCGACTGTTCCATGCAACACTTAAAACCCGATGGGGGTCTCAGGTCTTCCCAGTTAGCAAAACTGTAAGTGAACTAAAATAAACACCCGGTGTAGCCACCGGCACCCTCCCTCCACCTGCCAGCAGAGAGCCGGGTCAGGATACGCCTTTCCCCAGGGGCTAGGCTGATGCAGAGCAAACTCCATCCTACAGCTGCTTTTGTGAGTTTATCCACGGCTGCATTTGAAAATCTTCTTGAACTCTGAAAGACCTCTCAGCACAGATCGCACCAGCCTCTCTATTCCACTCGCTGCGCTTGCAGCACGGCTGGGAGAGATTGCCACGGTTTTAACACACTAAGCACACGCACTCCAAGCTCTCCACCTCTCTCCTGATATTTGCTGGGATTTTCTTTCTTCCTTTCCTGAAACGAGCACGTTTGCAGCCCCAGAAGCATCCTGGCTATGTTTATTTTACTGCTAAACATTGTTTTCTGTGGGTTTGCTGGAACGCCTTGGCAGGCATGTCAAGATGGCTCGTTCTCAACTCTCTTCTCCTTCCCCGCAGCCCTGTGCTCACTTTTAATTCTGTGCATCTGTCATCTCTGCTCTTTACCAGATGCCTTCGCTCCTACTGCCTGGGCTAGAAGGCGGGTTCTGAGCCACACTTTGCTGGAGCCATGAAGATGCCATGTAAACGTTTTATTCTCTGTGGCGCTCGTGAATGCGAAGTAACTGGACCCAAGGGGAATTGGGATGGAAAGGTCTCTGGGAATTGCTATCAGTCTGATGTTTGCCTGCTGAGGATACTCCAGGCAATGCCTGCTCCTCCTGGGAAGCACGTCAGCCAATCCAGTCCTTGAGGACAGCTGACTGCATCACTAACGCTTGACACACCAGGCACTGGGCGGTGCTGGAGTAAATAGCCCTCTGGGTTAGCCACCAGGGATCTAAAAGCAGGGAGTTCCCAGTTAGGGCTTGAACTCATCAGTTCCTGTCCCTCATCAGTTCTTTGCTGACGCCTGAACATCTTTGGGATCTTCAGATGCTGGAAGGGCAGGGTCTGTTTTCCTCCCAGATCCCCCTCGGGCTAGGAGGACGGTGGGGTTGATGGGTATGGTGGTAGGAGAGTGTTAGCTGTGGATGGTTTTGGTGGACATGGGAGGCGTCTGTGGGCTGGGCATTGATCCTGATTGCTGTTACAGTTTTATTGCGAGTACGTCTGAGCCCAGAGCGCTTGGATGGCAGCGTTTTTATACATGGCAATAGATAAACCAAGCCATGACGTGTATGATTCCAGGTGACCAGTGCTGTGGACTGGCAGAGAATCCACTGACCATCCCACCCCCTTCACTCTAGAGTCCCCCACGCTGCAAGGGCAACGGGGGACGCTCTGACTGCCAGTGCCTGGCAGCCCCTGACCTGTGCAGAGAGGGGACTAGGCTCCAGGGCAGTGAGTCCGGTATGGCTCACTGCTACTAAACTCACCCAACCCGTAAATAAATAAATAACCCCTCTTGCTCAGTCAACCTGCACAGCGCCTGCTGGGGATCCCATACCACAAGCCCCCATCTAGCAAACCTGCACAGAGTCCTGCTCGCAGGTCACCAGCTTGTGACTTCATTGTGGCTCAAAAGTACGTGCGGTGACCGGTGCAGGGTAGAAAGCGAGATGGTTCCCCACCAGGTCTCCATTGGGTGGAAGGGATGGGTGAGGCAGGGCGCTTTAGGCAGGCAGCATGAGTGGACTGGGGCGAGCTTAGTTTCTGAAATGAGGAACGACATCCCACGGCGTAGCCAGGCTGGGGCGCTGCTGCCATGGTGTTTGGAGCATCTTGGCCACAGTAACGAGAGCAGGCCATGAATCACGTCCTAGTGAAGATCTCCAGAAGGTGCCTGTTGGTCAGAGAAGGCCGGGTTGCCCTTGAGGAGGAGCTTGCTCCTGGTATCTGAAAGAGATGCTTTGCCTAGGATGAGAGAGGGACACAAAGGGGAAGAGATGTTGCTGTCTGTGCCAGATGGCAGGAGAGGAGGCATTCGGTTTTCTAGCAAATTGCATTAACTTACATCTGAGATGATAGCAACATAATGGCTATAATGGGATTTTTCTCTTTGTATTAGCAACACCAGGCTCTAATGCGACCCTGGATTAACGTAATAGGGCAAGGATTTTTTTCCCTCTGATTCCCCTGCAAAAATAACCCTGGGAGAGAATTTGTTCTCATTTTCCTGGTGTTCTGAGATTTCCCTTGGTTCTCCTGATTGTGGTAACAAGAAAAAGGAGGTGCCCAGAGATTGGAGAGGACAGGGTGACATGGAGAACTTCCAGAACTCTCTTAGAGAAGAGGAGAAACGTGTGATCTGGTAGGTGGCGTGGGGGAAAATTAGCCGAGCTGTTGTCTTGGGAATTGTACATATGTTCTGAGACTGAACGAATTCTCCTGCTAAATGAAGCAGAATCAAACCTGAGTGTAACCCGGTATCATTCTCTGTAAGATCCTAGCGAGTGGAGTATTTGGTGGTCATGTGATGCTGGCTCCTTTTGTGTCCAGCTGCTAAATCACATTTAAAGAAGCTCTAAATACTGTACTTCTATGGAGTGTTTCTATATATGTGGGCAGGTAGGTGCATGTACACTCTGTATATTTGTGTGTGAGTATAAGTGTATAATGTGCGTGTATTTTCCATGGAAGCTATTGCTTTAGTTGCTAAAGGGATATTAGATGACTGAATGGGAATGAAACTGCGCACAAGGCAATCTATGGATTTTAACTTGGTCCACCATATGGGGAAAAAGTGAGAGCATACTGCTGTGGTAGATGGGCAGTGGGTACGAAGCCTAGCGCTTCTAGGTCACGGAGTTGAATGTGGCCATGTCCATAGCAGAGAATCATAGAATATCAGGGTTGGAAGGGACCTCAGGAGGTCATCTAGTCCAACCCCCTGCTCAAAGCAGGACCAATCCCCAGACAGATTTTTGCCCCAGATCCCTAAATGGCCCCCTCAAGGATTGAACTCACAAACCGCTAAGCTATCCCTCCCCCGCACAGAGATCACAGCTCTGTGCCTAACAGTGCTTTGGGGGGCTAGTGGGGTGGTTTCAGTCCAGTTCCCAGATGTGCCAGCTGTGCAAATCCCAGCCTTGCATTGCATCCCCTTCGTGGTCCTCTCAGCAGAGATGCCATGCTCTGAAGGAGTCATGAAGACTGAGCTCCCCGCTCGCTCCAGGGCGGCATAGAGGCATGGTGGGGTGTTGAGGGACTGTTTGGGGTAGGGTGGGGAGGACACTGTGTTAGGAAGGCCACTCCCTCACTTCCTCTGTTCTTTGGATGAATCAAAGACTTTGGCCTCTGGAGCTGTCAGATGGGCACCTTTCACCAGCAAGAAATTCCCTGATTAAAAATAGCCCCTCTTGGGAAGGGGTGGGAGATGAAAAATGGTCCATGCGCCAATTTCACCCTGAGCTGGAGTAATTACCCCCTGAAAAATATCACATTTATTGCACGCCCCAGGGAGGTGATGGAAAGGGGAGTTGGGCGGAGGAATCTGTGAGGGGAATTTGCAATGCTCGCGAGAGTGAAATACCAACAACAAAGAACATGGCATGGTGCAAGCAGACACTCTGCAAACTTCTGCTCACAACCTTCTGCCAATGGCTACAGTCCAGGTCTTTGGCAGGTACCCTCCAAGCTAGCCTGCCCACCGCATCCCTGTAGCATCCAAATGCCTCACAAACAATGGTGAACTCAGCCTCACCGTGCCAGGAATTCAGGAGCTGCAGTCGGTTACTATCACGGTTATCCCCATTTTACAGATGGGAAAATGGAGACAGGATTTAAGGCCAAAATTTCTGAAAGTTTCCATTACCTCTTGGTGCCCTTTCTGAGCCTCCTGTGGCCTGTCTTTTCAGAGATGCTGAGCCCGGCAGCTCCCATAACTTCAGTTGGAGCTGCCGGTGCTCAGCACCTTCTGAAAATCCAACCCAAGGGGGCTTAAGCGGCACACTTTTGGATCCTCTTTGGAAATTTGAGCCTAAGCGAGTGGCTGGCAGTCCCACAGGAAGGTTGTGGTGGGGCTGGGAATTGTCTCAAAACCTGATGTCTCAAAACCTGTCCTCCTTCCATCCCCAGTTTGGGGTCCTGATCTCTCAAAGCCAACCTTGGCTGAAACCCCAGTGTCCCATATGGCAACTATAAGCCCGAACCTGGCCCCTGTTGGGTAGCAAGAACTTGGGCTAGGTGTGCTCAAGTTGTTCCCGAACCTGGGCTGAGTGACGTTAGCCGAGTTTGGTACCCGCTCCTGCGAGCGTGCATCGCTCTAGAGCAGCAGTCCACAGTCCTGTTGCTGCAGGGCAGAGAAGGAAATAGCAGGAGATTGTGCTGCACAGGCGAAAGCCTTTAAAAGCCTGCGTGAGCTACCTCTTGGCGCCACGCAAGGGGCCGACTTTGTTCTGAATTCTCCTAACGTCCAGTGACTCTTTGGTGGCTGGCTGAAACCCTGAAGCAGGAGCTTTAGGAACACATAAGACATAAACCAGAAGTCAGCCCCAGGGCTGCTGAGCCCTGCCCCCTTCCACCACAAACATCCCCGTCATACAATCGCACTCATAAATTGGTCCATCTCTCTCTAAGTGATGCTGTTTTCTTAGCAGTGTCGCAATGTGTGAGCACCATCTGCTGTTTTAGTGTGTAACTGACAGCATGCCTGATCCTGCTGACCTCATCACCGGTGCTAATACACAGGAAGAGAAGTAAATCAAAGAGAGCCAGCCTGGCTCTTGCAACAGGACAGATGCAATAAAATTCAGCCCTTGAGAAATGAAGGGCAAAAACCAGCTGGCGAAAAGCATACTAAGAGGGGGTTACAAAACAATGCAGAGCACAAATAGAATTGCATTATAAACACACAGTGGATAACATGCCTTGTCTAGAAACTTGCTCTTGCATAGATGGAAATTATATCTGTCACTTACCGTAGCTGTACATACATTACAATGGCTCTGGCCATCCATAGCGACTCTAAAACTCGCTATCATTCAGTCAGTGTTGCAGTGACATTAATAGACTATTTGCATATTTTTCCCCGTAATGCTTTGCAGCTTTCCATTTTTAGCTACATTATTTGTTGGCGCTCACCCGATTTAAATATCCTGTAATTTGGCAGTCGTGGCAGTGTGGTGGTGGATGTGGATGGACTCGTCTGGGTGGTTGCTGTGTGTGAAAGCCATTTAGATTCTGGATCTTTTCTGACAGTGAGCTTACTTGGTGAAAGAGCAAGAGCAGATTTAGTTCTCCTGTCTTCTCTTTCCAAAATGCAGAATATAATTTAGCACATGTTGTTTTACAATTACGGAACGAGAGAGATCTACAAGTATTGTCAACCTCGACCACTCAGAAATCATCTGAACTAGGCCCCCAAAATCATGGGGTTGGCTTAAAACTCATGAGATCTTTTAAAAAGTAATAACTTTAGAGATCTGGGTTTTTTTGTTTTTGTTTTCCTTCTGTTATTTTGAGTCATTAGGGTGCACTTAGGTCACATTATCAGATTTTTCTCCACATCAAGGAGGACGAGAAAATTCTTGTAAAAAATAAATTAAAGGCTGCGATGCTTTCTTACCCAACTGCCTTCCAGAGCTGGGACTTTAAGAACAACACCAAATATAACGGGACTTGTGCTACAGTGGTGAGAGATTGGAAATATTGTGCACACTTCAAGACGTGCTCTCTGCTAGCGAACCATTCTGGCAATGAGTAGAGGAGGAGGTTGATCTAGTAGTGGTTAGATCAGGTGGTGGGCAGTCTAGGCACTCGAGTCCCGTTCCTAACTCTGCTACTGTCTTGTTGTGTGGTTTGGGGCAAGTCACTTAGCCTCTTTGCTTAAGTTTCCCCATCTATAAAATTGGGATGATTCTTATATCACAGGTGCGGGGAATACTAATCATTACTTACTATTTTATTACCATAGCATTTGAGAGCCCAGTCACAGACCAGGACCCCATTGTGCTAGGCACAATGAACATAGAGACGGTCCCTGCCCCAAAGAGATTACAACCTGAGTATTAAACAAGAAGTGGCTACAGAGAGGTGGAGGAGCACAAGGAAACCCAGAGGCAATGTTGATTAGCATGATCAGCAGCAGTCTCTGCACACCAGCTGCCTAACCATTGTCAAGTTTTCTGTAGGCAGCACGAAAAAGGAGAGTTCTGTGGTGGGATTTGAAGAAAGATAATGAGATGTTTGCAGGGAGCTTCTCCCAAGCATGCGGGGGAGCCTGATGGA
Organism: Terrapene triunguis; assembly: GCF_002925995.2. Lineage (NCBI taxonomy): Eukaryota > Metazoa > Chordata > Testudines > Emydidae > Terrapene > Terrapene triunguis. Next base: position 21,996,453 of record NW_020664543.1, read on the forward strand.
AAATGTAACAAGTGGGCAATGGAGGCTGGTGTCCTGGGGCTATCCGAGGTGAGAGTCGACATTAACGATACACAGCGCTGTGTGTCTCGCGCTGTGTGTCTCGCGCACAGCACAGGGATCGGTAGCCCCAGTGAGAGGCACCTTTGAGAAGCCAGGTGTATTTTAGCAGTACAGAGGACAGTACGGCATGAAGGTGTTATCAGCATGGATTTGGGATGGCTGTGCTTCTCAGAGCATCGGCCTTGCTGGGGTGAGACTTCACTCGTCTGTCCCTGGCACATTGTGGACGCTATGGGAAATGAATGCTAGTAAATCACCCCATTCTGCATGGGCCCTGTACATTACGGAAAAGCTATTTTAGGAACATTTTTGGGGGCACTTTAAAAAATTTCCATGTATTATTTCTTGTGTCCTTGCCTGTGAAGCCAGTTACTTTGGTTACCAGGGGTCTGACCATGCAGGACTCAAAAGGGGACAATGTAAACAAGTGATCCAAAATACCATTTTTTATACGCACAGAGATTATCTCTGGGCCTGCCATGGCTAGAAGTGAGCTCAGTGTCTGCTATCGGGAAGGTCAAAGCTTTCAGCTTCCCAATGGGATAACGCTCATTTTTAGTTTTGCAGGGCCATGGGATATCATGGCATGTTCATGTCTAGATCAGCTGTCACTCAGGTCTTGCCTGTGCCCAGAGCAATTTTCTTGGAATGTTTGATGAAATCCGGGGGAGATTGGGCAGGTGATACAGCCATCAGTGTGCGATACACTGTGCGAATGTGCAATGGATGTATTTGCCCAGGAAATTTACCCTCTGAATATCTTCCCTCTGTGTGTGTAAAAATTATGTAATTTAAATATGCATACACAAACTACGGTAATTCCTGTTTTTCTTCTCAAAGGTGCTAAGCACACTCCACTCCCATTGGAATCAGCACCTTTTATGATCAGGCCAATTGTATGAGTGTGTGAGAGAGAGAGAGTGTGTGTGTGTGTACACGCATGCATCAGATATACTGCAATATTATTTTTGGCTTTGCTGTATTCTATTCTAATTGGCCCAGACACACAGTACGCTTTCAGACATGGCACTTTTCAAATGCCAACTTTGCCCTTGGATAGCAGCTCCGTCTGACTTCTGCCTCTCTCTCCCTCGTGTATAGTCATTTAAGGATGAGCTGTTCTGTGGCTGTGATTTTTGCAGCACTTGAAGTGTTGGTAACGCATGCAGGCTGGTAAGGTGTGGGCTGTGTGCTGAATGAGGGAGGAGGGTGGCAACGGAGGGGAAGCGAAAACTCTACACAGATGATCAGCAAAACATCCCTTGGGTTTTCCATTGCTTGCTGGGAGGGGGAGTAGCCAGTCGAAGCAGCTTTCTGTGCTGGGAAGAGACAGATATCAGGTTGAGGAGTAGAGAGGAACTGCCTGGGAGAATACCATGGACCTCTCTGAATTCACAGAGTTTTACTGGGAACTGCAGTGTTCTTTCCCCATGCTGCCTTGCAAACAATTTCCACCAAGTCTGGAGGGAAAAGGACTTACAAGGTGAATTACCCAATTGCTCAGTCCAGATCCTGCAAGTCTGGGTTTTTGTTGTTGTTTTTGGGGTTTTTTTGCATGCGGACCTCCCATTGCAGGATCAGGAACCCAGGCTCAGCAGAATCAGGCTCAGAGGTAGCAGGGACATTGTAAAATACCATATAGCAGCTGGCTGTTTTCCCCTTCCCCTACCAAGGCTTGATTTCAAACATCTGTGTCTCTTCAGCCACAGCTGAGTCTTTCCCCAGCACAAGGAGCGTTGGGCGAGCACGTTGCACTGGTAGCTCGTGAAGTCACGCTGAGCAACCTTTCGCAGCGGGAGTAGAATTCGCCTTGAGAGCACCCTCTGGCTGGGAAGTGGAGGAGGGAACCCAGGCAGTTACTTGCAAACATTTAGGGTGCAAACACAGCCTCTTGTTGACGTGGGATCTTGAAGGTGGCAGAGAGGTAGAAAGGTCGTCTTGTGGCTGAAACTTGGAATCAGCCAATCTGGGTGCGGATTTCAAAGCAGCCTAACGGAGTCAGCTGCTCAAATCCCATTGAAATTCAATGAGTGCAGTGCCTATCTTCTTTGGAAATCCCAGCCTCTGTGCCCTGTTCCCCCCTGGATTCCCTGCACGGCCCAGGCTAGTCACTGAATTCCATGCCTCACTTTCCCTGTCTGTAAAATAGGGACACACGCCGACCTTACTGCGAAATGTGTGCCTGAATGCGTTAGTGTTTGAGGCACTCTGGCAGATCCGGAGATGGACGCTGCTAGAGTTCAAAACGAGTTAGTCATTTTCCCTTTTTTGAAGACAAGGGTTACCTGTCAGTATAATTGTTTACAATTTACCACTGGAAACAACAATTTTATCGGCAGGATGTGCTATACCACATTTGTTGTTCCGAGGCTTGAATTTCCCTGAGGCCACGGCCAGACAGATTTGTATGGGAGTTGGAGAAGGTATGAGGGGGAGTAGCTGGGGAACGGGGACTACAGCAATGGGCAACCATGTAGAGCCGGGGTACATTGCAATATGACACAGGCCAAACCAGAAGCTACTGATTGGCCAAGATTTAGAAAAGAAAAAAATTACTTTTTCCCTCCCCACCCCAAGTTCGTTAAGGAGGAGAGGCTGAGGAATATTAAAAGTTTCATTTTCAGGTAGTTTTGGCTAGCCTCCGCAAGCTATTCTTTAAGATTTCGTAGTCTTAGTTCACTTAGCTGTCCGGCAATGAGGCTGCAAGGGAGGGGTTACCAGCACAATCACCTTGCTTGGTTGGAGGCTTTATTATGGCCTCAGGTGGAGAAGTTGTTTTCTTAGCAAGGTCCGAAGGCTTAATGGATTTGTCAGCGTACAAGAGTCCCTTAGCATGGGGCCAGGGCAGTTCTTTGCTGATGGACCCTTATGCAGACCCAGTCTCTGGTTTCAGTGAGTGGCAGGACTGCTGTATATAAAAAGACCTAACACATTTCGTTAGTGCCTGACTATTGTGTAATTTATTAAATGACTGTTTATTTGAGCTAGGCCAGCAGGGCACTGTTGGTAGCTGCATAGGGTGCCCTGGTAAAAACTTTTATGAGGGCTGAATTTGGTTCTCTGATTGGGAGTGGCCTTTAAAGGGCATTTGGCCATACTGGATCTGTGAAGCTGCACACATACTGGATTTGTGAAGCTGCACATAGCTCTTTTATAATTAGTTCAGATATGCCAGATTGTGATACAAAATTCTTAAGCAAAAGCTCCACAACAGCCCCCGCATGACATATTTTACCAATGCAAAACTGTTGCAAAACCTCCGTCCAAGATCCTGCATTTGCCCTTTTTGCAAGAAAATACATTACTAAACTAACACATACTTACAATTATAACATTTAAACATTTGAATAAAATTAATTCAAATATTTAGAAAAAGTTCCCAAAGAGGGAAAAGTGCTGCCTGCCCAATCTTCACGTCGCTGGCAGTAGTGCTGGGCCACAGAGGAAAAGTTTTACTTGTGCCAAAACCCTGGGGGCTCGTCCGGGATATGAACCCGGGACCTCTCGGAGTTTCCTGGCTCTCTTGAGCAGGGACAAACAGCCTGGTCAAAATGGATGTGGTTAGTTTGGCCCAAGAAGCACGGTGCATGAGGACTGAGCACAGCAAACTCGACTCAGCTCTTGCCTTTGTGTGAACCGAATTACAAAGGGTTTTATTAGGTCAGTCACTTGCTTCTGAGATTATCCTGTCCCGCATTAGCCTATTGAATAGGATGGAAGTCTCAGTAAAGGAACTGGAGAGAGCCAAAATATGATGCTAAATGGATAAATAAAACTGCAAAGAATATAGTTCATTAGTGGTGCAAATAGCTTCCAAGTCCGGCAAGGTTTAGAAGTTGCTGATTTGGAATTGTATTAATGTCTCCAAATACAACGACCACTGACTTCACCGGCTTACCTTTTAATTTAGAGAGAGCCATTCGCCCACATCACTGTATAAACTGATGTACAAATTATATGTAGGAATTGCTTCTCCAGCCACCTCTGGGGTGCAAAACAGCAGCAGTTTAACAGATCAGAAAAGCTGGGTAGCAATTTATGACAAGTGCTGAAGAATTGAAACTACAGGGGGAATTTGTGCAAAATGTAACAACTGAATTCCAGTGTCTTGCCTGAATTCCAGCTTAACACCCCCAGTGTAACACACCTAATTAGGGAAGAGCATGAGGAAATCTGCCCCAATAGTCAGTCCTTCTATCAGCACCGTGTCCCCAACACCAGCTAGGTGATCTGTATGACTTGGGCATACAGTCCATGCTGCCCTGTGAATCGCATCATCTTAACATCAAAGGGTGAGGTTTTTCAAAAACACCTGTGATAAATGAAGGGGGAGGTAGCTCCCTTTTATGGACAGCCAGTTAGCTATAAAGTCCCTCTTGGTGGCTGTTCTCTGCTTGCTTTACCTTTAAAGGGTTAAAAGGTCCCTCAGGTAAAGGAAAGGGAGTGGGCACCTGACCAACAGAGCCAATGGGAAGGCTAGAACTTTTTTAAATTTCTCTTTGTGTTCTCAAAAAGAACAGGTAGCCCACGAAAGCTTATGCTCAAATAAATTTGTTAGTCTCTAAGGTGCCACAAGTACTCCTGTTCTTTTTGAGGATACAGACTAACACGGCTGCTACTCTGAAACCTGTCTTTGTGTTCTGTTGTTGTTCTCTGGAGAGGCGGAAAAAGGCAAACTCAGGGCTATGACTATGCTGTAAAAAGCTTTTTGCCAGGTAGGGAAATTATACCTAGAACTACCCAAATATGTAAGTAGATTAGGAAATGTCTAGAAAGACGCGATTAGATTTATTTCTTTTATTTTCTGTAAGGCTTGTGGATTCCTCTGTGCTAACCCCCAAATGCTTTTGTTTTGCTTGTAACCTTTAAGCTGGACCTCAAGAAAGTTATTCTTGATGTTTAATTTTTGTAAGTGGGTTTTTTTAAATCTAGCAAAAGCCTAAGTTCCAGATGTATTTTCTTTCTTTCTGATTTTAATAAAATTTACCTTTTTTAAGAACAGGATTGGGTTTTTGTGTCCTAAGAGGTTTGTGCACATGTTGTTTAATTGACATGGTTGCAACAGCTGATTTCCTTTGTTTTCTTTCTCAGCTCTTCCCTGGAGTGGGGGTGAAAGGGCTTGAGGGTACCCCAGAGGGAGGAATTCCCAAGTGCGCCATCCTGGGTCCCAAGGGGTTTTTTACATTTAGGTGGTGGCAGCATTTACCAAGCCAAGGTCAGAGAAAAGCTGTAACCTTGGGAGGTTTAATACAAGCCTGGAGTGGCCAGTATTAATGTTTAGAATTCTTGCGGGCCCCCACCTTCTGCACTTGAAGTGCCAGAGTGGGGAATCAGCCTTGACAACACCCAAGGAACTTTGGATCACAAGTCCTCTTGCCTTTCAGTGGGGAAGTCTAAATTGCCGTTTATTCCTGAACCTGACCTGGTTCCGGGCTGCCAGAGGCTGTGTGGTCACCTTTCATCGCAGCTGGCCATTCCCCAAGTGTATGTCAACTGCCTTTGTGTTCCATTGACTTACAAACGCAATGAGGGGTTATATTGCCCTGTCGCTGACTGCTGTTAGCTGCCCAACCAACACGCACAGGGAGAAGAGGTGCTGGCATTCTCCAGGGCTGAACATCGTATAGGCACCTAGAGACAGGCAGATCAATAGAGAGCACGCTGCTTTCTGCTTGTGAGGATGGCGCCAAGAGAGGGAAGAATTGGCTAGTTTTGTTTCCTTCTATTGCCAGCTAACATCTCCGCTGGCTGTTAGTTCTCCAGGGGTGGCAAGTGCAGTCCAGATGCGGCGTCCAGGTGCAGAGTTGAAATGGGCACCGTCAAGATACTTCAAAACATTTTTATCCTCTTGTTATTTGTAAATCTCCACCTGGAGGAGTTTGAAATGAGAATCTGTTCCCTTAGCAACACTTGTTTCCCTCCCCCCAAGTACTCACGATTCGGCTTTTAACCGAAGGGTCTCTCTTGTGACTTGGCTCACAGCTGTCTGGGCAGGCCCCTTCCAGGCACGTTGGCGTGCCGCTCTCAGAGGTCACTGATGAATTCTGGTTCAAATCCCACTGAAGTCGCTGAGAATCTTTCCATCAGCCTCAATAGGATTTGGATCAGGCCCAGGGCTTGGGGTAGAAAGAGCAGCATTATTGAAATGTCTGGTCATAAAATGAATAAGTGGAAGAATCACATGGGCCTTGCACGCAGATATAGGGACAAATGCAAAGTAGGTCAAATTTTGACCTTTGCCCTGGAAAAGGTTAGTGTAGGCAAGCTGGGGGAAGGGTTGCCCAGTGGTTAAAGCGCTAGCCTGGGACGTGGGAAATGCAGGGTCAATTCCCTGTTCCGCTGCAGGCTTCCTGCATGACCTTGGGCAAATAGCTTAGTCTGTCTATCCCCACTGGACAGAGGCACAATAGCCCTGCCTTACCACACAGGGGCGTTAAAGATTGTGAGATGCTCAGGTACCACAGCGAGGCGGGGGCCATACAAGTACCTAAGACAGCCAGGGGTGAGACCTCAAAACCAAGAATCCTCACTTCCTGTTAGTGAGAACAAATATTCCTTCCTCACTTCCAAGGGGGGCCGGGGAGACGCTGCTCTTGAGGATTTTACTCGTGTGTCTCCCGTGGATGCTCTAGGAGTGACACCACAGCAAGCCCAGTGTGAACGCAGTCCAGCTTAGTGTCCTAAGGATCCAGCTGCACTGCACACTAAGCCAGACTCTGACTCAGGTTGGAACCCAAGCCCCGGTCTGTCCAGACACACATCAGCCTGACTTGAGTCAGCGAGCACTGAGGACCCAGGTCCTAGGACCCTGCTAGGGGTGTGGTCAGAGCCTGAGTCCTGCTACGACTTGGGTTCAGGTCTGTCATTGTGTGGTGTGAACGCAGGTCATGCTGCAGACCCGAGCCAGGAGGTCTGCGTAGTGCAATGTGGGTGCGTTGGCATAGCCGGGGGACCCGGGCCCAGCAGTCGTAAGCCCAGGTTTACCATGCAGTGCGGTTGCTCAAGCGTGGCCTGGAAACATCGATTCCACAAGCCTGGCTCCCATAGATCTGGGTTTGACAGTGTGGACATTCCACCCCCCAAAGCACCACAGTGGCAGCACAGGGAATGTCGCAGTCAGAAGGGGCCAGGGTAGGTGTTGGTGGGGAGCAGGGGGTCTACGCTGTGCCTGGGAGAGCAGATTAACCTAGTTACCTATCCTCCTATAGCAGCTTCTGTACGTCTGGGCTCAGAGTGACTGTGAGGAGCCCTCTTACCGCAGCACACTTAGCCCAGGTCTACACTTACTATTTAGCTCAACCAAACTGCCTTGCATTGGGGCTTGAAAAATTCCCGCCCCCCCAACACTGTGGGTAAGCCAACCTGACCCCTAGCATAGACGCGGCTAGGTGGATGGAAGAATGTCAACCTCGCTCCTGCTGCTCGGGAAGGAGGATTACCTCCATCGATGGAGAAGCCCCTTCCGTCACTGGGAGACGTGTCTGCGCCACACAGCATCATGACGGCGCTGCAGCTGCGTCGCTGTAGCGCGCGTAGTGTAGACGTGCCATCAAACCTCTCCTGTCATGCAGCAATACTGGGATTAACCCTTTCCTTTCCAACCAGGTGGCACCTTCAGGACTCTGTGGCATTCTCTGAATGAGTCCTGGGGGTCTCCACCCCGTGCCTGAAAAAGAACAGCCCTCTGAGGGACAGCACTCTGTGGGTTATTAGGATTAACGTTCAGAAGCAACAGAGGGTGTTTATCTATTGGTTAGAATTAGGACTCTTGGGTTCTGTTCCCAGCCTTGCCTCTGACCCGCTGTGTGATGGTTGGTAGGTCACTTAACTTCTGTGCCTCAGTTTCCCCACCTGTAAAATGGGGATTAAATCCCCTCAGAGGGGGGAGGGGAGATTTCCTACTTCTAAAATGAGGAGCCTCAGAGGTGCTATGCCAGGATGGTGTTTGTATTTACTGTATCGATCGTGCCCAAACCCACCTTGTTCACTTGCCTTTTAACATCACGGCTTCCCCCCATGATTGGCTATAGTGCTGGTGTGGGGAAAGTGCCTCTGAGCACATAGCTCATTGTTTGAAGGCAATACCATGATGGAGGTGAAGGAAGGACTCAAGCATGGTAGGTTACTGTGCATGACTCACAGGCCAGGTAAAGCCACCATGCTGAAGAGAGTAGCACATGCTTATTCATCGTGACCATTTTCTAGCACTGTGAGGATTCCCTTGTGGCCCCAAGAGCAGACCTAAGATCAAGGCGTTGGCTTTATTCAGACTTTTTTTTTTTTTAAATACCTAAACTAACTGGGGAAGAGAACAAGGGAAAATGTCCTCTTGCTTTTCATCAGCAGATCCCAGCTGCCAAAGCCAACAGGAAACCAACTCCATGTCTCTGTCAGCTTGGTTTGGTTTGGTTTTGTTTTTCCCCTTTTGCTGCTTGCTCATTTGTGAACTCCAAGTATTTTGTTATTTCAAACCCTCCCAAAGATTTGACTCATCTATAGCGCTGCTTTTTATCTCCTTGCTGGAAAGCTGTTCCAGCCAATTGTCCTTTCCTGCCGTTTACATGGCCGGTGCTTTTCAGCCCAGCTTCAGCAGCCTAAGGAGGGAAAACAAACCGAGAGTTTTGTCCCGAGTATGGGATGGGATTCGAGTCATTGGCCTCCATGATGGAGTTAATGAGGCCCCTCCAGGACGCTCTCATTTCCTTCTCATTGGGCTGTGGCCTCACTTCAACACTTGATTGCTCTGTGCTGTAATTTTGTGTGTGTTCAGGGCATGTACCCCGCATGCCACACACAGACTCCCACGTGAACCTGTTGAGTGGAGCCCAACTGAGGTGAGGAAACGAGGCTACCCAAGAGAAACCTTCAGAATCTTAGCAAGGAGAGCAGAACAGTCAATCTCAGCACCACAGAGCAGAGAGAAGCAGCAGCCAATGACAGAGAGGGATGGAAGAGAACCGTTTCCAGCCCTGAGCATGAGGAGTAATAGATAAAGAAATGAGAGTGTGTGCATGCCTGGGTGTGTGGGGGAGAGAACAGATGAAAGGAATTACAAGCAAATGAACTATATATATATATATATATATATATGAGTCTGATTCTGATCTCACTTTTAAGGCAGTCGTGTTACACCAGTGTCAAATAAGATGCTCAGGCTTTTAAAGAAATGCAGAAGATAAAGTTCTTACAGCCATGTTGCCCTCCCATATATTGTATGCAGCGGCGTATTATCGCCTAGGCCAACAAGGTCTAGGCCTGGGGTGGCACTTGCACTCTCTGAAGTTTTTTTTTCTTTTGCTTCGGGACTTTCGATCTTGGGGCGGCAAAAAACCCTGGGCCTAGCGGCGGCAAAATCATTAATCCACCACTGATTGTATGGTAAATATTTAACTGCAAAGCACAAATGCAGTAAACTGCATTGAGAAGGAAAGCAGAAACAGAAAATAGTTTGTGAGTGCAACCTTAATTTTTGCATTTCTTTTATTATTGTAGCTGTGCAACTTTACTGTTGCGTTAACATAACTGTTGTGTTGGGAGAGAAGTTAAAGGACTTCTCACACTGTGCAAACTGCAATCATCTGTTATTCATTTCTCCCCCCCCCCCCCCCACTGTTTTACAGCCTGTATTTGTGCAGGTGTATGAAAGATCTAATCCAATGTGCTGTAATTAGTGCTGTTAAATTAGTTGTGGATTCTTTGCTCCACTGCTTGCTTATCCAGGAGATTGTCTGGGTGAGTTTAATTTAAACATTTGCACTTCTGCACCTTTAGAAAGGTTTATGATAGCCTGATAAGTAGATAAATAGATAATGGTGGTGCTTAATTTGCTACCTAAATGGATTAATTGATGGCTTTGTATGTTGTGCCAATAAGCAGCAGCTCAGGCTTAAGTTGCTTTGTGTATTCAGCCCCTAGTACAGTGAGAGAATTCGCTGAAGTCAACCTTGCTTTTTGCAGGGAGCAAATCTGAAGTTTTCGCTGTGCCCAGTAGAAGTGCTTTGCCAGTTATGTTGCAGTGCGTTCTAACACCTGCAGCTTGCCACCTGGAATCTCCTCTGATGTCCGAGCTATGGATTCTGTAATCTGGAGTTGGGCCCGGGAAGAGAAGGAGCGCCCTATCCAATGTGGATTCCTGATGTGCTGAGAGCGTGTGGCTGTACAGCGTCCCATATTTTTGTGGCTGTGACCCTGAGGCAGGACTCCACACATGAGCTGTTTGGACGCACTGTACAATGGGGTCCTGCTCCACAACTGGGAGTGGGAACTCCTATGAGCATGGGAATACAAATAATAATTTAGAATCTCTGAATGCTCCTGGGCAGGGAAGCTCAAGTGGGCCCAGGGAATGGAGAGTGGGTTTCCTCATTCCTCCTCAATGGTATATCTTCAACAAAGGATATGGCTGCCATTGGTCCATGTGGTTCTTATTGTCTAATCTTATTTTCCCTGGGCCATTCTGCCCCTAAGTACATTAATGCAACTCCCATTGAAGAACTCCAACATATTTCGCGTAGGGCACCAAACAGCTGGTCACTAATGGCTCCAACCCAGCCTGGGCCGATAACTCCTCTGGGTGATGGACTCTAAGTGATTCCACGACCCATCCAGCCCCGCTGCTTTGTTAACTGGAGGTCTTTGTGCTCTAAATGTATAAGGTGCTTGCATAGCGATTCAGATTACCTTGTTGGCATTAGCTGCTTTGCTGCGTCAGTGCTCACGCTGGACGTGGCATGGAGAACATCTGTGTCGTAACATGAGCCAGTTAGAGTGGGCTCCAGTTGAACAGGAGAACTGAGGCGCTCTAAGCTAGAGGTTGAATTTTGGGATTGTAAACTTAGTTTGGTTTTGTACGTAAACCATATTTCAAGCGTTATGCTGAGATCGGATCACAGAGGATTCTCCCTATCAGAGCTGAGCGTTGTGATGCTGCTGTTTGTCTTTATTCTTATCAGAGGGCAGCTTTATAAAAGTAAATGAAAGTACCTTAGCTTAGAATGTGGCGTGCACTAAGCTTAAAGTATTCGTATCAGTGCTGCTTCTGTTTATGATCTGTGATTAGGGATGATAAAGAGCATGGACAAGTGATATCAACTGGCGACATGGTCGTGAGACACAGCACAGCAAAGCATGGGGGAAACAACTTACTAACAGCCCACCCCTTTGCTGGTGGGTTTGGGCGCATGGTCCGCTGCAGTGTGCTCTAACAGCTCTCTGAGCTCCAGCAGCACCGTGGCACCAGGGCGCAGCAGGCTCTGAGCCAGAGAGCTGGTCTAAATTTTTCCATCAGAATTGTTTTCAGTGGAAAATTGGATTTTTGCCTGAATGAAATTGTTCACAAGCAGGCCTGCTTTCCCGGAATATTTTCATTTTTGTACTTGGAAAAACAAAACATTTTAGCTGAAAACAGAAATATTTTGATTTGGAAATGCTGTCATGGTGCCTCATGGGAGTTGTAGTTTGGTTGCCTGATGTCCCTATTTTCTCTCTGGGCAAGGCTTCCCAGTTGGACTACATCTCCCATCTTGCATTATGGCTAGGAATTCCCGTGATGTACCTCCCTTTCCAAGAAGGGAGACTGTGGTGCATCATGGGAGACGTAGACCAACCCGGGATTCTGGTCTATAAGGGAGGATGGGAGCATGAGACACCCAAACTACAACTCCCATGTGGCAGCATTTTCCACTAAAAATATTTCCATTTCTGAATTTCTGCTGAAAAATCTAAATTTTCCAGGAGCGGGGGACATTTTTTAAATGTCTGCTGCTTATGTTTAAAAATCACATCAGTCGCAATCCTTAGAGGGCCAAAATCAACTGACCAAATCAACCCTAAGGAATGTGGATGCTGTGATAGACGTTACAGCTTAAATTGCAGGGTGTCTTGGATATTTTTGGTTAATCCTAGTATGAAACCAATTGTAGCAATACTTCAGGATAAAGCAGGGGGAGTGGGAGTCAGGACTCCTGCAGGGAAACCCTGACTTTATTGAAGTCCAGTGAGAATTTTGCCATTAGCTTCAGTGGAATCAGGATTTCACAGCAGGTTTTTATTCTCTGCCACTGGCATTGGGTGACCTTGGGCAAGTCAGTTAACCCCTTTATGCCTCCCCTAAGGGAAAAGCCCTATTATAGAGGATATCTAATGTCTGAGGCTTCCTTTACGTTTGCAAAGTGCCTTGAGATCCTCAGATGAAAACATGCTAGTGATCATCCTATGCTGTTATGTGCTGAACATGGCTTCTGTATAGATAGGCATCACTGTGAGCAGGAATTGTGTCAGCACTTTAAGTAATAAGTCATAAGAAAGCAAAGCATGAGTTGGTTTGAATTAATTGGTGCCTTGTTCATTCTGAGGCTGGAGGCGCGCAGCATTTAACATGATCAAACGTTGTGTGTTTGTTATAGAAGCATCTTCTTTATGGATACACGGTAGCTTTTGCTTGTAGGACATATCACTCTATGCAGCCTTCAACGCTCATGAGCAACAAGGGGTTGCACAGATATAACTCAGAGTCCGATTTAGCCTTATGGGCCTGATTCTCCTCTTGCACTAGTGAAAATCTGGAGCAACCCCACTGCAGTCGATGGATTTAGACTGGTGTAAGAGAGTCAGCCCCTGTATCTCCACAGTTCACGGGCTGCAAGAATCCTATCTGCATGCTCTGCCTTCGGAAAGACCGGCGGGTGATAGTTGCATTGATTTATGGAAGGGTGGCAGTGGTGAAGGAGAGGATGTATTATTTCTTCTTTCTCTGGTTATTCCTTTGGGGTCTGAATTAGTACAGCTGCTTCCAGCTGTTCTGCCATGCAGGACAGTTGCAATGCAGCATAGTCATTCCATTACTGTGTTGTGGCTCAGCATGACCACCTCACAAAGAGACAGCCTGGCATTGTGATGCTACAGATGCTTTATCAGCCCCCACGTTATTTTCAGAACTCTTCCGTTTATTTTAATTTACATCCTGTGTTCTGGAATCTTCTGTCCTGGGGGCACATACGCTTGTTAAAAAATAACGACAAGGAGCAAGGTCCAATTAACTGAACGTTCAAAAATCCCTCTTGATTCCTTCAGTACCAAAACCCCCTCATCTCCCCAGACTCATCCCTTCCGCTCCTGGTTTGACCTGCAGGACAGCAGATCCAAGCGTTAGTGAACCAATTGTTAGGGGACTTATTCCTTCACCCTCTGACTTCCCTGGTCCTTCTCGCATGAACAGAGAGCAACAATACCCGAAGTTCAAAGGCGCAAACAATTCGATGTTTATTGGGGTGAACTTCCAGCAAGCATGATTCCACTTTCCTTCCTTAGTGTCCCCCTTCCCAGCTCTGACACCACAGAGCCTTGCCTATGTCCCTGTTCCTATTCCCTGTTCCCATTCCCCCCCTTAGCAAAACATGATCCCAATTTCCCCACCCCCATTCCCCGTTCCCATTGCCCCCCCCCCACTTCCTGATTGACTGCAGACTATATAGTAAAACTTGAGTTCTGCTTAGCTATACCTTAACCAATCATTTTACTGAAATTTAACTAACCAATCCTAACATACTGTAACATGGTTATTTAACCAATTATATTCCACCACCTTAATTGGTTTACACCCAGCAAAATTAATTATACAGCAGACAGAAACAATTACAGAACCAGACAGAGACCATGCAAATAAACATACAAAACAACACAGAAGCGAGGATTTCACATCCCAGCTATTGATAAGTGAGTTCTTGCCAGACAGGATGCTATCACACTAAGTTTCCTTTTACATCTTCTAGGCTCTTCCCTTTCTCTGGAGGCCATAGGAATATCAGGACAGGATTGTATTCCTAACAGCCCAATAGCACCTTATTTTAGTGTGACTAGTTTGGAATGTGAGGATGTGACCGTTCACTTCTCAGCTTATGGCTGCCTCTGCCGCTTAGCCAAAGGCCTTACTTAGCCTAAGAACAGAGCCTCAGACGGTCACAGTACGACAAGGCCCTTACACAGACAGACAGTGATTTTGATTCTTTCTTTTATACCTCTATAACTAGCTAAGTGATAAGAATACACGTAAATTCTTAAAGTATAGGCCTTTACAGACAGGCCTGAATATCTATATCCTAACACCAACGAGGACAGCTGACTGCACAGGTGGGGGAAACCCTTGCTGAGACTATCCTTGCCAACAGCCCTCGCACAACTAAACCATGAGAATGCTCATGAAAACGCATAGTCAACCTGTGGAACTCCTTGCCAGAGGATGTTGTGAAGGCCAAGACTATAGCAGGGTTCAAAAAAGAACTAGATAAATTCATGGAGGATAGATCCATCAATGGCTATTAGTCAGGATGGACAGGGGTGGTGTCCCTAGCCACTGTTTGCCAGAAGCTGGGAATGAGTGATGGGATGAATCACTTGATGATTATCTGTTCTGTTCATTCCCTCTGTGGCACCTGGCATTGGTCACTGTCGGAAGACAGGATACTGGGTTAGATGGACCATTGGTCTGACCCAGTATGTCTGTTCTTATGTTATGTTCTCTCAGCTCTACTCCTTCGGTTTATCCAGAGGGGCAGGCTCTGGATTAAACAGGACACAATCTCCTTAAGGCTTTATAGGTTAAAAGCAACAACTTGTATTGTGTCATTTGCACACATAAGTACACACATGTCTCTAATGTGCACGCAGCGGAATGGAACCAGCACATGTGCTTGCCAAGACTGAATAAGCACAATCTTTCTCAATGTCCTTCCTCCCGCCACATTCCACCGATTGTCTGTTACACCCCACGCATTGTAACACATCTGCAGTTAAAGCGTAAGTTCTTCCTGCTAGCGACTGTGTGCTTTGCTTTGTTCTGGAAAGCACCTGTTTGGGGCATTTTGGGGCGCTGTCAAACAAATGAAGAACGTTATGTTCCAGGTGGTAGCTGAGTGTTTGTTCCTGCTGGGGAATGCTTCATTTTTCAGGTTCAGGCTAGGTGCATAGTCCACCTTTTTTATACGTTTTCCATTCTTTGCTATACTGAATATCAGTGGGGAACATACACAGATGCATTCCCAAGGTATAAATACATCTCTGATACTTACAGCATGGTTAGAAGTTTTGGGGATATCTGCAGTCCCCAAAGGTAAGGACCCTTTTCGCCAATTGCAGCTAGCGTGACCCAAACCATTGGATGGCCTTGCCTCTTCTCCTAACACCGACACACTGACTGTACCGCCTGATGGGGCTGTAAATGGAGGGCTCATCTGGAGCTGTCAGGTTGTGCTCTGTGAATCAGATGCAGCATCAGAGGCATCCAAGTTCTGGACAGTGTGTCTGCAAAATCAAATTGACACATGATGACCCGCCGAGCAAAAGGGCCCCATTGTTTAGAAAGCTCAGCATGTTTCTTTAGCAAGTGGCAGATAGGTGACTGGATGGGCCCACGGTTTGAAGTGCTGTCTCGTTTTGTTGCATACTGGGCTATGGTGGCAAGGGCTGCTGCTTCAGTCCTTTGTGAGGCTTCCTTTTCTCGCTCACAGCTTCCTTCTGTCTCTCGTATGTTTCCTTTCGGTTCCACCCCCATAGTGTCCTGCCCCGGCCTTCCCATTCAGATCCCGCCGGCAGAGACACTTCTTCCACTTCCCCGACATCGTCACTAGGAAGGCAGAGAGAAGGGATGAGGATAAACAAGTCTAAGTCCGGGCGTCCTCTGTACTACTTACCTTCCCCAGGTCTGCCCCTTAGCCTGTAAGCTTGATAGGACAGGGGCTGTCTTTATTTGTATCTTGTATAGCACTGAATGCCTCACTGGCCCATAATAAATCCCAGAGATAGGTATCCCGAGCTAGGAGCCTGCAGACCTCTGCACCGTGTTAGCCTAGAGCTGGGAGATTGTCTCAAAGGTTCCAGTCCCATAATCAGTGCAACAAGCAGGAAAATGCAGTGGTGACGTACTTGTCAGAAGGCTCAGTAGCAGTAAAGCCTGGGGGATACCTGGGGAATCAGCCATCCTGCTCATGTTCAGAGCTTGGAAGCCAGCTGCTGACTTAGCAGCTGGTATCAGTGGAGGCTGCATGTTATTCTGCAGTGTCCTTGCAGAGGCAAATGTTTCTTTTTTCTTTGAAATTGAAAACTGTTCAAGGAGCCATAAATTTAATTCAGCCCTTGACAAATCCTCCAGTGTGTTACCAGGGCATTTAACCTTCTCCCCACCTAAGTGTGACATGACTCTAGGGCAGGGATCGGCAACCTTTGGCACGCGGCCCGTCAGGGAAATCTGCTGGCGGGCCGGGCCGGTTTGTTTACCTGCAGCGCCCACAGGTTCAGTCGATCGCAGCTCCCATTGGCGGTGGTTCACCGTTCCAGGCCAATGGGGGCTGTGGGAAGTGGCGGACAGCACATCCCTTGGCCCATGCCGCTTCCCACAGCCCCCATTGGCCTGGAACGGGGAACCGCGGCCAGTGGGAGTTGCAGTTGGCCAAACCTGCGGACGCTGCAGGTAAACAAACCGTCCTGGCCCGCCAGCGGATTTCCCTGACAGGCCGCGTGCCAAAGGTTGCCGATCCCTGCTCTGCGGTTTGGGGAGAGCTGATGAAAGGTGGGTTTAGCAGATATATAGCAGTTGGGAGAGGTAAAGCTTGGGGTGAGAGGCCAGACTTTTCAGAGCTAACGTGCTGTTGAGATGAATGGAGACCATTCAAATCTCTTATGTCCGACAGTCTGCAGGCTCAGGAAAATAGCACTGCACTGGGCCACATTTGGAAGGGTTTCCTTGTAAGGACTACACACTTAGGACCTGAATCTTCCCTCACTGGTGTGAATCAGGAAGTCTGTGAAAACAATGGCAGCTAGATCAGAATCAGACCTTTTATTTTTTTTCCCCAATAAAGCTTAAATCCCGTTGCTTCTGCTAGCTAAGCCCCACTCACAAGTTTTTTCACCCCACTGATGAGTGCATTTGCCAAACCCTGAATTAATTAAAATAAGCTTTATGGGAGGTGTTTCATATTCTGATCAGATCTTCATTCAGATATGATGGCCATACTTGGTCAGCCCAATGGTCCATCTAGCCCAGTATCCTGTCCATCGACAGTGGCCAATGCCAGATGCTTCTTAGGGAACTAACAGAATAGGGTAATTTGTAGAGTGATCCACCCCCTGTTTTCCAGTCCCAGTTTCCAGCAATCAGAGGTTTAGGGACATTCAGAGAATGGGGTTGCATCCCTAACCTTCTTGGCTAATAGCTATTGATTAACCTATTCTCCAAGAACGTATCTAATTCATTTTTGGACCCAGTTATACTTTTGGCCTTCACAACATCCCCTGGCTACAAGTTCCACAGTTTGATTGTGCGTTGTGTGAAGAAATACTTCCTTTTGTTTGTTTTGAACTTGCTGCCTAGTAAATTAATTGTCCCTGGTTCTTCTGTTATGTGAAGGGGTAAATAACACTTCTCTATTAATGTTCTTCACACCATTCATGATTGTATAGACCTCAATCACATTTCCCCTTAGTCGTCTCTCCTCTAAACTGAATAGTCCCAGTCTTTTAAGTCTCTCCTCATATGGAAGCTTAATCATTTTTGTTGCCCTTCTCTGTACTTTTTCCAATGCTAATGTATGTTTTTTGAGATGGGGCGACCATCACAGTGTAACAGGTGCGGGGAAAGACTGCTAGGACGATCAGGGGAATGGAAAACCTACCTTACGAGAGGAGACTCAAGGAGCTTGGCTTGTTTAGCCTAACCAAAAGGGTTCAGGAAAGCGTGTAGCTTTACCCGTATAGAATGAAATGCAGGGCCCTTCATGGCAAGGCAGGGCAAGAATATCCAACTATAACTAGTTATAAATGCAGTATCAACCCTAGGGACAGTTTACCATTCATGAATAGCTTCGCACTTAGGTGTCTTGTCACAATGGTAAAGACAGAGTGAGAGGCTGTATTCCATTCAAAAACCCAAGATGTAATGGTTCCTGAGTAAACCTCAATAAACAAATAGGCTTTGTTCTGCTGGAGTGAAGGGGAAAGAGGCCAGCACTGAGGGTATGTCTACACTACGAAATTAAGTCGAATTTATAGAAGCCGGTTTTATAGAAATCGGTTGTATACAGCCGATTGTGTGTGTCCCCACATAAAATGCTCTAAGTGCATTAGTTCGGCGGACCGCATCCACAGTACCGAGGCTAGCGTCGACTTCCGGCGCATTGCACTATGGGTAGCTATCCCACAGTTCCCGCAGTCTCTGCCGCCCATTGGAATTCTGGGTTGAGATCCCAATGCCCGGATGATGCAAAACAGTGCCGCGGGGGGTTCTGGGTACATGTCGTCAGGCCCCTCCCCCTCCGTCACAGCAACGGCAGACAATAGATTCGCGCCTTTTTACCTGGGTTACCTGTGCAGACAACATACCACGGCAAGCATGGAGCCCGCTCAGCTCAGCTCACCGTCACCATATGTCATCTAGGTGCCGGCAGATGTGGGACTGCATTGCTACACAGCAGCAGCAGCTAACTGCCTTTTGGCGGTAGACGGTGCAGCATGACTGGTAGCCTTCATTGGCGATCTGGGTGCCGGCAGCCGTGGGGCTGGCAGCCGTGGGGCTGCATTGCACCAGCCCCCTTGCCTTTTGGCAGTAGATGGTTTATTACGACTGGTAACCGTCCTCGTCAGACAGCAGTGGCTGTCGATCATGGGCACCTGGGCAGACAATGATGGTTATCAGTCGTAGTATGCTATTTTCTGCCAAGCACCCAGTTTTCTGCTAAGCACCCAGAAGAGGCCGAGGGCGATCTGGGTGCTGGCAGACATGGGGCTGGCAGCCGTGGGGCTGCATTGCACCAGCCCCCTTGCCTTGATGATGATGGTTATCAGATGTAGTATGCGTAGGATGGGGCTACATTGCTACACAGCAGCAACCCCTTGCCTTTTGGGCAGTAGATAGTATATTACGACTGGTATCCATCGTTGTCATACTGCAGTGGGTATCAGATTGTGCAATAGACCTGAAGGCTAACTGCCAAGCGCCCAGTATTTGCTGCCAAGCACCCAGAAAATGCCAAGGGCTATCAGTCATGCTGCACCGTCGTCTTAAGATGTAAAAAATAGATTTATTCTGTATTCATTTGCTTCCCCCCTCCCTCCTGCTAAACCCAGGCTTTTGAGTTCAATCTTTGGCGGGGGGGCCATTCTGTGTGACAGTTGTTTGTGTTTCTCCCTGATGCAAAGCCACCTTTCTTGATTTTAATTCCCTGTACCTGTACGCCATGTCGTCACTCGCCCCTCCCTCCCTCCCTCCCCTGGTCCGTCAGATACTACTTTCGCGCCTTTTTTCAGACCAGACACCATAGCTAGCACTGGGATCATGGAGCCCGCTCAGATCACCGCGGCAATTATGAGCACTATGAACACCACGCGCATTGTCCTGGAGTATATGCAGAGCCAGGACATTCCAAAGCAAAACCAGGACCAGGCGAGGAGGAGGAGGAGGCGATTGCAGCGCGGCGACGAGAGTGATGAGGAAATGGACATGGACCTAGACCTCTCACAAGGCACAGGCCCCAGCAATGTGGAAATCATGGTGTTAATGGGGCAGGTTCATGCTGTGGAACGCCAATTCTGGGCCCGGGAAACAAGCACAGACTGGTGGGACCGCATCGTGCTGCAGGTGTGGGACGATTCCCAGTGGCTGCGAAACTTTCGCATGCGTAAGGGCACTTTCATGGAACTTTTTGACTTGCTTTCCCCTGCCCTGAAGCACCAGAATACCAGGATGAGAGCAGCCCTCACAGTGGAGAAGCGAGTGGCGATAGCCCTGTGGAAGCTTGCAACTCCAGACAGCTACCGGTCAGTCGGGAATCAATTTGGAGTGGGCAAATCTACTGTGGGGGCTGCTGTGATCCAAGTTGCCAGGGCAATGAGAGACCTGGTGATATCAAGGGTAGTGACTCTGGGAAACGTGCAAGCCATAGTGGATGGCTTTGCTGCAATGGGATTTCCAAACTGTGGTGGGGCGATAGACGGAACCCATATCCCTATCTTGGCACCGAGTACATAAACCGCAAGGGGTACTTTTCAATGCTGCTGCAAGCCCTGGTGGATCACAAGGGACGTTTCACCGACATCAACGTGGGCTGGCCGGGAAGGGTACATGATGCTCGCGTCTTCAGGCAGTCTGCTCTGTTTAGAAAGCTGGAGGAAGGGACTTTCTTCCCGGACCAGAAAATAACCGTTGGGGATGTTGAAATGCCTATCGTGATCCTTGGGGACCCAGCCTACCCCTTAATGCCATGGCTCATGAAGCCGTACACAGGCAGCCTAAACAGTAGTCAGGACCTGTTCAACTACAGGCTGAGCAAGTGCCAAATGGTGGTGGAATGTGCATTTGGGCGTTTAAAAGCGCGCTGGCGCAGCTTACTGACTCGCTCAGACCTTAGCGAAAAGAATATCCCCATTGTTATTGCTGCTTGCTGTGCGCTCCACAATATCTGTGAGAGTAAGGGGGAGACATTTATGGCGGGGTGGGAGGTAGAGGCAAATCGCCTGGCCGCTGATTACGCGCAGCCAGACACCAGGGCAGTTAGAGCAGCACAGCATGGCGCTGTGCGCATCAGAGAAGCTTTGAAAACCAGTTTTGTGACTGGCCAGGCTACAGAGTGAAACTTCTGTTTGTTTCTCCTTGATGAACCCTCCGCCCCTCCCCCCCCCACCCGGTTAACTCTACTTCCCTGTAAACCAACAACCCCACCCTCCCCTACCCTCCCCCCTTCAAGCACCAGTTGCAGAGGCAATAAAGTCATTGTTACTTCACATTCATGCATTCTTTATTAATTCATCACACAACTAGGGGGATAATTGGAAAGGTAGCCCAGGATGGGTGGGGGAGGAGGGAAGGAAAAGGACACACTCCAATTTAAAACTTTAAAACTTATTGCTATGGAAATCATCTAGGGTGGAGTGAGTGGGTGGCCGAAGGCCCCCCCACCGTGTTCTTGGGCGTCTGGGTGAGGAGGCAATGGGACTTGGGGAGGATGGCTGTTGGTTACACAGGGTCTCTGCTCCTGCTGCCTTTCCTGCAGCTCAACCATACGCTGTAGCATTGGGGAGGAGGGCTGTTGGTTACACAGGGGCTGTAGCGGCGGTCTGTGCTCCTGCTGCCTTTCCTGCAGCTCAACCATACGCTGTAGTATATCAGTTTGATGCTCCAGCAGACGGAGCATGGACTCTTGCTTTCTGTGTGCAAGCTGACGCCACCTCTCATCTTCAGCCCGCAACTTCCTCTGTTCCTCCCGCGATTCAGCCCGCCACCTCTCCTCCTCAGCCCGCGATTCAGCACGCCACCTCTCCTCTCGCTCATATTGGGCTTTTCGATAATCAGTCATTGACTGCCTCCACGCATTCTGCTGTGCTCTGTCAGCGTGGGAGGCAGTCTGTAGTTCTGTAAACATTTCATCACGTGTCCTTCGCTTACGTTTTCGAATATTCACTAGCCTCTGCGAAGGAGAAACATTTGCAGCTGGTGGATGAGAAGGGAGAGGTGGTTAAAAAAGATACATTTTAGAGAACATTGGGTACACTCTTTCACGTTACATTTTGCTGTTCACATTACACAGCAGATGTGCTTTCGTTACAAGGTCGCATTTTTCCTCTTATATTGAGGGCCTGCCTGTTTGGTGTGAGAGATCGCTCACGGAGTGCCAGGTCACAGATTTCAGCTTGCAGGCAGCCATGGTAAGACACAGTCTTTTGGCTTTTTTAACCTTCTTAACATGTGGGGATGGTTTCAAAGAGTACTGCTATCATTAACCACACCAAGGACCCGTTGGGTTGGCCATTTAAAATGGGTTTGCAATGTAAAAGGAGGGGCTGCGGTTTCAGGGTTAACATGCAGCACAAACCCAACTAATTCCCCTCCCCCGAACACCCAATTCTCTGGGATGTTTACTTCACCCCTCCCCCCACCGCGTGGCTAACAGCGGGGAATATTTCTGTTCAGCAGACCAGGAAGGGGCACCTCTGAATGTCCCCTAAATAAAATTGCCCCATTTCAACCAGGTGACCGTGAATGATATCACTCTCCTGAGGATAACAAAGAGCGATAAGGAATGGATGTTGTCTGCATGCCAGCAAACACCGGGACCATACGCTGCCATGCTTTGTTATGCAATGATTCCAGACTACGTGCTACTGGCCTGGCGTGGTAAAGTGTCCTACCATGGCGGACGGGATAAGGCAGCCCTCCCCAGAAACCTTTTGCAAAGGCTTTGGGAGTACATGAAGGAGAGCTTTCTGGAGATGTCCCTGGAGGATTTCCGCTCCATCCCCATACACGTTAACAGACTTTTCCAGTAGCTGTACTGTCCGCGATTGCCAGGGCAAATTAATCATTAAACACGCTTGCTTTTAAACCATGTGTAATATTTACAAAGGTACACTCACCAGAGGTCCCCTGTGTGCCCTCAGGGTCTTGGGTGAGTTCGGGGGTTACTGGTTCCAGGTCCAGGGTGATAAACATATCCTGGCTGTTGGGGAAACTGGTTTCTCCGCTTCCTTGCTGCTGTGAGCTATTTACATTATCTTCATGCTCATCTTCCTCGTCCCCAGAACCCGCTTCCCTGTGTCTTTCTCCAGTGAGGGACTCATAGCACACGGTTGGGGTAGTGGTGGCTGCACCCCCTAGAATGGCATGCAGCTCCGCGTAGAAGCGGCATGTTTGCGGCTCAGCCCCGGACCTTCCGTTTGCCTCTCTGGCTTTGTGGTAGGCTTGCCTTAGCTCCTTAATTTTCACGCGGCACTGCTGTGTGTCCCTGTTATGGCCTCTGTCCTTCATGGCCTTGGAGACCTTTTCTAATATTTTGCCATTTCGTTTACTGCTTCGGAGTTCGGCCAGCACTGATTCATCTCCCCATATGGCGAGCAGATCCCGAACCTCCCATTCTGTCCATGCTGGAGCTCTTTTGCGATCCTGGGACTCCATCACGGTTACCTGTGCTGATGAGCTCTGCGTGGTCACCTGTGCTCTCCACGCTGAGCAAACAGGAAATGAATTTCAAACGGTCGCGGGGCTTTTCCTGTCTACCTGGCCAGTGCATCTGAGTTGAGAGTGCTGTCCAGAGCGGTCACAATGAAGCACTGTGGGATAGCTCCCGGAGGCCAATAACGTCGAATTCCGTCCACACTAACCCAATTCCGACCCCCTAAGGCCGATTTTATCACTAATCCCCTCGTCGGAGGTGGTGTAAAGAAACCGGTTTAAAGGGCCCTTTAAGTCGAAAGAAAGGGCTTCGTCGTGTGAACGTGTCAAGGCTTAATTCGATTTAACGCGGCTAAAGTCGACCTAAACTCGTAGTGTAGACCAGGCCTCTGTGTGTTCTGCGGTTACTTCTGACTAACCCAGCCCTATGACTTCAATTACTTAAGCTAGAAAGAAGCAGCAATAGCATTAAAGCTATTCAACGTTAAGCCCAGGGGTGGGTTAAACTGCCTTCTCTTGTACTTAAAGGAGTGGCTAATAAGAGACAGCCCTGGCTTGCAATGAAACGCAGCTCTTAGCTCTGTGCAGTTGAAGGGAAAGCAACACGTGGCAAGCTGTCTTAAGACAAGTGGAACGACAGTAGAAAAGAGTAAACACTGTTTTGGTTGGTGGGCTAAAGGTAATCGAGTTGATATAATAGACTTATGTAAGGCATTTGACTTAATACCACACAACACTTTGATTACAAAACCAGAACGATATAAAATAAAAATGGCCCGTTTTAATCGGAACAAAAACTGGCTGATAGATCTCAAACCGTAATTGTAAATGGGGAATCGTTGAGTGGGTGTGTTTCTAGGCCCTGTGCTGTTTAACACTTTTATCAATGACTTGGAAGAAAACATAAAATCATCACTGATAAAGCTTGCAGACCAATCTTATTTAATGTTTTCATTCATGACCTTGGCACAAAAAATGGGAGAGTGCTAATAAAATTTGAGGATGGCACAAAGTTAGGAGGCATTGCTAACATGGAGGAGGACCAGACTCTCATAGAAGAAGATTTGGAGGACCTTGAAAACGGGAGTAATAGAAATGGGATGAAATTAAATAGTGCAAAGTGCTAGTGCATGGACTTGGGGACTGACAACAAGAATTTGTGCTATAAGCTGGGGATGTATCAGTTGGAAGCGACAGAGGAGGAGAAAGACCTGGCTGTATTGTATTTACAGGATGACTATGAACTGCCAATGTGATGCAGCCGGGAAAAAGGCTAATGTAGTCCTAGGATGCATCAGGCGAGATATTTCCACTGGAGATAAGGAAGTGTTATTAACATTGTACAAGGCACTGGTGAGACCTCATCTGGAATACTGTGTGCAGTTCTGGTCTCCCATGTTTAAGAAAGATGAATTCAAACTGGAACGGGTGCAGAGAAGGGCTACTAGGACGATCAGGGGAATGGAAAACCTGCCTTATGAGAGGAGACAAAGAGCTTGGCTTGTTTAGCCTAGCCAAATGAAGGCTGAGGGGAGATAGGATTGCTCTCTATAAATACATCAGAGGGATAAATCCCGGGGGTGGAGGGGAGTATTTAAGTTAAGCGCCAATGTGGACACAAGAACAAATGGATATAAACTGGCCACCGACAAGTTTAGGTTTGAATTAGAGGAAGGTTTCTAACCATCAGAGGAGTGAAGTTCTGGAACAGCTCCCCCAAGGGGAGCAGTGGGGGCAAAAAACCTAACTGGCTTCAGGACTGAGCTGGATATGTTTATGGAAGGGATGATATGATGAGACTGCCTACAATGGCATGTAGCCAATCTGCGACTGCTAGCAGTAAATATCCCCAAAGGCCAGAGATGGGACACTAGCTGGGGAGGGCTCTTAGTTACTAACGAGAATTCTTTCCCAGGTGTCAGCCTGGTGGGTCTTACTGACCTGCTCAGGTCTAATTCATCTCCATATTTGGGGTTCGGAAGGAATTTTCCCAGGTCAGATTGGCAGAAACCCTGGAGGTTTTTCGCCTTCCTCTGCAGCGTGGGGCACAGGTCACTGACTGGTTTGAACTAGAGTCAATGGTGCAATAGTCAGGAAGTCAGACTAGGTGGTCAGGATGTTCCCTCCTGGTCTTAAAGTCTATGAGTCGAAGTGTTTGGGCCTGGTAGGGGATTATCAGACCCAGCTGGGAAGGGGTCAGGTGATTTCTACAGAGGCCTGATGGGCTGAGCTGAAGGGATTGTTGCAGGGAGGAGGTTGGCTCCTGGGACAGGCCCTGGAGGAGGGGAAGGAGCCCCTGCAGCCTGCGCTGGTCAGGGGAGTAGCTTTGCTTGTGTTAGAAGAGTAAGCTTTGTCCTGAAGGAAGGGCTTGCACAGACTCTGGATGTGGCTTTAGCCCTGCCTGGGCAGGGGAGACAGGCCAGCAGCCCACGGGGGGCTTGTTCTCTTTCTGAATATTGAGCTTAGTGATGGTGACGTGGCTGAATTTTGGCCTCCCTCTGTTTGACCCCAAGACCACTATGGCATGGGCAGGGTATCTGCTGCCCTTCCAACCTGCCTCCATCTACAGGGGTCCTCTCTAGTGATGAGACGTCACTCAATGTTTGGCCTTCCCACTGAGACGCCCCACAGTGCAAACTGCTATCGTGGCATGTGGACGCCTGATGGAAGCTCATTGACTCCTTTCCTGCAGGCCACTCATCAGTGGTAGCAAGGGAAATAGGGTTTAGCAAGGCTCATTTCAGCCCATGGATTCTGCATTCTTCTTCCCTGCCATGGTTCCTGGGTGCTCCCTATGCAGGTCTGAGTGAGGAACCACACACTGCTGTGGTTTACCACGTGTGTTTTTTACAGAACTGTGCTGTAGGCCAAGGGAATGCAGAGTCCGAGCAGATGTAGAAGATAAATTCCAGCAGTCCTGGTATTTGTCAACATGCAGGGGAATGTCCGCCAACCCTTCTCTATTAGTGCACGGAGGTGGGTGTTTGGGGAGAGCTGTTTTGAGGGGCAAGGGAATAATGCTGGCACAACCCAGCTTGTACTATGCAACTAACTCGCTCCGGGACCTTGGGTGAGTCACTTTGCTTCTCCGTGCCTCAGTTTCCCCATCTGCAAAATGGGGAAATACTTTATCTCGCCGGGGGCTTAATCATCAATGGTTTTAAAAGGGCTTTGACATTCTCCCATGAAAGGAGCTTTACTGTGTCATGGTAATATCAGGTGTCTCTGGGCTTGGCACTTCCCTCCAGCCTGACACAATGACGCTTCGGAGACCAAGCTGCTTTGCTGCCTCCATGAGCCTGAATCATTCTTCCCAAGACAGCTCGGCTCCATTCTGTGACCTCAGAGTGGACCCATCAAGAGTTCTTTCGAAGCTCTTTGGTGCGTTCGGAGATGTGTTTTAGCTCAGCCTGTAAAGAAAGGGAGGTTGGAGCATTGTGTTCAAGCGTTTCCTGTTGTTCCCCCTAAAAAGACACGCAGATATCACTCGCCTTAGTCTGAGCCCAGTGCAGCAGAAATACAACCCGGTGTCCCACCAAACACAGGATTGGGCTGTGGTTTCCAGGGTAGCACTTGTCATCGTTATGGGGTGAGCTGCCCCTTTGTCCCCCTCTGGTATCTCAGTGCACTCCCTCAGATGTCAAGCCTCAGACCTTTCTGTCTCCTGGGCTGGAATCATGCTAATTTCCCACCCTCAGACCAGGCCCTGGGCTACCGTACTCTGTGGATCAGCCAGGCTCACCCAGCGGGTCTGCTTGCATTCAGGCACATGCAGTCCTTCCCTTCAGGAGTCTGTGACCATGGTCAATGCAGTGACCGGACAGCCTGCATGAACCACAGTATTGATAGAGCATTTAGAGGCAAAGATCTTAAAACAATAAGCTATGCATATCTCTCTTACCTATAGGCCTCCCATCCCCTCAGGTACAGCC
Organism: Terrapene triunguis; assembly: GCF_002925995.2. Lineage (NCBI taxonomy): Eukaryota > Metazoa > Chordata > Testudines > Emydidae > Terrapene > Terrapene triunguis. The sequence continues at coordinate 22,023,378 of NW_020664543.1, forward strand.
GCTTCAGACCCCACAGGAGGTAGCTGTGTCACTCTGTTTCCCAAAAAGCTCTCCAACAACTACCCCCCATGGAAAGAGAGAGTCCCATTTTGTCCAGTCAGAGATCCTTTCTCCTTATCAGGATTGGCCCTGCTTGTCCAAACTGGTCCAGGAGGTCAAGCCAGAACCCTCAGAGCCAGTGGCTCTGCCATTGTCCTGTAACAACCCTCAAGTGCTTACTGTGGGGTCATCCTCATGTTCCCATTATGCGACGAAGCTCCTCCACTCCTATCTGTTTCTGGCAAGTCTTTCAATGGTTCCCCAGCTGTGCCCCATGTTTTTCAGCTCGGTTTCTACAGCTCTTAGCCAGGTTTTTTTCGGGCAGCCGTGTTTTTGCTTGCCTTCAGGTGTCCATCTTATTTCTGCTCTGGTGATGGAATCAGTTTCCATCCGAAGCACATGGCTAATCCATCTCCAATGCCTCCTGGCAAGGATGGTGCTCATATCCTCTTGGCTGCCCTGTGTCAATAGATCTTGGTCTGAGATTGTTCTGGGCCAAGAGATACGGAGGATTTTTCTGAGGCGGGTTGTGTGGAATGAAGACAGTTTGGACATGTCATACTTTACTGTGGGGTGGTTTATCTTAATCTATTGTTTCCCCTTGCTTCTTTTCCCAACAGCCTTGTTGATTTAACCCGATATACAGTGAACAGCCCAATAACCAGGCCAATTCACGGTATTCATAAATCATTACAGGGCAGCTCCACACATGTCTGGGTGCTCTCCACAGCCTGACCCCCCTGCATGCATCATGTGGGTCTCTCTGGGTGGGATGCCACCTGGGTTTGTAGCTGGTTATCAATTTTTTATTTTTTGTTGTTGTCTGCATCGCCGCTAACTTTTTTTTTTTTTTTCCCTTGTAGAGCTGAAAAAACAGAAGTCCTGAGTGAAGATCTCTTGCAGGTAAATTGACTCTTTCCTGACAGCTGGCGACCACAGTCTGAGACCTGCTTAAGGAGGTCTAGATTTCAGTGCCCCTAGAGAGGCAAGCTTGTCTGGTAGTTACGGCACTAGCCTAGGACTTGGGAGGCCTGGATTTAAGTCCACAGGCTTGAATAGATTTAAGGTGTGACCTTGTGCTAGTTGTGTAGTCTCACTGGGATAAACCCATCACTAGTAAGCGGGAGGGCTCATTTTACTCCCCATTCCATAGCTGACTGTAGGGGGAGCTCTGCTGGAGTACGGCGCATCTCTCTGCAATGCACGCTGGTTGGAAGACTGCTCATTCGTCTCCCTATACGGGCACAAAGCATTTGCTCTCAAGGTTGGCGTCAGGTCATGTACAATCAGATCAAGGACTGCTTCAAAGGTCAGCTTCAAGATGACAGTAACCAGTCCTGCCTGCCCTGTTTGCAGCTGTATTTGTTGCCTTTATGCACGAACCGGATTGAACCAGCTGCATGTTGTTCTGTTGGGGGTTCGCGGACTTTGCTCAGTTGGTGATGTGGATTTTCGTTTCACGTTCTAAGAGGAGATGGAGTTTTCAGAGGCGCTCACCGCTGACCTAGCTCTGCTCCCACTTGAGTCAATGGTGCCGTTGACTTTGATAGGAGCCAAGTTAGGCCAACACTTGAGCACTTTTGGAAATCCCACCTAGCATCTTGCATGGCATTAGCACTGATGCTGGGGTCATAAGGCTGGATAAGATGTCTCTGCTGTTCACACGCTATTAATAAAGTAATATACAATGCCAGCCCCACTCCCTGCGTTGGGAGAATTTTGTTGGATGTGCATTCTGCACACTTCCACATTCTGTGTATGTGGGTTGTTGTGGATGACTGGTTAATGAGAGCAGAGGGAATAAAACCTATCCTAACGCATTGCAATGGGATATGCCTTGATGAAAGTAACAGTGCTCCTAACTGTGCTATTGATGACGAGTACGCAAGGGTCTACCTGGCTCACAGACGTGTGGCTACGGGATGGGGATGGTTTGAGAGGATTCCAGTAGAGGTAACTTTAGACCACACTGAAACTTGAAGCTTTATTTTTGTGTCAACAGCAATATTCCTGCTTGCAGCATGTTATTCTGCTTACTATTCATGTTACAGTAGTGTGGGGGAGGAGAGGATCCCACATCATGGATCAGAATCCCATTGTGCTAGGTGCTGTACAAACCTAATAGAGATGATTCCTGGCCCAAAGAGTTTACAATCACAAGAGTAAATTCCCTGGCTTTTATATTGCATCTATCTAATCTTGCGTGAGCATTTGTACCACGGTCATACACCGATCCCTTTTGTCTGACAAGAAACATCTGCACAGGGAAGAAGTCAAACACTTGAGAAACAACGATGCCACTTCTACAGACATGTTCCTGTTGTTAAAGGGGAAAGAAACAGATAATGTCTACACAGGGATTTCTTTAGAAATGGTTTAAAGTGTTTTTCCAAGCATTCCGGGAGAGGCCATCACTTCCTCCTCTAATCACACAGCTACACACACAGGCCGTCTTGGTTTTTCAGGTGATGCAGAAGTAGGAAAGTGCAAGTGGAAGTGAGAGAACCGTGTGTGCCCCTTAGTATGTCTCTGCACTGACCTGTGTCATCTGGGACTATTGCTTAACCAACGGTCTGAGCGCCCCCTGCATGTCAACAGTTCCATCCTCTGCTGAGTCCCGCGCGGGAAGAATCTATGGCATGAAACCTTCCTGCAAAATTCACTGTTGTGTGCGTGGCATTCTTTGCTCAGGAAAGGCGTGTGACTGAGTCAGCTGAAAGGAGTAACCGAGGCCTTTGCCTGGGAGTGTTTCCAAGTGGTTTGGAGAAATCCAGGCCCAGCATGCTCTTACTTTACCCTTTTATAGCCCATTTCCTCTGAGGATCTGTCGCGGATCCACAGGATCCAGTCTCTGTCCCAGTCTGGAACCAGTCCCTTGGGCATGGCCCTGTTAGTGTGCCAGGCTCCACACAGTTCCACAGGGTGGGACCACTCCAAAACTGGGTCTTCGGGTGCCAGCCTTACCTGTCAGTATCTGTGGCTCCCTGCAGCGAGTCCAGCCAGGCCAGACTCCTGTGGGAGGCTTGGGGCACTTAAAATGCTGCATTGGTGCAGCTGTGCTGCTGTAGCGCTTTAACAGAGACGCTCTAAGCTGATGGGAGAGCCCCCATCGGCGTAGTTAATCCCCCTCCCTGAGAGGCCACAGCTGTGTCAACGGGAGACGCTCTCCCGAACACATAGCGCTGTCGACACGGGGGTTAGGTTGGTATAACTATGTCACTCGGAGGGTGGATTTTTCACACCTGTGAGCGCTGTATTTATACCGGTACAGGTCTCTAGTGTAGACCAGACCCCGTCAGAGTGCAGTGCTCCCAGACCTCGTCAGAGTGCAGGGTATTTGCACTGACACCAGGCAGCCTTTTCAAAACAAGGTAACGATTAGTCTTCGGGTTACAGAATCTGGAAGTCCTTTGGTTAGCACAGACCAGCAAAGGTTAGGACCTAGTCCACGCTAGCTAAAGCCAAGCTGCTGTAGGAATCCTCTCCCCTCCTTTCTCTGTCCCAGGTAAGAGTCCTGTGTCTCTGGGTATGTCTACATAGCAATTAAACCCCCCCGGCCAGCCTGGGTCAGCTGACTCAGGCTCTGAGGCTGTTAAATTGCAGTGTAGACATTTGGGCTCAGGCTGGAGCCCAGGCTATACCACAGTTTTACAGCCCTGCAGCCCAACCCTGCAAGCCCCAGTTAGCTGGCCAAGGCCAGCCTTGGGTGTTTAACTGCTGTGTAGACATACCGTCTGAGAGCTGAGCTAGCCACCTCGCTCCTTTCCCCTTTGTTCTCCAGCTCAGGGCCTTTGCTCTGCTTCTCTGCAGGGAAGGTAGGGGGGAAAGCTCCTTTTTCTCAGGTGTTAGTCACAAGGTGTGAATGTCCTGGCCATTGGGGTTTCCATTGTCTCTTCTGGATCCTCCATGCACTTGCATAGCCTTTACTCAGTGTGTTAAGGACTCTGGTCTCCAGCCAGGAAGCTGTGTGAGCCCCACACCTTGTCCCTTCCCTTTACACTCACTGCACAGCAATACAAAGCCCATTGGTAAACTGAGGCATGCACAGGAATTATAAAAATATTACCAAAATTCCAACATTTATCACAGGCTCTCAAAGCACTTTTTGAGCATTTTTCCATGCCTCAGAACCTGCCTATGAGGTGGGTTCCAGTAAGTGTTACTCTACCTATTTTTCAGATGGGGAAACTGAGGCACAGACAGGTTAAGTGACTTGCCAAACGTCACACAGGAAGTCAATGGCAGAGCCAGGCATTGAACCCAAGTTCTAGGCTAGTGCTCTAAGCACTGGACCAGTTCTGTATTTTAGTCCGTGTGCCTTCCCCATGCCACCTAGGACCACATCCAAACCAAAAGGGAGCGCTGTAGGCAAAGGGAAATGGTTCTCCCTTCTCATTGTAAACAGTTCCTGAGGTTTGCTGAGAGGGGAGGCAGCTGTTTACAGCCAGCAGATACAGCTCATGGAACACGGCCCAGTTTTACACGTAGAAAACTGACGCTCTCTCATCCTACAACCTTCAGCCAGTGTCAATACATCCAGTTCAGATTGACTCTAGGGCCCTGATCCAGATCGCATTGAAGTTCATGCAGAGACTCCTAGACTTGAAGAGGGAGCTGGATGCTAAATGAACATGCTTCACACGCAAATTGTTTCTCATCACAACCAAAAATAGAGAAATTCTTGGCAGAGTCCAAATCCTCCTTAGAGGCTGTTAGATCTTCGGGAATCTTGCAGGCTAATCTGGCATTTAAAGGCCAAATTCTGTTCTCAGTTACACCAATATAATGTTGGATTAAGTCCATAGAAGTCTGAGGTGTTAACTGGGTTTATGCTGGCACTGGTGAGAGCAGAGTTTGGCCCTAATAGGGTAGGGGCTGGGATTTCTGTACCTTCCAAGAGTTGCATGCAGTTTTGCAGGGAAAATAATGAAAGCCTCCGTCCAATTTGTCCAAAGATTTAATTTTCTTCTTCGGTGACTGTCCCAAGAGAGAATGAGGAACAGTGCATCCACTCTCTTCCTTAAAGTAATATCTAGTACCTCCCTTCCAACATGCACCTATGCGCACCGTACCTACCTCCTGAATATAATATCTGGAACCTCCCTTCCAACACACATGCACCATCCCCAACCAGGACCCCATCTCTGTACTGAGCTGGGATGAAGGTTACTATAGCTGCACAGCAATGCATTTTCCATGAATCATGGGCTTATGCAGAGCAGCCTATCCTCAAACTATCCTCCCAACCCTCTGCTTCCACCCAGAGGCTCAAATTGAACTCTTTCCATTAAATCCCGTAGGCCTGCTGGTGTCTGGAGTTGCAGCTCTTTCCCTAATGCCCAAGAGGCAAAGAATATTACTTTTTCCATGTTATTTTCCAAGATTTTGATCGCTCTGCCCCACTGCACGTTTTCCCAGAGCCACTAAGCTTCATTTTCAAAAGCTCTTGTTTACTTACATTTAGTAAATTATCTTGCTGAGTGTTCAGATAACGTTTTCAGTGTGTCCAAGCTGGGGCCTCACGTGCCAATCTTCAGCTTGAATCTCAGCCAGTTAGGTTCCCAGCAAGATATTGGTAGAAACAGAAAGCTCCATAGCCTCATCTGCCTCTCCTGGGGAACGAAGAGCACAAGCTAGGGTGACCAGATGAGATGAAGAAAATATCAGGACACATGGTGGGGGTCCGCCGGTGGAGCCAAAAAAAAAAAAAAAAAAAAAAGGGGGGCCCCCGGGCGCAGAAAAAAAAAAAAAAAAAAAAAAAAGCGGTGCTGCCGGCAGAGCGAAATATCGGGACAAATTGCGTCCCGACCAAAGATCGGTCAGGACAACCACCCAAATATCGGGACGGTCTCGATTTTATCGGGACGTCTGGTCACCCTAGCATAAGCTGTAACCCAATGTATTACATTAGGCAGATATCACAGGGGTAGCCGTGTTAGTCTGTATCCACAAAAACAACGAGGAGTCCGGTGGCACCTTAAAGACTAACAGATTTATTTGGGCTTGGGGTTTTTTACCCATGAAAGCTTATGCCCAAATAAATCTGTTAGTCTTTAAGGTGCCACCGGACTCCTTGTTTTTATTAGGCAGATGTTCATGTTAGTCTATGTGCACATGTGAGGCTATCTGTTAAACTAAGGCAGTGTAGTGGAAGACACGCACACAGAGGCACATGTGTGCGTGTTTGTATGTACTGTTAATATACAAGTTACTAAATAAACCACAGCATTAAATTGCTTTTACTTTCAGTACTCGGACTTTTCTCTCTTTCGTGCTTTTTTCTCTCCTCTCCCTCTGTATTAACCCTGATATTTACCCAGACAACTGTGAAGTTAAGTTTTTTGCACTGATTTTAACTTGGTTTTTTTTTTAATTTTATAATAAACACTGATAAATTTCTGGGAAATTTGAAACCAAATGCAAACTGAAAGTGAAGGGCCTTGTCTCTATGGTAACGGGAGCCCTATCTGGATCTGAGATAGATAGCAAATATTGCCCTGGAGTTGCTAATGGGGGACCCAGGGATGCGATTCAAACTCTCTGGGACTGCCTTTAGTTTGTCGGGGTTCCCTTCCTTTCCATGAGGCATAGCCTTTTGGATCAGAGGAATATTTAAAGTCAATGTATCGTTTGTCAGGTGTTTGCTCCCATTGTCCCCCTCCCGATAGTATCTGCTTCAAATACAAACACCAGCGTCTGTGTGGAAATTCGCACGCCAGTGAGATGATAGAGGTGTTGTCCTGGAATAGAAGAGCAGAGAGTAATCACTGGCAACTTCTCTCAGTCTTTTACCTGATCTCTCTACACAGTTATGTCACCGTGGTCTCTCCTCTGCCTCTCTCATCTCAGCTGTTCCGGAATCTGGGCAGTCATGCCATCTTTTGGATGAGACGTAATATAGAGGTTGTCACCTCTTGTGGTCATTTAGATTCATAGATTTTGAGGGACCATTAAACCATCCAGTCTGGCCTCCTGGACTGCACAAGGCTAAGAGTCCAATAACTTGTGTCTGAACAGAGCATCCGCTCTGGATGCAAAGACTCCAGGAGATGGAGAGTCCACACTTTCCTTGACAGTTTGTTCCAAAGGTTAATCACCCTTTATTAAGAGTCCAAACAGTAACAGGGATTCCTCATGTCATGCCAAATTCTGTTTCGGGGAACTACATTCTGATTATCTAAACTTCCCTCTCCTGTCCTAAGTGATACAATAGGGATTCTGTGGTGTTACACAGTTGCTGGGCTCTACTCCAGAAGTGGCTGCATTTCCATGGGTGCTAAGTGATCCCTCTCTGTACAGCCTGTAGCAGTGTTTTGGATTAAACCCTATATAGGATTAAAATACTATATAAATATCCGATATAAGTTGCATGGAATGTTCTATCCTATCCCTGAACACTTATTTCCTATATTATTAAAAGGTTGCATTAATTTTTGTGAATGAACTGAACAATACAATCTGTGAATGACTGTGCATCAATAAATACCCCCTTAGGAAGTAAATATGTAACCAGGAGCAGCAGCAGTGAGCCCTGGAGGCAGTACATTGTGTGAGACACTGGATGGAACGTGCATTTGGATCATGCCCGGGTGGCGGTTGTACAAAGAGAGTGGAATTTCTCTGGAATAGGCCTTTAATAATTGGGACATCACGACAAGTCAGATCCAAGAGCTTGCAGCTACTGTAGGGGCAATGCCTTTGCTGCAAGATTTCAGACTTGATTGTGCATCCTGGTAATTTTAGGCATTCCTAGCATGTCCGTTCCTCTGCCTAGTGCAGGCTACAGTCAGGAATTATTTCCTTTGGAAGCTCCTGTTTCTCTTAATCTGGCAGGACTTCATCTTCCATATGAAATTCTCTCTCCTGCTTAAAATTTCCTTGTACAAAAAAATAAAAACCCCCACCCCGCTCTTGGTGCCTGTTACGGCACGGATGCTGCACCATGTAACTTGTAAGGAGCAACGGGACATCTGGCTTCATAAGGTCTTGCGCAGCCTCTTTCTTTGAAGCGGGGAGCTGTGCTCAGGGTCACGGCGGCAGGCTCCAAGGGGCAATGTTCTGTCGGTGGGGAAGGGACAGCTGCCCTGGGATTGTTTTTCACAGCTGGCGCGCTGGCGGCTGTTGCTGTGTTGTCCCTTTGATGTGCTGCCAACTGTGTCCATCCGTCTGCAGGTGGAGAAGCGGTTGGAGCTGGTGAAGCAGGTCTCCCACAGCACTCACAAGAAACTGACAGCCTGTCTGCAGGGGCAGCAAGGCGTGGATGCCGACAAGCGCTCAGTAAGTGGCTGTGTTAAGAATTCGGGCTGCAAGCAGCCAGATGTTAAGCACGGGATGTGCCAGGGCTCAGGCTTGAGAGGGAGTCTGTAGAAAACTGAAAAGTCTTCTTAATGTGTGTGTAAATGAATCAATCCTCCATATATTTCTATGACCTTAAGTTGAGGGCGGGAGGGCACAGCGTGTGTTTGAATGTATCTGGCCCGTAGGGTGTGCGTGTATTAAATCATTCGGCTGGGTGTGAATCTCCGCCGAGCTCTGCCTGAGTGTCAAGCTGCCACGCTCTGGTGTGTGATTGCAGACTGACTTCATCTTTGCTTTCTCTTCACCGAGACACAGGCCAGAGGGGGTAGGAGGGAGAATGCTGAGTGAAGCAGAAGTGAAATGCCATCAGCAGAGCTTCCTCCTGTCAAACGTCACCGGGACTAGCCTGTTCTCCTCTATTGCCTGCTCTCTGCCAAACCTGTGTGGGTTTGGGGCAGGATGAGGGCTGGGGAGCTTTGCCTACAGCTCTCTTGCCTTCCTCTGGGGGGCGCCTCCTTCCCATGGCAGCTGTGTGACCAGGGGCAGCCACCTCCCTGCAGAGCGTGGGGTCGGGGGTCAGATTTAGGTACTGAACCAGAGCCTGTTGGGTAATGCATTGGCAGTGTTAGTGCTCCCTGTGGGGATGGGACCATGAACCTCAGTGCTCGGTCCCAGCGCACACCCCCCAGGGTGCTGGGGGCGGGGTGTTGGTTGGGGGCTGGTTCTTTCATATGTCTTTGCTGCACCGTTTAAGATGTGAGCAGTTGTCTTGTCCTGCAGCCTTCAGGCTCCATGGACTCCTCACTGGCCTGCCAGCCAGGCCAAGGCAGGGGGCTGAGAGACCCTTTCACCAGGAATGGGCACGCGCCCCCAACCCAATCCTGGTCTATGTAGCCCAGCCCCTCCCCGCCCCACCGTTAGAATTGAATCTCGGATTGGAGGCCACGTGAGAATCCTGCTCTCCATTGGACAGTCATTCATGCCCAGCATGCTTCCTTTGCAGAAAAAGTTACCTTTGACGACGCTGGCCCAGTGCTTAATGGAAGGCTCCGCCATTTTAGGGGACGACTCTCTACTGGGGTAAGAAGCTCTAAGGAGACTGTGGTCCGCCGCGCTCCAGGCTCTCCCCTGCCTGGCTACTTGCCTCATGGCTGACAGCCTTGCAAAGTGGGTGTGAAATGCTAGCAAAGCAGGCTGGCTCCCCAGGCTTCTCCTGGCTGCAGTGCGGGGGTTGGCGAGTGGTGGGCGAGCAGCACCCCCATGGGCTGTTTCTGCTCACTCCCTGTCCAGTCCCACTGCCCCCCTTGATGGGAGGTGGGGCAGAGGGACACAGTCTCTGGCTAGGCTGTGCTCCCCTCCAGCAGGCTTTGAAGGGGCAGCCGTACCTGCACAGGGAGACTAGAGTCCCAGAAACCTGTAGGCCATGGCCCTTCCTGCTCCCACCCTCCTGACCCGCCCGCTGACAGGTCATGGTACACCCTTGGGTGTCTCTACTACCTTCCTGGAGGGGATGGTGCCTCCTGTCCAGTCTCTCTACCCCCAGTAACACAGGGTGTCCTCCACTCCCCCAACCTCCAGGGGGTTTAACCATCTCCACAGAAGACCATGAATGACACCCCTATTGGGTATTGCTGCCCTCCACCCCCTGCCCCGGAGCTGGCTGAGACGTGTGGCACAAGGCCTCGTTCTCATCCTGCCATGCCTTTGTCTGCAGGCCGGTGCATTCATGCAGAAGATGTCAGCTAGCACCCTTGTGTCCAGTCCCATTCCTGTGGTGCACAAGCCGCCAAGTTGCACTTTTTAATGTCTCAGCTGCACGGCTCGTGTGAGCACACAGGGGGCGGGGGGGCACTGGAGCTGGGTGTTCACGCAGCGCGTCCCCTGTCTCTTTCCTTTCGTAGGAAGATGCTCAAACTATGCGGCGAGGTGGAGGATAAACTAGCCCAGGAGCTCATCCATTTCGAGCTGGAAGTAGAACGGGACGTGATCGACCCTCTGTTTGTGCTAGCCGAGGTAAGGGGGATCGAGGTGCTGAGAGCCAGCAGCAGGGCTGGCAAGGTGTGAAACACTGACCCCTCTGGCCGGTGGCTGGAGCAGCGGTGATGAGCTCTGCAGAGTGCAGTCACTCCCCTTCAGCGGTGCCTTTCCGGGTGGGGTTGCACACGCTCAGTGTGTGAGGGGAACCCCGTAGAAAGGAGATGGGAGGGGTGCTGGAGAGTCATTTCAGTGTTTTTCTTCCCCGTTCTCTGCCTGCTGGGATGTGGAATGGTGTGAGCATGCGTGGAAGAGCCTCCGTCCCCCCGGGATCCCGAAGGAATGTCTGACTGAAGAGGGAGCTGGGAGAAGCTTGCACTGTCCCTGCCAGGGCTTGTGGAGCAGATATAGTGCTGGAGAAAAGCTCCTGGTGGGCAGCCCTGGTTGCCCAAGTCCTCACCTTGGCCTGATCCTGCAAACGGTTACTCACGTGAGTGCAGGCTTCCAGGATTGGGCCCCAGAGATCAGCGTTCACTGGGCTGTGCCTTTATCCACGGCCAGCAGGGGCACTGCACGCTCTCTGCAGTGCCACCCCGTGTGCCCTGCCCTTCCCCCGGCAGGGACCCTCCCTGGGGGCCGGGGGAAAGGAGCCTCTCCAGTCTGTCAATCATTGGCCCTGCAGTGCAGGCTGCCAGGAACCATGGCAGCAAGTGCCCCCTGCAATGATGTCTCTGTGATGGGGGTCCTGCACTCAGACAAGCAGCTCGCCTCACAAACCACCAGACAGATACCCCAGATCTAACGACATTTGGGGTCGGATCCAAACCCAGAGAAGCCAGTGGGAGTCTTTCCACTGACTTCTGTGGGCTCTGGATCAGGCCCTCAGTCTCATCAGGCACTTGGGGCCAGATCTGGGCCAGTGACCACGTGGTGAGTCACCATATCCCAGTACCAGTCCTCAGGGGCTTTCCCAGGGTTTGTGTTCACAGCTGGGAAGATGCCCAGTGTCCAGTCCCAGAGCTTGTCTGCACTCACAAGCTGTGCTGCTTTATATAATATATAATGTATAATGAAAGCCATGCATCGCCCCCCTAGCATGGGCACAGCTATACTGGTACAAAGGGGCTTTGTATGGGGATAGCTCTTGCTGTACCAGAAGGGGAATAAGCTGTACCAGTATAAGGCACCTTTTATACCTGTATACCTGCATCCACACTAGGTGTTACACTGGTGTAGCTATTTTGGTTTAAAAAATAATCACTCCTCCCAACCAGAATAGTTTTACAGGTACAAACACATTGGCCTTGAGGACGGAGGATGAGATTTTGATGTTCCCTTTCCATTGCAATGAATAATAGAGTCTGACCATTTCCATGGGTGTTTTTCCCGCAGTGTTTTCCCACTGCCGATCACCAGCACAGGCGTTTGTCCTGATTCTCGGTTTATCTCGATGCATTTTGAGTGCTGTACAAATAATGAATAACAAGGTCAACTTTTATATTAAGGTTCCCTTTATAAAAAGTTCCTTAAGAATTAATACATGATTAATGAATGTTTTATGCATGTTACGGATGTGAGTAGTATATGTAAGAGATGGTTAGAAGCATAGCAGTACAAGGTATTATAGGCAGTTATAAGCAATGGTTATAAGCAATCTGTTGACTCCCTGGATTCTATAACAGTTGATTAACCATTTATTAAACCTCTATTAATTATGAATCATTTATAACCTATTTATAAATGGAACCTTAATACAAAGTGTGATCATTAATAACAATAATTATATGTTCTAAGGAGACACTGTCAAAATAAAGATCACTTCTCTATATTTCTAACAGAGATCTTACCCATGTTGCTGAGCGCACCAGAGGCTGTAAACATTAATGAAAGAAATTAGATCTGTTTTATATTTTGCCATTTGTCCAGTTTTACTTGCTTTGTGCTTCAGTCAGCTTGGACAGTGACGCTGCCCTGCTCACATTCATTTTATTGCTAGTCAATTTTGCTTTGTGTTTCCCTGGCCCTTGCAGGTGGCTGTTGTGTTTGGATTTCCAAAGCTGCAGGGAAAAAATGTGTTTTCATTGACTTTTTTCCTTAATTTCATGGAAAATTTTCTCCTATTGAGTCTTGCAAAACCCATTGAACTCAGTTCTGATCTCATCTCCACCTGCGTAAATATGGACAACGCCAGTAGAATCCGTAGTGATATGAGAGCAGAATCAGGCTCTGTTTATATATTTATTTTCTTCATTAAAAGGCCTGAACTTTGGACCTAAACGAAGGCATTGTCTAAATACAAAAGTCGGACTACTTTAACTGCAGTGGTATTGTTAAAAAGGTACAAACCACTCTCCCCCCGTGGTGTGGATGCAGTTACACCACTATTAATGTGCTTATAGCAGTGTAGCTGTTCACACAGGGAAGGGGCGTGAGCTGTGCTGGTGTAAAGCTCTCTATACTGGTAGAACTGTGTCCACACTAGGGGCTATACTGGCATGATCACTATTTCCGTGAAAAATTCCACCCCGACCTGACATAGTTATACTGTGCGCATAGAGCAGGCTTACACTGACAGTATCCTCTTAAAAACAAGAAGCCTGGTTCTTATTTACAATCAGGCCCCTTTGCACCACTCTGGCAGCGTAGAGGAGCCTTAAAGTGGGGGTGAACTACAGTTGCATCCCCTTTCAGGGCCTTTCACCTTGCTAAGGCAGTGTAAAGGTCCTTGCTCTGCCTGAGAATCTGGCCCAAGACCCACTGGGACACCTCTCCCCAATTCCAGTTCAAATCCTCGGATGCATAGCATGTTCAGTGTTGGGGTTTCTTGGTAAAGGTTGAGGGGATGTGATCTCCAGGGCCTGCGTTTGACCCTGCTGTGGTTGGCCTGCATCAGGCAGCTGTTACTTGGTTTGCCCTTGTGGCTGGTACCTATTAGCAATGTAGGTTTTTTTCTTCTCTTTTTGTGTGGATGTTTTTGGCAAAGGGCTGTTGCAGGCTAACGGGGAGGGGCAGACAGTAAGAACCCCTTCCTGTTTTTTTTTAACATAAGAACGGCCATATTGGGTCAGACCAATGGTCCCTCTAGCCCAGTATCCTGTCTTCTGACAGTGGCCAATGCCAGTTGCTTCAGAGGAATGAACAGAACAGGTCCTGTGATCCATCCTTTGTCGCCCATTCCCAGCTTCTGTCAAACAGAGGCTAGGGACACCATCCCTGCCCATCCTGGCTAATAGCTATTGATGGACCTATCCTCCATGAACTAATCTGTAAAAAGCAACAGAGGGTCCTGTGGCACCTTTAAGACTAACAGAAGTATTGGAGCATAAGCTTTCGTGGGTGAATGCCCACTTCATCAGACTAGCAACCCTCTGTTGCTTTTTACAGATTCAGACTAACACGGCTACCCTTCTGATACTTGACACCATGAATTAATCTAGTTCTTTTTTTAACCCTGTTATAGTCTTGGCCTTCACAACATCCTCTGGCAAAGAGTTCCACAGGTTGACTGTGAATTGTGTGAAGAAATATTTCCCTTTGTTTGTTTTAAACCTGATGCCTATTGATTTCATTTGTTGACCCCCAGTTCTTGTGTTATGAAAAGGAGTAAATAACACTTACTTGTTTACTTTCTCCACATCAGTCATGATTTTATAGACCTCTATCATATCCCCCCTTAGTTGTCTCGTTTCCAAGTTGAAACGTCCCAATCTTATCAGTTTCTCCTCATATGCACAGACGCCGACTTTCCAAAGTGCTGGGGGGTGCTTGACCCCCGGCTCTTCCCCAGGCTCCGCCCCCACTACGTCCCTTCTCCCAAGGCCCCACCCTGACTCTTCCCACCCTGTTCCACCCCCTTCTCGGAGCACTCCCCTCCCCCCCCGACCCTCCTGTGCTGATCCATGGGAGGCACTGCGGGGGTGAAGGGGCGCTGATAGGGGGGCTGCCAGTGGGTGCTCAGCACCCACCATTTTTTCCCCCGTGGATGCTCCAGCCCCGGAACACCCACGAAGTCGGCGCTTATGCTCATACAGAAGCTGTTCCATACCCCTAATCTTTTTTGTTGCCCTTTTCTGAACCTTTTCCAAGTCAAATATATCTTTTTTGAGATGGGGCGACCACATCTGCACGCAGTATTCAAGATGTGGGCGTACTATGGATTTATATAGAGGCAATATGATATTTTCTGTCTTACTATCTATCCCTTTCCTAATGATTCCCAACATTCTGTTCACTTTTTTTCACTGCCGATCATTAGGATTCTTCCTTGTGTCCTAGGCTGGGATTCCCAGCTAGTGGCGCACATTCTCCCAAGGGCTTTTTGACGAGGATCTAGGCTCCTCATCTCTACCTTGCAGCCCGATCCCACCAGCCCGGCATATGCAGAACTCTTGCTGGCTTCAATGGGCATCCCATGCATGGAATGAATTATAGATCAGGCCCAGAACAAGTCTTTGTGCTGGGTCTCTGTGTGCTGACACTGCCCATCTCGCCTTCCTGGTCTGCAAAGGCACTTGTGCTGTTCTAGGCAGCCTTAGGTCATGGTTACGGGGGTGTGGGCTTGCAACTTGCCTTAGTTTTATTTGTAATTGTTAATTCAGGGCATTTTTGCAAGTGCTCCTCTGTGCTCTGCCAGGGTGCCTGGGCTGCTCAGTGAAATGCGGCTGCTACTGTTGCTTTACACCTCTTGCACGCCAGGCAGACAGACGTGTGCAAAATGCCCCAGATTCTACAGTGCCTCTGAACTGTCCTTCCTGCAAGGGTTCTGCGTCCCTAAGAGCCATTCCAACGAATGAACAGTGAATAGAGCATAGAACTGGGAACCTGTTTTACTCTGATTTCGTTTCTCACTTTTCTGAATGGGGGCAGGCCCCAATAGCAGAGCCTCCCGTGAGCATGCCAGTCTCGCTGTGACTGGCAGCTGGCCCGCATTGGGGGTCAATGTGTGCCCAGTGGAACTGGAGGCATTGAGCAGTGGCTGGGCAGCAAAGGTCTTCACTTGTAGACGGGTGCAGTCGCCCCAAGAGGTGGGGAGCTCCTGTCCTGGGCGGTTGACAGCTCCATTTGTGGTGTTTTGTCTCCTTGCTGCAGGTGGAAATCCCAAATATCCAAAAACAGAGGAAGCATTTAGCAAAATTAGTCCTGGACATGGATTCCTCACGGACAAGGTAGGAAGCATCGTCTCGGTCGGTCTCCCTCCAGCTGGCTTCACTGCCCAGCCGGTTTTCCTCTTTCAATGAGTTTGGGGAAATGATCTTTGAAGGAACTTCTGTAGTTTTTAAGAAATGTTCCCGAGTGAATTACTGCTGATTTCAAAGCAGTGGATTGACTGCTCCGGAGGGGGAAGTGCTTTGTTTGTCCAGACAACCTGGATAGTTTAAGCAGCAGTGATGCATGTTTCTTCCACACCACCCCACCACTGGGCCTCAGTCTGTGTCACCCATTCATTCCTTGGCCCATCAGCTGGGAGTGCCAAGCAGGTGCCCCGATTGGTGCCATGCCTATCGGCGGATTTGGGAAGGTGACAGAGGACTGAGACTCTCACCACCTGATTCCATCTAGGCCTCCAGAACTAAATAAAACAATCAGGATGCATTGACTGGTCAGTTCTGTGCTGTTAAATCTATCAGAGCCAGCCTGAATCCGTCCCGTTAGCCCAGCTCAGCTTTTACCACTTTTTTGATTTTCTGTCTAAAGAAGCCCACGGGGGAGTACGGTGTGGGGGACTCCGCTTTACTTAGGACCAGTTAGTATCGATTTTCCATCATGATCACTCTATTGAGGAGTTTATTTTCATGTATCTATTTACTTAAGCTCAATTTGTAGACCGGTTGAGAAGGTTGCATTAGCGTTGGGTGTGTTCACATGCATCATTCCAATGCACTAGCCGTGCCCAGCTGTCCTCCCACCACCTTGTGTTATAACCTCTAGGAGTCCCTGGCAGGGGCTGTCGATCTGTCCTGGTGAATGACAGGCGCAGTCAATAGGTCCATGTCAGGCCACCAGCAAATGCCCTGGAGTCAGGTTAAGAAATGAGCATTTCAGCTTCCATCTGAAAAATATGCAGATTCCTTTCCTTGCAAGCGCTCTCCAAAATGGGATTATTTGTTTGTTGCACAAGTCTGGTTCTTCTCCATTTTGGTGAAGCCTTGGATAGGCGGGCAGGGATTCGTCGCAAAATAGACTCCTACCGCTTTATTGGAGCATTGCTAAGATGTAGCTAGCACAGCCAGAGGTGTGGATGGGCCAGCATGTTCTGTCAGAAACCTAGCTTTCCAGGTGGTTATAATATGAGCAGAAACACATTTTGGCTGAGTCTGGAGTTTTCTGGAGGTGATTTTTTTTCAACACTTTTTTAAATAAAAAGAGAGCAGGGTGATGAGAAATTTGACGTGGCTGGATTTTAAAACGATGCTAACCACATAAAAATCCTATTTAAAAAAATTCCTCCAGTATGTTATTTGCAAATGCCTTCCATTATTAAGAATGCAATATTTTTTAACAAAATGTAGTTTATTGTTCCCCTTTTATGCAAGTTATTATTTATTGTCGCCCTGAGAGGTGTGCTAAGCGCATCGCAAAGCAAATAGAAAGGCTTGCTCTTCCTGCAAGCAGTGGACAACGCAGGCGGCTGCCAAACAACGTTATAAGGGATCATTGCGCAACTTTGAACAAGCATGTTCTCTAATTGATCAGCAACGAATAACTGGGACGACGTTAAGTGAGGAGTTACTGTAGGGTGAGAGGCTGCGTACATCCTCTCTCTCCATAGATAGACATCTTTGGAGACCTTGCTCCCAAGCGTGGCCTGCCAGTACATCTCCCATTCTGTTTTTCTGCCTGTCGATGGTGAAATTCTGGCCTGCCGGAGCTCTGGCTTTGCAAATATCTCTTGATGATGCTCCTTTTGCATCCTTGGCCATGTAGATGGTGGCTTAGATTGCAGCTCGTCGGAGGGGTGTGGGGCTGTTAGCTGGACATCGATCTGAGGCAAAATAATAGAATGGCTGATTCAGGACTTGATTAATTAAGAATTGAAAGAGGTGAATGTAATTAATGCCGATCAATATAGGCTTATGAAAAATAAATCTTGTCAAACTAACTTCAGAGTAGTTTTTGATAAGATTACAAGTTGGTAGAAGCTTAACCTTAACTATCACCTTTATCACAGATATTTTTAGTAAAAGTCAGGGGCAGGTCACAGGCAATAAACAAAAATTCACAGAAGCCCGCAACCTCTCTCTGCCTTTTACTAAAAATACCCTGCGGGGGGGAGGGAATAACACTCGGAGCACTGCCGGGGGCTGACCTCGGGCAGCTGCTCCAGCCCCAGGAGGGGCTGATCCACCCCCTGCTTCTGCTTAAGCCCTGGGGCCGCTGCTTTGATGGGCCCAGGGCTGACAGTTGCTCCAGCCCTGCTGCTGCAGAAGAAGTCCCAGAAAGTCTCAGAATCCGTGACCTCCATGACGGAATCAAATCCTTAGAAATAGTGTTGATACTTAGGACTTGTCTACCTTTTAAAATGTTGATCAGCATAGCTGTGTTGCTGGTGCGCCATAGCTATGCTGACATAAGCTCGGGTGTAGATGTGCTGGATCAATGGAAGTATGCTTCTGTCAACCTAGCTGCTACCGCTGGGGGAGGTGGGTTACCTACAGCGAGAAAACAAGCCCTTCTGTCACTGTAGACGCGTCTACACTACAGTGCAACAACAGCATAACGACAACGCCGTAGCTGTGCCACGGTAGCGCCCATATGTAGACATGGCCCCAGACTTCTGTGTGGCATTTGACGTGGTACTGCTTGACATTTTGATTAAGAACCTAGTGTGTGTATGGCGCACATTAAATGGATTAAAAACTGGTTAACTGATCAGTCTCAAAGTGTAACTGTAAATGGGGAATCGTCATCAAGTGGCTCCGTTTTTACTGGAGTCCCACATGGATCAGTTCTTTGCCTTGTGCTATTTAATATTTTTATTAATGACCTGGAGGAAAACCTAAAATGGTTCATGATAAAGTTTGCAGGTGACACACAGATTGGGGGAAGGGTGGACAATGAAGAGGACAGGTCACTGATACGAGGAGACCAGAATCTCTTGGTAAACCGGGTGCCAGCAAATAATGTGGTACAGCCAAATATAAGGTCCTATATTTAGGAACAAAGAATGCAGGCCATACGTACAGGATGGGGGACTCTATCCTGGGAAGCAGGGACTCTGAAAAAGACTTAGGGGTCAGGGTGGATAGTCAGCTGCACGTGTGCCCGAACTGTAACACTGTGGCCAAAAGGGCTAATGCGATCCTTGGACATATATGCAGGAGAATCTCGAGTAGGAGTAGGGAGGTTATGTCACCTCCGTATTTGGTACCAGTGCAGCTGCTAGTGGAATATTGTGCCCAGTTCTGGTGCCCACAATTCAAGGACGATGTTGATAAATCGGAGAGGGTTCAGAGAAGAGCCACGAGAATGATTAAAGGATTAGAAAACAGGCCTTATAGTGACAGACTCAAGGAACTCAATCTATTTAGCTAACAAAGAGCAGGTTCGGGGTGACTTGAAAACAGTCTATAAGTATCTACATCAGGGAAGTTGTATGGCCTGTATCATGCAGGAGGTCAGACTAGATGATCAGAATGGTCCCTTCTAGCTGTGAATCTGTGAAATCTCTGTTTTTTGCCTTTTAGAAACTGCTTTTGCTTTTAAATAAACCTTTCAATATTGCTTCAGTCTCCTGTATCCTCCAGGAGATTATTTCCAGGCTGGGTCAACCCAACCTCTGGGACACATCACTTGCTCAACTCCTTTGAGAAGTAACTCGGCTGTGATCGCTGGCGGGCCGGAGAATAGCCAGTCTGTTAACTGACCTTATGCCAGGCCTAACTGGCACATACTGGAGCAGAGAGGAGCCACCTGGCTTTTTAATGTAGCGGGGCGGGCCATGGAGACCACCCTGAGCTAAGTGGTTACCGTCAGGGTGCACCTAAGCCCACATGGTTGAGCCCCTTGCATGGCTGTTCCCTTTCCCAGGCAGCTCTGCCATTCGTTGCTGACGCCAGTTCCATTGCGTCCCCTCTCAGGTGGCAGCAGTCGGCGAAGTCGTCAGGTTTGTCGAGCAACCTGCAGCCGTCGGGTGCCAAAGCGGACGCTCTCAGGGAAGAGATGGAGGAGGCGGCGAACAGAGTGGAGATTTGCAGGGTACCTCTCACTCTCTCTTATCTCACAGCTGCGCAGCCCGTCAGCGCTCCGGTATCTCGCCCAGGGAACGGGAGAAGGTGTATATGGGTCGGGGAATTCGGGGCTTGGAGTTGCAGGCCTACGCTGGCAAGCAGGTCATAGGTGTGGGAGAGTGATGCCAATGGAGGCCTACTGTTCCCAGAAGTCCCTGGCCACCCAACAGGCAGCATCAGCGGCCCTTGTCTCAGGCTCCCTCACACGGCCCTGCCAGGAATCCTCACCCGTTGCCAGGAGGAGTTGCTGGTGCAGGGAGAGGAGACCTGTCTCTCTCACCACTTCAGAGCCCTCAATCACCCTCCTGCTACACCAGGTGAGACCTACCCTTTGCAGCCTGGGGATAGACCCCCCCCTCGCTCCCAGCACCTTCCCCCTGCCTCCCATTCAGCCTAAGGGCATGCCTGCTCCCTGACCCTCTCTGCCTTGATCTCACACAGCTTGGGGTGGGCTCTCCCTGACCCTCTCCTCCCCCAGGTTGGGGAGAACTCTAAGCTAACAACTCTTAGAGCTGGTGAGCAGCTTCTGCTCTCCCGTGTCATGCCCAGGTAATTAGCAGGTGCCAGGTTGTGGTATTGCATTGTGAGCCGCTGTGGCACAGCGTGTGCAGTGCCCAAGCCCCAAGAGGTAACCAGCACTTTCCTCCAGAGTTTGTTCATTTGATAAGAGTCAGTGTGGACGAAAACCAATGACTGAAGGAAGGATGTCCTCTCCTCCCTTTGCCCTCCCACATCCCAGCTCCATCTGGCAGTGTTTGGGGCTGGAAAGCAAACTCTTCCAGGTATCCTCCATCCTAGGGAACTATGGCAGGGGACTGTTGCAAAATTCAGCACCGATAGTATGTTGAACCCTAGTATACTGACGTGCAAGAGAAGGCCTGGTTTAGTGGTTAGAGCATAGGACCAAGAGTTAGCAGATCTGGGTTGTGGGCTCTGCTCTGCTGCAGACTGGTTATGAGAGACTGGCCAAATCACATCCCTGCTTTGTGCCTCAGTTTCCCCATCTGTAAAATAGAGATACTGATACCCAAACATCTTCTAGTAAATAGAAATAAATGACTGTTTGCCTCCCAGCATAATGTGGGACTAATTTCACGAAGAGGGAGATAGTGTTGCCTAGTGGGAGAGCACTAGACTGGAGCTCAGAAGACCAGAGTTCTATTCCTGGCTCTGCTGTGGGCCTGCTGGGTGACCTTGGACAAGTCACTTTGCCACTCCATGCCTCAGTTTCCCTGTTATGTCTGTATAATGGGGATAATGATACTGACCTCCTTTGTAAATTGCTTTGTGATCTGCTGATTAAGGGTGCTGTGTAAGAGCTAGGTGTTACTACTATTGTAAGTCGCTTTGTGCTTCTCTGTTGCCTTCTGCTCAAGATTTCAAAACATTAATATGTATATTTTGAGCTAGATTTTAAAAAGTGCTTAGCTCCCACAGCTGGAGCCAGATTTTGTGAGTACTTCCAAAATCTGGCCATTCCATTTAAGCACCTAAATGGAAACTGAGCTTTCTTGAAAATCTATCCCCTACCTGTTTGTGCACTAACTTGCGTGGTTTTATGGATGTGATTGTATGTATTCAGGAATTCCAAACAAACTACTACGTAAGAATGGCCATACTGAGTCAGACCAATGGTCCATCTAGCCCAGTATCCTGTCTTCTGATAGTGGCTGATGCCAGGTGCTTCAGAAGGAATGAACAAAACAGGGCAATTATTGAGTGATCCATCCCCTGTCATCCAGTCCCAGTTCTGGCAAACAGAGGCTAGGCACACCCAGAGCATGGGGTTGCATCCTTGACCATCCTGGCGAATAACCATTGATGGATCTATCCTCCATGAACTTATCTAGTTCTTCTTTGAACCCAGGTATAGTTTTGTCCTTCACATCATCCCCTGGCAACAAGTTCCACAGGTGAACTAAGCATTGTAGGAAGAAGTATTTCCTTTTGTTTGTTTTAAACCTGCTGGGGCGACCCCTGGTTCTTGTTTTATGTGAAGTGGTAAATAACATTTCCTTTTTCATTTTTTCCACATCAGTCATGATTTTATAGACCTCTATCATAAACACAAAAAAGAAGCTTACAAGAAGTGGAAACTTGGACAGATGACTAGGGACGAGTATAAAAATATTGCTCGAGCATGCAGGAATGTAATCAGGAAGGCCAAAGCACAATTGGAGTTGCAGCTAGCAAGGGATGTGAAGGGTAACAAGAAGGGTTTCTATAGGTATGTTAGCAACAAGAAGAAGGTCAAGGAAAGTGTGGGACCCTTACTGAATGGGGGAGGCAACCTAGTGACAGATGATGTGGAAAAAGCTGAAGTACTCAATGCTTTTTTTGCCTCGGTCTTCACAGACAAGGTCAGCTCCCAGACTGCTGCACTGGGCAGCATAGTATGGGGAGGAGGTGAGCAGCCCTCAGTGGTGAAAGAACAGGTTAAGGAGTATTTAGAAAAGCTGGACATGCACAAGTCCATGGGTCCGGATCTAATGCATCTGAGGGAGTTGGCAGATATGATTGCAGAGCCATTGGCCATTATCTTTGAAAACTCGTGGCAAATGGGTGATATCCAAGGCAATTGGAAAAAGGCAAATATAGTGCCCATATTTAAAAAAGGGAAGAAAGAGAACCCGGGGAACTACAGACTGGTCAGCCTCACTTCAGTCCCCAGCAAAATCATGGAGCAGGTCCTCAAGGAATCCATTTTGAAGCACTTGGAGGAGAGGAAGGTGATCAGGAACAGTCACCATGGATTCACCAAGGGAAAGTCATGCCTGACCAACCTGATAGCCTTGTATGATGAGATAACTGGCTCTAAGGATTTGGGGAAAATGGTGGACATGACATATCTTGACTTTAGCAAAGCTTTTGATATGGTCTCCCACAGTATTCTTGCCAGCAAGTTAAAAAAGTATGGATTGGATGAATGGACTATAAGGTGGATAGAAAGTTGGCTAGATCATCGGGCTCAATGGGTAGTGATCAACAGCTCGATGTCTAGTTGGCAGCCGGTATCAAGCAGACTGCCCCAGGGGTCGGTCCTGGGGCCGGTTTTGTTCAACATCTTCATTAATGATCTGGATGATGGGATGGATTGCACCCTCAGCAAGTTCATGGATGACACTAAGCTGGGGGGAGGGGTAGATACGCTGGAGAGTAGGGATGGGGTCCAGAGTGACCTAGACAAATTGGAGCCAAAAGAAATCTGATGAGGTTCAACACTTGTCCTGCACTTAGGATGGAAGAATCCCATGCACTGCTACAGGCTGGGGACTGACTAGCTAAGCAGCAGTTCTGCAGAAAAGGACCTGGGGATTACAGTGGACGAGAAGCGGGATATGAGTCAACAATGTGCCCTTGTTGCCAAGAAGGCTAACAGCATATTGGGCTGCATTAGTAGGAGCATTGCCAGCAGATCGAGGGAAGTGATTATTCCCCTCCATTCGGCACTGGTGAGGCCACACTTGGAGTATTGCGTCCAGTTTTGGGGCCCCCACTACAGAAAGAATGTGGACAAATTGAAGAAAGTCCAGCAGAGGGCAATGAAAATGATTAGGGGGCTGGGGCACATGACTTATGAGGAGAGGCTGAGGGAACTGGGCTTATTTAGTCTTCAGAAGAGAAGAGTGAGGAGGGATTTGATAGCAGCCTTCAACTAGCTGAAGGGGGGTTCCAAAGAGGATGGAGCTAGGCTGTTCTCAGTGGTGGCAGATGATAGAACAAGGAGCAATGGTCTCAAGTTGCAGTGCGGGAGGTCTAGGTTGGATATTAGGAAAAATTATTTCACTAGGAGGGGGTGAAGCACTGGAATGGGTTACCTAGGGAGATGGTGGAATCTCCATCCTTAAAGGTTTTTAAGGCCTGGCTTAACAAAGCCCTGGCTGGATGATTTAGTTGGGGTTGGTCCTGCTTTGAGCAGGGGGTTGGGACTAGATGACCTCCTGAGGTCTCTTCCAACCTTAATCTTCTATGATTCTATGATCATATCCCCCCTTAGTCGTCTCTTTTCCAAGCTGAAAAGTCCCAGTCTTTTCAATCTCTCTTCATATGGCAGCTGTTCCAGACCCCTAATCATTTTTGTTGCCTTTTTCTCTCTGTACCTTTTCCAATTCTAAAATATCTTTTCTGAGTACAAGCAATTTGCGACTCACGAGGTGCATATTTAATTTGATATACTACAGCTGGTCAAAATGTTTTAAACATTTTTATGAGAAATGTCATCAATTTCAAATGTTGACAAAAAGGGTGGGGGGAATGTCACAACTTCTTTTCTCCCATCTCTAAAATATATGTAGAAAACACATGGAAGATTGAGAAATATGCACCCAAGTTAAATATGCATACAGCTCTACAGGTCAAGTTACAGTCTTTTAATATTGGCCAATGGTTTTGTCTTGTCCTGTCCTGTCCAGCCCTTGAGTTACATAATGAAACATTGAAGATTGTGTCAGTGTATTTCGCCCCTGGGACTAATGCTACAAACCTTGAGAGACAAGGTGGGTGAGGTAATATCTTTTATTGGACCAACTTCTGTTGGGGAGAGAGACAAGTTTGCGAGCTTACGCAGATGACTTGAAGAGTTCTGTAAGCTCGAAAGCTTGTCTCTCTCCCCAACAGAAGTTGGTCCAATAAAAGATATTACCTCCCCGAACTTGTCTGTCTAATATCCTGGGACCAACATGGCTACAACAACACTGCATATTACAAACTATGAAAGAGTCTTAAGGTATGTCCATGGTTTGAGCTGGAGGTGTAATTCCCAACTCAAGGAGACATACCCACACTAACTCTGATGAAGATGGCGTGCTAAAAATAAAAGATAGCCACAGCTGCACGACACGCAGGAGGGGCTAGCTGCCCCCATACAGTCCTGTCCGAGACCTTTGGTACCTGCTCGGGTGGCTAGCTCCTCGTGCTGCCACGGCAACACTTCTGTTTTTAGTGCACTGTCTCCATCAGAGGTAGGGTGGGTATGTCTGCTTGAGCTAGAAATTGTACCTTCCAGCTCCAGCATAGAGGTACTTTACTGAATAGGTGCTGCCCATTACTGGTTTGAGCAATAATGGGCTGTATATATTTAATGAATCACTCAGACAAAAATAGCCAAACAGAGAGAGAAAAAAGCAGAGCATTTACGTTGCGTGCAATGCATTCCTTAGGGAACAAGCAGCATTTGACTAATCAGACGCTGCTTCATACCAACCTACTTAGGAACAATTTGTTGCAGACTGATGGCTAATCATAATCTCAAAAGAGAGGGAAGGGCGAGCGAGAGAGAGAGAGAGTGTGTGTGTGTTTACAGCTTTGCATCCAGGGTTTCTGTGCATGGGTCCATTCTTCTTTTCTTCTCCTCCAAAGCTCCTGTTGTGCAGAGTAACTTAATTTTATTCCATGTAAAGTCCGTTTTTTGAGCTGAGTATCAGAATGGACATCGGCATAGACTCTGATGCTCCTTTCAACACTTAACACTAATTTGTCATGTCTGGGTGTGGTTAGATTCATTCTAAAGTTTATGTCTCTTGAAAGGCTTTGAAATAGTCAGTGACCTGCTTCTCCTCTCTCAGCCTAAGAATTGTACCAGTAGGGGAGCTGAATTAGTAACATTGTTAATTAAACATGGTTTTCTGCATTAACATGACCATGGCCCCGATCCTGCAAACACTCATGCATATGTTTAACTTCACTATGATGAGTAGCCATTGGAATTGGTGGGATTACTTCCGCTCTAAAGTTAAGCGCATGCATATTGGCGGGATCAGGGTGCACGTGTTTGAATATGCAAAAGCAATGAATTTTGCAATACTTTGTCTGCCATAGTGGAATGACGCTTTTCTGTCTGTCTGTCTAATCTATCCATCCATGTGCTGAGCTTTGTTTGAGTCCGGGAGGAGCTGCAGTGACGAAGTAAAGACACAGAGGGCTGTTCCTGATTATCCCTAACACACAACCATAAAAGCCCGACAGCCTTGCATACCCTCACATGCCCTGTCGTCTCCCCCTCCTCCCCCCCCGCCCCCCCGGCTCATGTTTATGGCCGAACGTCTGCGTTATTTTCATTAGGGACTTTTGTGTGTCCGACCTGAAGCTGGAAGGCTGGGCGCATTGCCACTTAGCCACGAGTGTCCGTGGGCAAAGCCATCCAGGAAATGTTTATTACGAATATAGGTTGGGGAGAAATGTCATTTACTTATACTGCTGTTTTAGTTTGTTGCTGGCATAACTATCCTAGAGCTTATTAAAAAAAAGATTCTCCACAATATCTGAAATCAACCCGGTCGATTGGCCTTCTCCATTTGGGATCAGTCGTAACACGGCAAAGGGTGCGTGTAGGGAAAAGGAGAACCATACATTACAGCTGAATCACAAGCCAATAGCTTCCTGTTGACCTGACATGGCAGGGGCATAGGGTCCAGGAAAGGGTTAGTGGTGACAGCCATTCCTGAGGTAGGGGCAATAAAACCTCATGAAATGTCTTGCTTTCTTAAAACCTGTAAGTAAATATAGCACAAATAAGTGGGAGCAAATCATTCCACTGGTCCTAGCCTGGCATAGTCTGGGCAGGGGCTGTTAAAACTTCCCACCCACATGAATCCTGACCTCCACCCCCATCTGCTATTCCAGTCCAGGGGCTCCCTCAAAGCTCTGCTAGTGCATTGCAGCCCTCCCTCCCCCACCTATCTGCAAATACACCTGCGCCAAGGTCTCTCGTGAGCAAAGACTGGCACCTGTGCTGAATTAGGTCACTTTGTGCAGTGGCTTAATAATGTGGACAGAGGGAGGCAGAGGCTGGGGTGAGACAATTCCCCCTGAGCCCTTCCAAAAAAACTCCAGACCTCCATGTGTGAACTACGGTCAGTGCAGGGTTTGAACCCAGATCTTCAGAGGTGAAGAGTTATCCCATTCTGCCACCGACAGCAGATCCTCAGAACCTCGTTCTTTATAGGGCACTGACTCATTTGCCACAATGAGTGAGCCTTGGTAAGGAAGTTTCTCCGTGTTTTCCCCCAGTCAGATACAAGGCCCATATCCGCTGTTCTGCAGGTGGGAGAAGTGAGTGGGTTTTTCTCAGAAAAAGGCTGTTTCCATCTCCACCTTCACCTCCTCCTCTCCTTGCACATCCACCCCCTTTTCGACCTTCACTGTCATCGGCTCCGTCTCTGCCTCCGTGCCCATCTCCATTCTTGTCTCCAGGCCTTGACTCACCATCCCCATGTTTGGTTCTGATTCCAGCTGCACCTCTGCTCCCCCCATGCCCTCTCTACACCCATCTCCCCATGTCCTGACCAATCCCCTTTGTTGTCGTCCTGCGTTCCTTTAGGACAATGGAGCTTACACACAGAGATATGCACAAAGTCCCCTTTGCCATATCCCCTTGTTAACTTTCAGATATTTTCTCCTTTTTTAAATCACACTTTCTCGTCCCAGCGAAACGAGAAGGGCGTGTCCCCCACACTTTTCTCTTACGTTTGCACTTCAACTGTTTGACATTCGTGTTTAACAAAATTCATAATGTGACAATAAAACAACCAAATTGCTCTTCTTCCTCTTCCCACAAGACCAACAAGGGCCACACACAGGGCATCACTGACCATCCTAAGATTGCCAATTGGAGAGGCTCAGATGCTGAGCTGTTGAAGGTATATTTCTGATGGTAGCATTTAGCTCCTTGGTGGGGGTCTCCATTCCCTGGGCTCACATGTTCTGTTTACCGCTGGACTTTGGGGGTGGGGTGGGTTGGAGGGAGGGGGGTGGGAAGTATTAAATTGGGGGGCAGGGACAGGAATATGCCCCTGGAAATGAGGAGCCAATAGAGCCAGTACCTACTGTGCATGCTTCTGACAAATGCAGCTGTGTCACATAATCTAGATCTGCAAACAGCCACACACACACCACCTGATGTTCCCACAGTCCTGGGTCTCTTGTGAGCAGAGGCTGCCAGCTGTGCTAATTTTGCAGAGACCCAGCAAAGACCCAACCATTTCACTTGTGACGCCAGCAGGATTAGAACCCAGATGTGCAAAAAGGGGGGTGCTGCCCCTAACCTGCTGTGCTATCTAACCCTGCTTTCCTTCCTCCCTACTCAATGAAACTGCTGAACCCCCTCTATGGTACTTGTGTGGAGACCAACCTCCTGGACAAAACTGCTTCAGGAATTCCACAGGCAGGACCCTTGCAAAGTAACAGTGGGGCCATTGTTGAATGCAATGGGCACCTAAACAGAACCTGCAAAGCCTTTACCCCTTCATGTGTGCCCAGTGGGCAGCTGTGCGTGCAGATGTATGCATGTACATCCACGTCTGGGGTTGGAACATGCCCACACAAACATAGTGACTGCTCCATTGGTGCTTAGGATAGAATAGTACTTAGCATAGCCCTTTGCGTAGATTTACAGAGAGCAGAGTCAGATTGGGCTGTGGTAGGTACTGAGGGCTCTGCAGTTAGCGTGCGGATGCTAACATGGCCTATTTTGACCGTCAATGGATGAGAAATCGGGGAAAGCCACCAGAGATCTCAGAGGGTTTTAGGTGGGCCAGTCCCTCATTGTCCTCATGTCTGCAACCCCTGAGTCGAAGTCAGTGGGGTTATACCCATTTACATCGGGTCTGAATTTAGCAAGATTCTTTCCGAAACCAAAGGCAGGGGAAAACCTCCCAACTTTCCAACATCTCAGATCTTTGATGCATCGCCATTCAAGGCACAATTATCCCTTTCAGATCCATCTAGGCTCTGATATCCTGCTCTCCCAACATGTGTGGGGTTCCCACGACATTCTGCGCTCTTGATGTGTGTGGAATTCCCTGTGGAGCAGAATATCGGATTCTAGATCCACCTTATGGATCTAAGGGGGAGATTCTTGCTCTGAATAAGTTGTTTTATTTCTCTTCTGCAAATCCTGCAGCGTCAGCCTCCCCATCTTGTACTCGTACTGGTAACGAAAGCTGAGCCACGCAGGATTGGGAATGCCAGATCTGTATATATTCCCTCCCCCCCAAATCTGTGTTTCACTGTCCATGTTCCCAACAGCCAGGATCAAATGCACCGTAAAGTCTGTGCCATTTCCAGGTGGCCCTGCAAAGGCGGTGCAATCCCAGCAGTGTGCAGCACCGGCCTGCAAGCATCTCTGACCCTGTGTGCCGGCCTTCGAGCCTGATCCACCTGTAAATGATTGTAATTGCTGGTCAGGGTGGTTTGATTTTGTGTGATTTATTTCTTGCTAATTCTGTGCTCTCCACAGGACCAGCTCTCGGCTGACATGTACAATTTCGTGGCCAAAGAAATAGACTATGCAAACTACTTTCAAACTGTAAGTGCCAGTGGGGATTGGGCTTTTCTGTCTGTGTCCTTCCCTTGTGCATGATGCCTCACTGTGTTAACCACCGGTCTCTGGCCCAGACGCCCCTCCTCCAACCCCTACCCAAGTGCCCCGTGGTTCCTATGGCAGGATGTAATATCTCTCCCTTGTCTTTTCCCCAGTTAATAGAAGTGCAAGCAGAATACCATAGGAAGTCATTAGCACTTTTACAGAACGTGTTGCCTCAGATAAAAGCACAGCAGGGTAAGTGCGCAGTGTTTTCTTAATTGACCGCATGCTAAGCTAAGACGGGCTGGAGCTCGGGGCCCCAGCTGATTAGCAGAGGGCATGATGAGAGAGCCCCCCGTCTCCAGCATTGCACTGTACCCATAGGTGCTGTCTGTCCCCTTTCCCTGAATCATCAGTTTTTGCTCACCACCAGAGGCAGGATTCTGGATTCTCAGTAGCGAGGCCATCTCACAGACTGCTGCCCCCCCCCCCCCCCGTCCCAGTCAGAAGCAGTTCCACCCACCCTGCTCAGAGCTGATTTACTGGGGAGGAAATTCCCCCACCATCTTCCCAAGTCACCCCACTCCTGGACAAACCCTCCTAGCAGGGTCGCTTTCCCTTAAACTGTCAAAATCGGTTCTCCGTCAGTTCCTCCTCTAGCCTCCGAGTCAGTCCCCCCAGCCCCAGCAAACACAATCAATGCCGTGCAGCTACAACAGCCCCCTCTCCAGCAGTGACTCTGGCCTGTGCACTGTCCCGCCTTCAATCCATTCGCCTTGCAATGGCTTTTCAACAACCCCACTGTCCCTTGCCTGCAGGACAGTGACTCGCCTCTCCTCCCCACCCCCACACGGGATCGATTGCCCCCACCGAACCCCAGATCTTCTCCCTCACACGCTTGCCAGCCATTGCCAATTGCACCTCCCTCCACAGAGCCCAGCTCTTCTCTAACCCTGGGCCCGTCAGGTTCTCTCCTGCTTGCAAACTCTTCTGAGTCCCTGCTCCTTCAGGCAGGTCGCACCCACCCCGGTCGTCTCCTCCTCCCACTGCCAGCTGGGTCTGTCTGGTTCTCCGTCAGCCCCACGGACTTGAGATCAAATGGAGCCAGAATGAAGGGGAACTTAGGCTCTAGGGCATGGGGAGCAGAAGGAAACCTAGACTAACTGGGCCACCGAACTAGGTTTTCCCGTCATTCTTTCAATTAACACATGGCACAACGTGCAGCACGTATTAGAATGTAAAGAGGGGAGTCTCTTGCTGTTGGATTTCCTTGGGGGAAAATAACCTTTCCCTTGTGTCATGTGCGCAGACCATACAGACTCCTGACCGCCCCCGAAAGGAGGTGGATTTCTTCCCTCCCCATTCCCCCGTGGGGAACTGAGTGACACAGATGCATTCATCCATGCACAGTTTTATGCACGCTTAGACACATGCACGCAAAGCCTCTTGCGCACACACACACACACACACACACACACAGCTGTATGCACACACAGCCTCGTAAGCGTACGTTTGGCCCTGCACACGCGTGTAAACACACATGTGCACGCTCGTGCACTCGCACACTCATGCTTCGGGACATTAAGAAGGAGTGAATTCAGGGGGCCCTTGGGACCGGCTGATCAGCCAGGCTAGAATTGCTTCTAACTGCCCCCCTTGGCAATGGAAAGGAATTCCTCAGCCTGCCCAGAAATACAGATACAGGGAAGTCTCTCTCTCTCTGCTAAAGAAAACAAACCCTGGAACGCTCAGTCCTAAGCAGCTGTGGGCTTTGTTTGTGGCCGCAGGCTGCATACTCAGGACTTTGCAATTCCACCCTACAAGATCTCCTGGGCCCTGAGAACCTGCCACCTTTTAAAGCAGCGTTGTTCTCCCCCCTTTTAAAGCAACGGTCCTGTAGCTATCAGGCCAATGCCCACTAGCAGCCATGCAAACAGCTCTAGTGGTGCTCTCATTCCCAGGAGCAACCCTGTGCAGTTGCAGCTTTATTTCCCTTTTTGGGAACTGCTGCCTGTAAATTACTCCTGCCACCCCCATAAGTATATTGCAGGGGTGGCCAGACTTACTGACC
Organism: Terrapene triunguis; assembly: GCF_002925995.2. Classification (NCBI taxonomy): domain Eukaryota; kingdom Metazoa; phylum Chordata; order Testudines; family Emydidae; genus Terrapene; species Terrapene triunguis. The sequence continues at coordinate 22,054,288 of NW_020664543.1, forward strand.
CTCCGAGCCACATACAATAATCTTCAGAAGTTCGAGAGCCGGGTGCACCTGCCAGGGCTCGGGGCTTCTGCCCTGCAGCAGGGTGGTGGGGCTAGGGGCTTCAGCCCTGCGGGAGGCACTTGCCAGGGCGTGGGGCTGAAGCCCTGGGGCTGAAGCCCTGGGCCCCAGCAGGCGCCTCCCGTGGGGCTGAAGCCCCTAGACCTCCCTGCCCACTAGGCAGAAACCCCGAGCCCCACCATCCCACGGCAGGGCAGGAACCCCAAGCTCCCCCTCCTGGTCTGGTGGGTGGCGAATGGGGAGTCGTGGGGGGTTCCGCAAGCCGCAGTTTGGCCTCCCCTGGCATATTGAATACACAAAAGCGAAGAGTTAGAATAGCAGGTGGGCCCCCGTCCCAGTCAGGGCTGCTCGCTCGGAGGGCTGCATAAGCCCTTAAAGATCCACCCCTTATCTTTGGATTAAGGTATATTGCAACCACGATGCACCATGGTAATCTTGTCCCCTGGGGATTTCCCACCCCGGGAGCCCTGGCAGCGTTTATGCCAGTAGAAGCCCAGTTTGAAGTTTAGCCATGCAGTGAGTCGATGCATTTTGCCCTCTCGCCTCTGGAGGCTGGAGTCGAAGTAATAGCTCAGGTCACTAGTGAATTGAGTGTGACAGGTCTCACACTCCACCACTTAGCACGATTGGCAGACCCTGGTCAGCCGAGGGAGGCCAAGGACTGGATTAGCCGGGGGTGCTCAGGGCAAGATTGAGGGGCATTAAGGGAGCTGGGCGAGGGACACCGTGTGCGGCTCCTCTCGGCACTCCCTGCCAGGCCGTAGACCCCACGCGGTCCAGAGCAATAGCAGTGATGGTTTCACTAGGGGGGCTTTCAGGCAGGCCTCAGGTGGGTGAGGCTGGGTGTGATCTGGCCTGGTGGCCGCATGGAGGCTTGGCGTTCAGATCCACGCCGTCGCGCCTGGAGCCAGCAGGGGCTCAGGGGCAGCCTGCTTGGCGCCCAAGAGCAGGGGCTAGCCCAGGGTTCCATTGCCGACCCCACACTGGCTGGTCCCAGCAGCAGTGCTGGGGGAGGGTCAAGCATCAGCATGGGACATTGAAGAAGCAATACAAGGGGGGGACACTGGGCGGATCGCACGCCCTGGCTCACCTAGACCCGGATATAGATGCATCCCAGACGTGCATTAGCTCTCTACGCGCACACACATAAACGTGGGACGTGGGGATGCGCAGCCCTGCAACCTCACTGCCAAGGGAGCTCCCTAACTGGCAGAGACGTGGCTGTCGCAGGAGATGGGGGGGGGCGGGAACTTGCGCAGCTTCCCCAGCGGGTGAACATGCTCCCCTAACCCAGCACGGGTTCCTCTCCCTCCTGCCCGCTCGGTGGATCCGTGTAACAGAAGCCTGGATCGAGAAGCCCTCCTTCGGGAAGCCGCTGGAGGAGCACCTGGCCGTCAGTGGGCGGGAGATCGCCTTCCCCATCGAGGCGTGCGTCACCATGCTGCTGGAGTGCGGGATGCAGGAGGAGGTGAGTCAGGAGCCCCCCAACTGGGTGGCTTCATTCCAGACACAGATACTCTCCAGCTTTTCTTCCCGCGAGCACAACTGTCGGAATGATCCCTGCTGCCCTTAAAACCTCTGACCCTCTGAAAAGCCCCTTCCTTTATTCCCCCATTGAAACTCTACCCTGGCCTCTCTGGTATTTCCAAACCCTCCCACTGCAAAATCCTGGGGCAGGCCCTGGAAAACTTGAGGCAAGCCCCCTCCTTCAGCTCTTGTGCCCGGCCTTTGGTTCAGCTGGGAGAGCAAACACTGCAGCCTCTTCTCAATCTGTGAATGAGCCTCCTTGGAAAGCAGATCCTGGCTTGACTGGTCTTGGATAGACCTGGTGTAAATTGGGAGCAGTCCCACGGAGGTCCCTGGAGATATACTGGCAATATTGGGTCCTGGGTCCCTCGCTGTGTCCCTTTGTATAGAGCAAGGCTGCTCCTAAAATAGATCATGCATTCCTAAGACAGGCCAAGACGGGTCAAATTCGGTCATGTTATAAAGAGGTGCAGTTGCCATGGAGGCCTCTGGTCCAAATTCAGAGGCACTGTTTAGAGTGGTGTAAGCAGCACAGGGAGTGCATGTGGTAATGTGGTGTAGTTTACAATTATTTGGACCCAGTTCTGCTCTCGGATCAGTTCGTGTCCGCCGAATTCAGTGGCGTCACTCCTGATCTACACCAGGGATGAGCCCAGCCCGTTCTGTTTGAGGTTTCATTTGCTTGGAAGTCTGCCGCCTGGAGAAGCACCCTTTCATATGGCCTGGGGAGGTAAGGGCGCACCCTGCTGCTCCGTGCGGCCGCATCCAGTTGCGTAAGGAGAGCAGCTGGCTGACTGAATAGAGCTGCTGCCACGTCTAACTCCTGGTTTGTGTTTGGAGTCTGTTGCTTTCCTTTGACCTGCCTCCTTTAGACCAGCTCACTCTGTTAGCACAGTCCTGCGTTGTTCCTAGGGCAGTTGGTCTCAGTTATTTATCAGTGGCTTTGAGACCTAAGTAATTCCTTGCCTGAAGAAAGCGTGTTCCAGTTCAGAACCACATAGGCAAAGTAACGTTTTCTTTTTCCTTCTCTTGAAATGAGAAGAGAAAAGCAGGAAAGATGATTTAAACACAGCAGGGATTGGAGCGTGTTCTGCGGGACTCGTGCACATGCCACTGTTGCAGTCCTTTTTATTGCATTCACATGGTAGAGACCGAGCTTATAAATATGGAGATAACCATCCCTCTTCATTATGCAGAGACCAGGAAATAACGAACGATGGACAACCCCCTACAGGTTTAAAGAAGCAACAAAGAGCTCAGATGTTTCTTCAGACCTTGTTGGAAATATTCAGACCCTTTGATCTATAAAGTTGGGCTGGGAATCTCCTGAGACTGCACACATCTGATCGTTTTCTGATGCTTCCCATCCTCGCTGGAAAAAAAAGATTAAAAAAAGCAGCTTTGCGCCATGTTTTGGTGCTTCCAGGCCTTGCCATGATCGAGAAATGCAACTGGGGCCAGGTCTACACTACAGCCCTGTATCGGTATAACTACGTCGCTCAGGAGTGTGAAAAATCCACCCCCCTGAGTGACACACCAACCCATGTAGACAGTGCTATTTCGGCAGGAGAGTTTCTCCCGTCAACATAGCTAGTGCCTCGGGGAGGTGGATTAACTACACTGATGGGAGAAGCTCTCCTGTCGGCACTGAAGCGTCTTCACTGTACGTGAAGACCAGCCCTGAAAAATTGAAAAACAAACATAAAAAAGAATTGACAAACCTGTTTGTAATCTCCAGGGTAGTTTGATTTGAGGGCAAAACTTTGGGTTGCTTCATCCTTTCTCTTGAGCAATTCATCCATCCCTATATATCAGAGGTTCCCAAACTTTTCATATTGCATACCCCCTTTCCAGATCTACCAGCTGCTCGCATACCCCTACTTCTCTCATCACTGATAGGTTGTGTGTTCCTGTTAACACGACCTGTCTTTAGCCATCTGCCCATATTTCACTGTTACATACGGATATAATTATAGTGCGACATATACAACCGAAATAAGACTGGACAGTTGCTGGGCAGCTGAACCCGCGCTGTTCGGTGATTGGAGATGAGGGCTCTGCACATCTGCGTCTCTGTGTTCTCATTGGTACACCTTGAAGTAAATTAACTACCATATTGTATATAACAAATTCCCATGGAGTTTTAAAGCTTCGTCTGAGTTGCCTGTTATGAAAATGCAATAAATAAAATTCTAAGTAAAATCCACCGTTAGACAATTTCTCCTGTGTACCGCCCAGAGATGTCTCGCATATCCCCAGTGGTGCGCAGACCACGGTTCAGGACCCCCTGCTCTAGATGACAGTCAAAGTCAGAGAGAAGGTGGGTGAGGTAATAACTTTCATTGGACAAACTTCTGTAGGTGAGAGAGACACTACACAGAGCTCTTCTTCACATCTAGGAAAGGTGTCCCAGTTAACTACAAGGTGGAACAGATTGTTTAGCACAAGTAGTTAACTCATATTCTCAAAGACCTTTCAAGGTGAAGTGACCCGTTAACCCCTCTGCAGTCATAGAACAAAAAGGGGGTTTGGTGGGTTACTGGTTGCTGTAATAAGCCATGAATCCAGTGTCTTTTTTAAGAGCAGGATTTTTACTGTCTAGCAAAGATCCGAATTTAAGCTGCCAGGCTCGTCTTTGGAAGGTGTTGTGCAGGTTTCCTTTGAGGAGGACGGAGAGGTCAGATATAGAGTGAGCGCTTGGGGAAAAGTGTTCGCCCACAGGGGGTAACAGGGTGTTTTTGTCTTTTACCATGTTTCTCCGTGAGTTCATTCGAGAGCGTAGTGATGGTCTGGTTTCACCCCATAGTTGTTATCGGGGCACTTAGTGCCCTGGACAAGGTACACCACCTGTTGTGATAGGTGCGTGTAGGACCCATGGATCTTCAAAGGTGTGGGGTGGGAGTCAAAGTCAAACCTTCATGCTTTCTCCCATGCTGCCCCCTCGGTCAGGAGGCGCACTCCCCATCGACAAAGCTACCGCCTTGGGAGCTCCTGAGTCAGTGAGCAGCTCCCCTTTCCTGCTGCATATAACCACAAACTTCCCTCCCTTCTCCCCTGAAAGCAGCTTCAGTGCCCCCCGCCCAACCTTAAGTTTTTCATCCTTAAGATATGAGCTACCTCCCAGCTGCACATCCCCTGGGGGCTGGCGGGCTGACCGCCCGGTTGGGCACATGTGGGGGTGAGCTTTGTGGTAGGAGTGACTCCCAGTTCACCCTGCCCTACCCTCTGCAGAGCCCCATGTCTCTACGCTGCCAGGTACTGACCCTCCTCGGGAAGCAGGGCACAGCAAAGAACTGTCAGGGAGCTGGCTCAGGGGGAGATGGGGAGAGTGGTGCCAGGAGCACTAGGAGGGGAGTGGGGAGCATGAGGCTCTCAGCCCCCTGGGGCGGGACTGTTGTCCTGGCTTAGGAGCTCCCCCAGGGGCGACAGCTCACATCTGCTCGACTTCCAGCTCAAGAATGCCTCTTCTACCGGCTGGCACCTGGGATCTGAAACACCAGCTAAGCTGTCGCTGCCTTTGGTACCATCACCATTAACAAAGACGCTGATGCCGCTGCTGGTCATGCAGGGGTCAGAACAGACACCCCCTCGCTCCCCTGTAGCTGTCAGTGTAACCACTGGTCAGTGTGTGTAACGGGTCCCCATCTGCGCCTGATCCAGGGGGAATGCGAGTCTGTCAGCTAGAGACCCTGGCTCTTGATGTAGAGACTTTAGTTCTGGAGATCCCTGGTGTTGGCCAAGATGGCAGCTGATACATCGCCCTGCTGGGGCTACCAGGAGTACAAGCTTGTTTGTGTCGGCAAAGGGAGCAGGTGTGACTTGAAGCGGCCCAGGGCACAGATATGTGGAGTAACAAAGGGCTGTTCTGCAAAGACACTCCTCGCACCATGTCTAATCTGCCCAGTTCCATAGTTTCTAGGCCCCATGAGCCAGGCCCCCAGCTGGAATTGCTCCATAGATACTGATTTACACCAGCTGAGGATCTGACCCTACAACCCCACTTGAGTTCTGTGTGTAAGTCAGGTGAGCAACAGGGATTCCCACGCTTCCTACCTCAGTGATTTCCTACTAAACCGCATCCAACGTGACACCACTAGGTCAGAGCCTGACCCCTAGGCTGGGTATTAAGCTGGCACCTGGGTCACTCTGGGGCTCGTGGCCTCGGGGCGCTGTGTTCTGCTGTTGCCATGATTTTAGGAGTTTCCTGCTGGGGCTGACGTCTCTCCTGTCTCCTTTGCCCGAAGGGTCTCTTCAGGGTGGCTCCTTCTGCATCCAAGTTAAAGAAGCTCAAGGCGGCTCTCGACTGCTGCGTGGTGGACGTGCAGGAGTATTCAGCAGACCCCCATGCCATTGCAGGTAAAGGGCATTGCCACCTTGGCTTTGGTAACAAGATTATGTGCTACTCTAGATGATCCTCCTCCAGCCGAGGATCTCCAAGCACTGCTCACGCTGTACTGGACATAGCCTGTGCAGTGGGAAGTCCTATTGCCTGAACCCTGTGGGAAGTTTTCCAGCAGAATTATTTCGCCATCCGAAAATGCTGACTCATCGAAAGCAAAATGGTTTGTGGAAATGTGTTGCCTCCGATGGCATTTTGTTTAGAAAAAAAGCAGTCAGGACTCAGCTTTTCGACTGGCCATTTTGAAATGACTTTTTGTTTCCATTCTTAAAAAGAAATGATATAAAGGTTAAAAAGCCAAAATTGGAACAAACAATTTGAATTTGACCAAAATGAAACATTTTGAGCCGAAACAGGTTTTTTTTTTTTTTTTCAGAGGAAAAATTTGGAAATTTGGGGCAGGGGGGTTTTCCAATTTCAGAATGGAAAAAAATTTGAAATGGGAAAACTATCCCTGAAATGGAAAACCCATTTTCCCCCAAGCTGTCCCATGCAACTATGCCTGTGCGATCTGCTGCTGTCATTTCGGGACAACAAGTAAAGAGGCAGGGCCCTTCGGTAGGGGCCTCCCATAGGGGTTAAAACTCAGTCTGCTAAGGAGGAGTCATAAACGGCTTCTTTTGGTGTTTCGTTATATAGTTTTTCGAGCGATCTATTCACTAGAGGAAAGTTGTTAAAAAAGAGTCTGAACTCTGTTGCCCTGTTCAATTCTAAGCTTGAGGAGCAAATTAGAACTGTTGAGGAGCCTTGTCAATCTGTTAACATCAAGTACTGATTTAACTCTAGACATAGTGTAAAACAATTGTGTTATGCTTTAACTGAATGAATGGACCAAACTGTGCACTTATGCTACTGTAAATTCTGGAGTTACATCCAATTTACAACAATGCAGGAACAAACTTTGGTTCATTATCTCTTAACTTTAAAAATATAACGAATGTATGAAAAACAAACTTTGAAGTATAAATATAACCATATTGGGCATTAAGGAGGCATAGGAACAATTGTAGATTTGTTTGATGCCAGTTTGGAAATAAAATTTGTCCTCTCCTTAAACACTCGAGATATATATATATAGGTGTATATATATATACACCTACTAACGTCAGTGCTTCTAAATCTTCAGTTTCCCCTGGAGACATTCGTCAAACTATTCTAGCATCTCTATTTTCTGTGCTTGTCTACAGTCCTGTTCATTGCAGTTGAGGACAAAAAAATAGTTTTGATCAGAATCATTGATGAACCCCAGGGTTCAGACTTTCCCTGGTTTATTGTGATCAACAGATTTGCCAGTAAATGTTACATTTAAAAAAGTAAATCTAAATGTTAGGACATACATTGTGCTTATTCTATTTAGCCAAGTTACCGGTCATGCTAAAGCAACCCAAATACAATTGTAATAGCCATGAGACGCTCCAAAAACATGGCGATGAGTGTGGGATGAGTGGATCGATAATTAGATCATTTTGTATTCTTTTGTAACAGAGTTTCCAACCTGGTTGTTACAAATTCTGTCGGTGAACAAGAGGGTTTCTGGATGAGGTCCCCTCCTTACTGGCCTGCTAAATATTGATTTGGTTTGGATAAAACTTTTTGTATTTGCATCACTCATGGGCTTTGAGGCCAAGTTTTTCAAAGACACCTGGATGATTTGGACTCCAAATTTCCATCAATTTTAAGGATACTTGGGCACTCACATCCCATTCGCCACTTTTGAAAATGGCATAGGTCCGTATGGTGAGATACCGTGAAGTGTTGTGACAATGGCACATTTCCACAGGGTTAAGATGATGTTCCTTTCTTGATCCAAGATGGTTTCCCTTCTCTTTCAAAACCTGAACTTGGGAGGGGCTGGGCACCCAGGGCAGCAGTAATAGCAGTCGCAGAGGAGGCTGCTCAGTGCTTTACAGGATTGGTTCCTCAATGAAATGAGGGTGTGATCTTGCTCCCATTGAAGCCAGGGAGTCCAGTGTCACGGGGCAGAGCCCACAGAGAAAGCAACGAGAACAGGAGAAATGGCGAATGTTTGACAAGATTATTAGGATGTTAATTGGTTTTCTTGGTTTTGGTTGAAATCACATTAATGATGCTGCTGGGCAGAACATACAGCCTGGCCTTTGTGCTTCATTGAAGGGACTAAAGTCCCATGCCCAGGGACCAGCCAAGATCCTTACACTCCAACCCAGGAAAGCATCCTACTTTGGTACTGACTAGCCAGTGTTCCCTTCTGTCTCCTAGGGGCGCTGAAGTCCTATCTCCGAGAGCTTCCAGAGCCTCTCATGACCTTTGAACTCTATGATGAATGGATTCAAGCTTCCAAGTGAGTCCCAAATGCACTTTCCTTTGTCCTTGGTCTCATCTTCTTCCTCAGCACCTACAATGAGCAGTCAAAAGTACTGGAGTAAGAAGGGCTGAAATACGTTCTATATACAGCCCCTATGGAGAGGCATCTTCCATGTTGGGAATTGCAGAGCTGCCTGCTGAATGACTTTTTATCTTGCACCTTTGACCTCTCACCTGTCCTCTGCCTCTGCTAATCCAGCTCCCCAGGGTTCATCCAGAGGCTGCTCAAGACAATCTGAAGCCCAGGGCAAAATGTCAGTGTGCTGCCCCCCCCGGCGGTGTCACAGACCAGTCTATGGGAGTGTGAATTGCAGAGCACTCAAACCCGTAGCACTCTAACTGTCCCATGTAGACCCTCCTGGTGCAAACTGAAAGGGACCTCGTATGCATTTATAGAGTCCTGTTTGAAACAGGACGGCATCAGCATGAACTAGGTACCTTTTAGCTTGCACCAGCAGGGTCGGCGGAGGTCAGTTAGAGCGCTACACGTTCAAGCTCACTGCAATTCATACTCCTGTAGACTGGTCTGCAGAGCCGTGTAGCTTCTCCCAGAAATCTGCCTCTAGCTAAAGCAGCCCCGGGCTTCCTCTCACATCCCAGATGCCTCAGCAGCTTCAAATCACTGCTGATGTTTTCACCTTTGTCCCCCAAATGTGGAACTTTTCCCAAAATTGCCCCAGCTCAAGGACGAGGATGGGCAAGATGGAGTCCTGCAGCGGCTTAGTGTCAGAGCTTTAGAGCTTGGCATTCAGTGTCCCGGCAGGGCTAGAAACAGGTGCTTTAGCCCATTCGGAAGGTGAGATTCCTGCTGGGAGAGGCAGCATGCGTGTCTAGCTCTGGAAGGGCCAGATGTCAGGCCTTAAAGTCGTGGAATTTTGAGGCAGAGAAGAGTTGTTCTTTAGAGGCTTAAATGGACTCCCTCTGAATCCTGTGTAGTGGGGCTGATGATAATCTAGCTCTACAGGGGAGTGGATGTGAAAATATAGGTGAGGTCTCTGTGGCTATGAGCTGGTACCAGTGTGACTAAGGGATGTGAAACTTCCAGAGGAAGGATTGTCTAGTGGCCAGGTACCAGCCTGAGGCTGGAACTGACCTCAGGTCTCCCCTGCTCTGCCACAGATTTCCTTTATGACCATGGGCTAGTCACTTAGCCTCTTTGTATTCAGTTCCCCCTCTATGAGATGGAGATGACAGCACTACTCTGCCTCAGAGGGGGGCTCGGAGGCAAATACATCAAAGTTTGTGAGGCACTCAGTTCAGTAATGGTGACCAGATAAGCACCCAAGTGCTTGTCTACATGGCAACCTTCTGCTGCTGCTACTCGAAAGTGCAGTACATCAAGCTGCCCTCCAGGCTTCGCACTGCACTCTCGCTGCATCCACACGGGACGTTACTGCGTGGCATGCTGGTGCACTGGAGATTGACTCCCTGCCTTGCCACAGAGTAACTTGCCATGTGGACAAGCCCTGAGGTAGCTAGCTAGACCCTCCCCCTGGCGTGTCCACATAACTGGGGTGATGTGTGCATGGATCAGAGATGGATTAAGGATAAATCAGGCCCAGATCAACAGAGTTATCTCTATACAATTTCCCTCCATCCACTTCAGTCTCCGTCTGTACATAGCCTCTGCAGTCCTGTCTTGGGGATTGCCTTGCAGCCGACCTCTGTTTTGTGTAGGGGATGGGAAGTAGGTCTTGAACTGAAAGCAAATTGCCCTTGTCATAGAAACTCTCTGGGCCCTGGAGCAAAGTGCTGGGGGAAGGGGTTCATTCCCCTTGTTGAGGAGGTGCTGGTACCTGAGCCACTGGGAAAACCTGGCCTCCCCCGGCTTGAATCGGAACAGCTCAGAGCCAGGGCCCTGGTCATGCATGGTAGCACCACTGCCTCTCTGAAGGACTCGCTCGCACTCAGCAAACGTGCTCGCAAACTTGATGCCTCCTCCAGAGACAGGACTGAACTATAGTGGACTGTCAGGGCCTTGCATTCGTTTTTGGGCTGCTCTCTTCTTCCCCGTCTGGAAGGGACATCTCTGTATTTGCAGCAAATGCAGAAATGCACCAGACTTGGGGATCTGACCAGTCAGCCTCTGTATTCATGCATTCCCTTCTGAGGAGGGCAGGGGCCTGGCTGAGTTGGTGGGCTGGAGGCCTTCCAGCTACACTCGCAGTCTCTAATGGTACCATGGAGGCCTGGAGTTTCTCTCTAAGCACCCGAAATAAATAATAAAAGCAAGGCTGGGCTCAGGCACCAACATTCGCACTCGCTCTCTGCACTGGACGCCCCCAGGCTGGGAGCGTTCAAATCTGGAGGGGCTGGCTCAGACTGTTACGAAGACAAAAGCCGCTTGCAAACTCAGGATCCTGGTTCAGATTTCAGCCGCGCCCCAGTTGTCAGGGCATTCAGATCTGGGGCCTCATCTCTTCTCAACAGCTGAGCGCTCAGCGAAGCGAGCGGCCCGGCCGTGTGGCGAACTGACCCACTAATCCCAAACTACGCTTCCTTCCTAGCATCCAGGACCAAGACAAGAGGCTGCAGGCCCTGTGGAATGCCTGTGAAAAACTGCCCAAGGCCAACTACAACAACATCAGGTGAGTGTGTGGGGCAGAGGGCTGTGTCTACAGGCAGAGTTGCCAGTGATTTCACTTCAGGTGTAATTTTTAAACCAGTTTCATTAAACTGGTGCCAAAGCTGTGTGGAGACTCTCACAGTGTGGTTTAAACCAGCCTTATTTTGGTTTAACTTAAGTCCAGTTAATAAGAGCATCCCATGCCCACTGGCGAGCCTGTGTACTGGGTCCCCCTCTGTGCCCAGTCCTCAGAGGATATGAGTCTATTACAACCCCAGGAAGGGAGCTTTAGTTCAGCCCGTAGCAGCTTGTGCTTTTTAGCTCTGGAGGTCACCAGCTCACTCCGCGGAGTGCAGGCCAAGGTGGCAGCTGTCTCCCATCCACACCACCGTTTGCGCTGTTGTAGCTAATTGGTCTAAAAACCAACGTCAGTTAAACTGGTGACACTTTTTTCGGTAGACAAGGCCTTAGTGGGAGGGTGGGGGCTTCCCCCCCCTCAGGCGCCTGCCTAATGCCCACTAATGTCAGTGGGATCTCTGCATGCTTAGCGATGCAGGCCCGACCCGGCAGGCGGCTGAACTCTCAGCTCCCCTTGAAGTTGGGGCTTTCAGCACCTGCCCTAGCAAGTGCTGCTGCAGTAGGCAGGGAACCTGTCTGATCCCCAGGGGTTCTGTTCCGGGCCTTGCGCTCTCAGGTGCTGAGGGAGGGGGAGCTGTATCTTGTTGGGAGTGGGGCTCAAGCAAAGTTGGCCATGTAGGTCAGAGCCTGAACCCTCCCGCAGTGGGCCCAGGGCTCATGTCCCGCCACAGCCCAGTAATGAGCACAAAGGTCCGTGGCGTGGGAGGACCGTAGGTTCCCCTCTTCCCCCTGACCCCCTCATCCAGCCTGCTTGTGAACTGAACTTAGTCATGGTGGAAAAGCACCAAACTCACTTTCCATGGGAGGACGGCAGGCAGATCGCTGCGGGGGGGCCTAGCTCCCACCTGCGTCCTCTCACTTTTCCTGGCCTGTGGGAGAAGGGGGCTGGGCAGTGGAGCCCAATCTCTCAGTCCGCCCAGGATCACAATGCCAGGGCCTCCTTCACCCTGCTCTCCTGCGCTAGCCGCAGACCCTGCACTTTGGGCCACTTGCCCTCTAATACGGGTCGAGCCCTCCTCTCCTAGTACCCATGGAGCTAGCGGCACACGGGGGGGGTCAGACCAGCGCCGCAGGCCCAAGCAGCCCTTTGCAGGTCACAGGGGCACCGGGACTGGGGACACCTGCCACAAAGCGAGAGAAGCCCCTTCTCTCCCGTGTTGTAAGATATTTCACCAGGGATTTTCCAGGGAGTGTGGCACCCAACTCCCATTAGATTTCAATAGGCTTTGGGCACCTAACTCCCTTAGGCCCCTTTGAGAATCCCTGCCTTACTGTACACTAGGAGATACAGTGATTAATGAGGAAAACCCTGGAAACTGGAGCTCCAGGCTGTTGTTGGGACGTTCCCCCTAGATCAGGACAAGGTGACAGTTGACTGTAGACATGTCCATGCCCTCAACACAGGAATTTGCTTTCCCTCCTGTGAGCCACCATCCTCTGACTCTGCCAGCCTTTGGGGCATGCTGCACCATGCCAGTTGCCCAGGCTTTGGGGGAAGGGCACTTCCAGAGGCTTGCTGTCTGGGCAGGGTGGGTTTATCGGCCGCTAGGATTTAGCGGTTAGCCCCCGAATGGGATAGGATTTCCTGCTGGATTTCATTTGTGTTACCAAGCACTGAGACCCCGGGCGTGATCTAATCGTCGCCCTTTACATTCTTAGCAATGAAAATCAATCAGGCATTGTGGCTAGCCATAGCACTATCTCCCAGCCTGGTGGTGGTTAGAGAGGGAGGCTGGGAGCTGGGACCCTGGATTCTCTCCCCAGCTCTGCCCCAGACTCAAGGGATGACCTGGAACAAGTCACAGCGGGATTGTGAAGCTTCCTTCATGTTTGAGAGCCGCTTCGAGCCTCTCAGAAGAAGGACACTGGATGGTAGGCAGTGCAAGGATGTTGATCTCAGGGTGGTGCGCGGCACTCACTGAAGTATTGACCTGGAAGCTGCCTCGAAAGAGAGAGGCCGAGGCACCTGGGGCTCGGGGAATAACCTGCATTCGGTGCTTGGTTTCGCTGTGAATGTCGGGTGCAGAGGAAGGCAGATGTGGAGAACATGCGCTGCAGCCCACAGGCCCAGGTGATACTCCAGCCTCACCCTCTGCCTCTTGATCGCCTCTGCCAGGTACCTGATCAAATTCCTAGCAAAGCTAACGGAATACCAGGATGCTAACAAAATGACACCGAGCAACGTGGCGATAGTGCTGGGCCCCAACCTCCTCTGGCCTCAAGCAGAAGGGTAAGCGGAATCCACTGGTGCGTGAGTGTGTGTAACAGGGTCCCCTCGGTGCCCAATCCACAGGGATTCGTGTCTGTTACAGCCACTGCTAGGGACCCTTGACATTTTAGCTCAAGCTGAAGCAGCTCAGGCTTTTAGCTGTGGCGGTCCCCAGTTCAGTCCCCAGCGTGTTGGCTGAGATGGTGGTTGTCGCACAAGTACTGGGGAAAGCAAGATAGAGCAGCTCCCGGGGGTGGACGAGACGGGTGAACTGGTGGTTGCTGCTTCTGTTGCTGTTCTCCGTCAGCCCCATTGGCTCCTTAGCGGAGCATCCTCAATTCCTGCTGAAGTCAGTGGGAGCTGTGGGCTCTCAGCACATCTGGAAATCAGGCCACTTAGGTAGGGTGTGTTTTTCAAATCCTTTCCCTAAACTTCCCTAGGACCATAGATGAAAACACATCCCCTGCCCCATAGAGCTTGACAGTCTAACGACAAGGCATGCTAACGTGAGGCACAGGAGGCCGTTCCAGCAGAGGGAGGGTGAAGGGGGAGAGCTAATGCTGAGAAGGAAGGAAGCGTGGGTTGGATGAAGAGGTGGGTTTCCAGGGGCGAGGAGAAGAGGGAGTTCTGGGCCTGTGAGGACAAGCAGACTGCCCCGTGTGTTGGGGGCAGCATGGACGGAGGCAGAAGTAGGGAGGTGAAAGAAGAGAAATGGAAGGAGCAGAATCACGGTTCCTATGTGAATCGATCCCTGAAAGTTCTTCCGGCTTCTTTGAGGTGGAAGGTGCTATAGACGTGAGAACATCGTCATAATGGGTGTGTTAGGGCCTCAACTTGTCACAGGACTGGGTTAATTTTCTAACCATTGGCTACCTGGCCGATGTGCCTGATGTTATCCTATTTACTATCCGACGTTGGGCAAGGCTGCCCTACGAACGCTACAGCAGCACCGTTGCAGCCTGCAGCTGTGCTGCTCTCCAGCACCAGAGTGTGGCTGCTTCCTACAGTGACAAAAAGGCTTTTTCCGTCAGTGTCGTTAATCCACCTCCCCACGCGGCAATTCTTCCGTCGACCAAGCCACGTCTACACCTTGGGTTAGGTCAGCTTAACCATGGCGCTCACGGTGCAGCTAGGTCGATCCACATTTTAAGAGTAGGCCAGGGCTCAGTATCAGTTCTGAAGGGCCTCTTTCCAGCCTGGAAGTGAAAATGACCAGCTGTCTGGGTGCTTTTGGGAGCATTTCCCAGCCTGCCTTTCTGGGGCACGGTGAGAGTGGTGGGGTGCACCCAGGGTAGAAAGCAGCTGCTGTGCTGCTAAACAGAGCATGCGGGGCACATTCAGGTCCCCAGAATGCAGCTGTGGGCTCCCCGCTGGAGCACAGCAGCTGCGGAGTTGGCACGTCTGGGTAAAAGGCAGCAGCAGAGCTGGCGAACGGGCCATAGCCCCCTGACATCAGAGGTCAGTGGAAGGCTAATACACAACAGCAGCCCAGAAGCCATGGGGTCAGGCAAGCATCCAACCTACCCTTCTTTTGTGTTGGCCTAAATCATTCTTTATGGTTAAATCAAGACACTGGAGGCTTAATTACAGTCCCTGCTTCCAAGGGCAGCAGGTTAGGGAAGCCGCTGTGCACTCTGGTCTTGGAGATGCCTTGGAGAACCACATGAGCCCGTATCCCTGCCTGCCGCATGCTCGGTTGCTCCTGGAGCATGGCCCTGCAGCTTTGGAGCTAATGGTGCCCACAGAAAAAGGAAGTGGTGCCATAAACGAACCCGCAGTTGGGTTCAGGCTCCTTTAATAACATGATCCATAAGCTGACCACTGTTCTTGCCGTGATGGCGATGTCCCTACGCTGTGGCTAATGTCCTGCAGCATAGAATTACCCCGTGGGCCAAAGAGTCATGTTGGTAAAAATGTAGGACACTAGTAGGGAATGATGGGCCAGGTTCTCAGCTAGGAGTAGCAGCAATACAGTGGAGCTCGGCTGATCTACGCCAGCTGAGGATCCATCCCAGAAACGTCACAGTTATTAGAAAGCACTTCAGATGTGATGTGTTCATTTAAAAGCATCAAGCGCCTTAGAGAAGTGCTTTGTATTAGCAAGGTAAAGGGAGGGTATCGAGACGAGAGAGGGGAAGTAATGGGTTAGTGCGCTCCCGGGGCTGCCCCTCCGGGCATTTGCACACCTGACATTCGTCACCATTATCGTTCTCTGCTGAGAACTGGAAAAGCCGGGGGGAGGGAGGGAGCTGCAGGGCAGAGCTGAGGGGCATGGGCAGAGCTGTGTGTGAGCCCATGGCTAGAACAGCAGGTGGCTGCGGGGCAGCACTGAAGGGCATCGGCAGAGCTGTGGGAGGGCGTGGGTCTGTAATACCTGGCTGCTTGGAGGGTCCCACTGGACTAGCAAGGGAATTGCCAGTCAGGACTGTGATGCACTAGCAGAGCTGCGTTAGAAGAGCAGGGGGACCACGTCAGACCTGGCACGTGTTGGCTTCGACCAATGCTATTAACCACCCAGCCATCGCCAGTGCTGAGCTGCTGCCCCCTGTGTGTTGCAGAAACATCACGGAGATGATGACGACGGTGTCTCTGCAGATCGTGGGGATTATCGAGCCCCTCATCCAGCACGCCGACTGGTTCTTCCCTGGAGGTAGGCCATGCGTCTCCTGCCGCGCGCTGTGTGCTTGCGCAGGTATCAGCGTTGAGAGGAAGCATAATGGAGCCGGCCCGCCTGGGCTGATCCTGAGGGGAATGGAGGCGGAGGACACAAGCGTCCATTCCACAAACCAGCTTGGAGGCCTGTGAATGGGAAAAGGCCTGGACGGTCTCCATCCACTTCCAGGCACTGACGCCACAAAACCCGCTGTGGCCACTGGCACCGCTGGGCAGAGGGGCCGGAAGCTGGGTGGGGCGGGCCCTGCAGATGGCCTTCTTTCACCCCGGGGTAATGCTGGGGCCGTGTAGAGAGCTGTGCACTGTCGCTGCGCCCGGTCCACTCTGTGATTTGGGCTATGGGGCTGCCAGGCCTGCACCTGCCCCAGCTCTGCCCTATGACTCCACAGCTCTGGTGGCTGAGGAGGGGACTCTCCCTGCTTGGCCCCACAAGCCCCCTGTGCTCCGTGGCCCCGGAAGGCCTCAGAGAGAATCCAGGATGAAGCGCAAGGCAGCTTCACTCCAGCCCAGCCCCCAATGAGACGCGTCCATGGAGCTAGAGAGGGACCCTCACTGCTCCTCCAGCCCACTCCAGCCGTCTCTCCCCCTCCAGGTCCTTACCTAATGGGTTATAGTCCCTATCCGTCGTGGAGTCAGCGGCTGGCTGCCCGCAAGCCTCGTCCATGTTCCCATGGGGCTCTCTGGTGCCGCTGGCAGTGGGAAGGGTTCTGTGTCCATACAGAGCCTGGCACAATGGGTCCTGGCCCATGGCTGTGCTCCTAGGCGCGATGCAGACTAGAAATAACAGCAATAATCCCTCGCTGCCCAGAGCCCTCTGCCTAGTCTGGATGCGAGGAGAGGCCCCCACACAACACTGTACCCTCTTGCTTCCCCAACCAGACATTGAATTCAATGTGACTGGGAACTATGGCAGCCCCATGCACGTCAACCACAATGCCAACTACAGCTCCATGCCCTCCCCTGACATGGACCACTCGGACCGCAAGCAGCACGACCAGGCCCGGCGCCCCCTCAGCGTGGCCACGGACAACATGATGCTGGAGTTTTACAAAAAGGATGGGTAGGGCCTCTTCGCTTCGTTGCCGGGGTTTGGTTTTGGTGTAAGTCCGTTACGGTTGTGTGAGCCAGAAGAGGCCGCGCCTGGCATAGCCTCGGCTGGGAGGTCTGCTTGGGACAGGGGCCCATGGGCATCGTATCCTGTAGCCTCCGCACTGGTGAGCTCAGATGCCTTGCTGCCTTGTCACTCCCACCCTCCCCTGCTCCTGACCTCTCCGATCAGCTGCCTTTGAGCCATTTTAGATGGGAGACAAGCCATTTCCCCTCCCCCACCTCCATCCACCCCCCCAGCCTGAGGTAAGTCACATTGGACACACAAGCTCCACCCAGAGACAAAGGGTTGGGGAAGGAGTCTCTGGAGAGCCAGCTAAGTGGGCAGTGCTCCCGAGCCCTCGTCCTGCAAGGAGCTGGCTTGGAGGCGCCGGAGTGGGAGCAGAGGGTGTTCAGAGGGAAGCGGGCCTGACGCAAATTGTTAGGATGAGTTGTCATCACTGGGGTTTGAGAGGCGCAAGCCAGGCGTTTGGGTCTAGCTCAGCCAAGACCAGGGATCCCCAGCCTGCTCAGCCGAGCCTTTTAAGGAAGCCATTGTCCTGCCTTTGCTAGTTGTTATGAGTTCCTGTGCGCTGATGTGCAAACCCTAGAGAAAAACCGAGTCCATGCCTCAAAGGGTCCCTACCCCCCGACAGGTCGTCCCGGTGACACTGAGACCACGTGCCTGGCCTAAGGGAATCACTGCGGGCTCAGGTTTGGGAAGGGGATGGGCATTGCCCCTGGGGGTGAGGGAATAGTGAATACTAAGTAAATGTCCAGGCCACCCCCCCGAAGCTATGGGTCTGTACATGGACCTCCCCTGGTAGGTCTCCAGGGGCTATCGCAGTGTGAATGTTCCATGATGGGGATTCTTTGGACTTGATCATATCTAAGCACTTCCTAACAATTAATTAATTCTTACATTCCCCAGTGAGTATGGGCAAGTGTTTTACTCCCCCTACCCCCCCTTACAGAAGGATGAATGACATGAAGTCAGTTGGGCCATGGTCACGTGTCAAGTCAGCGACAGAACTGGGAAGAGATCCCAGGAGTCCCAACTCCTCCCCCAAATCTCTCGGTGTAGCCACTAGCAAGCCACCATCCCAGCTTTAGCATATCTGGTGAGGAAAACAGCCCAGTTGTGTGACAGCTGAATAGGCCAGCTCCGTTGGCATGCACCCCAGTCCCACTGCAAATCTCTGGGCAACGTTTGCATTTCCCTGTGCGCACGGTGCAGCGCAAGCCCAGGAGAGTGAGTGGAATTGGAGCAGAAAGGGCACGCATGCTGAATCAGATTGGGAATATGGTCCAGAACCCTCAAGGAGCGGGACGGAGGCGGGTGAATGTGCACAAGGGGCTGCCCATTGGAGTTGTGAGTTAGCAGCAGCCATACCTGACAGCCAGGTATCGTGTCAGGATTCTCCACCGCCACAGGCAGGCTGGGATCCCTGAATCTCAGCTCTCCAGGCCCCCCAGTGTGCAGGGTCTCGCCCACCAGAGACGAAAATCAAACCTGAAACATCTTAAAGAACAACTCCTCTCCCTCCCTCCCCACTTGCACACAGCCCCGTCTCCCTCCCACACACATTGCACTTACCAAAAGTTCCCATCCACTGAGCAAAATCGTCTTGTGTTTGCAGAATCCTCTGAAGTTTCTTCCAGCGCCACCTTTCCTATTGAACAATCTGCTTGTCCTCCTCCTGCTGTAACCTGGATTCAAAGAGCTGTCCTCCTTAGAGTGTTACCTTGGCCCTCTAAACTCCTTTCCAAACAGTCGCTTTACCCAGTGGAAGCTTTTAGCCTTAGTTTCTTTTACACTAATACTTGTATGTTTCTGTCCATGCAGCCTTAGGAAAATCCAAAGGTACGGTATCCTCTAGTAGCCACTGGACCCTTTTCAGGCCACCTGTGTTCTGAACCCCAAGCCAGAGCTGTTCCAGTAGGCAGTGAGGTTAGAGCCTTCGCTGCTGAGCAAGCCAAAATACTGTTTTTTCGATATTTAATGATGTCAGGGAGGCAAATTCTGAGCTGGATTCTCCCCCGGTGGATCGGTTTCATGGGGTGTAAGCCCATGCCCAGTTTGGTCCAATTAGTGCAATTGCCTTAAAAGACCATTGCACTTTCATAACTTTGGGAAAAAACAAGGGCTCACTTCCTCTTTTGGAGTAATTCAACAGGAAGCTTCTCCAGCTGGGAGGAATACAACAGCGTCATTACCCGGAATGCTCTCCCATTCATTTTGGCTTCTAATGGCTCACTCAAGTTTGTGGCTGTTTGGAAAGACCTCACAGCAGGGTGGCCATTTCCCGCTGCCACCTTTGTAGGTGAAAACTTTTGCCACACCCTACAACAGTGCTGCTTGCACAGCCGTCTCATCTCCCCAAAGGTTGTGATGGGCCACAGCAGCTTCTGAGCGAAACAAACAAGATCTAAGGCGAGTTGTTACTTTGGTAGCAATCTCTCTTCTGGTGACACTATTGCTCTCTGCAGGGTTGGGAGGGGGCCTGAGCCAATAGCCAAGCCCTAACTTTGATCCTGCCCAATGAAGCCTCCGGGCAATGCCACTGACAATGAAGGTGTGTTTGGAGCCTACCTACAAAGTTCTTCCGGGACAGTTCTGACCCTCTACAACCCCTGCTGCCCTGCAAGTTGAATTCCACTGAAGAGCAGTGGGTTCCCTGGTATAAGAGGAGTTTTTAAAGGGCCAGACCTGGATCTCATCCGAAACAGGTTAGGCCAATCCTCCACTGAGGGTCCTGCACCGGTCTTGTGTCCCAGTGTTTCACGAGGAGCCGTTGGGCTGCACTGGTGCTCTCTGGAAGGAAGGCTGCCAGGATCTGAATAAGATTTACTGACCTGGATGTAGTGAAATGTTTTTTCTCCCCTCTTGCTGCAATCTGTGCTTTATTTCTTTGCTCTGAACCTTACTTCCGAGATGGTAAGGGAGTGTCTTTGTGTTCCCCCCCTCAGCATGGGCGTCAGGGTGATGGACACATCTTGGGTGGCCCGCAGAGGCACCACCATAGTTCGAAAAGCGTCCTCCACCCCGCCTGCCATGCAGCCCCCCGCGCCGCCTTCCGATCTCGCTGCTACTCCTCAGTCACCAATTCCTGAGCAATCTCTTGATATTTCAGCTACTCCCTCCCCTACTCCAACTAGCTTCGGCTTCCAGCCAGGAGCCGAACGGACAAGGTAAGTCCGGGCGGCAGCGACTGCTGCTGCCACTGCTGCTTTACATGGCCTTTGTAAACACGCCTAGCTCCTGCTCACCTGCATGTGCCCTTTTGATTTCACGCTTCTGCTTTCTGGTGTGTGTGAATCCAGGCACAAAATAATCCCAAACGGTGACCGCCCAGCAAACAGGAAAATCCCCGAGCAGCCTCGGGTGAAGTGGTGCTGGAAAATGCCATTTCTAGGCTGGCTGGAAAAACAGATGTTTTTGCAAAAGCAGAGACTGGATGTTCAGGGCAAATCCTCCCTTATCCATGCTGCAAATCTGATGGAGATTCTGCGCTCGCAGTGCATGCACCTCACCCACAGAGGGCGCTGTGCAGAGATGCTAGAAGTCCCCTTTGGAACACTCCAGTGGCCGGGAGAGCAGGAGATAGGCTCCAGGCTGTCATGTGGCTTCAGGTAGTGCTAAACTGTTGGGGCTACCTAACTGACTGTTTCATTGGCCCTGCCATTCCCGCTGGTCTCCCACAAACAGGCACTCCTTGGCCAGACCAATCCCCCACGTCTCCCCATTCCACTGGCTGGAAGGAAGATGATGGAGGCACTCCTTTTGGGGTCGGTTAGACTGTGGGCCAAGCACAAGCACACTCTAAATTACACCAGCAACTTGTGCTCTTCTAGCCGTTGCTCCTCACCCCTCTTTGCACACTTGGGTGCAGATTGTGCACCTGAAAAAAAGCTGGGTGACTGTGGTGCATGAGCAGATTTTGCAGCCAGTTTCAGAACCTTCTTTGCAAATGTGCTTAGCCCTGAAATGTCATTCCCTGAGCCCATTCCTTACTAGAACATCCTCCCACGGAGAGGGAATGTTCACTTCCAGTGCCTCTCTCAGAAGGCCACGGATTTATTTTGTGTTGGTGGATTCACACACTGCTTCCTGGCGGGCAGCCAGAAAACAAGCGAGGCTGTCAGGTGCAGTCACCCGCGTGCGCAGGGAGCGGGGCCAATGTGACTCCTTCGTGCTTCCAATCTGTGCTTCCGTTGTAGCCGTGCTTCCTGCAAGTATGGAAGTTAGCTTCTCATGTGCTGCATGCCAGGGGGCTTCCCAGCACCCAGCCAGCTCAGCATATGTGCCAGAGAGATTTGTGATGAGCCCTGGCTATCAGGTAGAGAGCTCACACAGACCCCATCCTTTAACACGAGCCACCCTGACTCTGTGGCCGAAAGCACCAAAAAAAATCTGCTCCGGGCCTGGATTTTGCTCTGATTTCTGTGCACCTGTTGACAGCATTTCTCCCCGATCAGTTATTTGGTACATTATTTAACACTTGCACATGAAGGGCCAGAGCCTGATCTCCATTACACCCATGTAAATCTGGAGCAGCCTTGTTCATTGCAGTGGAGTTACTCTGGATGTACACTGCTGTAACAGAGACCAGAGCCTGCCACAGCTCGCTCGCTCGTTACCTCCTATTGTTGTGTCGAATAGCCGTGACCCACAAGTCCCATGTCCCCCAGTTCCACTGTCTGCGTTCACCTGTCTTGGGTCACAGTGTATGTCCCAGCTGGTACGTTGAACCTGATCCTGTCATAATCTGAATGTGTTCATTTTCTTATTCCCTGACCCTGCTTAGACGCCTTTCTCACATGTCAGTGTCCTTTCTACCTGACTTTATGCAGACGTTACAGCATTAGCCTCAGTTCCCAGGACTATGTAAGTCTGTTCCCTCCCCTCCCTGAGAGCCAGCCTCTGCAGGAGACACACGGAGGGCACTTGCATCCCAGTGGGTGGGAGATCTTGCCGTGTGCTCTCTTTCCATTTCCATCACGTCCTGCCTCCCTCCTGACGCCCTTTCTTTATAGACTGGCGTTGTGCTAAACGGAGATCAAATGGGGGATGCGGATCCAGGGGCCAGGCGGAGGGCGAGGAGCAGGGCCGAGAAGCAGACCCCTATGACATGAAAGACATGCGACGTCATTAGAAAGCGTTTCATGCTTTCCCCCCCCCCCCCCCCCCCCCCCCCCCCGGGTGGAGGGCTCTTCCTCACCTGGCGAATGCATGTCCAGGAGTTTGGAAAGGCGTTTTAGGTGTCAACCTTCAGGGCGTCACCACTGCAGACCCTTTGACACTTGCCTGGCCTTGCATTTTGGCACAGTGCCCCGCTATTCTGCCTATACTCCCTGGCTTGGGCCCTCTCTCTGCCACTCCTGCCTTGCTGTTCTCTAGATCAGTGGCTCCCAGCCCCAGGCAGTGCCCTCGGTGCTTCAGGCTTTGTGACTGGCACCCTGGGCTACCCTTCCCTCCTGTTATGATGCCCCACAGAGCTAGGCCCTAGTGAAGAGCCTCGGCCCACCTCCCATTCAGCTGTGAGCACCCTGGCCTTCTGTGGCCCTCAGGTGGCTCATGCGGCTGTAAAGCCAGATTGCGGCACAGCCCCAGGTCTGGGGCAGGTTCGAGCCCCCAGGGCCACAGGAGGGCGACGGCGGGCACAGGCTGCAGCCTTAGGGCCAGACTCTGGTTTCCACTTCCCCAGAGGAAAGCCAGAGACTCTGGGTTTCCGTGACGTGATGCGTCCATTGACCCGTATGAGCGAGCTCAGACCCCAGCCCCGTGCCATCACCCCAGGAGGCTGGGACCCACTGCTCTGCCCCCCCCCGGTGTCCCCCCTTCCCCACCCCGCGGCAGGCTCTGAGCTCAGTGTTTCTCTTGCTGTTGTTACTCCTCTTTGCTTCTCTGCCAGCCTCGCCGCTCCGGGTGGGTTCCTCCCTGTACCAACACTTCTGCTCTTGTTTTTGTCTGTCTGTCTGTTTGGACATTTTGCAGCACGGATGATGTGTCGTCTAGTTGGTTGGACTCCTGTTACCACTACCCTTCCCCCGAGGACGACAGGCCCCCCCTTTACCCTTGCTATCAGCACCTCCGCCATTACCACCCCCAGGCTCGGCCTGAGGCCCCCTCACCACCCTACCGGTGGTCAGGGCACAGCCAAACTCTGCCTCCCCGCTCCTCCTCCTCCTCCTCCTCTCCCAGCCCTCAGCCGCTTGACATTAACTCGAACCCGAAGCCGTGTTTCCTTCACCTCCCCAAGCAGAGCTCCCTCACCGAATCGCATGCTCTCGAAACTAATCTCTCCGCCCCCTCCATCAAACCCCCACTTGTCTTAGCCAAACCGGACCCACCTGGCGCTCCCTACCCCTCCCTTACGTCAGCCTCTCCCCCCTGGGTCGGCTGCGCCAGCGACAGAGGAGCCGGCCTGACTAGGTAAATACCTGTGTGTTTGAGGCTGAAAGGGTTCAGAGCCATCGGCTCGCCGTGCACCGCGGGGACAGCCGCCGCTGGGGACAGGCCCCGTGGCCCGGCCCGAGCCTTCTCGCCCCCAGAAGCTGCCGTTGCATGGGGCGGCACTGGGCAGCTCGTGAAGGGGGCGGACGGAGCGCTCTGCCAGGCGCTGCGACCTTTCCGTCGTATCCCAGGGAGCAGGGGTGCAGGGCCAGCCCTTCCCCCACCCGCCACAGAGCTACGAAGCAAGGAATCAGAGTCAAATGAGCGTCACAGGCCAGGCTGATCCAGAGCAGCTCCCTTGACCCAGCGGTGCCCTCGTGAGCTGGTGGGCTTAGCCGCCTCTGCAGTGCAGGCTGTGAATGGCTGCTGCCTGGCCCGGCCAGCTTGCCGTTGCTCACCCAAGGAATCCTGATGAGCCATTATGTCGCTTGCTGTGCTGCCTCGTCCAGAGGTTCTTTGCTGCTGGGTGGCCTGGACTCCTCTATCCATTTCTTGGCCATTGCAAGTGAGCGCCGTAGCTGGGGATTAAGAAATGGAGGAAGCTTTAAAAAAAAAACCCAAAACCAGTCCCCACAACAAGTTCTTAGATGCATTGACTCCAAGACCAGCAGAGTCCATTGGGATCAGCTACTCCGGCCTCCGGTATCACATAGGCCAGAGAACTGCCCCAAATAATTCCTAGAGCCCTTCTTAGCAAACAGAGCTCCCTCTGGAGGAGCAGCCGTTGCGGGGCAGGGAAGGGGTTTTGTTCTGCTCTGTCTCTGCTGTACACCATGCGACTAGGAGGGCTGCAGCATCGCTTCATGCTCTCATTGTGCTCCGCCTGCTTGAAAAGACGTACGCACATCTTGAGTCCAGTGTGTAGCGCGTCTCCGGAAGCAGCTTCTGTCGGGCAAAGAATCGGGAGGGGGGTTGGCTTTGCCAGCGCAAACGGCTGCTCTTAGCGAGGCCTGCGTGCCGGAGAACAGGCCAGAGTGCGAGGGGCGTGTGCCAAGTGACCCTGGGCTGTGGGGCAGAGGGAGGTCCATGGGGTGGCTTCAAAACAAAGGGACTTACATGTTTTCCTCTTTGTTCCTGTTTGTTTCTTTGCAGTACTTTAAAAACCAAGGAGCTGTCGCCCGTGTCTGGGCAGAAAGGCAGCCCAAGCTCCGGTCACGTGGCCCCATGTGGGAGCATGCAGCAGGTGGCCAGTCCCACTCAGCAGCTGTCCACGGAGCAGAGCCCTCACGCACTGCGCAAAGGTATTTGCTGCCTTTCCAGGGCTGGCTAATGTAACCGGTGCAAGGTGATGAGTGTAATAAAGTTGCAAGCTTCATGCACACTCAGACAGGTGTGGGTTGTGCTCTCTAGCACTGCATTATGAGTGTGCGTGGGTGCAGATTGTGCGGCGGGGCCATTACCGGCTCAGGGATTTGAAGGTATGTTTTCCTGGTGCCTGAGGAGGTGGGCTTTCATGTGCCTGGATCTCCACACTGTCCAGCTCACAGAAGGACTAATCATACAACCATCTGGCATTTGCATGGACCCTGCTTGCCTCGTGCTGGATTTTTTCCAGCGATGGCGCTGCATGGAGGTGAGGAAGGCCAGCTCTCCGGTAGAAGCCCTTTGCCAGTGTTTTTATACAGGCAAACGACTCCGAGTGTGGATACACTGTAACACGCACACACACACACATGCACACTTTGCTGGTAAAAGTGCAGTTGTGTTGGTGCAACTGCGTGGCACAGCTCAATTGGTCAGGGATCGCACACCTCGTGCCCCGGCTGACAGAGCTATGCCGGCAGAAGTTTGTGCGTAGGCTAGGCCGAAGACTCCTGTCAGGACAATTATAATTCGGTCTGGGACAGATCCTGAGCTGGTGTCAATCAGTTTATCTCTATTTAGTCAACAAGGCTACACTGATTTACACCAGCTGGTGATCTGGCCCGTGATAAGACTCATATGAAAACTATGTTGGGTCTTGATTTGATGAAGGCTGTTGCTAAATTACATGCTGTAGAGATCTCCCATCATCCCCATTTTTATGTCAGGGAAATGAGCTCGCCACTGACTGCTGGAGCTGAGGAAGACTTGACTAGGTCGGTTACACTTGCTTTGTATGTGGAAGGTTCTCATTGCAACCACAGACTTCTTTGTTTGTTTGTTTGCTCGAATGAAAGCTACAGATGCTCCTCGGGAGCTGCTGAGAATTTCCACCCAGAAGCAGGAATTACTGGACATCTCACCAGTTCTCATCAAATCCCCAACCTGCCCTGTCTGGGCAGACCCCAGACACTGGGATAATTACAATGTGGGTCAGAGAAGCATCCAAAGGTCTGAGTGCTCATGCAAACCACCCCTCTGAACCTTTGGAGGTTGGTTATTAGACAACAGGTAAAATTTTCAAAAGCACCCGAGGGCCAGATTTTAAAAGGTATTTAGCTGTTTAAAGATGTAGCTAGGCACCTGGTGGGATCTTCCAAACGGACTCAGGTACTGACGAGCCTTCTAGTGAGACTAGGGCCCCTGAGTGCCTAAATCACTCTTGAAAATGGGATTTGGGCTCCTAAGTCACTTAGGCACCTTTGAAAATTTTGCCCAATATGTCTTAACGAAAGCACCCTCGGTACCTAGGTCAATGGAGCTTTCAGCTCCTGGAGTTCTGCCCTTCCTCCCCATCGTCCATTGCCACATAGAGGCGGAGTGGCCTCATGTGAAAACGCACTCAGTGCTGCCATGTGAATATTGCACCTTCCCTCCGTCTTCCAAAACACATCTCCGCAGACCTCAGAAACCAGCTGAGGAAGCTGCACACTTGCGCAGGAAGCTCCTAGCTCACTGGAGGGCAGGAGTGAGCCCACGGATGCACAGTTCTCACTGGAGAGACCCAAGGAGTTTGTTCATGGTTCGGAGCTGCTGATGTCGCCTGCTTGATTAAGTGAGCAGTCCCTGCAGGACACTGGCAAGGCCTGCCTCAGAAAGTCATTTTGCTGGGAAATGGAGCTGTGGGGCATGGGAGACAGGCTGGAGTTCGCATCCCTTTGCTCCTGGGTGGGTTTTAATTCAACATTCAGACCTACTGGGGGCTGTATGAGATCCCTTCTTCCACCGTATTTGGCACATCCACCACAGTCCGTGTTACATGCTGGTTTCCATCTCACAGGGGCTGTTTAAGCGCAAGCCCCTTATGCCCCTCCCATATCCAAGAGGCAGATGCCATATTGAAATAATCAAGAATATTCTGACAGCCACAAATCTCAGTAGATGTAAAGGGCAGAGCTCTCCACTCAGATCCCTGGTTCATATAGCGAGGACAGTGTTTTCCTGAGAATGCCTATGGGAGGACAGGTGCATTTGCACATGTAAGGATCTGTTTTGCATGCAACCTTTGGCAGATACGGTTCTTTGTGACTGGTGTCCAGCCTGGCCCTTGGAGATCTTTCTCTAGTGTAACAGGCTGTCTTTGTGAGTATGAATAAGGAAGGGTTCTACAATCTGGTCCATTGAGAAGATAAGGGATCTGCTACTGCTGCTAGCTGATGGCAAGTGCCTTTAACTTGGCTAGGAGCAGCCAGAGGGGTTGGAGCTGTAGGATGAGGGTTCTAGTCCAGGTTCCCTATGTGTTTGATTTGCAGAGTAATCACACACAGCACCTGGGTGTATTGCAGCACCAGAGCAAGAGAGCCCAGCTTCTCAAATGCAGGAGTTCTAACATCAGATAGGTATAAGAAGTGCTAAGGACCCTCTGAACCTGTGCTTCACTTTATGGTGTCTCTGTCTCTCTTTGTCTTCCACAGTTTCAAAGAAGCTGGCTCCAATCACACCCAAGGTGCCCTACGGCCAGTCAGGCGGTATGTCCGACCAGTCCACGGGACAGCCATCCCCCGTCAGCCTGTCTCCCACCCCTCCGAGCACCCCTTCACCCTATGGACTGAATTACCCACACGGCTACTCACTGGCCTCAGGCCAGCTCTCCCCAGCTGCTGCTCCTTCCCTGTCTTCTCCTCCTTCCCTGACGAGCACTTTAACCAAGTCTCGACCCACCCCTAAGCCAAGGCAGAGGCCCACGCTGCCACCGCCACAGCCTCCCACAGCAAGCCTGACCGGCGCTAGCCCGCAGTCCATGGAGCACACCCTGCTAGATGACATGTCCCCCGGGGAAAGCATGTCCACAGGTAACCAAGCCGTTCGCTCCCTAGAGCTTTGATCAGATCCCTTGCAGGGTACGGCAAGGAGAGAGGCGAATGTGATCAGCTAGTTTGTCGCCACGCCGACAAGTCTCGGCGGCATCAGTTATCCGATGAGTCGGTGTTATCGTGGGCTGAGGGGATGAGCGTGGGGATGCCAGAGTCCACTGTGCAGCAGGCACTACAGAGGGCGTCAGTGCAAAATCAGATGCCGCTGGACCAACGGAAACGTGCTCCTGGGTGTTTGGCTCCAGGGCCAAGATGCAGGGTCTTTAAGATGCTTTTATTTTAAGGAGTGGTGGGGACAAGTTTTAACTCTGAAATCTCTGCATTGCCCTCTGAATCCGGGCTTCCTTAGCAGGGTGATCGCTTAGAAGGCAAATATCTGAGGGTAAAACCTGCCCTGGCAATGAGGCAGAATTAAAATGGTCAAAGGCCTGTGTATGAAAACACAGCTCTCTTCTACCATGTGCTATGTCGGCAGCCACCCCACAAGCTGAGGTTCCCTGGTGAACCCGTGGTGCCGCCCTCAAGCCCTGGAGTGCAGCAGACAGGACGCCAACTGGATTTAAAGGCCCTGTGCTAGCTGGCCTGGAAAGCTGGCTCAGGTGTTCTGTTCACTGAGGCTGCAGCATAGATTTCAAAGCCATGCAGGCTTTTGTTGTAACCCATCTGGTGGGGGTCTTCTCCATACTGCAGGTTGAGCCCTCGCAACAGCCTTTGGTAAGTCTTACAATTGGCTCCCTTGGTTTTTTAGAGCTGTCCTCCCCGCCACCTCTAGCAGATGTTTTGAGGTGTCCCCTGAGACCTCCAGATAGATGGGGGTGTTGATATAGAAATATAGCATATAGTGGAAGGCAAACTGGCCCAGGGACCTTAGGATGGCAACAACATGTAGGCCTATCTGGTGTCCTTTTGGCTGCTCTGAGGGACTGGTCATCGTTTTGAGGTATCTCTCGTGGCCCATGATGACTAGAAACACATATTATACATGGTTTGAAACCTGGGAATCCTGGCTTTCCATTGATGTATAGTGGATCTTTCTACTCTTGACAGTTCATGAGATCGATATTATTTCAGTTATACTCTTGCATGTCCGCTGATTCCTTTACTTGTAGAACAGCATCTGTGGCCCAGCCCTGATCTGCTGGGTTGTGCTCGAAGGATTCACAAGGGAAATTATACCAATGCCCCCTAGTATTCCAGGATTGCAGAGCAGGCGGTGGTAAATAGGAATGGCAGATTGGTTTGTGTCTGAGTTCTCCCCATGCAGGTTTCAGAAGCTAGTCTCTTTATACTGTAATGTATTCTATGTTCTGTTTTATGACTTGACAGCCACAATTCTCTGAACCGTGTTTCTGTTGTGTTCTTGTCTCCTTGTTGCTGCTTATTTTTGTTTCCTTTCTCCCAATCCTATGATTGTGTCCTTGCAGCTGTTTGAGGCGAGTGATGCAATATTGGATAGGTGTGAGGGGGATTCTCAGGGTAAGCTGGAGTTCCCGTGCAAACCTCCCCTCTCTGGCACTTGAAAAGCTAACCCCCTAGACTGACCTCCAGCGGCTGGCTGTTGCGTCAGATTCACCACTAATTCCATCTCGCTCTCTTTGGCCTTTGCATGGGGCTCGCTGAACCGGAATTGCATGGCTTCTTGGGCCTGTGACCGTATCACAAGTTCACCAATAATTACCTTATTAGTAAACTTGTTTCTTTTGCTTCCTGGAACCGCTGGCCTTTGTTCCCGCCCCCTTTGTATATTGAAATCAATCAATGAAAACAATCCCGTGACCAGCTCCTAACCTTCCCCTCCCCTCTCTTCCCCTCCCAACCATGGCTTAGAACTGACCCGTATGAATAATTTCTCCCTCTTCCATTTCATGTATTGTTTTTCAGAAGGGATGTCATGATATTGCCGTTCTTAATTGCCTTGATTGGGTATTGATGCCGATGGTATGTTTCCTGGGGATATTTAGCGTCACTAGGTGGTGCTTATTTACTCTGGCCAGGAGCACTCTGGAAATGCGCGCCGATAAAATGAACGAATAGCATCATGCAAATGCGCTGTAGCTTTAAGAGCCTAGTGTCACAGGTGACGAATGAGACTTGCATGCTAGGCACGTGGTATGGGACTGTTAGGCTGAGCAGCCCGGTTGATAAAAACGGCCACTGCAAGTCACTGCAGTGCCACACCAGTATAACTCCACCTGCCCTGCAATGGAACGCACAGGACCAGCACGTCAGTGGGCCTCCACGGTGCACCAGCAGATGCACTACACATTTGGATGGCATGTGAACTGGACGAGTGTGCATCCACAGGCTGGCCTCCTCCGCAGTGTTAGCGCCAGCTATAACTTGAGTGTTAATCTAACCGGCCAGAAGGCTCTCGCTCCACCTAGGCGTGCTTTGGACTCAAGCTAGCTGGCCCGTCAGGGGATGCGTAGATGCTCGAGCTAGTAACGTAGAGGGAACAAAGCTATTCTGTGCTACTAATCCAGCCACCCCGGCAGCTCCAAGGTGTGGCTGCTCTCACTAGAGCTAAGCTAACTCGAGTATAGCTAACGTTGCTCTGAAGACCAGCCCTAAGGGGCTGTTGAGGCTAGAATTTTTGCTCCTGTCTCCACACTAGTTAAGTGATTGCCATTTAGCTCAAGTTAGCTAACATGTTTGTAAATTCTAGTCCTGTCCCTCCACAAACACTTGTTCCAGGGCTCAGATATTAGTGGTTTACCCCAGGGTCCAGCCATGGGCTCCTAAGCATTGCTAGAGCATCTCTAGACTGACATTTGCATGGCTGTTAGCTAACTTAATTGGAAACGGGCACAAAAACTCGAGTCCAGACAGACCCTAAATAGCCACTTCACAGACTGTAGTCATGACAGCACACCCTGGTTTGCTATGATCTTCCCCTTTATTTTTCCAGCAGGGGTTTCCTCAATGTCTTCCCGTTACATGCTGCAGAACCTTAGTCCGATGGAAACAATCTCACAACGCTGGTTAGCAGTGAGCTTATTTCAAATACACTTGACAATTAGGCTTCTTTATTTCAAAAATGAAAACTACTTAATGTCTGAAAACTGGAGCCCCCTTCCCTTCCCCCTGAGACCCTGCCCCTGCTCCACCTCTTCTTCCAGACCCCACCCTTGCTCCACCTCTTCCCTTGAGGCCCCACCCCCACTCACTCCCCTCCCCCTTCCCCGTCGCAATCCTTTCCACCTTCCTCCTCCTCCTCCTCCTCCCCCCACCCTCCGCAGTTGGACTCCCTCTGCTCTGGGGCTGGAACGGGAGCTGCAACCTGATGCAGAGCCTGCCCAAGAGATACAGGAAGGAGGCAGCCCCGGCTGAGTAGGGGCTGGCACGGGTTGATGACCCAGTACCTTCCCCCCGCCACCGCGGTAACCAGACTTTTGGTGTCCAGTCAGTTCGTCTGACCGGACACTGCCAGGTCCCCTTTCCAGTTGAAAACCAGACACCTGGTAACTCTATCCAGAGTAGCTAAAATATAGAGCCCCCACACCGTGTGAGCCAGCTGTATCCCTAGTCCCACTGGCCAGATATGCAAAATGGTCCAATATCTGCAGCTGCTTGTTTGGCATCAGGGAAGAGATCATCTCAGACACCTATGGGCAAATGGCCCGGCCTTAGCGCAGGGGGATGGCTAGGTGACCTCTCGAGCCTGCTAGCCGTACAGCTCTGTGGTTCTAAACACACCTACCCGGTTTACACATCCACGCTGCAGACTCTGGAGAATGCTGATGCCCCCAAGAGGCGTTAGCTGCGCTCCTGAAAACGTGGGCCCACTCTCATGTTTAAGGCTGCGCGAGGCAAGCTGTATTCCAGTTGGAAGGGGCGCTTGTGCGGTCATTAGGAACAATGGACCAGTGACGGTGGAAAAGGAATGTAAAAATCTGGGGGCAAATTTCTGGTGGTGCAAGCTCAGGGAAGTCAGCAGGGTTGCCCTGGTGTAGGCAAGAGCAGAATTTGGCACCTGGTGTAAAATGAGTGTAAATCTTCATATAAAGTGTTGGGGGAAGGGAGAGGGAATGTGGGCGCTGTCCCACCATCCCGTCTCTCTGGGTCGCACATCCCCGGAGCAAACCGTACAGGTGTGAGAGCACAGACTGTGCCCGTGACATCTGCCAGTCATACCCCCCATGGGCCAAACTCTGCTCCCAGGCCCACACAGCAAATCTCAGCTGGGGTCCTCTGCTCTCCACTAGGCAGGTGCTTACGCAGGGCTGGGAGTGCTCTCTCCAGCGGGTCTCCATCTGCGCCAGGCCTATGTATTGCATAGCGTTTCTTTTTTAACTCTCTAACTCCAGGACTTGAGTTTGCTCATCGGGGCTCCAGGCTGAGGGGCAGGAGCTCAGAAAACCCGGCGCCTGTTTTTCCAATCTTTCCCTCCCCCATGCCCCAGCCTCTTCTGGGCCCATGCTCAGTGTGACCCTTCCCACTAGCCGCCCATAGGTCCAAAAGCGTCCCTCCCATGCACAGGTGAAGAGCCGCCTGCCCCCCGTTCGCCTGCCTGATTCACCGTCAGCCCAGAGCCATGGCCTGGCGCCATGGCAGGCTGTGCCTGTCCCTGGCTGTTTCCACCAAGGTGACTCATCTTCCCTTCCTCTTGGTGTGAAGTGGGGCTCAGAGCAGCACAGCGCCCGGGCGCAGGGGGAGAGTTGCCAGGCAGGGAGAGGCAGGACTGACTCTACCCAGGAGGCCCTTGTCCATCTCTGCCTTCCTCTGGCCACAACCCCACCACCACCACCAACAACAACAACCCTCCCCTTAAGGTATGAAGTGCCACCCGCCTGGCCAGCATTCGAAGGGTTACTAGCAATGTTCCTTCTAATTTTTTCTATCCATGTGCGGACTGAATTTTGTTACGTGCACCAATATTGAGGTATGTGCGGACGTGCGCCACCAGTAGAAACAAAAAACCTAGCTAGGATGTATATTTTCAAAAAGTTACCATAGGGATAATTACTCCAGCCAGGACAGATTGGGCACTTTAGAACTCACTATCCAAAGAATTCAATGGAAGCATAAGAGAGAAATAAAAACGATGGAATGCACAGACCAGTCAAAAAGCTAAAATAACACACTTTGAAAGAAGTAACAACAATAATAATACAAGTGTGTGTGTGTGTGTGTGTGTGAGACAGACACAGCCTGCTGCCGGTCTGTGGAAATCCATATGGCGTGAGTGCAGCCAGCTCGCTCCGCCCGTCTAGGGGTGGGAGCAGTGTGGAGGCCTGAGCTCTGCTCCTCGTTCCCTGGGCTGCAAGGAGCTGGCGTGCCACGGACGCAGCACCCTCCGCATCTGTATCTCCCTAGCCGCTCCTCCCATCGGTGCAGCTAGAAGAGCAGATTGGCTCAACACAGGTTACTTGAGGGGGCAAAGGGGGAAAATGGGGAGGGGGAAGTCCCAGAAGACCCCCCGTCAAAGCAGAGTAACTTACTATATTTGAAACCTGCATTGATGGCCCCTTGACCCTTCCCCAAAGGCCAGTCCAACGCTGCACACTGTGGGCAGTCCACGTACCTGTCCAGCCACACACCTACGCATGTCCCGCCCTCAAACAGGCCGCAGGCCTTGTGTGTCACTCATTTCCCTATGATTCAGGAAAAGGGAGAATGCATGGAGTGGGGCTGGCCTTGGTGGCTAATTAGAAACCTAGCAACCCTGGCTAGTGTGGTAATTGCGGCATTTGCATTTGGCAGCTGGAAAGGACCCAGCTAATGAGATGGCTGCGTATTTGGGCGAGTGAGTTTAATATCTTTTCGTGTCTTCCCCCCGCCCGCCAAGCAATCTCTCCTGCCCTAGGAGAAAAGATGGAAGGGGCTGAATACTGGCAGGTTTGAAAGGGAAGATGGGGTGGGGTTTAGGAAATAGCCATGAGTACATGAGAGGTAATAGCTCCTGGAGTGTGAGATCTACTGTCAAAGTCCCTGCCCTGGAGACATTCACAACTAGACTAGGCAATAGAGAGTGTCCTCTCGAGACCAATCCTGTATTCCCATGGGGAGGGGAGGCTAGATGGCTCCATAGCGTTTTCCACTCTACTATCTACGATGGGGAAGGATTGAAAGGGGCTAAGGCGAGTCTGCAAAGAGTAAGGGTCCGAAACAAAAACAAGGGGGAAGTAGAAGGTGCCAGTTTCTGCCCCGTGTTTTGGAAAGACTCTGAGCTCGGCACTTGTGCTGAGTCCTAGCAGGCCCGTGGTGATAGTGACAAGAATGAGAGAGAGGCTGGCTGCTGCAACGGAGACACCCAAGCTTCAGGAGAGGAAGTGAAAACGATAGAAGGTGCAAACCTAGACTTTATTATGACATCCCTGTTCTCTGACATTAACAACGTACTAGCCTGAGAAACGTTTTTGCCGCTGAGAAAAAGCAGCGCCTCCCAAGCTACTTTTTGCTGATCTCATCTGTCCGTCTTAGCGCGGGTTCGCCCGGAGCAGCCTCTTACCTCTGCCTTTCTGTGCCCGATTGCAGATCTCGTCCACTTTGATGTCCCTTCTATACACGTCGAGGTTGATCCTGCACTCCACCGAGATCCGCTGGAACAAACCCAGAGACATTCCGTGGCAGGGAAAGTCGATTCGGAAGAGGAAGAATCGGAAAGCACCGCCCTATGACATAGCGTCCCCTTCCCCCATTGACTCTCTTGTACATACATGTGATCCCATAACCACTACGGTCCGGAGACCTTGCCATGGCGGGGCTTGCTCTCAGTCAGGGCTCCATTCACCAGCTACCGGCGTGAGCTGGCTGGATGGACATGTGTGACTTGCAGCAAACGGGGACAACCTGTCTCCATGGCAAAATGCATTTCTGGGGCAGTTTTGGTTATTTATTTCCATCAGTTTGTTTCGCCTTATCCAAACTTTGCCTTTTGACTTGGTGCCTAAGTATCCCCCTTTCAAGCTTTCAGCCCTGTTCCAAAAATAACCCCAACCCCCCTCCCCGCCCCCCAAACTCCCATTCCCCATTGCTCTTCGGCTTGGGGGAGGGAGGCAGGGTGGTCACTGCAGTAACGGTGCCCAGTGGGTTTGGCTCGTTGGGTTCCACCAGCGTCCCCTTGCCTGGTAGCTGGTGAAATGCTCGCCCGGTGGCCCATTGCTTTTCCAGCTGCACTGCTGTGCTGTAACTGCCCATGCTGTCTCCGTCCCCTGCAGGAAGGCTGCCATGGGAGAGGTGTCCTCTTTAACCCTTAAATGCCTGTTGTTTTCCAGACTGTCTGCCAAACTGACCGCTTTAGGGTGAGACCTACAGGGTGGTCTCCAGGAGAGTGTTTGCCCCAGTGGGATCTGAACCATGCCTCATCATTCCCAAATACCTCACCCTGGCTTTTTTCCTTCCCTTGTTTCTTTGTTGGCTTGACTCCTTGTTGGCCGGAAATGACTCCCTGTCTGAGCCGCAGCCGGGGATTTGGCGAGGAACCAAGTGCGACTGTTCCTCTTGGGACCACGGCAGGCAGTTGGGAGCGGCATGGACACGCCTGCCGTTGGCAAGGGAGGCGTGGGCCCCGTTGGCGTGAATGGCGCCACTTTGTGCTGGAGAGCAAGGCCATGCTTTGAATAGCAATAATGTGCTCATGTTGTGTCCCCCTACCCGTGCTTTAGAAGGTGAGATGTGGCCCGGGTGACCTTGCCTTTCCAGCTCACTGCTCACCAGCTCAACTTCCTCATCTCCCCCCACCGTGTGTCACATATTCCTGCATCAGTGTCTGCGAGGGGAGGGCGAAACTGACGACAGGGACATGTTACCAGGGACCTGATTACAGTTTACTCAGCGCTGGGCCTTAGTTAACTCTTTTGTTTGGGTGGTGTGGAGCAGAGGTTTTGGTGGTGCATGCAAAGACAAATTTAACCTTTTATCCTTTTGAAAGATATATATATATATATCTGTCTGCATAGATATATATATATATTATATATTTGTATATATAAAATAGATCTATATATATATTTGTTTTATTTGAGCCATTCCATCTGAACTGGTGTACCAATGTAAATTGAAATGCTTAGCGTCCCCGGATCCAGTATAAATGTATAAAGAAATATTCTCTCACAGCCGTATTTGCAAGTTAGGATGTTGCAGCTTTTTGCACAGGTCATAAGTGCAACTCATCACCCAGACTGTAATGGGGACACGGGGGGGCCGGGGGTGTAGTGCAAAATCACCTGAAATAAATGTGCAAATTGCTGTCAAAACTGTTGGTAAAACTGGGGTTCTTGTCCTCGAACACAGTCAACTTCTTGTATTTGCAGCAGTTCCTCCAGAAGGACTGCAGGTTTGTGTCTCACACTCTGTCTTGAAATATCAACACCCCAAGCAGCTTCTTGAAAGAAGCCACACGCTTGACTCCCCATGCCACCCTGCCCCCGACTCTCCCTGACGGGTGTTCTCATTAAAATAGAATCAACTGATGTTGTCTGCTGAACCCTTTTATGTAGCCTCCAATGCAGGTCTCGCTGTGCCTTTAGCAGTCTGTTTTGCCGAGGAGAGGGGGCGGGGAGGTTGTAGAAGGGTCAGTGGTGAAGATTCATCAGTGAAAAAACCTTGCCATTCTCAGGGGTTTATGCTGCAGCCCATCTCCATGGTATCTGGGCGTCTTCTCTGTAAAATCAGTTGTGATAGCGAAGTCTGTAGTGGAATTCATGGAGTCTCTGGCACTCGTCAAGAGGACACCCAGGCTTGCTGGGGGGCCTGGGGGGGGGGGGGGGGCAGTTCTCACAAGAACATTGGCCAGGGCAGAGCTCAATCTGAGCAAACGCTTATAGAAAAGAAAGATGACATCCATTAGGCCTGTTCCACTTCAAGTGCAGTTCTAGAGAAACACCCCCTTCCCTCACCCCCACCCCCACCCCTCCCAAACGTGGTGTACTTCTTTGCAAAGCCACACTGTAAAAACAGCCTGGAGGGTCCAGGGTGACTTTTTTTCTCTCTCTCTCCCCCTAGAGCAGGGGTAGGCAACCTATGGCACGCATGCCGAAGGCAGCACGTGAGCTGATTTTCAGTGGCACTCACACTGCCTGGGTCCTGGCCACCGGTCCAGGGGGCTCTGCATTTTAATTTAATTTTAAATGAAGCTTCCTAAACATTTTAAAAACCTTATTTACTTGACATACAACAATAGTTTAGTTATATATTATAGACTTATAGAAAGAGGCCTTCTAAAAATGTTACAATGTATTACTGGCACGCGAAACCTTAAATGAGAGTGAATAAATGAAGACTCGGCACAGCACTTCTGAAAGGTTGCCAACCCCTGCCCTAGAGCAAATCTGTGCAGTTTGCAAGTAAAACGCGGGGCTTTCCTACCAGCCAGCCCTGCAAACTCAGCCTGGGAGCTGAAAGTCAAGCTGGCCTCTTTACTTCTTGTACAACATGGAAATCAGATCCTCTCAAACTATTTTGATTTATTTTTGTAAATGAGATTACAAGTTTGGTTGATAAAAGTAATACTGTTGATGTATTATACTTACTCTTCTGTGAGGCATTTGACTGGGTACCACAGGACATTTTTGATTAAACAACTAGAATGATATAAAATTTACATGGCCCCCGTTAGCTGCATTAAAAGTTGGCTAAGTGATAGGTCCCAAAATGTAAGTGTAAGCAGAGTTAGCATTGAGTGCGTCTGTTTCCAGTGGGAGTCTTGCAGGGCTTGGTTCTTGGCCCTGTGGTGTTTAACATTTTTATGAATGACCTGGAAGAAAACTTAAAATCATCACCGATAAAGTTTGTGGTTGTGACAAAAATTGGGGGAGTGGTAAATAATGAAGAGGGCAGGTCACTGATCCAGAGCAATGAGGATCATTTGGTAGGCTGGGTTCAAGTAAACAATATGTGTTTTAATACGGCTAACTGTAAATGTGTTCATCTAGGAACAAAGAATGGAGGCCATACCTACAGGATGGGAGACTCTGTCCTGGGAAGCAGGGACTCTGAAAAAGATTTGGGGGTCATGGTGGATAACCAGCTGAGCATGAGCTCCTAGTGTGATGCTGTGACCAGAAGAGCTACTGTGATCCTAGGAGGCATAAACAAGAGTGTCTAGGGTGACCAGACAGCAAGTGTGAAAAATCGGGACGGGGATGGGGGGTAATAGGAGCCTATATAAGAAAAAGACCCCAAAATCAGGACTGTCCCTATAAAATCGGGACATCTGGTCACCCTAAGAGTGTCTCACATAGGAGTAGAGAGGTTATTTGACACTGGTGCGACCACTGCGGGAATCCTGTGTCCAGTTCTGGTGCCCACAATTCAGGAACGATGTTGATAAGTTGAAGAGGGGTCAGAGAGGAGCCATGAGAATGATTAAAGGACTAGAAAACCTGCCTTATAGTGATAGACTCAAGGAGCTCGATCTATTTAGCTTAACAAAGAGAAGGGAAGGGTGACTTGATCACAGTCTATAAGTATCTACACGGGGAACAAATATCTAATAGCGGGTGCTTCGGTCTAGCAGAGAAAGATCTAACACAATCCAATGGAGGTCAGACTCCCTGGCACAGTAGTCCCTTCTGGCCTTGAAATCTGTGAATCATCCCCAGTAGTAAAATCCCTACAAGGTCAAATTAGATCCTCAGGCACTGCAAGGCCCGGGTCTGCTGACTTGAGCCACGGGGCAATACAATTACGGTGTAGATGCTTGAGCTGGGGCCTGGGCTAGGGGGGAGGACCCTGCCTTGTGTGAGTTTGCACAGATGGAACCGATTGAAACTCCAGTTTTGCTGATGTACGTGGAGGATCTGGCTCCAGCCTCCTCTCCTGTAACTGGGCTGGCTCTGGAGGGCTAACGGGGTCAAAAGCAGCACAGACTTATTTCAGGGTCTGATTTGCTCCCATGCAATTCAATGGAAACCCTCCCTTGGTTTCAGTGGAGCACGATCATGTCCACAGTCACTAAGGTCAGCAGATAAAACGTTTACTAGGTTTAAGCCTTACGTGCTTTCCTGAATCTGGGCATGAATTGGTGTGTAGCTAAGCTCGGTAGGTGCAGAAGGAAACCACGGCTTCAGGCTCCAGGCCTCCAGATACTTGCAGGGAGGCATAACTTTGCTCAGCTGAGTCGTCCCATGGATTCCAAAGTTAAGCGCATCCATAAATGTTTGCAGGATTGGTGCCTTAGACACGAACACGTTTCTTCTTCATCCTAACCAGTAACTTCTAACAGCACCCAAAATTGACCCAGAAACAAAGAAATGAAGCTGTTCAGCTCCCAAATTGCTCCTCTCAAAGGCAAACTCTCGTGTGTTTCCTTCGCCAAACCTGGGAGTGTTAGATCTGCTGATCTAGGGCACGGACTCTCGCCTGGTTTTTAGTCTGATTCCAATCAGTCCTGGAGTGAAACACAACCCAGCCTATCTGCCATCTCTCTCTTCACTGCCTGGCTGGCTCCAGTGGTGTTTTAGCCCCAGACAAACGGCCTCTTCTGTTGACAAAAGTGGGTCAGACTACACTTTGAAACTGTCTCCCAATAATAAAACCAGGTAAAACAATGAGCGTTCTCTACCTCTGATCTCTCTTCCAGACCCAATACTTGGTAGTTCAAAGTTCTGTATTTATTTTCCAGAGCCTGCAATGTAAAGAAATATTATCTGGTCTGGCAGTGTTACAGGGCGGTAGGGATTTTATATCTGATCTGGATCCTTAGTAAGAGATAAATTATTATTAGTGTTCATTATCTGTACTCTGGTCTCTCTTCAGAGCCTGGTCATGGACCAGGTCCCCACTGAGCTCGGTGCTCTACAAACACAATAAAAACAGTCCACGTTCTGTGCAGTTTATTCGAAGGGGAACTCCTGGGTTTTTCTGCCAAATGTTGCACAGACAAGAACCCAGAGAAGTCTGGGCTAGTGCATAAGGCATTGGACTGAGACGTAGTTAATAGAGCTGGGTTCCCTTCCGGGCTCTACCCATCTCCCTAACCTTGGGGAGTCCCTCTGCCGTCTCTGTACCTCACTTTCCCACCTGTCAAATGGGGATCAGGCCACACCAAAGGTCTCTGATGCAGTGATGTCTGCCAGGATCTGCTGAGAGCCTGAACTGCCCCCTCAGTGGTGTGGGGAGTTAACCCAGATGCCCCATGATGCTCATTTGAATGGCAGCATTGTTAACTATTTCATTGCATGTAAGGAAGAAGAGGGAGGGTTACAGATCTGCATGGTCTCCTTTGGTGCCACTAGTGGGTGGTGTTTGGGAGATACAACCACTTCTTGTCGCCCCACCCCATTCATGGAACTGAAAACCAGAGGGGGAGAGCCAAGCCCTGGGGGTATTTGAGCTTCGCCAAAGGCAAGTCCTTTGAGCCCAGTGGGCCATACCACTACCACCCGCTCTCCCAGGCAGCCAGCCTCTCTGCCCCAGAGCAACAAAGGCCAAGTCTGCTCTGTTGGTGGGTGTGGGACCAACAGCTTCCTCCCTGACACTAATGGCTGCTGATCCATCCTCTGCTGCAGGCTCAGGCAGACATTGTTGCATTGGTTACACTCAGGTTGCATTTTTGAGCTTTCCTTCGCAATGATGAAGGCCACAAACATTTTACTTTAACGAAAGCTGCAATTGCCATCCTCACATCTGGGAGCCAGGGCTCTGGGCCCATGCCTCCATTGTGCCTAGGCCTCAATTCAGCCTCACAGGGCGGGGGAGTGTGAATCTGAACCCCATGGAGGGTGAGCTGAGCCTGCACAGACATACTGTGAACATCTGCGCCATCTGCTGCCAGTGAGGTTTCACTTTGGCCTGTCAAGAGGGCAGAGCTTGGCAGCGTACCCCTGCTTATCTTTCTCCCCAATTCGAGCTGGAATGGGGATCAAACCTCTCCCTTGCCTCATAGGGTGGCTGTGAGGATAAACAAATTGAAGACTACGACACCCCAACCACAGGGGCCATGCTGGCATAGGGTGACCAGATGAGGGAAACAAAATATCGGGACACATGGGGGGAGGGTGTGCAAAAAAAAAAAAAAAACTGAGTCAGTCCCGCCGGTGGAGCAAAAAAAAAATCTGCTGCCGGCAGCTATCGGGACGTCTGGTCACCCTATGCGGGCAGACAGATTTCCTTCTGTTTCCAGGACTAACTAACATTGGCAGTACAGCCATGAAAAATGGGTGAACATTTGGCTGGAAGTTGATGGCGCTGAGCATCTTGGGAGGACGCTGCTTTCCTGCAAAACAGCTGAGCCGAAAAAAGATTCCCTGCCCCAGATCACTGTGTGTGGTAAGATTGGACGTGGAGCCGTCCCCCTCACAGACTCCCCTGGAGCGGCCCTGATTTATGCCGTCTGGGATCTGCTCCATCTTTTCTTGCTGCAGCCTGCTCCAGCCCCTTCGCCATGCTGCGGCTGTTCTGAGCCTTCCCTGTTGCTTCCCTCCCCTGTGCTGGCCCTGGCCCCCACACCAGAGATAGCTCAGTGGTTTGGCTCCCTGGGCCATGGAGAAACCTCATTCACCCTCTCCTTCTGGCAGCTCAGCACTCCCCTTCCAGGCTAGCCAAAGGCTGCAGCTAACGCTGTCCACTCCCCCTACTGCTCTGCCCACTGGCACCTGCCCTCCTCTGGGTTCCTGTCTCTTTCCATATCACATTCAGCCTCTTGCAAGCCTCCTTCCCCCTCTGCTTTCCTTTCCCGTCCTCCCATCCCTGCCACTGCCTGTCTCTTTAGCCATCTTAGTCCTGCCTCCATGTGTGACTCAGCCTTTGCTCACCCTTCCTCCTAATCTTGCAACACCCTCCCGATTCCAGGGCATCAAGACAACCCTCTTTCCCTCCCCCAGTCTGCCCCTGCCCTCTGCTCCCACGCTGACCTACAGGAAAGAGTGGTAAGACAAGGACACAGTGAACCCCTGGGGCCGTCTTTCCCCTGGAAGTGGTGTCGTGCTGTCCCCATGGTTTCTGCTCTGTTCACTGCAGTGCTGTGTGGATAAGCTTGGAGCAAGGACCCTGTCTCCTTACCTGTCTCTAAGGTGTCACACACAATCATGGTGCTATACAAATCCTAGCGACGCCATCCGGCCGGGGGCAGTGCTGCATGGCAGTGACCTAGCTCCTACTGCTGCAAACGCTGGCTCCTTGATCTGCTCTGCACAGCATCCCGTGCACACTGGCTGGGTTCTCCCCGGACTCCCTGCTGCGTGGATGCATATGGTGGCTTCTTGTTGTCAGGATGCTATACCACAGGCCCAGGAGACCAGGGCTTGCTCCCACCTGCATAAAGAGGAACCACCAACACAGTTGTTCCTCCAGCTCCTCCTTCTGGCACCTTTTCAGCTGCATGGCCTAGCGAGTCCCAAAGTCCAGGACTGCAGGGGTCCGTCCAATCCCTCCCCACATGATAGCACAAGTAACTCCACCAGACCAATGTTACCCGTCTCCTGCAGGAGGAAGACGAGGGTTCTAGGTTCCATTCCTGGCTCTTCCAGCCTCTTGGGGGAATCGTTTCAGCTCGGTGTGCCTCAGTTTCCCCATATGTGGAATGAACTGTGAGCTCTGTTAGTGTGGGGGGGAGGGTGGAAGGTGCTAAACAAAGTGGCTCTGCTAACTCTGGCTAGCTGTGGTAGAGGAGGAGTCTTTGAACCTGAGCCGGCTCCCAGGCTTCTAAAAGAATCAAACAGGGCTTGCCAGAGCAGGGATCCGTAAAGACCAGTATCCTGGCTCTGATCATGTTTGGCTTTAATCGCTTGGGGCCTCAGTTCCCCATGTGCAACATGGC
Source organism: Terrapene triunguis (assembly GCF_002925995.2). Lineage (NCBI taxonomy): Eukaryota > Metazoa > Chordata > Testudines > Emydidae > Terrapene > Terrapene triunguis. The sequence goes on from NW_020664543.1 coordinate 22,096,619, forward strand.
GATGATAGCCCTGCCCTGCTCCCTGGCGTGTATTGAATGTTTGTGAAGCTCTCAGGCCCTGCAGGGGTGTCCCAGAGCAGCCTGAGAGGCAGTGACTAGCCTGGCTTCAGAGCAGGGTTTGGATGGCAGGTATAAGTAATGCCGGCCCATGCACTGGAGCAGGACAAAAAGAAATGTTGGAAAGCTGCCATATTCAGCGAGCCCCAGGCATCCTGTGCCCCGAATGAGGCAGGGGTCCTGTGGGAAAAACAGCATATAACACACACACACACACTGCAGGACCGGAGCTCAGTGAGCGCTGTACATGTATCACAGGCAGGTAACCAATGGCTAGTTAATCCCCATATAATTACAATTAAACCCATTTGTCCATCTGAGCCCGTAATTCTGCTGGTGAGACGCAGGCTCCTCCAGCCGCTCTCCCATGCTGTTCTTGGGTGTTTCCCACGATCATGGGCCGAGATCAGCCACACCCTGAGCACTGCATGACCAGCTGTGGGCCGGAGCAGTGCCTGGGCTGCTGCCCACAACCCTCCAATCTCAGCCGTGCCCCACGCGTCCATGGGCCCCAATTCCTTTCCATTCACGAGCTCACGGCGTCCAGCTTCACCTTCCCAGGCAGTGGCCACACGCGCTCTGGAAAGGGGGAGAGGGGAAAGAGACCATCAGAACACCAGCGAGAAGCTGGAGATTCGATTGGGGAACTGTTGCTGGCTTCATTTTTCGTGCATGGAAAAGGAGGGCTGGTCGAGTGGCGGAGGCCCTGGACTGGGACACAGGAGAGCTAGCCTCAGTTCCCGGCTCTGCCAGGACCCCTGGGTGCGTCACGTAGGCACGGATCCCCAAAGGGCACCTATCTCCAACTGAAATCAATGGGAGCATGGTGCCGAAATCCCGCTCTGTGCCTCGGCTGCCCGTTTGCCCAGGAGAGAGAACAGCCCTGCCCTGCCCAGGGCCGGCTCTACTGTTTTTGCCGCCCCAAGCAGCGTGCCGAATTGCCGCCCCGGACAGCGGGGGCAGTCCGTGTGCCGTTAGGGCGGCACGCGCGTTTCCGCCGCGGCGGCAATTCGGCAGCAGCTTCAGCCAGAAGACAGAAGCTGCTGCCGAATTGCCACTGCGGGCAGCTGAACATAGAAGCCGCCGCCGAATTGCCACCACCGCAGAAACGTGTGTGCCGCCCTAACGGCACACAGACTGCCCCCGCCGTCCGCAGCGGCAATTCGGCGCGCTGCTTAGGGGCAAAAACACACAGACTGCCGCCCCTTGCAGATTGCCGCCCCAAGCACCTGCTTGGAAGGCTGGTGCCTGCCCTGGCCCTGCCTCACACTCCTTAGTGTCTGCAAGGGCCTCAGGCACCAGGTGAGGGGAGCCACGGAAGAACCTCGCTGGACGCAATTCTCCGCCGCTCTCAGGCATGGTGGAGATTAGGAACAAGGCAATCCTAGTAAGGAACAGGAGAGCCGATTGCAGGGATCGAAGGCTCTGCTTGGTTTCCATTAAAGGGGGTGGGGGATGGCTGGCCACTCTGCCCACACAACGGGAGCAGCATGGCCAGGAGCAAATCACCCCACGTGCCATCCCCTCTTGTCTCCTCCTGGTTCAGAGGCGTTGCCTCTAGGCAAGGGCCCCTGGGGCCCTGGCCAATTTGGGGGCCCCCAGGTCTGGGGGGCCCAAATGTTCTTTGTGCCCAGTGCTCTGGTAAATCTTAATCCACCTCCGCCTCTAGGGACAAGCGGGAGATTCAGGCTCCGTGGCCCAGTCGGCCCTTGGCCTCTGCTGATACTGCAACCCAGGGCTATTGTACTGGAGCTATTCATGCGCTGGGGATGGGGCAGAGATCCCTGGCCCATCGCACCCACCAGACGGCAGCAGCTTGCCCCATGCCTGAGCCAAAGGGATGGCTCTGGGGCAGACGCCCTCTCGGCTGGTCTCCGTTGGTGTCTCCTGACTCTGGCGGTTTGGTTTGGAGGCTGAAGAGTTTCAGGAGCCCCATGCCTGAGTCCTAAACCTAGTTGCTCACTGGACTCCGTGAACCCAAGGCACCAGAACCAGAGCTTTCCGGGTGGCTCCGGCTGCAGCCATTCACCTGCATTTCTAGGGTGCTGTGCTCCGTTTGGAGGGCAGCGTGGACGTTCCCCCGCTTCCCATCCAGCTCTGCCCCTCCCTGGCTGAGAAGCGACGGGCTGGCCCTGCCCGCTTGCTGTGGTCAGTGCAAACATATGCAGCTTTGTCCCGGCAGCACAGAGAGGAGGCTGGGAAACGAAGCCAGACTTCAGGGAGGAGGGCACAAACACCCCTCTCCCAAGCCATGGGTAGGCTGGGGGCTGCTGGAGCCATGGGGACAGGACAGGGCCTGAGGATGCACTTGGGGCTCTCCCTTGACTCCAGTGTGTCTTGGATTAGGCCCTTAATCTGTATAAACCATGGTGGGTTGCAGCTGCCCTCTCGCTAATGGGCTGGCAGGAGAGTCTGGTTGTGAGAGCCAGGGACAGGGCTCAGGGACCTGGGTTCTCCCCACCCCCCACCCCACCCCACCGTGGCACTGGTTCTGTGGGGGACCTGGGCAAGTGAGTTACCTGCTTTGTGCCTCAGTTTCCCCATTGCTACAATGGGGGTGACAGAGAGGCTTGATTAGTGTTTGTAATATGCTCTGGAAATAGGCGTGGAAGGGTTGAGTGCACCGCTCAGTGTCGGTAATTGCTGATTTCTTCCTTCACCCCCAGGCCACGATTCTCTCGTTTATAGGGCGGTAGCGCCTAGGCCCTGCCCAGTGGGCCAGGTGCTGCACACACACACAGTAAGAGACAATTCTCTGCCCCAACAAGCTTAATGGAGTTAGGTGCTCGCCCTTGTGGCAATCCAGTGGAATCTCAGTGCCTAAGGTCCATGGGCTCATTTGAAAACCATGAAATCTAGCAAGGGGTTAGTAGTTCGGGTGAAGAATTCACTATCCCGTGAGTTTTGCACTGAAATGTTTAAGAAACTGATCTTCTGGAACACAAGTCAGGAACGATAGCCATATTCCTGCTTCCCACCTTCTGCAGCTGTTCCTGACCACGTCAATCACAATTAGGATGGGCAGGATTTCTTTTTCATTTCTTGCTGGTGCAAAAAAGGTAATTACACAAACTTGGAACTAGCTGTTGAGATTAGCTGCTTGCAACTCGCTAAATAACACCAGACTCTGTAAAGTAGAATTGCTGCATCTCAGGAGAGTAAGCAGCAGACACCGAGCTGTGGTAATGGTGCATTTCAGACATTGGTTGATACAAGAAGAAAAAACATTGGTTTTGCTTTGAGGCACATGACCGCACAGTCCCATGAACCTTTGATCACTGCAGAACTGGAGGCAGCCAGCATTTAAGCAGCCATTGGCAGGGCAGGAGATGGAATGTGTGCATGTGAAACTCTCAACTGGGTGAAATGAGCTGTTAGCGTGACCGAAAGGGCTGGGGTTCTACAGTGTTTGTTAGGCGAGGTGGGTTTTACTTCAGCCGAGGATCTACCTACAGCTACAGGGCAGGGCAGCCTGTGCCTCTGCATGAGCATGCACTGAGAAGCATCATGCAAAGCCCAACATGCATGTCCCAGTGAACAGCTTACTGTACCTTTGGGTTGCAAAGAAACTTACACAGCATACGGGTTGTCACTTCCAAACACGTGCCCTTTAAGCAAAAGGAACTAGATGTAATCACGGCTTGGACTCTGCTTTCAAGCCCACCCCTTCTAGGTTTCTCCTTGGTTATCACATGCTGGTTACGGATGCAGAAAACTTGCCTTTTTTGGAACATGAACTGCTGTGAACCTCCTCACAGCAGTGCCCCTTCAGCTTTGAGGGAACAACACTTTATTTCCCATCAGTCCCGTGCTCCTTCCCCGCTGCTCCCAAACCCAGGACCAGAACGTTTGTCTCTGAGCTATAAGCTATAAGTCCTGTGTCCAGTTCTGGTGCCCATAATTCAGGAGGGATGTTGTTAAATTGGAGAGGGCTCAGAGAAGAGCCACAAGAATGATTAAAGGATTAGAAAACCTGCCTTATAGTGAGAGACTCAAGGAGCTCGATCTAGTTAATTTAACAGAGAGAAGGTTAAGGGGTGACTTGATCACAGTCTATAAAAATCTGCAGGGGTAGCAAGTATTTAATACTGGGCTCTTCAATCCAGCAGAGAAAGGTCTGGCGCGATCCAACAGCTGGAAGTTGAAGCTAGACAAATTGAGGCTGGAAATAAGGTGTAAAGTTTTACCAGTGAAGGTAATTAACCACTGGGACAATTTACCCCGGGGCGTAGTGGATTCTCCGTCCCTGACCATGTTGAAATCCGGATTGGCTGATTGTTTCTAAAAGCTCTGCTCTAGTTCAAACAGGAATTAATTCAGGGGCGTTCTCTGACCTGCGTTATACGGGGGGTCAGACGACATAATCACGCTGGTTCCTTCTGGCCGTGGAATCTATGAAAAAACGGGCCCAGCTTCTCCTCTGCCTTCCAGAGCGTGACATAGGAACAGCATTGATGTGACAGGAACGGCTCCTGATTTACACCAGTGTAAGTGAGCAGGATCTGGCCCAATGCCCCAACCGATGGAAATGTTCCAGTCCAAACTGCACACCGGCCTCGATCCTAACAGCGCGGCCCCAGCCACACCCCAGCTGCCCAGACGCCCCAATGACGGTGAGCGGCGGCCCCTCTCCCGCTGAAGAGCTGGGCCCATTATGCATCAGCTTCCTCCTTTCCTCCCTTATGCGGGAGGTACAAAACCCATCCCCCAGCCAGTCAGACTCTGTGCATTTCTGCATAGGGGACAATGTCCCTGTACTCTCTCCGGGTGCCCCAGGGCACTGGCCAAGTTACCGCCCTAGTCGCCGGGCATGCTTGACTCACCCTGGACAAAGGAGGGCTGCAGCAGTGCCCGTGAATGGGAAAGGCACAGAACCGGGCGTGGGAGGCGTTATTTAGCAGAGGAAAGGGGCGGGCGGGAATGAATCTGAGGCAAGGCCGATTTACGCTGAACAGCAGAGAAAGTTTCCTAGCTATTACGCCCCTGTGGAGCAGCCTCCTCTGGGCGGGGTGGATTGTCCAGGCCGGCCCCGGCACTGGACGACAGAACGCTGGAAGGGCCTGGCCAGTGGCTGGGGATCGGAGGCACTTGAGCAATACAAATACTAACACTCCTGCCCGGGGTGAGGAGAGGCCTTCTTGGGCCTCGTTACCAGCTCTCCCTGGCAGATCTGAGCTCCGTTCTGCCTGTACACGCAGCACTCCCCAGGGGAGAGCCCACGGCTCAGGCATGCCCTTGGCTGCTGTTCTCCCAAGCAGCTGCCTCGGGAACGGGCTCTCTCCGGGATCAAGCAGCAGAGTCTGCATGCGGGGTGTGATCATGCCTGGGTCCCCGCGCCAGCGCCCACTGAAGCCTTCGCGCTTGACCCCCTCTCGTGGAAGCATCAGGAAACACATCGGAGGGAGGGACTCGGGAAGCTCCAACTCATCAGCTGGTGCCAGAGAGCTGCTGCCCAAAATGCAGCGAGGTGAGTTGCCCAGCACCCCTCGCCCTGCTGTGCTGCACAGACACGTGGTGAGAGACAGATCCCGCCCTGGCCAGCTTACGAGCTAGCTCTGTGCCGCTGATCCGCCTGCCCAGAAGAAATCCCAGCTCCATCCCTGGGCTCGGCGCATCAGCTCGTGCAGCGCTTTGGGTTTGCACTATGGCAGTGAGCGGCCAGGCTGCGTGTGGTGTCATCTCCGTTTAGCACCGGTGGAAGGTGCAAGCTCAGCAGGCCTGGAGCCCAAGAGGCTAATTCCTGCTTGCATTGGCCCGCTCTGGAGCCAATGGCAAGTAGCTGCAAAGCATCCCCAAGGCTCCCCTGGCACACGGCATACCTCTAGCTTAGCAGCGGGGGTGCTGAGCCAGTATAGCCTATAGGAGCCCCCAGCCCCACGTGGCATGTGCAGGCAGGAGCGGGCATGGCCAGGGTGGTCCTCTGCCCCAAATATCTCCTAGGGTGGGGATGGGCATGGCAGAGCCTCAAAGGCGAAGGGCATTTCAGTGCCCAGTTCCTACTTGCAGCTTTGACCAGTTCCCTGTGGTAGTGCAATGGCCCAAAATAGAGCAGCCCTCGCCGCTGCTCTATCCCGCACCAGGGACCGAACCAACTGAGGAGGCACAAGTTCCCGCCTTACAGTCCCTGCGCCAGGCTGGGAGCTGGGACAGAGAGGAATCCCGGCAAGTCCCAGCCCAGGCAGCGGCTGCGCAGCCCTCAGCCCCCGCTGCCCTGCGATGGCTTGGACCCTGCAGCCCAGGAGGAAGGAAAGCTGCTCTGTCACCTGGCGGGGAGTGGGCAACAGAACTAAGACCAGCTGGCACTAAGGCCAGTAGGCCAATGCTCTGTAAAAGACACTAGCGAACTTGGGAGAGAGAAAGATCACGATGAAACCTACAGTGCAAGCAATTCTCTCTGCCCCTTGCAGTGGAAATCTGTCACTGGCCTTCAGCAGTCCCTGTCCCTGCTGCATCCAAGTGCCGAGGCAGAGATTAACAAACTCTGGAGCAGAGCTCATAGGGCTGTTTTCATCCCCACGGAGGCTGGTTTGCTGGTTCTAATTTCCCTACATCCAGGAGACATTCACAGCCACAACGCTGCTGGCGGAGAACAAGCTTTGAGCCCTTGGACACAAGTTGTGCATCCCCGCACCGTGCACACAGCCCGCAGCACGCAGGAACATACCTGAGTCCATGACGACGTTCAAGGGGGAATCGTAGGCCTGCAGGAACTGCGCAGGGCTCAGGAGCTCCTGGCACTCCAGGAGGTGGCAGATGGTGTCCTGGGGAACAATTAAGTTGGGGACCTCCTCCAGAACAGCATCAGGGAGGTTTGGGGGGCTCTGGAAATCAGAAGAGGCGAGAAAGCCCTCAGCCACTCAATGCCAGAGGAAAATCGCGCCTGCCACAGCCAGCGGGAGAACTCGACTGACCGTTCCGCCGCCCACCGAGCGTGCCCACCTGTGGTGAGCCGGGCCGCTCCTGCTCTAGACGATGGAATTGAAAGTAGCTAGACAGGTCAGCGAGGACCTATAATTCCAAAGGCAGCACCACCCTGTATGTGGGGGCATCCCAAAGATTTGGCTAGAGATGGGGTGTGACAGACCCCCCCAAGCTGCCCATCTGCATTAGGGGTCACTAGCAGTGCCTCCTGGGCCTTACCTTGGGGTATTTCAGCAGGTGCGTCCCCAGTTTCAGGAGCATCGCCAGGCACTCACCAGTGATGGTCTCAATTGGCTCCTCGCGCGAGGTGTCGTAGCCCAGGTGCCTGCTGGGCACAGCCAGCACCTTGTAGCTCCACTGCTGGAAGAGCCGGGAGGGAATGTTGTGGGACAGCACCAGGATCTTGGGCTCTAGAACAAGGGCCCTGGGACAGGCCAGGGCAGTGGATCAGGTCCCTCTCACAGCAAGAGAGGGGTCTGTCACCCCCTGGGGTTAACAGGAGGGTCGCTACCTGCCTACTGAGGCCTTGTTACATGCAAAGATGGTGCCACGCTAGCCTGGCATTGCTAAATCAGTACCACCCCCTGGTGTGGACACATTAGGCTGGTAAGAAGGTGCTCACATTAGTACAGCTCTTCCCCTGCATTTAGACTGTGCCTGGCTTTCAGCCAAAGATTTTGTTGTTTCAGCAAAAAGTGGACTTTTTGTTTTTTAACTTTTTGTCTAAATTTTCCACAGCTACAAAACCTTTTTCCAACCAGCTCTAAAGCAACACCTGGCAGCAGGTAGGAACACCTCTGTTACCCCTTTTAATCTGCAGGGGGAGACAGAGACCTCAATAAGCAAATTAACCTGGTGGCAGGTTGGTGCAGACCCTCCAATTTCCCCTTTCCCCTATAGAGGGCGCCAGAGAGTGTCTTTTCCCAGCCAGTGTCTGAGCCGTGGGGCTCCCGTCTTCCCCTCAGCTGGAAGCTGGCAGCCTCTGCCCGGAGCCATGCTTCCCACCGGGGTGCACCGTGCCACAGAGCTGTGGCTGCAGCTCCCTCTCCTGGCTGTACCCGGTAAAGCTGTACAGAGATTCAGAGATTCCAAGGCCGAACGGGACCATGGTGATGATCTAGCCTGACCTCCTGTACGACCCAGGCCAGAGAAACGCACCCCCACCCCCCAAATTCATAGAGCAGATCTTACAGGAAAACATCCACTCTTGATTTGAAAACTTGCCAGTGAGGGACAATCCACCATGGCCCTTGGTAAATTGTCCCAGTAATTACACCCCCTGTTAAAAACTGATCCCTTATTCCCAGTCTGAATTTGCCTAGCTTCAATTTCCAGTCCCTGGCTCTTGTAATATCGGATTAGTCGGCTACTGCCTCCCAGCCAATCGCAGCAGAGGTGTGTGCTTTTAGATCCCGAGGTTCCCAGGTTTGATCCCCGCATGCAGCCCAACTGCCATCGTCCTCGCTCATGTGCACGCTGGGGTTTGGTGAAAGACGCTGAACTGCGGCAGCTGAAAACCCTCCAGCCACTGGCTGGCCAGCCCTCACCTGTGCTGCTGGGGCTGCATGTCTCGCAGGTCCCTCAGGATGGAGTAAAGCACCTCGCTGGAGGCCTGAAAGAAGAGCAACTGCATTAGCTGCTCACCCCCTCCCCCCCCGATCATGTCTCGACGCCCAGGGCTGCACCCCGGCGGGTGGGATGGAGGCTCCGGGCGCACTGGCGAGGGTGTGTGGCCCCGGCTGGTGCGGGTGTGAGAGGACATGAGTGAATCTGCCCAGGCTGCTAGCCCAGCTCGGCTCCAAGATGCCAGCCACAGCTGCCAGGCGTGGGGGCAGGAGGAATTCAGCACAGTGAGCTGCTAAAAGGGGGATGGGCATGGGGCGCTCAGATTCTGGCGTGGGGGAGTCAGGCCTGCGGTTCTTACATGTGGGGTGGGTGAGCTAGGTTTGAGGTCCTTAGATTATGGGGTTAGGCGGCAAGGCTGGGGGATGGGCCCGCACATTGTGGGATTGAGAGAGGGGAGGGATAGACCCTTAGATTCTGGTGTTGGGGTGAGGCCTGGGATGGGGAATGGGTCCTTTGATTAGGGGACTAGAGGGGATATGGGGCAAGGCTGGGGTGGGGGATGGGCCCTTAGATCTGGGGCTGGGGAGGATGGGGGTCTGGGGCGGGGACAAGGTTTTGCAGTGGTTTTGCAGTGAGGTTTGGGGGATTCTAGCTCTCGCTTCCCACCTTCCACAGCTGTTCTCTGTCCTGTTGCTACACACACACACACACCAGCCAGGCTGAGTGTAGGGTGACTGGTTTGGAGGGAGGGATGGGGAGACAGGGTGCAGGGTGTTTCACATAGGGTGACGTGGGGTGAGGTGGGGAGGAACGGGACTGGGGAGCAGAGCTGGATGCAGCCTGCGAAGGACAATCCTAAGCCGTCTCGCAACCCCTCCAGGGCTCCCCCGGTTTCCGATCCCTTTCTTTGATGTTCCCATCCATCCGGGGGCCAGCCGGCCCCACGCCTGCCATGCCCCATACCTCCAGGGTGTGCACCACGTAGGTGGGGTAGAGCAGCAGGAGGCCCGTGACCCCCTCGCCCTGGTAGTAGCGCTGCAGACTCAGGAAGAGGCGGTGCCAGTACCCTGTGGAGAACCCAGAGCCCACACAGTGTTTGCTGGCTGATGCCACCTGCCCCATCCTGCCCCCGGGCTAGTGCGGCCCCGGGCTCCTGCAGCTGCCTGCTTCTCCAGGCTGCAGGATCCCTCCTGCCCTTGCCCCCCGCCCAGTGCACTGTAAAGGGGTGGGGGAAGGGACCCCTGTGCGGCATGGCCCCAGGGCCCTGCCCCACTCAGAGCACCCATGGCATAGCAGCCTCTAGCAGTCAGAATGGGAACTCCTGAGCTGCCTGGGGCTGGTTGCAAACCAGTATCATGCATGTTGGTATCTCCGTGTTCCTCCGGGAGGCTGCATGTCGCCCTCCCTCACTGGGGACCTGGGATCGGCTCGCCCAGTGATGGGGGCCAGAGCCCCACCAGCCTGCACAGCAGCATCCATGTCTGCAGCGTGGCCCAAGCCATCCTTCCCTGGATCCCTGAGCGTCCAGCCTGGGCTCTCCATGCACACTGCCCTCTGGCAGGGCCGGAGTGAGGCAGGGGCGTGATGGGCCTGAGCCCAGGGCCCTCCCCCTGCCCCCATGGGCTGACATTAGACTCCCACTTGGCCTTTAAAAGAGAAATGATCATTTTTCTAGCCCACAAATGTGACCTGTGTCCCATGCATCTCAATGGGGTGCTAACTCTGACACCTGCTGCTCTGGGGGATCCCATCCCAGCAACAGCACCCCAGCAGATAACTCTGCACATGGGGAGCCCTCACTGCTGTCACTCCACCATGGCTGTGCTGGGGTGGGGGTGGGGGGTCATACACAGAAGGGTGGGTAGGAGGCCATGTCTTCCCTTCTCTGGCACAGCTTCCCAACCCTGTGGAGAAAGCGAGTGGTGCTCTGGGGAAGGCGCCAGCCCAGCCGCTGGCTCACATGACGGTGTCTCAAACACAGCATGTCACCTAGCCATTTGGTCGTAGGCAGCGCTGGCCAGACACTGCAATGCGGCGTGTGGTCGGGAGCTAGTGTGCACATGGCCCTTGTTCCATTTCAGGCCCCTCTGCCCTCCACTGATGTGTCTATTGAAGAAACAAGCTGAGGCGCTTACCTGCTAAATCCCGTTTGTCGGCCAGCTCCGGGGAGATCTTAGCCAGAAATACCAGCCTGTGCAGAAGCGATTTCTAGAGGGGAAGAGAGAGGCCAGCTGTAATTCAGGCCCTGTAAAGGAAGGTTGCTGCCAGCGCCAGGCAGAAGAGGAGGCACTGAGACGGAAGAAAGGAGAAATGAGAAGGGGACAGGAAATACCATGCCCTTGGGAGGGCTCCGGTGCTGCGTCCAGCGGGGGATGGACTTTGTGCCGCCCGGCTGGTTCTTAATGTTACAAATGAGCCGTCCTAGGCTGGTGTGTTAGAGCCACGTGTGGCTGTTGGACTGGCACATGTATTGTAAATGTCATGGGTGCTTGCGCTTGGGGATATGTAGTATCAGGGGATGGGATAGCTCAGTGGTTTGAGCATTGGCCTGCTAAACCCAGGGTTGTGAGTTCAATCCTTGAGGGGGCCATTTAGGGATCTGGGGCAAAAATCTAGGGATTGGGCCTGCTTTGAGCAGGGGGTTGGACTAGATGACTTCCTGAGGTCCCTTCCAACCCTGATATTCTATGATTCTATAACTCAGGGAGCTAGGACGTCCCTTCTGGTCCTAACGCTGCCCACTGTGTGCCCCTCTTCTCTGGGACACGCCCAACCAGTGCAATGGGACAGGATGGGCAGGTGAGCACATGGCCCTGGATTGGCTTTGCAGTATCATGGGGAAGGATCTTCTAAATGAATTGACGTCCCATGGCCTAGCTCCCAAATGGGCCTCTCCCCTAAGGCAAGGAGATCTTGGTCAGTTTCACAGGACCCGTGCCAGCTCCTCAGCGAGCATCCAAAGCATTGGGCTCCCAGTGCAGGATCCCCATGGAAATCATATGGGAGCTCCTACGATAGCTTGGAATGTGTCCAGAATGCTACCACTGCAGACAACAAATGTGTCCCCCTCCATGGCATCTCACCAGGCAGGCTGGGGGATCAGCACATGCCTTCCATCCCAGGAGGCAGTGCCCCAGGTCAGGCTGGGGTACCCGGGCGGGGGGGCCGCTGGCACTGTGGGAAGGAATGTTGCCCTGTTCCTCTCCTGTGAGATCTCCATCTCAGAGGGATCAAGTGGGCTAGCGCCTTTCCCCAGCACTCAACTCGTGCAGGAGGAACCCGGGCAACGGGCACGCAGCACTGCATCAGTGTGAATTTCCCCAGCAGAGAACAGAGGCACCATATGCTGAACCGCACCTTTGTCTGTGTGCATAGGGATGTACGGCTAGGATCCTTGAGTTTGATTTGCTCTATAACTAATCCATGAGGATCCTCAGGTCCAGGTTCCTGGTGGGAGCTGTGAGGCACTCAGCAGCATCTGACAAAACTGGCCATTCCGCCTGTGTCTGCCAAGAGCAGAGCATTCGCAACAAAACCACCACTGAGGGCTTCTGCTGACATTTCTGGCAAGCGCCTTCTCCTGGGGAAGGAGGCAGGAATGGAAAGGTCCTGGGGAGCATTCGGAGCCTGGGGAAGCTCGTGGCTGGACGCGCCTGTCTCAGAACATTAAAGTTCCCCCGTCAGGGGAAGGTGACTTGGCGGTGAAGAGGGTTGAAGATAAATTTCAGTTGATTCCTTTTTGGAATGGCTGAATAGAAACAGAGATGCTGTGAGCTGAACGAGAATACAGGTTTCAGAGTAGCAGCCGTGTTAGTCTGTATCCGCAAGAAGAACAGGAGTACTTGTGGCACCTTAGAGACTAACAAATTTATGCATCCGAAGAAGTGGGTTGTAGCCCACGAAAGCTTATGCTCTGATAAATTTGTTAGTCTCTAAGGTGCCACAAGTACTCCTGTTCTTCTGAACGAGAATAGTGCTCTTTGCATTACAGTGGTGCTTAGAGACCCTGACCAAGGGCAGGGTCCCCTAGTGCAAGGCGCTGCATATACCCATAGTGAGAGACACCCTCTTCCCCAGCAAGTTTACAGTCTAACCACACAAGCAGACCCAGGAAGTGGCGTTATTCCTGTTCTACAGATGGGGAACTGAAGCACAGAGCGATTAAGGTGCTCAACAATGACTCAGGGATTGAGCCACTGAACAGGAGCTGACCCCAGATGTGTCTGTTCCCCAGTCAGCTCTGAAAATCTCAACCTAAGTAACGTGCCAAAGGGCCACACGGGGAGTCAATGGCAGAGCCAGGAGCTGGACCCAGATGCCCCATGTCCCAGTCCAGCAGCAGCCCTTAGTTAGTGACTTTCTGCCCAAGAGAGCTGATCTCACACATGCTGTGCTGGATTGTTGCCTTGATAAGATGTAGCAGCAGGCAGTTAGTGATGATGGACTAACGGATTTCCTGTCCAACGCTTTCTTGTCCTGTGCACCCCTTGTTTTACCCGGACCGCACTGCGCAGTTGCTTTGCACTGGGGAAGTGAGAAAGTCCCTTTTGGAATGGTTGACGGTGATTTGATTTGCCATCTCGCCCTTGGAAATGGCCAGGTTACCCTAAAGAGGGTTGTGATTTCTCTACCTATTTAAAGGGCTGTAAAACTGAAGCTTTCCTGAGCTACCAAACATTTTCTGCACCCTTTGGGAGGCGACAGAAACGCAGTATGAACTGGGAAAGGGGATTTGAAAGAGGCTTGTTTGGATGCCAGTCAGAAAGCTCCCAGAGCTACTATCCAGGCAGCCCTAATGTGGCCACAAATAACCTGCTATTTGCAGAGGCCAGGTTCTGCTGTTACGCCTCTGCCCCTTACTCCCTGAGTAGCTCATAGTCTTCAGTGCAACTACTATGGAGTATGAGGAAGAGCGGCAGAAGCTGGGCTGTACAGAAGTTACAGACTCTAGGAGCTAGAGCTGAAAGGAGCTGCAGGGTTTGGGGCCTGAAAGATTCTAAGTTTCTAGACACAGATTCTCCCGCTAAAATCAAAGGACGCAGGAGCCTAAATACTTTTGTGGATCTGGACATGACTGAGTGGAGAAACTCCAAAGCACAGTTGACATAGCAATGCTGCCCAAGTCAGGGGCTCGGTGACAGCATGGGCCTCCCCTCCCCCAGTTACAGCAGGGTGAAAGGAGCAGTGCTGATGGGCTCTAACCATGTCCCTGTGCATAGATTGAAATGCTCTAGGACAGGGGTCGGCAACCTTTCAGAAGTGGTGTGCCGGGTCTTCATTTATTCACTCTCATTTAAGGTTTTGCGTGCCAGTAATACATTTTAACGTTTTTAGAAGGTCTCTTTCTATAAGTCTATAATATATAACTAAACTATTGTGGTATGTCAAGTAAATAAGGTTTTTAAAATGTTTAAGAAGCTTCATTTAAAATTAAATTAAAATGCAGAGCCCCCCGGACCGGTGGCCAGGACCCGGGCAGTGTGAGTGCCACTGAAAATCAGCTCGCGTGCCGCCTTTGGCATGCGTGCCATAGGTTGCCTACCCCTGTTCCGGGATCTGCAGCCTGCAGAAGCTCTGAGGTCTAACACACTCCTGTGCAGCATAGGAAGCCCCCCAGCCCTCCGTCGCTGGCAAGCTCAGCCTGCCCCACATGTGCCAGTAAAAGGAAGATCAAAGCCCTGATGTGGGGCGTTTACTGAGACCACATCGCACCAACCTCCCCACAGCTGTGTGGGCCGTCTCCCAACCTAGCTCTGCCCGTATTCCAGTCCATCCCCACACCGTGCGCTGGAGACTCAGGAGACACTGACCGTATCCTCCTTGGCAGGGGGGGCTCGCCTGCTGAGCATGTGCTGAAGGAGATTTGTCCGGACCTTCTTCTGTGGCGACTCCTTCGGTTTCGTCTGCCCCGCTTTCTCCCGACCAGCCATGCCCCCCCTCGCGCCCGTCCTCTGGCTGCACAGAAAAAGCACTAACGGCCCTCAAGCCAAATCCAGAATTGCTGCTTGGCCTCTTAGAAAGCAGCTCTTGCTGCCTGGAGGTCACAGTGCAGAGAGACGCGGGCGCTGACCAAGTACCACAGCCTGGAGTCCGTCACACTGGCTGGGAGCAAGGCAAGACTTTGGCCAGGCAGCAGCTGCGAGTTGACAAAAGGGTTTCGGTGTCTTAGCAGCAGAGCCCAGGCCCTTACCGTTTATCCCTTTTGTCTGCATTGTTTGCTGGCATTTTCCATTGGCGCGTTAGCTGGCAGGGGGCAGCGGTTGCTCAGGCAACACGTGGCATGTAGAGATCCATTCTTTCCTGAAGCCTTTGAGAGGTTCTGGGACGCCGAGGGCTTTGTGACAGCTGGGCTGTTAGCTGAGCCTCCCTTCGGGTAAGGAGCAGGGCACAGCAGGAGGTATGGCCACACCTAGCTCTGTTCCCTAGCAGGTGTTTTTACTGCTGCCTCTTGAGCACCAGGCTTTAATTTGCAGGTGAAGGCCGGGGGGCTGAGCAGTGGAGATCCCCCAGCCTGGGCAGCACGGGTGAGTGACAGGAGCTAGACCTGGCTCCTCATTTAGCTCAGTTTCCCCACTTTGCAGATTTCCCTTTCAGGTGGCCGGCTCAGGAGTTAGAAGGGCTGGGGAGTTGGGGTGGGTTAGGGGAAGGCAGGGTCCCCGCCTTTGGGGCTGCCTGCGTGGGTCAGTATGACATTGAGCTCCCGCGGAGTCAAACCGCAGGACGTCAGCGTGCGCCAGGGAACGCTGAGCGTGCGGCAGCAGGGCCCACGCGGGCAGGCTGCAGCGCTGGAGGACCATGCCCCAGCTTGCTGTGCACCAAGTGCTCATGCAGGCCTGCCGAGCGGGGCTGTACCATGGCCTCTGTGGATCCGGGCCAGAAGGGGCCGGGTGCCAGGCACCGGGTGCTGCGTTGTGTTCCAGACCCCACAAGCCATGCAACGTGGCCTATCTCACTCCCTTTGCTGCAAAGCTCATGGGGTCCCTCAGGCTGCAGCACGGTCCCTAAAGGGGAGACGCTTTGTCCCTGCAGCCCTCGGCCCTGTCCCCCAGGCTCTTGGCATCCAAGTGTTTCCTCACAGAGGGCCCCCCCCCCCACGATAGGAGCTCTGCACGGATCCCCACGGGAGGCTTCCTCCAAAGTCTTCACTCCGGGGCGGGGTTTGACCCTTCCACTGCCAGGAAAGAAGCCAAGGGTTTGGCCCATCCGCTGCCCAATGGTGCCTCCTGGGCCAGGGCTGCACTGACAGGGATTCCCCTGCCATGGGCTGCCTCAGCACAGTGGAGTAGCCCAGGGTAACCCGAGTCTGTCCATTCCACGGCTGGGGAATGTGGAGTTTTGCTGAGGGCAGTTTAACCGCCTGTCTTTTTACCACGACACCACTGCCCCAGCACCCCGTCCCGCTGAAGGAAGGGGCGGGCTGGAAAGTTAATGTAGCCACTGCTTGCCAAGGGGGATGCATTTCTAGCACAGGCTCCCCCACCCCTCCAGAGCCCTGCACCCAACCTCGGCAAGCTCAGGCTGGGAGGGAAAGGACGGGGGACAGAGAGAACTCCCAGCGGGGGGATCCTGAGGAGACACTGGCCGTGGACGCAGGAGATAGTTAATACTTAGTACAGAGAGTATGGGGGGAGCTAGGCCTGGAGGTGAGCCCAAGCGTTGGCCGGTATGTGGCCTGTTTGGCCCCTGGCCCAGAAGGCACAAGGCCTGGCTGATGGGCAGAGCGGTGGAATTTGCTGGGTCTGATTGCATTGATTTCTTTGATGCTGCCCGCCAGCACAGCCCATGGAAAGCCCTTTGCAAACTGCCCTGCCCCTTCAGTGACCCCATTGTCTTGCCCTCAAACACGCAGGCCTGGCCTGGCCCTCTGCTGTCCCATGTTCAGGGGTGCGTTGTGACCCCTTTCTCCCAGTGTTCCTCGGTGGCCATTTCCCATCTCTCCCCACCAGCCCACTCTCCTGCTGAAAGGCCCCCTGCCTCATAAGAGCAGCCATGCCAGGTCAGACCAGTGGTCCAGCTAGCTCAGTATCCTGTCTTCTGACAGTAGCCAATGCCAGATGCTTCAGAGCTAATGACCAGAACAGGGCAATTATCGAGTGATCCATCCCATTATCCAGTCCCAGCTTCTGGCAGTCAGAGGTTTAGAGCCACCCAGAGCATGGGATTGGGTCCCTGACCATCCTGGCTAATAGCCATTGCTGGACTTATCCTCCAGGAACTTATCTAGTTCTTTTTTGAACCCTGTTATAGTCTTGGCCTTCATAACATCCCTTGGCAATGAGTTCCACAGGTTGGCTGTGTGTTGTGTGAAGAAATACTTCCTTTTGTTTGTTTTAAACTTGCTGACTATTAATGTCATTAGATGATCCTGATTCTTGTGTTATGTGAAGGAGTAAATAACACTTCCTTATTTACTTTCTCCCTGCCAGCAGCCTTCTTTCAGCTACTGCAAGCTGGTTGGATCCCCCATTTAAAGCACATGGGCACTGCTCCTAGATCAGCCTGTACTCCTGGCTGGGCATGACCCATGTTGCTTTCCCCCTTCCCTCAGTCTCTGGCCCCTTTGCTGCCACCCTATGAAAAGCTTATTGTCAGTTTGTGGGGTGATGATGTCACAAGGTAAGTCAACCAATCATCACCCTTCCCTCTCCCTATTGGACTGTGATGTGATGTCAGAGGTGAGTCGACCAATCACCCATTCCTCTGCCTGCCCCCTTCCCACTGGAATGTGACATCAAAGGCACATCAGCCAATCACCGCCTACCTTCTCCCACTGCCATTCATTTGCATATTGTAATGTGATTGGTTAAAATGTCTTTTCCCTGAATATGTCCTGTTCTGAATTAACAGCCTAGCCTTTGATGGCCTCCTTTGAGGTGTGCAGGGCCTGGCAGCTGGCCTGCTCCCTGGCATGAGCTCAGACATGCAGCATTTGGTCACTGTCTTGGGAACATCTGGGGGACTCATGTCATTGCAATACAGGGAGTGTGTGGGTATTTCACAGCACGTGTTGCAGTCCTAGCCGCTGTTGCTCACTCTGGTTTTTCTCCCTCTACGAGGCCAGCGCAGACCTTTAATTTGGAGCCTGCAGAGACGTTTGTATCCCATAGGGCCAGTTTCCTGCTTTCCTAGGACCTGACACCACAGCCTGCCGCTGGCCTTCCATGCAGGCCAGAACCATCCCGTTTGCCTGAACGTCACACCAAACAGGCCCAGCTGGCTGTTCACGCCCCCATGCTGGGGTCCTGTGGCTGCGCTGCTGGGCCTTGGCCACACACACACAGAATGGTTTTTAAAGCAAAGCCCCCCTCCCCCCCCCCCCGCCCCCAGTCAAAGAGCCCAGTGAGTGAGAGCGGGTTGCAGCGGGATTGAACCGAGGGACAGGGATGGCTCAAACCCAGTGAAGAATGACGCCCACCCCACCCCCCCGCTACACACAAACCTTTCGGATCGCCTTCTGCTGCTCCTGCGCCAGCCCATACACTGAGAGCCTGGCCTTGAAAGTAAACTCTTCCAGCTCATACTGGACGCTCGGGGCTCGCTTTGTCCTGGATGCCATGGCTGCAAACTGCGGCTGTTGCTTAGTGACTGTGTCATGATAACAAAGGGGCCTGGGGAGCTTTGCCAAGGGCCCGCCCACTGCAGCCCGGTGGCACCACGGCGCTGCTGGTGTGCATGCCTCGCTGTTCGAAGGGGAATGCAGGGCACAGGGACCGTGGCTGTGGGGGCCTAAGCCAAAGCCCATGGCCATCCAGGGGACCCTTTCCCATGGGGAGAGGGATGGCCGGGGTGCAGTGCAGCATGTGGGTAAAAATAAATCCTGTGAGGCATTTTAGTTTAAAGGAAAAGTGTCTGTCTGATGGCCCTGTGGAGTCACCGATCCTTTGCGCAGCAGGGGCAGTGCCTGGGCAGGCTCCCCCGCCCATGTGCTGCAGCCCTGCTCACTGATAGGGTTAGATCAGGCTTCAGCGCCCGTGGGAACCTTGGCCTCTCTGCCCAGTTGGCCTGGCCCAGTGGTTAGGGAGCTAACAGGACTGGAGCAAAGCTGGGGTCAGTTTCTGGCTCCATCACTGACTGTCCCTAAGGGCTTGGGGAAGTCACTGGAATGTGTCCCCAGCCTGCATAATGGGGATCGCACTGCGCTAGCTGACAGGGCGCTGGGCGGTGACTCGCGTGGGAGGGCAGGGCGCACTCAGATGCGGCAGTAAATAGGGGCTAAGCGCCGGCGCTCGCTGCTCCACAGACAGCCTGCAGCTGGTTATGGCTTTTAGTCACGGCTGCCCTGCACTGGCCTCAAACTGCCCACCCTAGAGCTAGGTGGGGCTGAATGCCATTACCAGCCCCCTGCCCGAGGCTGCTGCGGGCCTGTCCCCACCTGAGAAGTGCAGGGTCTCAGTTGGTACCTTCCTGGCGCTCAGCGCCCTGGGCCTAGTGTATGGCATTGCTCCAGCGTGATGTTTGTGGGTGACACCACCACTCCCCGGGCCCTGTGGACTCTTCCACAGGGACCAAGCCTGTCCAGGCGGGAGCCAGAGCTTCCCAGAGACCAGCCCAAGGCTGTGGCTGGAACTGGCCCAGGAATTGGGGCCCAGCCCAAACCGCCCCACCAAGTGCCAGGCATCCCTCTCTCAATAGAGTGTAGTGTGGCCAAAGGCAACCAGCCCACCGCCCTGCCCACACACACTCCGCCAAGGGGCACAATGAGACGCAGCTTCTGCTTCTGAGGGACGCGAGCCGCTCACCCACCTGTGCCACCCACTGCCTCAGCCGGGCTGGCCGGCACACACTGGGCAGCTACTCCCCCCCCTCCCCCCGGAATTCAAAATGGGGCTAAAGTTGTCGCGACTCCCCCCCCCCCCCCCGCCCCCCCCCCCCCCTCCCACCCCCATTGCTCCCTGAGCCCCCCATCCAGCCTGCCTGCCCCCACGCCCAACCGCTCCCTGAACCCCCTCATCCGTCCCCTGCCTGCCCCCAACCCATCACTGAGTCCCACATCCATCACCTGCCTGCCCCATCCAACCCCCACATTGCTCCCGGAGACCCCATCTATGACCTGCCTGTCCCCCAACCCTGCCCCTCACTCCCTGAGCACCCCAAGCCACACCCCTATCGCTCCCTATCCATCCCCTGCCTGCCCCGTCCAACCTCCATCTCTCCCTGAGCCCCCGCATCCATCCCCTGCCTGCCCTCCAGCCCCCAAACCCCCATCACTCGGAGCCCCCCATCCATTCCCTGCCTACCCCATCTCCCTCAGCCCCCCATCCATCTCCAGCCCTCAACTCCCCATCTTGTCCTGAGCTCCCCATCCATCTCCTGCCTGCCCTCCAGCCCCCCCCCCCCCCCCCCC